>NC_091469.1:319336296-319974629 GCF_036971445.1 Narcine bancroftii
CCATGACATGGGGCTTTTGATATTTAATTTCCGACTTGTCCTGCATGGCAACCACATTAGACTGACCCTTCATTTAGAGGTATATCTGATACAGTTCTTAAAAAGCCTTTAGTTTCAATTCGACACTTTCCATTTTTCTGAATCTTTTTAGCCATGAACTATTTCTAAATGACATGGCTACAATGAAAGCTCATTAAATCAGCTTTTGTCTTTATATTTAAAATTACTAGATAGGAGAAATTATTTATTTGGGTGAACTAAAACTCCCATTTGAGCATCCCTCCATTTTGTGTGGAAAATGTTTATTTCCTTTTAATGAATGCCCCGGTCAGGGCAGAAAGTAGGAGGCGGCGGCCCCAGTCCGGGCACAGGGAAAGCAGCGGCGGCCCCGGCCCCGGTCCGGGCAGAGGGTAGACGGCGGCGGCCCCGATCCGGGCAAGGGAAAAGGGGAGGCGGCGGCTCCGGCCTTGGTCGAGTGAGGCTGGCGGAGGCCCCGGTCCGGGCAGAAAGTAGGAGGCGGCGGCCCCAGTCCGGGCACAGGGAAAGCAGCGGCGGCCCCGGCCCCGGTCCGGGCAGAGGGTGGGCGGCGGCGGCCCCGATCCGGCAAGAGCTAAGGGGAGGCGGCGGCGGCCCCGGCCTCAGTCGAGTGAGGCAGGCGGAGGCCCCAGTGCGGGCAGAAAGTAGGAGGCGGTGGCCCCAGTCCGGGCACAGGGAAAGCAGCGGCGGCCTCGGCCCCGGTCCGGGCAGTATGGACTGACCTAGGAGGGGAGGCAGACCCCTCCAGCCCGGGTAAGAAACCTGCATAGGAGAAGGCCAGTCCGATATAAAACCTACGACCCAAGGACCTCGCTGCCACGTTCCAGCTTGCTTGGCCATGGCACACGAACCATGGGTGTAAAGGGTGGGGCCAGTACTGCGCGCACTGCACTCCAACTAAAAGCTCCTTTGCGCAGGCCCGAGGACAGGTCCATGTCCTCCCCCTCCACGTCCTCCCCCTCCACGTCCTCCCCCTCCACGTCCTCCCCCTCCACGTCCTCCCCCTCCACGTCCTCCCCCTCCACGTCCTCCCCCTCCACGTCCTCCCCCTCCACGTCCTCCCCCTCCACGTCCTCCCCCTCCACGTCCTCCCCCTCCACGTCCTCCCCCTCCACGTCCTCCCCCTCCACGTCCTCCCCCTCCACGTCCTCCCCTCCACGTCCTCCCCCTCCACGTCCTCCCCCTCCACGTCCTCCCCCTCCACGTCCTCCCCCTCCACGTCCTCCCCCTCCACGTCCTCCCCCTCCACGTCCTCCCCCTCCACGTCCTCCCCCTCCACGTCCTCCCCCTCCACGTCCTCCCCCTCCACGTCCTCCCCCTCCACGTCCTCCCCCTCCACGTCCTCCCCCTCCACGTCCTCCCCCTCCACGTCCTCCCCCTCCACGTCCTCCCCCTCCACGTCCTCCCCCTCCACGTCCTCCCCCTCCACGTCCTCCCCCTCCACGTCCTCCCCCTCCACGTCCTCCCCCTCCACGTCCTCCCCCTCCACGTCCTCCCCCTCCACGTCCTCCCCCTCCACGTCCTCCCCCTCCACGTCCTCCCCCTCCACGTCCTCCCCCTCCACGTCCTCCCCCTCCACGTCCTCCCCCTCCACGTCCTCCCCCTCCACGTCCTCCCCCTCCACGTCCTCCCCCTCCACGTCCTCCCCCTCCACGTCCTCCCCCTCCACGTCCTCCCCCTCCACGTCCTCCCCCTCCACGTCCTCCCCCTCCACGTCCTCCCCCTCCACGTCCTCCCCCTCCACGTCCTCCCCCTCCACGTCCTCCCCCTCCACGTCCTCCCCCTCCACGTCCTCCCCCTCCACGTCCTCCCCCTCCACGTCCTCCCCCTCCACGTCCTCCCCCTCCACGTCCTCCCCCTCCACGTCCTCCCCCTCCACGTCCTCCCCCTCCACGTCCTCCCCCTCCACGTCCTCCCCCTCCACGTCCTCCCCCTCCACGTCCTCCCCCTCCACGTCCTCCCCCTCCACGTCCTCCCCCTCCACGTCCTCCCCCTCCACGTCCTCCCCTCCACGTCCTCCCCCTCCACGTCCTCCCCCTCCACGTCCTCCCCCTCCACGTCCTCCCCCTCCACGTCCTCCCCCTCCACGTCCTCCCCCTCCACGTCCTCCCCCTCCACGTCCTCCCCCTCCACGTCCTCCCCCTCCACGTCCTCCCCCTCCACGTCCTCCCCCTCCACGTCCTCCCCCTCCACGTCCTCCCCCTCCACGTCCTCCCCCTCCACGTCCTCCCCCTCCACGTCCTCCCCCTCCACGTCCTCCCCCTCCACGTCCTCCCCCTCCACGTCCTCCCCCTCCACGTCCTCCCCCTCCACGTCCTCCCCCTCCACGTCCTCCCCCTCCACGTCCTCCCCCTCCACGTCCTCCCCCTCCACGTCCTCCCCCTCCACGTCCTCCCCCTCCACGTCCTCCCCCTCCACGTCCTCCCCCTCCACGTCCTCCCCCTCCACGTCCTCCCCCTCCACGTCCTCCCCCTCCACGTCCTCCCCCTCCACGTCCTCCCCCTCCACGTCCTCCCCCTCCACGTCCTCCCCCTCCACGTCCTCCCCCTCCACGTCCTCCCCCTCCACGTCCTCCCCCTCCACGTCCTCCCCCTCCACGTCCTCCCCCTCCACGTCCTCCCCCTCCACGTCCTCCCCCTCCACGTCCTCCCCCTCAAAAGATGCTCACAAACTCAAGCTAGCATGCTGGAACATCAGAACCATGCTAGACAAGGCTGACAGCCACCGACCTGAACGTCAGTCTGCCCTCATTGCACATGAACTCCTCAGATTTGACATCGACATAGCCGCTCTCAGTGAAGTCCGCCTTGCAGATGTAGGCAGCCTCCAAGAACGCGGTGCGGGCTACACACTCTACTGGTTTGGCAAGCCTATGGATGAACGACGCCTATCTGGTGTAGGCTTCATGGTCAAGAACTCCATTGCCTCCAAACTCAAAAACCTCCCGACTGGCCACTCGGACCGGATCTTGTCCATGTGACTCCCCCTTCAAAACAAGCGTCGCATCACCCTCATCAGTGTCTATGCTCCAACCCTCCAGACGGAACCAGCAGAAAAGGACAAGTTCAACACTGACCTGCGCAACCTCATTCAACGCACCCCTACAGCCGACAAGGTTGTCATCCTTGGCGACTTCAACGTTCGCGTCGGCAAAGACTCAGAAACCTGGCCAGGAATCCTGGGCAAGCATGGTGTCGGCAAGTGCAGCGACAATGGGCGCCTCCTGTTGGAGCTCTGCGCAGAACAGCGGCTTGTCATTACAAACACCCTTTTTCAGCAGAGGGACAGCCTGAAGACTACCTGGATGCATCCCCGATCCAAACACTGGCACCTCCTGGACTACGTCCTGGTGCAAGAAAGAGACAAACGAGATGTGCTCCACACCAGGGTCATGCCCAGCGTGGAATGCCACACTGACCACCGGCTGGTTCGCTGCAAGCTCAACCTTCACTTCAAGCCAAAGCCTAGGAACAGTGAAGCCCCCAGAAAGAGGTTCAATGTTGGAAACCTGCAGTCAGACGATGTGAGAGGAAATTTCCAGGCAAACCTCAAAGCAAAGCTCGAGGATGCAATCCGCCTCACGGACTCGTCCCCTGAAAGCCTCTGGGATCAGCTGAAGACTACCATAATGCAATCCACTGAAGAGGTACTGGGCTTCTCCTCCAGGAAAAACAAGGACTGGTTCGACGAAAACAGCCAGGAAATCCAGGAGCTGCTGGCAAAGAAGCGAGCTGCCCACCAGGCTCACCTTACAAAGCCATCCTGGCCAGAGAAGAAACAAGCCTTCAGTCGCGCATGCAGCCATCTTCAGCTCAAACTCCGGGAGATCCAAAATGAGTGGTGGACTAGCCTCACCAAGCGAACCCAGCTCAGCGCGGTCATTGGCGACTTCAGGTGTTTTTACGAGGCTCTAAAGGCTGTGTACGACCCCTCACCCCAAGTCCAAAGCCCGCTGCGCAGCTCAGACGGCAAAGTCCTCCTCAGCGACATCCTCAACCGATGGTCAGAACACTTCCAATCTCTTTTCAGTGCCAACCGCTCAGTCCAAGATTCCGCCCTGCTCCAGCTCCCTCAACAGCCCCTAAGGCTAGAGCTGGATGAGGTCCTCACCCGGGAAGAGACATATAAGGCAATTGAACAACTGAAAAGTGGCAAAGCAGCAGGTATGGATGGAATCCCCCCAGAGGTCTGGAAGGCTAGTGGCAAAACTCTGCATGTCAAACTGCATGAGTTTTTCAAGCTTTGTTGGGACCAAGGAAAACTGCCTCAGGACCATCGTGATGCCATCATCATTACCCAGTACAAAAACAAAGGCGAGAAATCAGACTGCTCAAACTACAGGGGAATCACGCTGCTCTCCATTGCAGGCAAAATCTTCGCTAGGATTCTCCTAAATAGAATAATACCTAGTGTCGCCGAGAATGTTCTCCCAGAATCACAGTGCGGCTTTCGCGCAAACAGAGGAACTACTGACATGGTCTTTGCCCTCAGACAGCTCCAAGAAAAGTGCAGAGAACAAAACAAAGGACTCTACATCACCTTTGTTGACCTCACCAAACCCTTCGACACCATGAGCAGGAAAGGGCTTTGGCAAATACTAGAGCGCATCGGATGCCCCCCAAAGTTCCTCAACATGGTTATCCAACTGCACGAAAACCAACAAGGTCGGGTCAGATACAGCAATGAGCTCTCTGAACCCTTCTCCATTAACAATGGCATGAAGCAAGGCTGCGTTCTCGCACCAACCCTCTTTTCAATCTTCTTCAGCATGATGCTGAACCAAGCCATGAAAGACCTCAACAATGAAGATGCTGTTTACATCCGGTACCGCACGGATGGCAGTCTCTTCAATCTGAGGCACCTGCAAGCTCACACCAAGACACAAGAGCAACTTGTCCCTGAACTACTCTTTGCAGACGATGCCGCTTTAGTTGCCCATTCAGAGCCAGCTCTTCAGCGCTTGATGTCCTGTTTTGCGGAAACTGCCAAAATGTTTGGCCTGGAAGTCAGCCTGAAGAAAACTGAGGTCCTCCATCAGCCAGCTCCCCACCATGACTACCAGCCTCCCCACATCTCCATCGGGCACAGAAAACTCAAAACGGTCAACCAGTTTACCTATCTCGGCTGTACCATTTCATCAGATGCAAGGATCGACAACGAGATAGACAACAGACTCGCCAAGGCAAATAGCGCCTTTGGAAGACTACACAAAAGAGTCTGGAAAAACAACCAATTGAAAAACCTCACAAAGATAAGCATTTTCAGAGCCGTTGTCATACCCACACTCCTGTTCGGCTCCAAATCATGGGTCCTCTACCGGAATCACCTACGGCTCCTAGAACGTTTCTACCAGCGTTGTCTCTGCTCCCTCCTCAACATTCATTGGAGCGACTTCATCCCTAACATCGAAGTACTCGAGATGGCAGAGGCCGACAGCATCGAATCCACGCTGCTGAAGATCCAACTGCGCTGGGTAGGTCACGTCTCCAGAATGGAGGACCATCGCCTTCCCAAGATCGTGTTATATGGCGAGCTCTCCACTGGCCACCATGACAGAGGTGCACCAAAGAAGAGGTACAAGGACTGCCTAAAGAAATCTCTTGGTGCCTGCCACACTGACCACCGCCAGTGGGCTGATATCGCCTCAAACCGTGCATCTTGGCGCCTCACAGTTCGGCGGGCAGCAACCTCCTTTTAAGAAGACCGCAGAGCCCACCTCACTGACAAAAGACAAAGGAGGAAACACACAACACCCAACCCCAACCAACCAATTTTCCCCTGCAACCGCTGCAACCGTGTCTGCCTGTCCCGCATCGGACTTGTCAGCCACAAACGAGCCTGCAGCTGACGTGGACATTTACCCCCTCCATAAATCTTCGTCCGCGAAGCCAAGCCAAAGAAAGAAGTTATTTGAAGAATCAGAAGCACAGCATATATAGAATGCATCATTCATTGTATAGATGTTATATCAGGTTTTAAAATGATACATATTACCAACAAAGGGCTCAGGCCTGAAACACTGACTGCCTTTTACTTCCTATAAATGCTGGGCATGATCTACGGAGTTTGTCTAGCACTTTTTTGTATTGTACTAGACTCCAGGATCTGCAGACCTTCTTATTGTCTATCGAGGAGTACTTTTCTAATGGTGGCAAAATTTGAGGTTGTTATCTTCGATATGAGTGAAAGAGTAATTTATATATTGAGAACAGTGACATGTAATGATATAGTTTAAAGTTAGCTATGTTTATAAATTAATATTAAGAACTGAAAGATTTCAATGGGGGGGGGGGAGTTCCTGATAAACCAATGAAAGTTTAAAGATGTCTGAATTCAATGCAAGCCAAAAGTAAAAGCATCATCAATTAATTGAAGAGGCTTCAGTAAATAACCCAAACCCTCAATTAAGTATACTTCAGTTGGTTATTTAACTAAATTTAATAGCCTTGCAAAACTAGATGTCAGCTCTACCCGACTTTGATATCTCATCCTGAAACCCCTGCTCTTTCCTCATGGACATAGTCCAAATGAGTGACAATTACAACTGGGTATTGTGATGAGGTGTGCTGCACTTGTTATTCTTTTCTGCCTCAAAATGTATGAAATAATCTTCAATACTATCCACTTTCCAGAGTTGATCCTTTGCTGCTTTTAGTTTGAAGCAGTGGAATAAGGCTGAATAGGTTATTTTCCTGGTATACACAAGCCATGCACTTTATTTGGCAGGTCAAATAACAGATGCCTTTTGTGAAATGATTATTTTAGAGGTGGCTAAAGAGAAGAAGGTTAAATAGTGTTTATATAAATGTTGACAAAACCTGGCAGCATACAGAACAGAAATGGACAGTTTCAACTGATAATTTGAACTTAGTAAATGTGCTTTCATGAAACATTTATATTATGTACTACCAATAAAATATGCATGAAAAGAAATAATTTTAAAAATGGAATTATTGAAACACAACTATTACAAATGCATATATAACTACAAATTACACACATCAAAGCATTGTTACTTCAAGTATTATTTGATATATAATTTTACTATATCTGAAATGAGGTGCAATGGGCAACTGTCCTCTGTTTTAAGCAGAAAACAAATGAACTTCAAAGATTTAATGTGCTGGGGGGGGAAAAAAAGCCGCTTGGTACCAGTAATAATAAAGTTGGAGTACAAATCGAAGAAAAGATCAGTTTCAAAACTCCTGGCATTTTAGTAGAATTGTGGTCGAAGAATGCTGTGACATAGGACCAGGTGTACTGCTGGAGAATTTTCATCCTTGCATTAAATGCCATGGCCCAAACCAAGCCTCAAGCAAAGCAGATTTCCTCCAAAAAGTAATCTATGTTCCAGTTCTGAATCTACATTTACTCAGTAATTGTGCTGTATCCACAACATCAGTGCCAATCCTAACCTTAATCACTATTCAGATCTTTCGGATTTATTGTCTGAGTACATGACATCACATACATGAGATTCCTTTCCATGTGGGCAAGGCAGAGTTGACATTTGTTGGCAGTGCAAAAAAAACCTGACTCAACTACAGATAGAAATGTAAATTCTTCAGTAAGAGAGAAAAAAAATCAAGTGCAAAAGTAAGAATCCTTAAATGAGTCCTGACTGAGTTTGTTACTATTTTAAATATAAATTTTAATTAATTTTTTTATATTAGACATATAGCACAGAAAACTGGCCAATTTGGCCTTATGAGTCCATGCCGTCCATTTTACACCCCATTGCATTTTTGAAGGGTGGGAGGAAGCCGAAGCCCCCCCACGCCTACCTGGAAAACCCATGCAGACATTGGGGGAAGATACAAACTCCTTACAGTCAGCCCGGGATTTGAACCCAGATCCAGTCCCAATCGCTGGTGCTGTAAGGACATTGCCCTAACCACTACACCAACTGCGCTGCTGTTGTTGAAGAATCTGATGGTGGAGGGGTAGCAGCTGTTCCTGAACATGGTGGTGTGAGTCTTGGGGCTCTTACCTGATGGCAGCAGTGAGAACAGAGCACGTTATGATCCTTCATAGTTGCTGCTGCACTCTGACGTTCCCTGTAGATGTCCTAGATGGTGGGGAGGGTTTTTCCTCTGATGTCTTGGTTTGTGTTCACTATCTTTTTCAGGGCTTTACACTCAGGAGCCCAAATGCTGAAACTACAGTTGAATTGTAAATATTCCTCAAACCTCTCCTCCCCGTCAAGCATCCGTGAGCTGCTTTCTCAATCTATTTTAATTATTTGCTGTTTTATTTCACGTTTTCAGATTATAAATGGATGAACAAACTGGTATCTGTCATGGGATCAATAAGAATTCTTAAATCATACATACTGTTTATCGTTGGCAACATCAGTGAAGTCTGAACAAAGCAATTTTCCATGATATCAATTTCACATTCCCACTTGAAAGTAATCATTTTGAGTTTCATCAGTTTTCAGTCTTCTTTATGAACAGGTGATTTCCCCATTGATGAATTTCAGTGATCTACATCTTTCAAGGCAAAGGAAAGAGTTATGTAAAAATGACATTGATAAAACATTCATCCATGGAAATTATTTTACTGTAATTTGTCTGATTTTAACATTAAAATGGGTGGCACGGTTGGTGTCGTGTTTAGGGCAATGCTGTTTCAACACCAGCGAACAAGGCTGGTGCTTGAATCTGTCTCTAAGAAGTTTGTACGTTCTCCCCGTGTCTACATGGGGTTTTCCCTGGCAATTAGATTTCCTCCCATCCTATAAAACATACTGAGGGTTGTAGGTCAATTGGGCGGCATGGGCTTGTTGGTCGAAATGGCCTCTTACCTTGCTGTATGTCTAAGGTTCAATTTAAAATTTAAATTGGGTGTGATTGGGAGGCATGGGCTCATGGGTTGAAACAGCCTGTTACTGTGCTGTAGATCTAAATAAAAAATTAAATAATCTTTCATGCAAACTTTTTTTTTTAACTGTCGATGCATCATCAATAATCAAAAAAGACTGAAATTGTGAAACTGATAGGCTTTTATTAACCTCATTGACTGATCAAGGCAGTGGAAGGGGGAGCATCCAAAGGGCTATGGGTAGGATTTGTTTCAGGAGGTATGTCCAGCTGGCAGCAGCCAATCATAGCAAAACAGTGGTTTACTACAACTGTCTTCTACTACAGTACTACTTCATAGCGATTTACAACATCTACGCAAGTTAAAACTTGCATTAATATTGCTTTTTAAATGTCCTGAATGACTGAATTATAGTTGATCGTTTTTATGGACAAATATAGCAGTTTGTTTGTATAAAAGATCCAGATATCAAAGTCAAAGCAAATTAAAATCAGTTATGTTGTAAAAGAGGAATTCAATCCATTCCCATTATCTTTTTTAAATAAACTGGTTTTAAATCACTTCCTGTGATATTTTTGTCACCGACTTCACTGTTATGCTTTCATTAAGGAATGGATACTCAGTGTTCTCTAGTATTCAGCTAACTCATTTGTGTCCATCCAACAAGGATGGATTACCCATAATAAGCAAAGAACAATTTGGTGCAATCTAGCTTATCAAATTTGACATAAACCACATTATAAACTACTGTCAAGATTAGAATTATTCTGAATGAATGAAAACAGTTGATACAGATGGATTTACTGAATGTGAGATCCATAATTAAGTTTGTTAAACAAAATAATAATTGAGAGTTTGGGCGGCGCAATTGGGGTAGCAGTTAGTGCAACGCCAGTGATTGGGACTGGGGTTCGAATCCTGCGCTGCCTGTAAGGAGTTTGTACGTTCTCCCTATATCTGCGTGGGTTTTCCCCAAGAGCTCCAGTTTCCTCCCACCGTTCAAATTTTACCAGGGGTTGTAGGTTGATTGGGTGGCATGGGCTCGTGGGCCAAAATGGCCTGATATGGTGCTGTATGTCTAAATATAAAAAAACATCAGTAGTAATAATGAATAAAATTACAATTTTATGTGAACAGAAAGTTACCGTGCTGTATGTATGTCTAAATTAACGTCTAAAGGTTATGAGAGAATTCAAATTTTACCAATTGCAACTCAAACCCTCATTTAACTTGTATGCAACATAATTTTGGTGAAGAAACTGTGGTGGTATCCCACAACACCTAAATATTAAAGGGCATAAGGAACTACCTTGAATCAGCAAGTAGGATTTTTTCATTAATTATCAGGCAATGATTATAAAATGCACAGTACTATGTAATTGAAACTAATTTTCTGTATGTCTTTTAAATTAAAATTTTGTATCTGTGAGCACAATTGTTACGAAAACATACTAACAAGGGAGATGCAGGATTGATGCTTCCTCAGACTAGGGGATCCAGAACAAGTAGGACTATTTTGGAGTAAGACGGTTGACATTCAGGACTGATGTGCAAAGAAATGTTCTCAATCAAATTGTTAGGAATCTGAAAATCTCTACTCGAGAGGACTAAGGGGGGCCTGGGTGCTGCATATGTTCAAAGCAGATTAATAATTTTTGAAAAAATATTAAGGGATTCAAGGAACATGGATGAGTCCAGGAAAGGCTTTAAGATAAAGGATCAACCACAGTAGGCACAGTACATTAAATAGAGTGAAGAGTTTTCTGCATCAGCACAGCTTTATTTTATTTCCTTGTAAATTTATATGTAGACATACAGCATCTTAACAGGCTATTTGACCCATGAGCCTGCGCTGCCCAATTTGAACCCAATTAACCTACACCCTGTTATATTTTGAATGATGAGAGGAAACTGGAGCCCCTGTGGGAAAACCCACGCAGACAAAGGGAGAACGTACGAACTCCTTACAAATAGCACAGGATTTGAACCCCTGTCTGGTCCCAATCGTTGGCGCTGCGCTAAGCGCTACACCAACTGGGCCATCTGTATGAATTGTAGTAGCACTTGAACAAGCTCCAAGTGCATGTAGAAAGATGAAATATTTTGATTTGTGTTCAGATAGCCAATAATCCTTAGAATCGCATACAGTGTATATAAAACAAAGGTATCCAAATTCTGCAGCTGAATTTTGCAGCCTACTAATTTAGCATCTTATTAAAAGAATCGAGAAATATGACTGAGTAACCTTTTAATTTTTTTATTGCAGTCCACGAGTCCATATTGTGGGTGTAGCTTAATTGGGCGGCACGGACTTGTGAGCTGAAATGGCCTGTTACCATGATGTATGTATAAATAAAACTTTGGCCACCCCTGGTTTATGCAAGGTTCTCTAGGAAGAGTGTGCTATCAATAAAGGTGACACTTTGAATATCAACAGTCCACAATACAGTGGATTAAACAAATGCAGAGGATTAAATATTTAATAACATTTGGTGGTTCATGGGATTTGAAGACACATTGCTGACCTTGATCAAGCATAACTTTTTGTATATTTTATTTATTTTTTAAGAAAATGCAGAATATAGGACTCAATTACTATAACAATAATATATTGAATATAAAAATCATAGAAAAACATTCATAAGGTCCAAAAAAATAAAAAGAAAAGGAGAATCGCTCTTCTCCCAACACCCCTCCCCAGATTCAAAAGAAAAGGGGACAGTCAGCTGGAAATAAAAAGAAAAAAGGGGGAAAAAAAGCAACAGGAGAATCTGAGAGTTGCATCATTTTAAAAGTATTAAATTTCTAATAAGGAGTATACTAATTAACGAATATCAATCTGGGAATTTAGATAATCTAAATAAGATGGCCAAATTTCAATGAACATACTATATCTATTCCTAGACTAGAAGTAAACTTCTCAAGGGGAATACAACTTTGCACTTCCATGTTCCAACGATCAATGTGAAGTCGGGAATCAGATTTCCATGTTACTCCTATACATTTCCTGGCTATTTCCAATGGAATTTTAATAAATTTAGATTTACTTCTGGAGAAGTGAACTTTTATAATTGCCAAATTCCCCAGAAAAAAACAATTCCGGGTCTAGAGGTAAGTTCACCCCCACAATTTTTGTCAACACTTTCCCCCAATTCTATCCAAAAGGGAGGACAATCAATATCTCAGAGCACTGTACCAGTCATTTGTGCTTGGCCCTAGGCATAAGAGTTTCTGACCCATTTCCTCCCATAGTTTGCCTGGAGACCCCAGTACAGGTTCCACACTCTTCTCTTTTCCACTTCTTCTGTTAGGCCTCTAGTGCAGCTTCACAGGGCCTGTCCTCGTCACTGCTGCCCTGTGTTTGTTTGATCAGTACTATTACACGGATTCTAGCAGTTGAATCCAAAGAATTTAAATAAAAAGACTGATTATTTTATTCACTTCAACTGGAAACCACTCCTGAAAATAGATTTCCCCAAGCTGAGATGCAAATTAACTTAATATGGTTAATGGAGGCTGGAGCTGATTTAATGGGCAGAAGGTATAAAGTTTGTATTTTCTTTGCTCCAGTTTGAACAGGCCCAGGTAAATCACCCATTTTGGTCCATACACCCACTTTCTAGCAGTTTTTGATTTTTCATCATATGTCATTAGGTTTTAGGTCATTGTTAGCCTTTTACTGAACCCTTTATTGCAGCAGAATATGTGAAAAATATTCACCATTTTATGTAGCTCTGTTTTTATTAATTACTTCAGCAATTTTATGCATCTTTGCTGAAAGTTTTACTTCCATTATTTAAAACCTGACAAAATGTCTCCCTTTTCAGTATTTACTCGTGTAAAAACACAAAAGCATCCATTATCTACCACAGTACCCTTTTTTTTGGAAGGAATATTCAAATATTTGAACCAAAATACTAATTTTTGTATGTTCACAGTCGAGCTCTATTCTTTGAACGAGGAATGTGCTTTCATGTCAGCTTACACAAAAAAGCAAGGGTTCAGCTTTTTGTTTGAAAGTCAGACAGCCGAAAGATAATGATAAAGCTGAACCTCATTAATGTTAGTAATAGCTAAAAGGTCCTTGAGGTCATCGAGCACAGAGAAGGGAAAGTTGTGGAAGGAGCTGAACTCCTTGACAACTGGCAGCTGCCTGCCAGGGAATGCCACAGCATGGAAGTGCTGGCTTGGCCTTGACCTTTGACCCAGGTGAAGGACACAGGCTCAGGTCCCTACTTTCCTTACTAAAAATAAAGAATCGCTCAGTCTTTTTTTTCCAGAAATAAAGAGAAAGAGGTCGAGTGAAAACAAGGAATGGATCATACTTCAATTTCTTCATTGTTTCTAAAATGGGCTGTCAACTAAATCTACTTTAAAGATTTGGCAAAACTGATAAATTTTGTGTATGAATGTGATGAGTTTGATTTTTTTTTATTGTTAAAGAATGTTTGTTATTGTTATGGGATTTTTTAAAAATTAACATTGAAAACTATTTTTCTGATGTAAATGTAGTATTATAGAATAAAATCACTACAGTATTAAAGATGCAACACACCCAAATCACTGACTATTTACTCTTCTCCCCTCGGGCATGCGCTGCAGGAGCTTTCAATCACACACCAGTGGGCTTACAAAGAGTTTTTTTTTGTCAAGCTGTGACTATGTTGAACACTGAATCACGGCACTGAGTTTTTTTTAGTGGTTTGTGTAGAATAACCTGTTGTTGGTTTTGGTTGCATTTGCTTTATTGTCATATATATATATATAGCAGTATTTTCTTTAAAACTTTACGTTGATGCTGATTGTACCAGTAAAGCAGCCAATGAAATACAAGGACAGTAAAGTGAACCATCATCATCATCCTGTATATAAATGATACTGAGGTTTCCCTGCGGAGCTGTTGATAAATACTCTCTTGAGACAGTCATTCTGTATTGAGATTGACTTGCTTCCAGTCCTTTTTTTTTCAGATTGGCTTCTGCAATGACTTAGTGAGGCTGATGTGGGATCTACTGTTTCTTTCAGAAGCTTTTCTACGGATGAGGCAGGAGGTACCTGAGGGGTTGCGTAGATTGAAATGGCTCGCTTACTTTGAAGCTTGTGCAGGGATTTAGTTTGCTCCTGATGCATAGATTCAATGTACACAATTTCAACCCAATGTTCCTTTTCTACTTTGACAAGTCATGGGCCAGGGATTCCCAGGAGTCATTGTAAATATTGGATCTTCATAAGGAGACGTTGAGCATAACCTTGAATCTTTTTCTCTGTCTACCTGCTAATCTCTTCCCAATATGGATCATAAGATTGCAAGATCATGAGTCATAGGAGCAGAAATAACCTATTCAGCCCATCAAGTCTGCTTGCCATTCATTCATGAGCTGATCCATTTTCCCACTCAGCCCCACTGCCCTGCCTTCTCCCCATAACCTTTGATGCCCTGGCTAATCAAGAACCTATCTATCTCTGTGTTAAATGCACCCAATGACTTGGCCTCCACAGCTGCCTGTGGCAACAAATTCCACAGATTCCCTATCCTCTGAGTAAAGAATTTCCTTTGCATCTCTGTTCTAAGTGGACACCCTTCAATCCTAAAGTTGTGCCCTCTTTTCCTAGAATCTTCCACCATGGGATACAACTTGTCTACAGCTACTCTGTCCATGCCTTTCAACCTTCAAAATGTTTCAATAAGATTTCTTCCCCCACCCCCACTTCAATTCAATCTCCTAAATTCCAACAAATACAGGACAAGAGCCATCAAATGTTGTTCATATAACCCTTTTATTCCTGGAATCATCCTTTGAACCTCCTCAAAACCATCTTCAATGTCAGCACATCCTTTCTTTAATGAGGAGCCTAAACCTCCTCAGAATACTCCAACTGGGGTTTC
Source organism: Narcine bancroftii (assembly GCF_036971445.1). Classification (NCBI taxonomy): domain Eukaryota; kingdom Metazoa; phylum Chordata; class Chondrichthyes; order Torpediniformes; family Narcinidae; genus Narcine; species Narcine bancroftii. The sequence goes on from NC_091469.1 coordinate 319,351,043, forward strand.
ACCAGTGCTTTGTAAAGTCTCAAGATTATATTCCTCCTCTTGTATTCTATTCTTCTTGAAATGAATGCCAGCATTGTATTCGTCACCTTCACCACCAATTTCAACCTGCAAGTTTACCTTCAGGCTGTCCTGCATGAAAACTCCCAGGCACTGTACCCTCTAAGTGGTGCCTGTGTGTGTGCACACGCACTGTTAGTTACCTAAAATAATGTAGTAATTCATAATTATACTTACTGAAAATAATCTCTTAGATAACTGGTAACTAGTGTTAGGTCTGCTTTGTTCATGAATGAGTGAGACAAACACCAGGCTGAGTCGAAATCAGGGTTCTTTGTTCTTTATTACCGGATTGTAACACTTGCGACTAACCATGTTAGTCGGAGAATGCATTCTGCCGTTATCAGCAAAATGGTGATTTTTTATACCCTTGGATATGTGCTTAGAACATCATCATATCATTACTTGTCCAATGACTAAAACTGTTGCTATCCTTTCCCTGCTAGCTTCCTGCCTCTCAATCCATCAATGTCTCTCTTATCTTGTAAGTACAAGGATGCATTCACATCTTGTTACAGCCCTGTACATTCCCATCTCATGATGTTTTACCTAACAGGAGTACAAGGACACCTCCCCTTCTTGTTACTGCCCTGTACAGGGTAACTCCCTACACATTCCCATCTCATGATGTTTTACCTTACACTAGTTAACTAGTTAGTCAGTTAAACAAGTAGTTCATCATACTTGATTTATATTAAAACGTGCCAATACAGTTTTATTAGCCATGAAAGATAGGCTATGCCAAAATAATCATGAAACAATTTCAAGTTTATATTTGCATAAGCATTCTGAGTTCACATACTTTTGTCCCAGGAAAAAAAATTTCACAACATAAGATTTTTTACACACACTGGCTACTAAAAATTAGAGGGAACATTGTGATAGTACAGGATACTATCACCTATGTATATTTGTATATATTTGCTTATAGTTGTTGTGATTGGCTGAGAGTCGTAGCCACGCCTACTGGCAGGTCATAAAGGGCTGCTCCTAACCAGACCCAGGTCAGTCTGGACTGGTTGACCGTGCTGTAATACGCTCCAGTCTTTTTGCTGATTAAAGCCTTGGATGAGCTAACAAGTCTTTGGTTCATTCGACACACTACAAACATTGCTCCCATGTCCCTTTGCATCTGGGTATTTTCAATTTTCTTCCCATTTTTATATATAAAGTTGGCCCATTTATTGCTTCTACCAAAATGCAAGACTACACGTTCCAACATGTATTCTCCTAATCTGTCTAAGCCCTTCTGCAGCCTCCATGTTTCCTCAACACTACCTGTTCCTCTACCTACCTTCATATCACCTGCAAACTTGCCCACAAAGCCAGTCTTTCCATAATCTAAATCATTGATATACAAGGTTAAGAGAAGTATCCCCAAAACATACCCCTTGGAACACCATTAGCACTGGCAGCCAATCAGATATGATCCTTGTATTCTAATTCTCTGCTTCCTGCCAATCAGCCAATGCTCTACCCATGCTAATGTTTTCTATTATGCCATGGACTCTTGTTAAATAGCCTTGTGTGCAGCACCTTGTCAAATGACTTCTGAAAATCCAAATGCACAACATCCTCTATATCTAGTCTGCTTGTCACTTCTTCAAAGTATTCCAACAGGTTTGTCAAGCAAGATTTTCCCTTGAGGAAACCATGTTTGATTTGACCTATCTTGTCATATGCCTCCAAGTACTTGGTATCCTCATCCTTGACCATCATCTACAACATCTTCCAAACTATCTTGTCAAGCTAACTAGTCTCTAATTTCCTTTCTACCTTCCTCTCTCCCTTCTTGAATAGTGCGGTGACATCTGTGATTTTCTTTTTTTCCCCAGTCCTCCGGGTCCCTACTAAAATCTATTGATTCCTGAAGGTTCATTTCCAATGCCTCAACAATCTCCACTGTTACTTCTTTCAAAACCCAAGGATGCAATCCATCTGGTCCAAGATATTTATCCACCTTTTTATCATTTAGCTTTCTGAGCATTTGAACTCTCAGGACATGAAAAAACTCAAACTCCAAAAAACTTGCATGCACATACATATAATTAATATCCTGCAATATATTATAACTACTGTTAGATCTGCTGCTGCGATTGCCACCAGGGGATCGGTTTCATGGGGGGAGGAACTTTCTGAAACATCAGGGTTCAGGCACTGCTGCAATGCTGGGGGTTGCTAGGCCAACACCAAACTGCAGGTGCCAAAATGTCCAATTCCATTCAGGCAGTAGGTACAGAAGCCATGAAAACTCACACCTCCACATTCAAAAACAGTTCCTTTCCAGTGGCTATCACATTCTTGCACTAACTGTGGACTGCTCCAACAGCACAAAGACTATCTGCATTATTCCAAGTCACATTTTGTTTAAGGATTACTGTGAACATTTATTATATACCTATTTTATATATTTATTGTCTCTTTTAATTTCATTATGTTTACCATTATAGATTTTTTTTAAAACAAGTACCTGTTTGGCTGCAGCAAGTAGAAATTTCAGTGCCTATGTATGACCATAAATTCATTATCAAATAAAATGGAGTTGCAGATAAAGTAAAAGCAGCGATATTATTGGAATAATTTTGGAAACACTATTTAATGTAACAGGTGACATCTTATGATCTGTGGCTGAATTCTGATAGACTAAGTGGACTTCTACATCATACTTTTTGTGATGTAATTTAACATTGTTTAAAAAAAAATATAGTTGGTGCAGCAGTTAGCACCAGTGATTGGCACTGGGGTTCGAATCCTGCGCTGTCAGTAAGGAGTTTGTATGTTCTCCTTGTGTCTGCGTGGGTTTTCCCTCGGGGCTCCGGTTTCCTCCCACTGTTCAAAACATGCTGGGGGTGTAGGTTAATGGGGTGTAAATTAGGCTGCACGGGTATATGGGCTGAAATGGCCTGTTACTGTCCTGTATGTCTAAATTTCTAAATTAATTAGGCTTACATTATAATTAAATTTTAATTCATCCAAGTGCATAAAGAACATAATCAATGTTTCAAGCCTGTGCCTGTCATCAAGGTATAGGCAAAAAAACAGGCAGGAACCTGAATAAAATGGTGCTGGGAGGGGTATGGGGAGGAGCACAGGCCCACTGGCAAGAGCTGGATACAAGTGTGAGGGCATAAGTGATAAAAGATGGGAAGTGATGGGGAGGGGTTAGCTCTCTGAATGGAGAGGAAATGGGGTGGGGAGCTAGAGGAAAGGAGACAGAGGAATGGGGAAAGAGGGACAGGGGAGGGACCTACAGAAACCAAAAGTCTATTTTAATGCCATCTGGTTGAGGAGTGGCCAGTAGAATATTGGGTGTTATTCATCCAATTTGTGAGTGCCTAAGGCCATGGACTGACATGACAGCAGATAGAATGAAAGTGCTTAATGAAGTAATCTCCCTTCGATGTAGAGGAGGCCACAATGGGAGCACCAGATGCAGTAGGTGACCCCTGCAGAATAAGTGAATTGTTGCTTCATTTTCATGGAGGATTTGGGGCTCTGAATAGTGGTGATGGAGGAGGTGTGGATGCAAGTGTGGCATTCTTTGCAGTTATAGGGGTAGGTACCAAAGGGTCGATTCATGGGAAGGGATGTGGTTGACTAGGGAGTGGTCCCTGTGGAAGGTGGAGAGACGAAAATGTGTTTGGTGGTGGGTTTGAAGGTGGCAGAAAATGCAGAAGCAGGTGGGGTGATAAGTGAAGACAAGGAGAAATCCTGTCCTTGTTGCATCTTGGGGCAGAGGGAGACAGGGCAGATGCTCAGGAAATAGAGGAGATGCAGGTAAGGGCCGATTTAATGGCAGTAGAGGGGAAGCTACATGTTTGAAAGAAGAAGCACATCTTGGATGATCAGGAATGAAGGAGCAAATGCGATGGACACAGAGGAATTGAGAGAATGGAATCCTTTCAGGGGACAGGATGGGAAGAGGTAACTGTGGGATTTGGTGGGTTTGAAGATAATGTCTGTCAAGAGTTTCTCTCCAAGGAAGAGAAAATATGAAAGGAGAGAGTTTTCCCAGAGATGGACCATGAATTTGAGGCCGGGGTAAAAGCTAGCAGCTAAGTGGATAAAATAGATGAGCTCATCATGAGCCATCACCCAATGTAGTCATCAATGTAGCAGAGGAGCCTTGCCTATGTCAGAGGGCAACATGGATTAATCCACAGAGCCAACAAAAAGGCAGGCATTTCTGGGACTTGTGTGAGTATTCCCTCTGAATTGGAGAAAGTTGTAATTGATGTTGAGAACAAGTTCTGCCAGAAGGAGGTGAGTGGTTGGGTCTGTTTGATAAATAAGAACACTACATGACATGCTGAGTTTCTCCAGTAATTTTGTGTGTATTAAACTGCAATCACAGCATCTGCAAACTTTCTTGTTTAACTACATCATAATGACTTCATGTTTAATTTTAAATTTAATTTAATACAGCACAGTATCAGGCCCCTTCGGCCCATGAGCCCATGCTGCCCAATTACACCCACTTGATTAACAACCTTTGGTATGTTATGAATGGTGGGAGGAAATTGGACCCCCCCCCCCCCAGAGGAAACCCACGCTGACATGGGGAGAACGTACAAACTCCTTACAGATGATATTCGATCCCTGATTTCTGTAACAATATTGTGCTTTTGGCTACGCAAACCATGCCACCCACACCTTTCAGGAAATAGTTAATGCAGAAAGCAAACACCAATGGAAGAAAAATGTAACATATAGTATTTTCCTCATTTGTAGCTTATGAATAAATATTATTTCTCGAATTGTCTATTTCCATCAATATATACAGAATCTGTTTATAAAATCATGAGGGGCATAGATAAAGTAAAGCAGTCATTCTTTTCCCAGACTAGGAGAGTCTGGATATAGATCTAAGGTGAGTGAGGGGGAAAAAAAATGTTCATACAAAGGGTGGTGTGTATGTGGTAAGAGCTGCCAGAAAAGTAGAGATGGGAACAGATATTTAAAAAAAACATTTGGACAGGTACGAGGACTGGAAAGGTTTAGAGCGCAGTCAAATGGGACTAGTTCTGGTCAATAGTCATGGGCTAGTTGTGTTGTAAAAATGTGACTCAGAGTATCTTCATGTGAATCACTGAGGAATGTCAAATATATTACAAAGTGAATTTCTATTTTTCTACTGGCACTAAGCCACCATGGCTTTTCGCATACTGACTGGGTTTGCCTGCAGTATGACCTGATGCCCTCGTTTCATTTGCCTGTCACAACAGTTTGTTCAGAGTGAGGTATTAGCTGCAGAATTCAGGAGGGTGTTCCACAGAGCTTTGAATGAGAGCAAGGTAATTAAGTTTCACCAGAAACTGTCACAGAAATGTCTGTTCCAATTAACACAGCACTTGAGAATAATAAGAACGTGTTTAGAGAAAGAAGTGTTAATGCAATATTAACCAGCTCTGCCCTTGAGTGGAACACTTTAGCAGCTGCAGTTGACATATCAGAAAACCAGGTTAGAAATGTGTTGCAGACAAAACAATGAATAATCCAGATCTTGCAAGAACTGCCAAAGCAGACTGTGTGAAAGAGATACATTTGCTTCTGGTGAAAATTACTGCAGTTAATTTTAATTAAGCTTTGATGTTTTTGAGAAGAAAACAGTTTTCATTTTGGACACTGAAGTTGATTGGATCTCTGCTTCACACATATCACTGTACCTAGTTGATATTGGGGATAAAGATTCACTGAAATATCAATATTAAAGTACTTCAAGCAGATCCAAATCAGTATTTAATTAAAAGGTGGAACATGATTGCAGAAGAGGTGAGCATGGAAGATCCTTTTTGTGAAACCAGAGCAACAGTTATTGTCTTCCTTGCCCTCACAAAGCCATGAAAAAGCTTGTATGTAACAGTTGATTATAATACTCTACAGTTGTAATACATAATGTGTAAAAGGTCAGGCCCAACAACCCACAGTTTTGCTAACCTATTTAAATCTATTCCCTCATTTACATTCCATAAACCCCCTATTTTTCTTGCATCATTTTTTGAAAATGTCCCTATTATATCAGCCTCTACCACTACCTCCAATAAAGCATCCAAGGTTTAAAATCAAACCTACCTTTGACTCTCCCCTGGACCTTCCTCTATTCACTATAAACAGCTGTCCTACGGAATTGGCCATTGCTACCCTGCAGCAAAAGGTGGTGGCTATCCAATTTATCAATGGCCCTCCTAATTTTACACAGCTCCAAAAAGTCACCTCTTGTCCTCATTGTTCCAAAGGGAAAAGCCCTAGCTCTCATAACCTTTCCTTGTAAGACATGTTCTCCAGTCCAGACAGTGTCCTGGTAAATCTCTACATCCTTTCTAAAGCTTCCTCATCCTCAAACTTCCCTTTCAGTCTTTAGAATTGTGGTAAACTATGGATTAGAAAATAAACTGCCTGTTTCACGAGAAATTTCTGGTCATTTTTTTTAAAATGACCAGATATAATTAGGATGAGGATAATTACAACTGCTACCTATTTTAAACAAGGTACAATGTCATTCCTAGATGATGGTGGGCCAGGCTGAGAATCAACATCAGCCCCAATGATTCATGGTGCATGTGAATGAAGGAAATCTCATCAATGGATTTTCTAAGAACCTGCAAGTTGACTAAAATCTTGGTGGCATCTAATAGGAACATAGGAACATAGGAAGTAGGAACAGGAGTAGGCCAAAAATGGCCCATCGAGCCTGCTCCGCCATTCAATAAGATCATGGCTGATCTAATTTATGACCTAACTCCACCTACCTGCCTTCTCCCCATATCCCCTAATTCCTCTATCATGTAAAAATTTATCTAACCGAATTTTAAATATGTCTAATGAAGCAGCCTCAACCACTTCACTGGATAGAGAATTCCAAACATTCACTACTCTTTGGGAAAAACTATTTTACCTCATCTCTGTCCTAAATCTACTCCCCCGAATCTTGAGACTGTGTCCTCTCGTTTTAGTTTCCCCGGCCAACTCAAAAAACTTTCCTACATATATCCTATCCATACCCTTCATAATCCTATAAGTTTCTATAAGATCTCCTCTCATTCTTCTGAACTTGAGCGAATACAATCCTAGACGATTTAATCTTTCATCATAAGTCAACCCCTTCATCCCAGGGATCAACCTAGTAAAACTCCTCTGGACCGTCTCCAAAGCCAGTATATCCTTCCTCAAATATGGAGACCAGAACTGGACACAGTACTCCAGGTATGGTCTCACCAGTACCTTATACAGTTGCAACATTACCTCCCTACTCCTGAATTCAATTCCTCTACCGATGAATGCCAACATTCCATTTGCCTTCTTAATAACCTGCTGCACCTGCAACCTAACGTTTTGCAATTCATGCACAAGCACTCCCAAGTCCCTCTGCACAACAGCATCCTGTAGTTTTTCACCCTTTAAATAATATTCAGCTCTTTTATTTTTTTTGCCAAAGTGGATAACCTCACACTTACTAACATTGTACTCCATCTGCCAGACCTTTGCCCACTCATCCAGCTTAACTATATCCCTCTGCAGACTCTCCATATCCTCATTACAATTTGCTCTTCCACTCAATTTGGTGTCATCCACAAACTTGGCTACACCACATTTTGTCCCCTCCTCCAAGTCATCAATGTAAATGATGAACAATTGTGGGCCTAGCACTGACCCCTGCGGTACCCCACTTACCACTCTCTGCCAACCTGAAAAACTTCCACTTATCCCGACTCTCTGTCTCCTGTCAGACAACCAATTTTTGATCCATGCCAATAGACTTCCACGGACTCCACTTTCCTGTAACTTACTGATAAGTCTCTTGTGCGGCACCTTATCAAAAGCTTTCTGGAAGTCCAAATATACAACATAAACCTGTTCCCCTCTATCCACTGCACCCATTATATCCTCAAAGAATCCTAACTATTTTGTCAAACAAGATGTTCCCTTTCTAAAACCATGCTGCGTCTGCCTGATTGAATCCTTGCGTTCCAAAAGTTTCACTATTTCATCTTTAATGACGGCCTCAAGCATTTTTCCAACTACAGACATCAAGCTAATTGGCCGATAATTTCCAGTCTTCTGCCTACATCCCTTCTTAAAAAGTGACGTGACATTTGCTGTCTTCCAGTCTGCCGGGACCTGCCCAGAATCCAAGGAATTTTGGTATATGACCACCAATGCATCAACTATAATTTCTGCCATTTCCTTCAGAACCCTTGGATGCACATCTAGAATATTTGATGCTCATATTTGAAGCAGCTGAAATATTTGAGATAAGAGGTTTTATGCATTCTTATTTTGTTGTGAGCATTTCCAGGGTGAGCCTCAGCATTCATAGAACCATAGAATAATTACAGCACAGAAACAGGCCACCTCAGCCCCCCAGTCTGTGACGAACCATTATTTTTTGCATACTCTCACTTATCTGCACCCAGTCTATCACCCTCCATACCTCTCCCATTCATTTACCTTTCAAAATCTTGAATGTTAAAATGGAACCCACATTCACCACCTACCTCAGCTGGCAGCTCTATCCATACTCCCATCACTCTGTGTGAAAGTTCCACCTAAACTTTTCCCCTTTGACCATTAATCCATGTACTCTGGTTTGTAACTCACCTACCCTCAGTGGAAAAAGCCTATCTCCATTTACACTGTCTATCCCCCTCATAATTTTAAATACCTCTATCAAATATCTCCTCATTCTTCTACACTCCAAAGAAAAATGTCCTAATCTGTTTAACCATTCCTTGTAGCTTGGTTCCTGAAATCTGGGCAACATCCAAGTAAATCTCTACACATCATAATATTGATATCTTTCCTGCAGTTAGGTGACCAAAACTGCATGCAATACTCCAAATTTGGCTTCACCAATGTCTTATACAACTTTACCATAACATCCCAACTCCTGTACTCAATACTTTGATTTATGAAGGCCAATATGTAAGAAGTTCCCTTTACAATCCTATCCACCTGTGATGCCATTTTCAGGGAATTATCTATCTGTATTCCCAGATCCCTCTGTTCTACTGCACTCCTCAGTTCCCTACCATCCACTGTGTACGTCTTTTCTTGGTTTGTCCTTCCAAGATGCAACACCTGAAACTTGTCTATATTAAACTCCATCTGCCATTTTTAACCCATTTTACCAGCTGGTCCAGATCCCTCTGCAAGCTTTGAAAACTTCCTTCGCTGTCCACAAGGCCTCAAATCTTAGTGTCATCTGCAAACTTGCTGATCCAATTTACCACATTATCATCCAAATCATTGATATAGACAACAAACAGCAATGGTCCCAGCACCGATTGCTGAGACACACTACTAGAGACAGGTCTCCAATCTGAGAAGCAAACTTCCACTTCTACTCTCTGTCTTCTCCCATACAGTGTTGTCAAATCCAGTTCACTACTTCACCATGAATACTTAGCGTCTGATGGTTCCTGAATAACTTCCTAAGTGGGACCTTGTCAAAGGCCTTGCTAAAGCCTTTCCTTTGTCAACTTTTCTGGTAACCTCATCGTAAACCCCTATGTTAGGTTAAACATGATCTACCACACACAAAACCATATTGATTACCCATAATCAGTCCCTGGCTATCAAAATAATTGCACATCCAATCTCTGAGAACACCTGCCATAATTTACCTACTACTGTCATCACTAGCCTATAATTTTAAGGGTTACTTTTGGAGCCTCTTTTAAACAATGGAACAACATGAGCTACCTTCTAATCCTCTGGCACCACATCCATGAATAATAAAACACCGGGAGAGGATGGACTCCCAATAGAATTCGATAGAACATTTAAAGACTTATTAATTCCTCCTCTCCTCGAAGTAATGAACCAAATTGAAAAAACACAAAACATACCAGATTCATGCAAAACAGCAATAATTGCAGAAATACCAAAGACGGAGAAAGATCCACTAACACCAGCATCGTATAGACCAATATCTCTACTTAACACAGATTATAAGATAATAGCTAAACTATTAGCAAACAGATTGGCCGACTGTGTACCAAAAATAGTAAAACTAGACCAAACTGGATTTATTAAAATAAGACGAACAATGGACAATATCTGTAAATTCATTAACTTAATCCATGCAGTACAAGGAAACAAAATTCCAACAGTAGTGGTTGCTTTAGATGCAGAGAAAGCCTTTGTAAAAGTAAAATGGAATTATTTATTTAAAGTAGTACAAAAATTCAACCTACCAGAGAAATTTATTAATTGGATTAAAGCATTATATAAGGGACCATTGGCGAAAGTGACAGTAAATGGATATATATCAAACCAATTTAAATTAAGTAGATCAACAAGGCAGGGATGTCCATTATCTCCCTCACTGTTCACGTTAGCTATAGAACCACTAGCAGAATTGATAAGAACAGATAATAAAATAAGAGGGATAAAAATAAAAGAGAAGGAATATAAAATCAGTCTATTTGCAGATGATGTTATAATATTCTTAACAGAACCAGAAATATCAATAAAAGAATTACATAAGAAACTGAAGGAATATGGAGAAGTAACAGAGTACAAGTTTAACGCAAATAAAAGTGAAGCAATGCCAATAAATAATGTGGATTTCACAAAGTTTAAGAAAGAATCACCATTTAGATGGCAAACACAAGCAATTTGATACCTAGGTATATAACTAAATAATAATCTCGGCCATCTATATAAACTATCAGCCATTAATGAAAAAATTACAAGACGACTTAGAGCACTGGAAAGACTTACAACTAACACTGATATGAAGGATAAACTGTATTAAAATGAACATCTTCCCAAGGATACAATACCTATTTCAATCATTACCAATTCACCAACAGAGAAATTCTTCAAGGAGCTAAAGAAAATAATAAGGAAATTCTTATGGAAAGGGAGGGAACTGAGGATAGCACTAGATAAATTAACAGAATGGTACAAACAAGGAGGCTTACAACTACCAAACTTTAAGAATTATTATAGAGCAGCACAATTAAGATACCTATCAGATTTTTATCAAACAAGGGAAAAACCAGATTGGACCAGATTAGAGCTAGATAAAATAGGGGAGAAGATACTTGAACATATACTACATAAGTGGGATGAAAAATTGGTGCATCGTAGGAATTCACCAGTATTGCACCATCTGCTCAACATTTGGAAGAAGATTCACATAGAAAGGAATACAATAAATGATCAACTATCAAAATTAATATTGACACAAAATCAACTAATCCCTTTCACAATAAATAACCTTTCCTTCAGAGAATGGGAGAGAAATGGGATCAAAAGAATAGAAAATTGTTTTTCGGGAATTAAATTATTATCTTTTGAACAAATGAAGGACAAGTATAATATAACTCACGATACAATGTTTGCATACCACCAACTGAAAACCTACTTGAAGGACAAATTGGGAAACAGTCTGAGGTTACCAGAAGGAAGCAATTTTGAATATGTGATTACAGACACAATGATAATTTAAAAATTTATAACAAACATGTACATCAAACTGGAAGAAAAGGAGAACGAGGAAACAAACTGTAAACCTAAACAAAAATGGGAACAAGATCTAAACATAAAGATAAAGAATGAAACATGGGAAAAACTATGCTCCAGAACTATGAGAAATGCAATAAACACAAGGTTACGCATGATACAATATAATTGGTTACACAGGCTATATATCACACCCCAAAAGTTAAATAAATGGGATCCAACAGTATCAGACAGATGTTTTCACTGTTAAAAGGAAACGGGAACAACAATACATGCAATTTGGACGTGTGAGAAAGTGGAAAAATTTTGGGAAGATCTAAACCAGATATTAAATAAAATCACAAAAAGCAATATACCAAAAAACCCAGAGATCTTCCTTCTAAGTAATATAAGAAATAAAGAATTTGGACTCGATTTGGATGGAGCACAAAAAAGATTTATTATGATAGCCCTAGCTGTTGCAAAAAAATGTATTATGCCAACCTGGAAATTAGAAGACAACTTGAGAATACAACAATGGTATATAGAAATGAATAAATGTATTCCATTAGAAAAAATAACATATAATTTAAGAAATAACATCACAGTATTCGAACAAATATGGGAACCATACATGAAACACAATAGAGAAATTCTACCACGGACCTCCACCACCTAAAATGACAGAAGGAGAAGACAACGAAATGAACTAACTCAGTATATAAAAGTAAAAGACAAAAATTTCTTGTTTATTTTTATTAAGTGACGACATTGTTTAACGGGTTTAATGTATCTTATAGATTGAACTTTGAATAAATGGGAAGGGGGTGAGGGAGGGAGGGAAGGGAGGGGGGAAAGGGGAGAAAATGACACTATATATTCAAGAGAAAAATGTCTGTATGTATTTTGGTCAGTGTGGTTAATAGTGTGAAAAATTTTTTTTAAATTTAAATGAAAAAGATCCAAGAGAATATCTTGTCCGGCCCTGAGGATTTATCCACTCTTATTTGCTTTAAGACTTCCTCCTCTTTAATTTATATAGGTTCCATGACCTTGCTGCTTGTTTTTCTTACTTCCCATGACTCTGTACCCATTTCCTGAGTGAATACTGATTGGAAAAAATAATAATATTTCGCCCATCTCATTTGGCTCCATACAAAGCTAACCACTCTGGTCTTCTATGGGGACAAATTTTGTCCCTTGCTATCATTTTGCTCTTAATATACCTTTACAAAGCCTCAGGATTTTTCCTTCACATTATCCACCAAGCAGCCTCGAGTCTTCTTCTAGCCTTCTTATTTTCTTTCTTGAGGTTTTTCTTGCATTTTTTATAGTCTTCACGTACCTCATTTGGTCCATGTTGCCTATACCTGCTATACACCTCTCTCTTCTTCCGAACCAGATTCTCAATATCACTCGAAAACCAAGGTTCCCTATACATTCTAACCTTGCCTTTAATCCTGCCAGGAACATACAAAATCTGTACTCTTAAAATTTCACCTATGAATGTCCTCCACTTAACTCACACATCCTTGCCTGAAAACAGCCTATCTCAATCCATGCATTCTAGATCCTTTCTCATTTCCTCAAAATTGGCCTTTCTCCAATTAAGAATCGCAGCCCAGACGTATCCTTGTCCATAATTAACTTGAAACTAATGGCATTATGATTACTTTACCCTAAATCTTCCCCTACACATACTTCTGTCACCTGTCCTCTCATTTCCTAAACACATTTGACAAACTCCAAGCCATCCAGCCCTTTTACAGTCTGGGAGTCCCATTCAATATGTGGAAATTTTAAATCACCTACTATCACAACCTTGTGTTTCCTGCACCTGTCTGCTCTCTCTCTCCAGATTTGCTCCTCCAATTCTCGCTGACTATTGGGTGGTCTATAATGCAACTCCATGAGTTTGGTCACCCATAGAGCCGGAGCAGATGATGCCTCTGCTCTGTCTTGCACAGCTGTGATATTTTCCTTACAAACATTGCTATTCCTCCCTCTTTCATTCCACCCACCCCCGGTTCTATCCCATTTAAAGCATAATTGAGCCAGATTATAATTCTGGCATCTAAACATACATAGTTAAATGTAAACCTGATTTTGCTTATCTTTTTGCCTCTTTTGCCTATCCAGTTTCAACACATGATTTAGCACTGGATTAATAATTGTAAGTTAAATTTCCTGATTTAACTGAGGACAAAGCAACAAATTTAGTCCATCCACCATTCCCTCTTACTCTGGCACACCATCACTGCAGGTGGCACCATCAACAAAATTCTCTGTAAGTTACTCCTGACATAATTTCAAAATGCAACACCTCTGCCAGCAAGTCAGACAAGGGCATAGGAAAACCACCTCTGCATGTTCCCCCTCTGACTTGGAAATATATCACCATCCCATCACTCGTTGATTTTAAATCATGGAACTCCCTACCCAACAACTCAATGGGAATACAATCACCAGAGGGTTCAAAACCACTTTCTGAAGGGCAATTGATATTGGCATTCAAGGCTGGCCTTGTCAGTCAGGACCATACTCTGTAAATAAATAAAACACAATATAATTAGAATGCTTAGAACTATAAAACTGGGTTGGCTTTTCTGAGTACACACACCAATTTCCAAAGTGGCTAACAAGCACTTACTAAACTCTGCTTTCACATTTTAAGGGGATGTGTTTGGTGACTGGAATTGATGCAAGATATTCCAAAGATCTTTACAATTTACTGGAATGAAACATTCAAATTTTCTGACTTGGTGCAGGAGATCTTTACCAATTTTTAATTAAAAAAAATTTAGACCGGCCCTTCCGGCCCACAAATGTGTGCCACCCAATTAACCTACAACCCCCATGCGTTTGAATGGTTAGAGGAAATCGGAGCACCTGGGGGAAAATTCACACAGTCAAGGGGAGAATGTACAAACTCCTTACAGTCAGTGTAGGATTCAAACCCTGGTCCAGATCACTGACACTGTAACAGCATTGCACTAACTACTATGCTAACACTTTTTGTTTCTTCTTCTTTCTTTCTTTGGCTTGGCTTTGCGGACAAAGATTTATGGAGGAGTAAAAAGGCTCGTTTGTGGCTGACCAGTCCGATGCGGGACAGGCAGACACGGTTGCAGCGGTTGCAGGGGAAAATTGGTTGGTTGGGGTTGGGTGTTGGGTGTTTCCTCCTTTGTCTTTTGTCAGTGAGGTGGGCTCTGCGGTCTTCTTCCAAGGAGGTTGCTGCCCGCCGAACTGTGAGATGCTAAGATGCACGGTTTGAGGCGAGATCAGCCCACTGGCGGTGGTCAATGTGGCAGGCACTACTGTGGGTGTAAAGGATCAGAGAGTTTTATATACAGGGCAAATAAGCTATGAAGCTATATGTTAAAGTAAAGTTAAATATGAAAAAATTTGGGGTAGCACAGTTGGTGTAGCAGTTAGCGCAACGCCTTTACAGCACCACCAATCGGGACCAGGGTTTGAATCCCGTGCTGTCTGTAAGGCGTTTTTATGTTCTCTACACGTTTGTGTGGGTTTTCCCCAGGGACTTTGGTTTCCTTCCACCTTTCAAAACGTATCAGTGGTGTAGGTTAATTGGGTATAAATTGGGTGGCACGAACTCGTGGCCCAAAATAGACTGTTACCATGTTGTATGTCTAAATTTAAATATAAACAATATAAATATAAAAGACATGGATAGATGAGGACACAAGAAGGTAAGTTACCCCACATGGATGGCAAAAGTATTTTCAAATATGATCTCCCTAGTTAACTGGGTGTGGAACTAAATAAAATCCGCCCCCCACAGGTGGCCGATGACTTCCGAAAGCTTCAGTGACATCCATCCCCCCAACCTGACATAAAATTATGTCTAGCTCATAGCCCCAATGAATTCAATCCCAAAGCTTGTTCTGCATCATCAATATCAATCAAGCTCTTTTGACATATTTGTCTTCCCGTTCCCATTTCCATTATTCTTATCAAGTGTCTTCCTCTTAGGTGAAGAATGCCTTTCAGTAGCCCTGTCTGGCAAAGAATTGGCAAAAATTAAAGCGTTGTGATCACTCTCAAAAAACTGTGATTGGAAGTTACCATAAAAGATCTTCAAAACTGCAGGGTATCGAAAATAAAATTTATAACCCTTCCTCCAAAGCACCTCTTTAGCAGAATTAAGTTCTTTATGCCTTTTAATAATTTCTTGACTTAAATCTGGTTAGAAGAAAACCTTATTTCCCTGTACCATCAACGGAGGCTGATATCTACGTGCATTTTGGACTGCTCCTCTCAAAATAGTTTCCCTATCTTGGTACTATAAACTACGGATCAAAACAGCTCATGGAGGTTGACCCGGATATGGTTTACTTCTTAAGGCTCTATGTGCCCTATCTAATTCCAAACCTTCTGGAAAAAATTCCAATCCCAATGCTTCAGGGATCCATTTAAAATTTTTTTTTATTGGATCTGAACCCTCAATTCCTTCCAGAATTCCCACTATTTTAACATTATTCCGGCAGCTTTGATTTTCCAAAGGATCTATCTTCTTCACTAAGTCCTTCTGAATTTCCCATCCAACAAAAGAATCTTCCACTTTTTCTAGTTTTTCTTTGTTATGATCCACTTGTTCTTTGCAAACTTGAAAGGCACCTTCCATTTTCTTAATATTGTCTTGAACTGTATCCACCATATTCAAGCATCTATTAACATCAGCTTTAATGACAGAAATATCTTTAACAGAAGAAACTTCTTCTCAAATATTATTCATTTTTTCAGTAATATTCATAAATCCATGATCAATCTGAGTAGACATTTGTATTGACATATTACCCATTTGATGAGCTATAGATTCCAAAATTGTAAAAACAGCATCAAAAGTAGTGTCACTAATCTCTCCTTGAGGCCGACCTTCTTTCACTTCAGTAACAGTCAATGATTCTTCTTCCATTTCTTCAATTTGAAAAGTTTTTCCTTGTTGTTCCTTTGATTCTGCCATCGATTTCATCACTTTACTTCTGGTCTGCATGCCTACAGACCCAAACCCAATGTGTTCAAGCCATTGCCAGCCGACTTCGCTGTCAGCACAGACCCTATCCAAAAGATCGCGGACTCGGGATGCACCACACATGCCCGGCAGCACAGAGGCCCGTGCATGCACGTCTTCTGATGCGCTGTCTCGGATCTCCGCGTTGCCGGGACCTGCAGTTAAGTGGGGAGTTACTACTTTTGTAGTTTCTACTTTTTTTTTCAAAAACACCTTTTTATTTGTGCAAGTTTTACTTTGTTTAGGGAGGGGTTTAGTGGCTGTTTAATTTAGAGGCTATTTAGCAAGGGGAACTTTTTTTTATTGGAGAGGGGATTTTTTTGTGGATAGAAGGAATAGAAAGAGGGTTTTTATTTTGTTTTTACTTTATTCTGATAACAATGTCTAGTTTGAATTTTGCAATATTTAATGTGCAGGGTTTAAATAACCTGATTAAGCGAAAACCTGTTTTAGCCTATATAAAAAAGATGAAAGTCAAAATTGCTTTTTTTTCAGGAAACTCATTTAACTGAAAATGAACATTTGAAATTGAAGAGAGATTGGGTTGGTCATGTATTTTCATCTTCTTTCAATTCGAAAGCAAGAGGAGTGGCGATCTTGATTCATAAGAAAATACCATTTGAACTTGAATCTTTGGTGGAATCAGCTGGCTGAATTTTAATGATTAATTGTAAATTGTTTGCTGAGTCATGGTCCTTGTTGAATGTGTATGCACCTAATGTTGATCATGAACAATTTGTGTCTGAAGCTTTTTAAACTTTAAGTCAAGCTAAAGAAAATATTTTGATTGGGAGAGATTTCAATTGTGTATTAGATCCATTATTGGATAAATCCCTGAAAATCGTGAAAAAATCCAAAGCAGTGGTCCAATTGGTTTTTTTGATGAAAGACTTAAATTTGATAGAGGTTTGGAGAAATTTAAACCCTACTGAGAAAGATTTTTCATTTTATTCTTCAAGTCATGATTTATTTTCAAGGATTGACTTTTTTTGGCATCAGCACATTGGCAATCTCGTTTTAATCAAGCTGAATATAAGAGTAGAATAATTTCTGATCATTCATTGTTATTCATTTCTTGTGTTGGGCCGGAAATTATTCAATCAACCTTTCGGTGGGGGTTTAATGCGATGTTATTGAAAAAAAACAGAATTTATAAAATTCATTAAGGATCAAGTTGTTTCCTTTTTAGATTTGAATAGGAATACAGTTCAGAGTAATTTTACTTTATGGGATGCTTTGAAGGCATTTTTATGTGGTGAAATTATTAGCTATGCATCAAAGGAAAAGAAGAAATTTTTGGCATTGGAAAAACAGAAGATGATTTGGAAAACAAATTTCAGAGGAATTGCACAGAGGATAATAAGGCAGTTTTGACTAAATTGAAGTTACGATGTAATACACTACAAACATATTAATTTGAATGTTTGATTCAAAGATCTAAACAATGTTATTATGAGTTAGGGGACAGAACCCATAAAGTTTTAGCGTGGCAACTGAAAACAGAACGAGCATCAAGAACTATTAACGCTGTGAGGAAAGATAACTCAGTTACTTTAAACCTCAGGAAATCAATGGCCAATTTTTATCATTTTATCAGAAATTATATGCTTCTAAGGGAGTTCGAGATGATGGTTCCATTGAATCTTTTTTGTCAGATTTAAATTTGCCAATATTAGGGGAAGATGATGTAAGGAAACTGGATTCACCTTTTACAGATTTAGAAATAAAAGATGTTATTCAACAAATACCTAATGGGAAGTCTCCAGGAGATGTTGAATTTTATAAAGTTTTTTTATGATGATCTGTCCACTTTATTTAAGGATGTCTTCATCAGGTAACCCAGGAATAAGCTCTACCAGACTCGTGTTTAAGTGCAATAGTAATGGTTATACCAAAAAAAGATAGAGATCCTTTTGAATGTAGCTTCATATCGGCCAATTTCTTTAAAAATGTGGATTATAAAATAATAGCAAAATTATTGGCGAATAGACTTGCTAGGTATTTGCCACAATTGGTACATGCTGACCAGGCTGGTTTTATTAAAAATAGGTATGCTTCTGATAATATTCTTAGAGTGATTTCACTTATCAATGCTTCATGTCAGCAACCTAATGTACCAATGGTAGTTGCATTAGATGCTGAAAAAGCTTTTGATAGGGTCGAATGGAATTTTTTAAATTTAAAGTTTTGGAGAAATATAAGTTTGGAGCCTTTTTTTATTGATTGGGTGAAGGCATTATATAATAATCCTGTTGCTAGGGTGGCAACAAATGGTCAAACCTCTTCTTTCTTTAAATTATCACATTCAACTCATCAAAGTTGTCCTTTGTCGCCAACTCTATTTGCGTTGGTCATTGAACATTTAGCTCAAGCTATTAGGCAGAATGAGAATATTAGAGGTATAAGGATAGTAGATGATGAATATAAGATTAATCTTTTTGTTGATGACATTTTGATATATTTAACTAATCCAGAATGATCTTTAATTTACTTGCAAGAATGATTAGAACAATATGGTAAATTATCAGGATATAAAGTGAACTGGGACAAAAGCGAAATATTACCAATTTCTGAAGGAAACTACAACCAGTGTAGACAAATTACTAAACTCCATTGGACTGATAAAATTAAGTATTTAGGGATAATGATTGATGTAAATATTCAATCATTGTATAATTTAAATTATGTATCATTAATGAGAAAGATTAAAGCTGATTTGATTAAATGGAAGGATTTACCTCTGAAATTAATAGGTCGAATAAATTGTATTAAGGTGAATATCTTTCCACGAATTCAGTATCTCTTTCAATCGATTCCTTGTTCTCTTTTGAAATCTTTTTTTCAAGATTTAAATAAAGTAGTTCGAAGAATTTTTATGGAAGGGAAAATTAGCTAGAGTAGCGATACATAAATTGACCTGGAAATACGCTTTGGGAGGTTTGCAATTACCCCATTTTCAAAATTATTATGAAGCAGCTTAATTAAGATTTATTAATCGTATGTTGGATGTTTTGTGCCCCCCTAGTTGGGCCAGGGTAGAATTGACTGGTATATTGGAACCTTGTCCACATCAATTTTTAATTAAATAGAATTCTGTTTGTACCGATTTTGAAACATTTGCTAGAGATTTAGACCAAAAGGAATTTATTAATAGGTTCAAAAGGCACAATATCGGTTTAAGGCCCAATATATCAAAATAAATTGATTCCTTTTTCATTGAATAATAGATTTTTAGGAAATTGGCAGATTAAAGGAATAAAGTTATTCCAGGATTGTTTTGAAGAGGGTAAATTTTTATCATTTAATCAACTTGGAGAGAAATTTGTGATTTCAATGAATTCTTTGTTTGTTTATTATCAAATTAGAGCATTAGTGAAAGATAATTTTGGAAGAGAAATGAAAATTCCTAAGTTAATAAAATTTGAGTTTATGATTTCTCATTTTTCAGGTCAGGGTTTTATTTCAGAGATGTATGCGTTGTTACACATCACTGTGGATAAAATAAATTTAGATAAAATTAAATGGGAAAATGATTTAATTTGTGATATTAATCAGGCCGACTGGAAGATGATGTGTTTTGATGGTGTGAATAAATTGTTTAATGTAAGATATAGTATGATTAATTATAATTGTTTGCATCAGTTATATTTAACCCCTGAAAAATTGAGAAAATATGGATCTAATAATTCAGAGTCATGTTTTAGATGTGGATCAGGTGTTGGAATATTTACATTCTGTTTGGCTTTGTGATAAAGTTCAGTAATTTTGGTATAAAATTAGGGAATTTCTTCAAAATTTGTTTAAATGTCAATTCTTATTAGATCCTAAAAAAAAAATTGTTAGGTTATACAAATTTCTGGTTCAAGTTTGTTGTCCATTTATGGACTTGGGGTTAGATAAGTTTCAGACAGCATTTTTACATTTAGCATTGGCAGTAGCGTTCAAATGTGTCGTGACTTCCTGGAAAGATGAAGTTGAGATAAATGTAAATCTTTGGCATAACAAATTGAGGTCCTGTATCTATATGGAGAAAATAACATATAATTTACATGATAATTATGATTTTTTTTGTTAAGATGTGATTGCCTTATTTGAAATGTGTGAATTTAGTAATATCTTAAACTGTTGTATGTATTTTTTTACTTTTTCAATGCTTCCCTTGTGGTGTTTATTAGGGTGGGGGGAAGGGTGGGATAGTTGTAGTTCTCATTTTTATATTATGGATTTTGTAAAAGTATTTGTTTTGAAAATATTAAATAAAGTTTAAAAAAAAAGATCTCCCTCTGAATAATGAGTGTGTTGTCATGTACACAAGTACAATATACACAGGCACTGGAATTCCTACTTGATGCCACCAAACAGGTACAAAAAGATGCACAGACTACAATAAAATAGAAAGACCTAATAAATATACTTCCCTTTGAGACGAGCTACTCTTCACTGACATTGCTGCCCTTGTTGTCTATACATAGACAGCCTTGCAGTGTATAACATCCAGCTTTGCGAAGGCTGCTAAGCTCTTTGGACTGGAAGTCTGCTTTCCATTAGCCTGCACTCAGTCAAATCATCTTTATTTATTGTTCATACCATGCACACACAGTAAAGACAAGATAGTGTTGCTCCAGGACCATGGAGCATATTTATATCAATACAAGTTAGAATAGAAACTAAATACATTAAAATATTAAGACGTTTGCAGCAACAGTCCACAGTACCCTATTCCCCAAATGTTCTGGGAGTTCAGGAGTCTGATGGCTTCAGGGAAAAAGCTGTTTCCCAATCTAGATGTAAGGGTCCAGGGTCCAGGTGCTGCAGTACCTCCTACCAGATGGCAAAAGGGAGAACAATTTATGTGAGGGGTGTATGGAGTCCTTAACAATGTTTATTGCCTTTCACCTGCATCAAGTGTTGTAGATGTCCTTCACAGTAGGAAGAAAGCCCCCAATAATCTTTACCATTGACTTCGCTATCCTCTGTAGGACCTTCCAGTCCAAGGAAGTACAGCTTTCAAACCAGATGGTGATGCAGTTCCATATATTGCTCTCAATGCATCCGATGTAGAATGTAATGAGGATGGAGGGTGGGAGATAAACTTTCCTCAGCCTTCGCAGGAAGTAGAGGCGCTGCTAGGTTTTCTTGGCTATGGGGCTTGTGTTGTCAGGAAGAGAATATAAAGAATAGATTGATAAATATTCACAGTTACACTGAGCACACAGAAAAAAGTAGTGCTCAATAGTCCAGACAGGTGGTTTTGGTCTTTTTGGAACAGTTTATGGTTAGTAAAAGGGGATTCAATACCCTGATAGTTGTTGGATAAACAAGTGTGCTGGAGAAACTCAGCAAGTCACACAGCAAACATAATGGGTAAGCAACGTTTTGGGCCCAAAACATTTGTTACCCCTTACTTCCTATGGATGCTGCATGACCTGTGTTTTTCCAGCATGTTTGTGTATTGCACTTGACCCCAGCATTTGGAGACTGTTGTTTAGCTGTTGGATGAAATCTGTTTGCTACTTTATGCAGCCTTCTTCATTCCTAGTCATTTAAGTTTCCAAACAAGACAGTGATGCAACCAGTCAGTGTATTTTCCATGGTACACCTGCAGAAGTTCGATAGAGTATTTGATGTGTTACAGAATAAACTAATAAATTATGATAAAATATATCTTAAAAAGGTAAGATTGTGAGGTTTTGTTATTAGGTCACATTTCATAAACATCTCAATTGCCATGCAAGAGCTGTGTAAGGGTAGACTTAATGTCTGCAGTTGGCTTTACAGACACAATGGGAAGTGGTTGTCAGAGTTTCGTAATGGACCAGTATGTTTGAACAGTGTCCACCTCAAGAAGTGAGAAATCTTTTGGCTGCTCAACTGGTGCCAGAGTTTTAAATTTCTGGTTCAAGTTTCTTGTCCTAAGAGGAGCCACAAGGTTTTGCAAGCAGAGAAAACATCCCGTCCGTCCGTGCGTGCGAGCATGCGTGCGTGCGTGCTCGTTCTGCAACAGCTTGTGGTGAAGGCTACAAGTTGGCAGAACTGCTGCATGACCCCATTTTCAAGACTGGTTCTGAGGTCACCCTATTCTAAATCTCTGGTCAATTGCAGAGGTTGTGGCTGGTTATTATGTTTCTACTGGTATAGGGGAAAAAGAACCCTTGTGGTAACCTGGAAAAAGAAGTTATCTTTGGAAGAAACCCAAGAGGGGGCAAGTTTCTTCATTAAGACACTTCAGTTGATGATTGAAGGAGATCAGTGTGTGTGTCTAATGAACAACAAACGTCTCCCTGAAACAAAAAAAAAAGACCTTCCTGAGCAGTAACAATTTAAGGCTCCAGAGCCTGGTGAATATAATATCTGCTTAATTCTGTGCACAGCATGGAAGATTGCCTGAAACCAGTGAACTTGGAGAAGTGAAAGATGAATGATTGGACAGTGAAAAACGAACTTGACTGAACACATAAACATTACATACAGATATGCTTCGAATTAGAGGGGAGTTGGGTTAAGTTGCGAGTACCAAGTGAAATAAAACCAATTTTGTTTAAGTAGCCACTCTCTTGGTGAATTTCTGTTGCTGCTAGTTTTTGAATCATTCAGGCTCAATAATAGATGACATGCTGAATCTTCTCAGAAAGTACACATTTGCCTCGATATGCTGGTTTAAGCAGAGATTCTCTGAGATGTGGGATCCCAAGAACTTGAACGTGTTTGCCCTCTTCATCGCCATCCCATCAATGACACTGGTTCTTGGTCACTTGGGCCTCCTCTTCTGAAGTCCACAATGAACTCTTTGTTCTTGCTGATATTGCTAGCAAGATTGTTATTCTGTCACCACACAGCCAGATTCTCATTATTATACTCATCTTTCCCCGTTATTCAGCTAGTAATAGTGGTGCCAACTTGGCTATGCAATTGGGAGTAGGTTTACAGTTCACAGCTTTAGGACTTCCCTGTGTTGATAGTTAGGAGGAGGTGATGTTGCCAATTCATACGAATTGGGTTCTGTCAAAAAGGAAAGAGAACTACTATTGTAATTAACATGGAAGTCTGTAGACTATATGATTGTATTAAAAGCATAAAAAGACTGGAGGAGCTCCACCGGTGACCACCTTTTTGTCGGTTGGTATTCCTTCTCCCCTGCCTTTTCTATTCTGGCACAAGCCTGTTTTCAGATTTATTGTCAGAGTACTTGCATGACATCACATATAACCCTGAGATTCTTTTTCTTGTGGGCGAAGCAGAATTATCCCTCATTGAGATAGTGCAAAAAGACCTACACAGCGTAAATATGCAAGCAAACAAAGAACTGTTAACGGATAACAAATGTAAACAAACTGCAATACAAAGAAAATCAATGAAGTGCACAAGTAAGAACCCTTAAATGAGTCTCTCATCGAGTTTGTCATTGAAGAGTCTGATGGTGGAGGGGTAGCAGCTATTCCTGAACCTGGTGGTGCCAGTCTTGTGGCACCTACACCTCTTTTCTGATGGTAGCAGTGAGAACAGAGCATGTGCTGGGTGGTGTGAGTCTTTGAGGATTGCTGTTGCTCTTCGATGGCAGTGTTCCCTGTAGATGTACTCGATAGTGGGGAGGGTTTTACCTGTGATGTGTTGGACTGTGTCCACCCCACCTTTTGGAGGGATTTACGCTCAGGGATATTGGTGTCCCCATACTAGACTATGATACAGCCAGTCAGCACATTTTCCACCAAATTTCTGCAAACTCCTGAGGAAGTAAAGGCATTGGTGTGTTTTCTTCATAATGCCATTGTGATGGGTCAAGTGACTCCCAAGAACTTAAATTTGCTCACCCTCTCCACCTCTGATTTCCCCCCATTAATCACTGGATTGTATGCCTCTGGGTTTTCTTTCCTGAAGTCAACAATCAGCTCCTTAGTTTTGGTGACATTGAGTGCAAGGTTGTTGTTGATGCACCATTCAGCCAAGTTTTCAATCTCCCTCCTTATGCTGATTCATCCCCTTCCTTTATACAACCCACTACTGTGATATCATCGGCAAATTTGTAGATGGTGTTATTGTTGTACCAAGCCATACATTCATAGGTGTAAAGTGAGTAGATAAGATGGCTAAGAACACAGTCCTGTGGTGCTCTGGTACTGATGGAGATTGTGGAGTGAGGTTCTTAACAATCCTCACTGATTGTGGGCTGGAGGTGAGGAAATCCAGGATCCAATTACACAGTGGGGTGTTGAGGCCCAAGTTTTAGTTTGCTGATCAGTTTTAAGGGGATGATGGTGTTAAATGCCAAACTATAGTCAATAAAGAGCATCCTGATCTTTGCTATCCAGATGTTTCAGGGATTTATGTCGCGATCGTGAGATATCATCTGCTGAAGACCTGTTACTATGATAGGCGAACTGGAATGTATCCATGTCACTGCTCAGACAGGAGCTGATATGTTTCATCATCAGCCTTTCAAAACATTTCACTGTAAGTGCTGCTGGTCGATTATCATTAAGGTAAGTCCCGCATCGGACTTGTCAGCCACAAACGAGCCTGCAGCTGATGTGGACATTTACCCCCCCCATAAATCTTCGTCCGCGAAGCCAAGCCAAAGAAAAAGATTACTACACTCTTGGGCACTGGTATGATTGACACCTATTTGAAACAGGTGGGTACCTCGCCCTGCTGGAGTGAGATATTGAAGATATCCGTGAATACCTTTGTAAATTGATCAGCACAGATTTTTACTCATACCTTGAAGGACTCCAGCCTGAAATGTTGGTTATAATATCTACCTCATGTGAATACTGAGAGTCCTGGTGAGTTCCTCCAGCATTTTATTGTTTTTGCTACTACGGGTCGAGTACCCTGTATCCAAAATGCTTGGGACCAGACGTTTTTCAGTTTTTGTTTTTTTTTAGATTTTGGAACTAAGCAGCACAGTAGCATCAGCAAAATACCCGATTCAGCGGTTAAACCACAACAATGACCAACAGCAGGCTTTTTGAGCGCTGACATAATGCCATAAGTGGATAATTCACATGAAATAATGTTTGATACTTACCAAAAAAAAACTTGACCTCTGCTTACAAAAGGAGACCACCTCCCCACCAATTCTGCTGGTCCCCGATACCTCCCCACCCATCATCACTGCTGTCCCCAACACCACCCTACTGCCCCCACCAGTCCCGACATCTCCCCGCACACACACACCACCTCTGCCAGTCCCTGACTACGATCTCCACTCTTGCCAGGGCACCCAAGGCAACTTCTTTGATGTGGACAGCACCACACCCGATGTTGAGATTGGAGTCACTGTCATTGATTCCAGCTGCAGCCGATCCTGAAGACTTGGTCCCAGTTCTGTTTGGCATCTTCCCATCCAGAAGCAAAGATTTATTTTTTTCTTTCTGTTATGTAATCAAACCAGTGCCAACAGGGCATCAGAACCCCACATGGGCAAGTCAGATTTTGATTTTTTTTTTTTACTTGTGACGTCATGTCAGTGCTAAAATAAATAAAATTGGTTTTTGGATCTTTTTGGTTTTTGGATCTTCGGATAAGGGGCACTCGACCTGTGTTGTAATAGTCTTGGTGATCTTTTCTGCATTTAGAGACTTAGCAGCACAGAAGTGTACTCTTTGGCCCACCATGCCAACAATCGAGTCAACACCTACAGATCTACTTTATCCCATTTATCAGCACTTGGTCTGTCGCTTTCTACGCCCTTATCAATTCAGCTGTTCATCTGGATACTTGTGTGCTGTGAAGATAGCCAATTCTACCACTTCTTTAAAGATAATTTTTTAAGAATTTTCAAAAGCATATTAACCTTTTGATGGGATCATTTGGGAAATAATTAATCTGAAGTGAAAGGACCATATGGATATTCATATTCAAATTTATTTTCAGAGAACATGCATGACATCACATTCAACCCTGAGATTCTTTATCCTGTGGGTGCAGCAGAATTTCTAATTATCAGTAACTGTACACAAGAAGTATACGAAAGAGAGAAAGGTAAAGAAATAATTTTTGTATAATTAAATCACTGAAAGAAGTCATCTTGATGGTGGCATTTAAGGGAAATTGATGAAGATTCAGTGAATTGATAATTGCACCAATCTGCTGAGTGGTGAGCTGAATGAGCTTGTAAAATTGCTGATCAAGACTGGCAAGCTCCACCTCCTGAAATGCTTTGAGTGGTTCCAGGCTCACTGGCTGTCAAAGCTTTAATGTTTGTGAATGTTCTGATGTTCAAAGAATTATTAAAAGTTAAACAGTTTGTTTCCGATTATCCGAAATGCTCGGAACCGGATGTGTATCAGTTAACTGCATCTTGCAGATAACTGAGAAATTACCTTAAGCAGCTGAGCAGCATCATCAGAATCCTTATATCTGCCGTTGCTGGTCTCCGACACCTCGCCACTGCTGTCACCACTCCTGCCCGGGAGCCAGAGGTCCCTGCTCCCACCCAGGAGGCCGCTCTCCTTGATGATGCCTGGACAGTGGATAACCAAGTACAGTGGAGGGTAAAAAAGAAATTGAAAGAGGAGGGAGATTTACCTGAAATGAGAATAATCTCCCCATGCACTCCCCGGCCCACTGACTTCTCCATTGGCTCACTTATGTTACCAAACTGGTACTAACAGTGCATCAAAGTCCCAAAGAGCACATTGGGTGAACATTTTTTTTCAACTTTCAACATCATGTTACTGCCAAAATATTTTTTGGTTAAGCCTTCTTATTTTTTCTCCCCGTTGAAGTGAAAATTGGACTCCATGATGAAACTTCATTCTAAGAAATCTGTGGAAGTTTATGCTCCCCTCAGGACTCCTTGAGTTGTCTTGTTGGCAGTAGTCCAGAGCTTCCATTTTCACTGTGAGATCCTTCACCTCTATAGAGTTACATGGGTAAAAGCCAAATGTTCTGAGCAAAACTGTTGGCAGTTAGTGGGAAGATCTGTCCATTGAGCTTGGGAGCAGGTACTCCAAATAACCACCTACTTTTTCACAGATAGTTTCTTAAATATTGTTGGGGCTCCATCTGTCGAGTTACAGTATAACTCGAATCAGCACATTTTTTACTTTGGTGGTGCTGGACTGAGGATTTTCAGAACTTTTGAATTTATTCCTAATAATACCCCAACACAATTTAGATTCACTTTTGTAGAATCTACACTATAGCTTCATACATTTTCTCATGAACCAGTTGAGTTTAAAGAGAACGTGGGAAATGGCCCATTGAGTTTAAAGGGAATGTGTGCACTTGCACCCAGGAGGGTTTGACTAGAGTGCAGGAAAGAAGGCCTTAGCTTGAAGGGAGCATGGGAAACAGATGATTGAGACAAATAATGAAGCATTGGGAATTCAGAACACTGAGAATAGCAGATTCTTGGTGTCCCGGGACAAATGTGCCGCACATAGGCGATTAGGAAGATGGCACATTATGGACAGAAACACAAGACAAAATAAGTGGTTCCTACCTGGTTCTGGCACCACAGTAGATGAAGTGTTTAGGCCACTCCTCTTCTTGCTTGCTGTGATGTCCTTTGGACGGTTGGGGTGTCGGTAGTGGATGAGATAATAGGGGTGGATGCTGAAGTGGGAGTGGATGAGATGGGGGAGGGGGTGGAGTGGGAATAAGACACATGGGACAGATGAGGGACCTGGAGTGGATAGGGGATATGGATCGGATGAGGTACAGGGAGCTTTGCTATCCTCCACCTCCTCCTCCTGTGATCAGAAAATGGTGTCTGATACATGTGCAGGGGCCTGCTCACTGGGATCCGTGTTTGCCTGCAGGGACAGGGGCCCTGCTGACTTGCTAGTACCCCATATATTAAAAGCCTAGTCATTGTAGGGCTACTCCACCCACTTGCTCCCACACCTCCCACTGTGATCCTTAACCTGCAGAAACTTCTTCCAAAGTATCTTCATTTTATTTAATACTTGGGATTTGTTCCTGGAAACCCTATTCCCCTATGAGTCTCTCATAAAATGGGCCATCCTTAATGGTTCCTGTTAGATTAAATATATCTGCCTCAATGAGAGGAGCAGCTGCACTTCCCTGCACCCCCACCCCCCCCCCCCCCCGCCCCACAGTTTGTAACCATTGCTTTTATTTTATTGTTAAAATGAATCCAATCAAATCAATGCCACCCTGTACCTCACATTAAGACTCCTGCAGACTGTTTAAGCATACATTTGGATGTACTCATGTAAAAATGTCATCAGCATGTCATCTATTTGTTCCAGGATACCTAGTGCCCCTTTCACATTGGGCTAATCGGCACGCAGGCATTGTCGGACGCTGGGAATGATACTATCTACCTTGCATCAGATGATGCCTGCATACTAATTAAAGAGCTTTCACATTGGACCCTTAACCGGTAGATTGGCCGTGAATTACTGGGATAAGGTGCCAGTGTGAAAGGGGTAACTGCTGTGAATATCTGCTATTAAACTGAAATACAGCGTGCAAGGCACAACTCTATAGCCCTTTTAACACTTGCGTCCCACTAAATTGGCCATTCAATGTCCCGATTAGGAATAGCATTTTTGCTGTTCACACTTGGCCACACTTCACTAGGACACTGCACGCTTTCATACTCGCCACAAGCCATCCCCAGGGATAGGAGTGTTCTGCCTTCTACCGGTGATGTCATGACGCATCGAGCAATGGTGGACTTGTCCTAAATCCTGATCAATGTATTATGATCTTATTTTTGAACAAAATTAACATAATTAAGCTTAATGCATAGCACAGTATGAGCCCTTCAGCCCCTGTTGTTGTGCCGATCTATATAAACCTTTATAAGGGACCATGGGAAAGTCCTAGTAATAGTGGCAATTGACTTTATAAAGAGCTAATATTGTTTCATCAATTGAAAATCAAAAAAAGATAGATTCTGGAAAATTGAAGTAAAACCAAAACTATTGGAAAACTTCCACAGATCTGACAGGATCTGTAGAAAGAGAAGAAAAATTAATATTTCATCTAAAATATTGATGTTTCTTTCTCTACAAATGCTGCAGCAGGACTCGAGTATTTCCAGCATTTTTTGTTTTAATTTTAGATATCTCTTAAATGTTGGTTTTAAACCAGTAAACACTTTTCATTTTGAAAAATCAGAGTCTTGAAAATAGTGCAAATAAATTGACGAGCCGGTTATCAATCATCCCTCTTCAGGGGTAGGTTTGATAGAATTATCTTCTTTGGCTTGGCTTCGCGGACGAAGATTTATGGAGGGGGTAAAAGTCCACGTCAGCTGCAGGCTCGTTTGTGGCTGACAAGTCCGATGCGGGACAGGCAGACACGGTTGCAGCGGCTGCAGGGGAAAATTGGTTGGTTGGGGTTGGGTGTTGGGTTTTTCCTCCTTTGCCTTTTGTCAGTGAGGTGGGCTCTGCGGTCTTCTTCAAAGGAGGTTGCTGCCCGCCAAACTGTGAGGCGCCAAGATGCACGGCGTCATCAGCCCACTGGCGGTGGTCAATGTGGCAGGCACCAAGAGATTTCTTTAGGCAGTCCTTGTACCTTTTCTTTGGTGCACCTCTGTCACGGTGGCCAGTGGGGAGCTCGCCATATAACACGATCTTGGGAAGGCGATGGTCCTCCATTCTGGAGACGTGACCCATCCAGCGCAGCTGGATCTTCAGCAGCGTGGACTCGATGCTGTCGACCTCTGCCATCTCGAGTACTTCGACGTTAGGGATGAAAGCGCTCCAATGGATGTTGAGGATGGAGCGGAGACAACGCTGGTGGAAGCGTTCTAGGAGCCGTAGGTGATGCCGGTAGAGGACCCATGATTCGGAGTCGATAGGTTTGATAGAATTATATATTACTGACAATAGGAGGAATTACAGTCCTGGTATCACTTAACATTTTTTCATGCATATTTCCAGTCAGAGTTTTTAAAAATTTTAATTAAAAAATAAATTAGACATGCATCACACTGACAGGCCATTTCAGCCCACGAGTCTGTGCCTCCCAATTTACACCCCATTAACCTACATCCCTGGTACGTTTTGAAAGGTGGGAGGAAACCGAAGCCCCCAGAGAAAACCCACACAGCCATGGAGAGACCATACAAACTCCTGACAGCGCGGAATTCAAACCCCGGTCTCATTTGCTGGCGCTGTAAAGATGTTGCGATAACTGCTATGCCAACCATTATCAGGGGTATCCCACCTTTTAATTTAGACAAACAGCACAGTAGCAGGCCATTTCAGCCCACGAGTCTGTTCCGAGGATGTACATTAATTGGGCGGCACGGACTTGTGGGCTGAAATGGCCTGGTACTGTGCTGTTTGTCTAAATTAAGAATTAAAAAGTTGGCGACACCTGCTTGATATTTCCTTTCTTTGGGTTATGAACATTAATTCCATTCAAGTCAAGTTTTTTTGTCATCTGATTGTACAAGTACAACCCGACAAAACAGCATTCCCTGGTTGATATAACCTAATTTAGACAATTGTATTGCGCCAACCTAGTTTGAATGGTTCCACAGCATATCAAATTGCCTTTCCGTTTCTTTCTTTTGCACATATTCCACTTTGCACTTCAAAACTGGTAACCTTGTGATGCAACAATATCCTAGTCCCTGAATGTTGGTAACAGGGCTCCCTGCCCCACTGATGACGATCATTCTTATCAATAATTTCTGGAACAGGTAGTGAGAATAAACCATCGTGTTATACCCATTTCAGGAATGACTTCCTAGAGAATCTTAAGAACAGTTAATTCTTGCCTTTCAGCAAAATTGTGCATGACTAATGAAGAGATTAACTTTTTTAAAAAAAGAGAAATAATGCAATTTTCACTGGAATGTTTAAATTTAGGAAAAAATTAACAAAACACTTTGTGAATTTGTTTATTTTCTCTGCAGAATGTGTCTGCTTATTCAATAAATTGTAACTTTTGTTATTACACCTGAATGCAGTGCCCTGGGGATTTTTCTCTAGTACATAAAGAACTTTGTGCGCCCTGTGCTGCATGCACCTGTTCTGCAGCCATCCATGTGCGCAGAAGGGGTTCCAAAGAGACACATTTACATGTGAAATGTGTAGCTTCTTATTTGGTCAAAGGATGTACTGGGGCATGATAAGCACATATTGTTTTATTATAAGTTCAATGCTCTCCTTTGTGTTTTACATTGTTGAATAGTTATCGATTTTGATGCATTGGCTCTTTTCCTCTTACAAATTAAAGTACAGAACCTTGACTTAAAAATGTTCTGGGTGACATAAGAATGCATTACATTTAAACTCCTTGGGCTATTATATTTAAAATAACTTACTGTGTGTATGGAGCTCATTTTATTGAATGCGTTTATTCTTTCATTGTTTCTGTTCTGACATTTGACCTGATTTTGAAATAAAAGAGAACTTTGTGTATTAGAAAACAGCTGAATGAACACATTGCTTCATCAATGAATTCACACAACATGATACTTAACATTGCCAGTCACAGATTACATCGATTAAATTTGTAATATTGCTTTCTTTCCTTTCCTGTTGAAACCCCTAACTTAGTAGTTAAATATTGATACTAAATACTAGAGAAAATAAGTAAAACCAGAAAACTTAGAGAAGAGTCCTAATTTTAACTCACTTCAGGATTTAGTATGTGGATAGTAGGCATGCTGAAGTGTCACCTGGACTGATTTATCAGCATTACTTAGGCCATTCAAATCTCGCTCTCCAAGTTGCACAAAGGAACCTTTTCTTTTCCTTGGCATTCTGGCCATCGTCTTGGTTTTTAGTCACTCAGTGGTCCTCATGAGGCCTGCAGCACCAAGTATCAAACAAGATCATGTTAAAATCTTGTCACGTTGCATGTGACTTGACTAGATTGTCATCTGCATGTTAGATTAAGTTATGTCCTCGTCTGCCCATGGCAAAAAACCTCAAATATAAAATATGATGAACAGTGTAAAGTAATCGCACCTACCACGTAGAGAATACCATATGGCCTCACTTAATCCTCTGCATCAATACATGCTCTATTCTTGTTGGAGTAGTTGGATGAGTTTGGAGTGGGCTAAAATGGTCCTTGGACATTTGTTAGTAACCTAAAGGAAGATACCCTTCTAGCTACTGAATGCATGGAATCACCAGCACATTACACAAAAATGACAATCAAATGCATTAGGTTTCCAGCATTTATTTACTTTGTGTCAAAAACGACAGACAAAAAAGCTTTCTACATGAGGCCACTGCTAAAGATAAGGAATTCATGGTTATGTTATTGCATCCTCTTTTTACAAACCAGCTGAAGAACATTTTAATTATTTTTCCAAAAATGTTCTTTAAGTGCAAGCCATAAAATCAACCATTCAGTCCCAATGCTGTGGGTGAATATGCAGCTCATAGTGTAACAGTTCTTTCTTAAAAATTACATGTCATGGAGGCTGAAATGTTAAGGTCATTTAATATTAGACACATGGATGAAAGAAAAATAGAGGGTTACGGGGTAGGGAGGGGTTTAGTACTTTTTTTAAGGAATATATGGGTCAGCACAACATCGAGGGTCGAAGGGCCTGTACTGTGCTGTAGTGTTCTATGAAGCCAGGAGCCATTGTTATCAAAAAGTTATCTGTATTTCTTTAAACTTTGCATGTGATTAGAAATCTGAATAAATTTGGAATCCAAGTCAATGCTGTGATGACATTTTCAGGTGAGATGATTGTGACCTGGGACTGCAAATCATATGCATCATTTTTTTAAATCATTCTCACTTCCCCTTTAGCAAAAAAAATTATAAAAGTAATGGAAGGCAGGTACCTGAGTTCTGGTGGTGAAAAGTATGCAATTAAATGAAATTCTATATCCTATAAAGAAAGTGAGACACAGCACTCCTCAAAAAGAACCTCAAAATGTTATCAAAATAAATAGAAAACAAAATTATATCCTCCTTTCTGTGAACAAACTCTCAATTACCATGAAGTCTTCAGAACAGTAATTCTCTGGGGCCCACAGAACATTTAAGGGGGAGCATGGGCTGAAATCATAAAATATTTTTTATGTAGTTGATGGGAAATAAGTATGGAAGATATTTTTTATGTAGTTGATGGGAGATAAGTATGGAAGAAACTTGACTGTTTCACAGGGAAGGAGGCCCATAAATGAAGGGGGCCCATAAACGAAGGGGGCCATAGCCAAACAAAAGGTTGAGAATGCCTGCTCCAGGAGATGATGGGGATGGGGGAAAAAAATCATACTTCAAAAAAATTGGACCATTAAATATGAACTTTTGAATTCGGAATCTTTCTTCATAAGTAAAGGTCACCACAGATAGCATTACAGTTAGTGCCACTCTGTTGCAGGTTCAAATCTGTAGCTGTCTATATGGGGTTTGTACGTACTCTGGGTGCTGTGTTATCCACCCACATTCCAGACTTGCTGTATGGGAAGCTGAAAGGTCGAAGAGTAGATAAGTCTCTCGGACCAGAAAGAATTCACCCTTGGGTTCTGAAAGAAGTAACCATAGAGATTGCAGAGGCATTGGTAATGATTCTTTCAAGAATCAATAGATTCTGGCATGGTTCTGGAGGACTGGAAAATTGCAAAGGCTATTTGAAAAAGGAGGGAGGCAGCAGAAATTATAACCTCACATCAGTCGTTAGAAGTTGTTAGTCAATTGTTAAGCACGAGGTTATGGAATATCAGGAGGTGCATGACAAGATAGGCCAAAGTCAGTATGGTTTCCTTGAGGGAAAATCTTGCCTGACAAACTTACTGCAATTTTTTGAGGAATTAACAAGCAGGCTGTACAAAGGATGTATATGTTTGGACTTTCAAAAAGCCTCTGACAAGGTACCACACGAGGCTGCTTCCCAAAATGAGAGACCATGGAATTACTAGCAATTTTACAGGCACTTGGTGCCTGCCACATTGACCACCGCCAGTGGGCTGATATTGCCTCCAACCGTGCATCTTGGCGCCTCACAGTTCGGCGGGCAGCAACTTCCTTTGAAGAAGACCGCAGAGCCCACCTCACTGACAAAAGACAAAGGAGGAAACACCCAACCCCAACCCACCAATTTTCCCCTGCAACCGCTGCAACCGTGTCTGCCTGTCCCGCATCGGACTTGTCAGTCACCAACGAGCCTGCAGCAGACGTGGACATTTACCCCTCCATAAATCTTCATCCGCGAAGCCAAGCCAAAGGAAAGAACTAGCATGGGTAGAGTATTGGCTGATTGACAGAGTGGGAATAAAGGGATCCTATTCTGGTTAGCTACTGGTTATCAATGGTGTTCGGCAGGAGTCAGTGTTGGGGCCATTTCTGTATGCTCTAATGATTTGGACTGTGGGATTATAAAGGGCTATGTGGTTCATTTTATAGATGACACAAAGTAGGTGGAGGGACAGGTAGAGGAGAAAATGGAGAGGCTATAGAGAGACTTGGATAGATTAGAAGAATGGACAAAAAACTGGGAAATGAAATACAATGTTGGAAAGTGAACAGTCATGTACTTTGATAGAAGGAACAAAAAGACTTTTATTTGAATGGGGAGAAAATTCAAAATTTGAAGGTGCAAAGGATCTTGGGAATCATCGTGCATGATCCCCTAAAGGTAACCTCCAGGTTGAGTTGGCGGTGAAGAAAATGAATGCAATGTTGGCATTCATAGCTAGAGGAATAGGATATAAGTGCAGAGATGTGATGTTGAAGCTTTATAAGGCACTGGTGGGGCCTCATTTGGTGTACAGGGTACAGTTTTGGGCTCCTTGTTTAAGAAAGGATGTGCTGGCATTGGAGATGGTTCGGAGAAGATGTTCAAGAATGATTCTTGGAATTAAGGGATTACTTATATGAGGAACGTGTGACGGCTCTTGGACTGTACTCCTTGGAGTTGAAATGAATGAAGGGGAACCTCACTGCAGCTTTTTTAACATTGAAAGGCCTGGACAGAGCAGATGTGCAAAGTTATTTCCCATGGAAGGGGAATCTAGGACAAAGGGGTATATTTTCAGGATTGAAGGGTGCCCATTTAAAACTGAGATGCGGAGGAATTTCTTTAGCTGGATAGTGGTGAAACTCTGGAATTTGCCGCCACTGGCAGCTGTAGAGGCTGGGTTATTGGGTGTTTTTAAGCAGAGATATAGCTATCTGAATAGTCAGGGCAACAAAGGTTATGGGGAGTGGAGCAGAATCGACGGATTGATTGGTCGACTTCTGCTCCTATATCTTACGGGATTTGCAATTACATTGGTCACATGGGTGAATTTGGTGGCACAGGCTTGTAGGCCAAAAGGGCCTGTTATTGTGCTGTATCTCAAAATTAAAATTAAATATAAAAGCTGTTAGAAATCATCATATTACTTGCAGGCAATTTGAATGGTGGAAAGTGATATCCCTCCTGTTTCTAAAAACAAACCTGCATCTCTTCATGGAAAGCCATAATTTTCAAATCTGTTACAGAGAAAATAATATATTGGTAGCAGGCTTCGTGTCAGTGGTCAGAGGAGACTAATATTCTGATAACAAAATGTAAGAGCTCATTGAAGAAGTGGTTAGCGCAATGCCTTTACAACATTAGCCATCGGGACCGGGGTTCATAGTTTGTACATTCTCCCCTTGTTTGCGTGGGTTTTCCCCCAGGGGCTCCAGTTTCCTCCCACTGTTCAAAACGTGCCAGGGGTTGTAGATCAATTTGGTGTAATTGAACGGCACCGACTTGTTGGCCGAAAGTGCCTGTCATGGTGCTGTATGTCTAAATTTAAATTTTAAAAATGTATTAAAACTCAAATGACTGAGATTCTGATGACCTTGGTTTGAAGTGAAAGCAACATAGATTTAACAATTTCTAATGAATCCTGTAGATTTCCCACTCCATTGAGAAGCTTGTTGCAGGAGAGATGCATTATTGCGGCAAGAAAGAGAAAAGATATTGGGGTTTTATTAATGAAATCAGAGGTTTAATATGATCAGAAAAAAAGGCCTCGTTTGGTGGTTGATGCTGATTCTTGTGTGTATCTTGGAATTGGGGCTTGGGGCAAGTTGTGTTCATTTTACATCTTTGCATGGAATTCACATTGCCTCGAAAGTGAGAGTATAATGTGAGTGTATTTGTTCTTCCTGGAAGAGCAAGGATTACTGTATGTCACATGACAAGGCTGTGTTTGGAAAATAATTCATTAAATAATTAGTTGGAACAAGTGCAATAGAAAAGGGAAGGGAATTGCTCCAGTTTTGCTGAAGAAGATAGACATAGAGGTTCAGCTTTCAAGAGGACAGTATTATCTATGCACTAACAATTTATATGTGCCTTGAGGACATTGCCTTGATCAATTGAATGAAGGTCATTACCTTTATCCTTCCCATCACACAAAGTCAATGCCAGATGGAAATCACTGTGATACAAAATATAGCTGGTGAGAATTAAATTTGTTTTTGGTTTCTAGTCTAAATATATGCAAGAGTAGTGTACAGTAAAATCCCTGCTATCCAGCACCAACAAGGATAGCAGATGCTGGATATATGAATTTTATGGTTGCCTCAGACCTACGCAGACAATGCCTAACTGATACATTTGCACTAAGAATAAACAATTTAAAATCAAAGGAAAATGCAAAATGTAAAGTAATTTGAAAAAAAAATCATGATTGTTGCCCTTAATTACATAAATTTCATTTTAATCAGATAATTCCTGTAGTGTACAAAATTTAAATTTGAACCCTGTTCGCTGGCACTTTAAAGTGCTGCTGTCTTAATTAACCCCTTTCCCCACCAAGTTTACAGATAAACCCTAACTAATATACTTAATACTACTATTAAAGACTCTTTCCAGTCAGGGATAGGGAGACAATTTGGGAGAGTGGCCCCAGTGACAAGTGACATCGGCCATTCCTTCATCCTGGGTGCCGCCATTTTATTCAAACACAACTTTATTCAGACAGCTGCTGGGGGAGGGGCAAGACCAGGGCGCTCCACTGGCTGAATGCATCCATCTTCACCATGGGGGCTGTGTGTTGTTTCGGAGAACATTCACTTTTACAATTTTAAACTTTTATTTAAATTTTCATTTATTTTTATTTATTTTAATTTTTTTTTAAAGTTATTCATTTCCTCAATTTTTTTTGCTGGTTGCTTGGGTTGGTGGTCGTTTGAATTCTGGATACTGGGGATTTTAACTGTATTTCAGTTCTTAACTTCAACTGTGTGTTCTAGGGTAAACATTACAGCACATTGAAATTCTCAGACACATTTAACAAGAGATAAATGTATTCCTTATACTTTATTAGCTAAAAAAAATTGTTTTGTTGTTACATTTTCTTGCTGCCTCCAAAAACAACACATAAAATTATAAAAGATCATCTTTTCACAAAAATGATTGGCAAATGAATTTTAATTTATGAAGTGAATTGCAGGCAGCCTTATTTACGTTTGGTTATCAAGGCTGGTATTTCTGTTTTCCCTTAGGCTGTGAGTAAGGCCTCAAGTTGACATGTAGATCTGGTTGTTGCATCTTTGACTAATATACCTATGGGTCTCAGATGTCATGTATCTACATTTTTTCTCCTGCTTGTTTAGATGAATTTAAAATACCCAGTTTCATTGTTCAAGGAATGACAATGGGTTTTTTTTTTGTTTTGGGATCAACTTTGTTCCCTCAAAGTATACATGAAAGAACAGAATCAATCAAGATGATGCTGGGTTTATCTGCATCGACAGCACAGTTAGTGTAGTGGTTAGCGCAACGTTATTATAGCACCAGTGACCCAGGTTTGAATCCAGCACTGTCTATAAGGAATTTGTATATTCTCCCTGCGTCTGTGCGGATTTCCTCCTAAATTCCAAACAGATGTACAGAGTGATAGGTTAATTGGTCATGTGGGTATATTTTCGTTGTGCAGGGTTGTGGGCCTGTAACATGCTGTATCTTTAAATTAAATTAAACATTAAATGTCAGTAATTATAGTTTAGAATTCTTCGGCTGTGAACTAATTAGAATTTATCGAAGTACTGCGTGGAAACCGACTCTTCAGCCCAACTCATTAATGCTACAAGTGCCTATTGAGCTAGAACCATTTCCCTATATTTAGACTGCTTCCTTCTAAATCTTTGCTGTCAACGTACCTGTCCAAATGTCTTTTTAACATTGTAATTGTACCTTGCTCGTCTCATATATTCACCACCCTTTGTGTGAAAAATCCCCCCCCTCCCCCACCAGTTTCCCTTTAAATCTTTTTCCCTCACACTTTAAACCTATTCCCTCTTGTTTTCAATTTCCCTCTAGTAGGAAAAAAGATTCTACTTCCACTCTCTGGCTAATGACAGCGCAGTTGAAACCAAATACTGCATTGAGACCATCAACCTTGAGCCTGTGCTCAATGTTTAAAATGTGAGGCAAACCCAAGAGAATCTCATTCAGAAACGAGAATATTGCCCATTCGGCTAAAAGAAACACCTATGCCAAGTGATGCAAGCACAAACCAATCAAACTGGCAAGTTTTATTCAATTTTGTTTTAAAGAGTTACTATGTTATTGATTTTTGAGTTTCACTTTAAAATTCAAGCAACAGTAAACACAGATATTGTTCAATCTCTGCCTTTAAAAACATAATGAAATTAATCCAAATCATTCAAGGGAATTGTGCCATATTAAATGATGTGTGCAAACACTAACCAAAGGCATGGGTTTTCATTGTTGCATAACAGAGCTAAAATTTGCAGTCATAATTGAAATGCAATCAACCAATATTATAATCCTTCGCATCCAATACTAGATGGATATATTTCTGGAGATGACATCTATGGGCACCTACCTTTATCCAAAACTCCGTGACCGCCACTCTAACCACACTGTCCCAAGCTCTGGTTAGTGGCCATCCACTGTGATACCTTATGGTCTGCTGCTCTCAAAGCAATTGGAAAACACTAAGTATTTTCCTTCTCCAATCAATCCTTCTCCATAGTTTTTTTTGCCCATGCTCAAAATCCAATATTTTCATAACCTATGTGGTAAAAGGAGTGGGATGTTTCAGTCCTTGGTGCTGGCAAAGACCCAGTACTACCACAACTGAAATATGGAGTCAAAGATAATTGTAAATGAGAAGAGGAGCATGAAGAAGCCAGAAGAGAAAATGCTAATGTTTAAAAGCAAATGTGCAAAATGGATGTTGTTGAACTCGATCGTCATTCTCCCAAAGCCAACCTGCTCAAAATTAGAGTGCACTCTGAGCAGTAAAGTTAATATAAATCTAAACAACGTCAGAGCAAATAGGACAGTTGTACTGTTTTAAAATTATGAAACAGATACATAATTATGAAACAGCTTCAGAATTATCAGAAATGGCATGGATGTTAAGTAGAAGCAAATTATATAAGAGGACACCACACATTGTTTAAATGAAGTGAAGCAACAGAATAAACTGAAAGTTTAACTAATTTCCTTTGGCTATTTTAAGGAGCTCTACAAGTGCATATTTTTCATTGTGAAATTCAATATAATGTATATATTGTCAATAGTTGAATATTTGTAAGACAGTTCAGCAAAACTTTTATTTTTATTTTATAGCAAGCAGGGTGATAATAAATCCAAAGGGTTTCTTCAAATATCTAAATATTGGTCCAATAGAGAATCAGAAAGGACAAATGTGTGTGGAGCCAAAAGAGATGGGGAGGTCTTGAACAATTTATTTTCTTCAGTATTTACTGAGGAGAAGGATATTGAACTGTGCAGGGTAAAGGAAGCAAAGGGGGTATATATGGAGACTATAGTGATTAAGAAAGAGGTAGTACTGGAGCTTTAGAAACATATAAAGGTGGATAAGTCTCCAGGTCCTGACAGGATTTTCCCCAGGACCTTGAGAGAAGTTAGTGAGGAAATAGCGGAGGCTCTGGCATTGATTTTTCAAATGTCATTAGGGACGGGTATAGTGCCGGAAGATTGGCGTGTTGCGCATGTGGTTCCTTTGTTTAAAAAGGGTTCGAGGAGCAAGCCTAGCAATTATCGGCCTGTAAGTTTGACGTCTGTGGAAGGTAATTTGATGGAAAGCTTTCTTAGAGATAGTATATATAAGTATATGGAGGGACAGGGTCTGATCAGGGACACTCAACACGGATTGTGCATGGAAGCTCCTGTTTGACCAATCTTGTTGAATTTTCTGAAGAGGTGACTAGGAATGTTGATGAGGGTAGAGCAGTGAATGTTGTCTATATGGACTTCAGTAAGGCCTTCGATAAGGTTCCTCATGGGAGGATAGTTAGGAAGGCTAAGTCCTTGGGTATTAATTTGGAGATAGTCAAATGGGTTCAACAGTGGCTGGAAGGAAGGTTCCAGAGAGTAGTAGTAGGTAATTGTTTGTCAGGATGGAGGCCGGTGACAAGCGGTGTACCTCAGGGTTCGGTATTGGGACCGTTGCTGTTTGTCACATATATTTAATGATCTGGAGGATGGGGCAGTAAATTGGATTAGTAAATATGAAGATGATACTAAAATAAGGGGAATTGTGGATGATGAAGAGGGTTTTCAAAGATTGCAGAGGGACTTAAACTGCTTAGAGGAGTGGGCAGAAAGATGGCAGATGGAGTTTAATGCTGATAAGTGTGAGGTGCTTCATTCTGGAAAGAATAATCAAAGCAAGACATATGTGGTAAATGGGAGGGCATTGAAGAATGCAGTGGAGCAGAAAGATCTAGGAATAATGGTGCATTGTTCCCCAAAGGTAGGAGCGCATGTGGATAGGGTGGTGAAGAAGGCCTTTAGTATGCTTGCCTATACAAATCAGTGCATAGAATATAGGAGTTGGGAAGTAATGATGAAACTGGACAAGGCATTGGTGAGGCTAAAGTTAGGGTACTGTGTGCAGTTCTGGTCACTGATTTATAGGAAGGATATTAACAAGATACAGAGATTGCAGAGAAGATTTACAAAAATGTTGCCTGGGTTTCAGCATCTGGAATACAAGGAAAAATATGTGTGTAAATTTAAGAAAAATGTTTTGGTTCACAGTTCAATCTCACTTCTCATTCTTCCAAGTTCTTTGGTTGCAGGCAATTCTTATACCATGAACAAAATGTTACATGCATAAAGTTCACCATGCTTTGGTGCTCGAAAAGTAAATGTTTACCGCTCAGGAAGGTTCTTTGCATGTTTTGCAGAGAGAGAGAGAGATTTGTTGTTCCAGGATTTCCACAACTGAGATACCACCATTAGTCACCTCAGTGTCTTGCTGATGAAACTTGCCCCATCAGGGTTCTTCAGATAATAACCTTTTTCTTTCAGGCTATCAGAGAGTTCCTTTCTGTTCCACTTATTCCAAGAGAAACATCAGACAGATAGCATTTCCAGCCATCAGCCACTTTGGAGTTTCTGTTTCAGTTCCAACAAGCTTCTCCTGCTTGTTTCAGCTGTGATTGTTCAGTCTCTCTCCCTCACTCTCACTTGCAAAATCCCCTCTTTCTCCTTTCTCCAGCAAATAATAGGAGTTAGTCTTCTGCTCCCATCTGTTGTTTTAGATAAGCAAGATCCCAGGAGTGACCTTTGAATGAGCACTTTGCAGAAAGGTCAGGTCTTGTAAAAATGTTCAACACAGACGACCTGTCCCCAGTCCATTCATTTCATGACATCATTTCAATTAGCACCTACTTGTGAAATGAACATAGCATTCTCCATAGTTTCTGTAAAGTTACTGAATATGAATTCTTCAGTATTTCAACTAAAGTGTGTGTATACATGTAACCTACTCTAATTTTACCAATTTGTCTCCCAAATACATCTACAAATATTACATCTCACAATTGATTGACAATTTTACTACTGTGTACTAGTGAAAACTAAAAAAGTATCAAGGACTAATTTTCTGAAATTCATTTGCAATTTGATCCTGAACTCTTTTCTACTGAATGAAATTTGACCTTTCACAAATAGAAAATCAATAATTAGATAGGTTTTATCAATGAAATAAATACCTTTGCTATAATAAATTCAAGTGTAGTGTTAGCTGAATAAGAGAAATTTAATACAAGTTAAGTTATAACTGAAAGATAGTCAAAAACTAAGCATAAAGTGTTTGGGTCTCATTGAGTCATCAATGATCTTGACACTATAAAAATTAATTCCTCAGAGATATCCTCATAGCATAAAAGAGATTGGATGAATCTGTTAAGATATTGTAAAAAAAAAGAATTAGCAATGTTATAGCAGTTTTGCTGGTTAAAATCACATTAAAAAATTGTCACAAAGTGGGTTAATGTTCAGGAAAGCTATTTTGCCACATTGTGTGCAAATTCTGAATTTGCTGATCAGTCTTTGCCAGTCATTTCCTAACTGCACTTCATATATTAAATTGTGCCTGTTCCCAATATTTATAAACAGAATTTCCCCCACTATGATTGCATCAGGTCTTCAATACTATAGTCCTTAGCAAACTCGTTCCCAAACTTTATGCTTTGGCACCCCAATTTACAATTGGATCCTTGACTTCCTGTCTAACAGACTGCCATCTATGAAATCAAGTACAGTAACAGCACCTCCTCTGTGATCACACTCAACACCAGCTCTTCTCAAGGATCTGTACTCAATCCCCTATTATACCCTCTCTCTACATCCACAGTATGTATCCAGAGCTGAATATCATTCCAACTCACTCTTCAAATTTACCGATGACAGCACTGTAGCAGGCAAGGTATAAAGTAATGATGAGATGGATCACAGGATGGGGATGCAAGTGTAATGACATAGTGCCAAGATAACAATCTCTCTCTCAATGCCAATAAGATCAAGGAGATGATCATTGACGTGTTGAGTGGGGACAGAGGCCCTACCCCCTTTCACATCATTGGTGCTGAAATGGAAAGAGTAGATAGATTCAAGGAATAAGCATCTCCAGAGTGACCTGACCTGGACCAAGAATGTTGATGCTACAGTCAAGAAAGCACACCAACACCTTTACCATATATGCCATTTCATAGGTCAACCCAAAACTTTAAATTTTTACCTTAAAATCAACAAAGAAGTCTTAACACTGCTGCTATCTTCCTGTCTGCTCCTATGCAATCCATGCATGATGCTTGAAAAATGGTGGCACTGCCGGAGCAGCTGCAATGGCAGCACTGCCACAGGGAGTGGAGACACGGGCTCCCGCGGGGTCCATCCACCCAGTCTGACTGCTGTCAGTTCCGTACGGGATTTAAACAATTTGTTAAAGGAGTCAATTGTAGTTTTATTTAAAATCCCATGCCTGAGGAGTCTGCACCCAAGATGGCAGCACCTATGATCGGCAGCAGCCATGAAGGGTTGCAGACTCCAGAGAAATAAAGAATTGGTGCAGGGAACCAGAAAACAGGAAGAACACCCTATCTGAGAATAAACGAAGGAGAGTACCCACAGGACGGTGACTACAGCATCAAACCAGCGAGGGGCTTTGTGGCTATTGACTTGAGGCAAAGACTCATGGAGGCTGTGGGCTGCTGGCAACTGCAGTAAAAGGACTCATACCAGGCTGTGGACTGCTGAAGGGGTGCCAGATATCGGAACCTGCTGCAAGAGGGTGTTGAGGATGCTGAAGGGTTCCTGATCATGTTCAAAGTTCAGAGCTGGAGCACAGGTAGCCAATGGTTTGGACTGGACCCTGTGTGGCTGCAGAGGCCGTGGGAAAGCTGGAGGAAAATCCATAGACACTCAGTGACTCTAGGGGGAACTCTCTTTTGCTTTCCTTTGTCTGACTGTAAGAGGCACTTGAGGCAATTTCTTCGATGGCAAAAGCAATTTTGTGTAATGTGACACTGTTTGTATTTATATGACAATAAATTTAATCTTATTTCAAAAATCTCAGCACTCCTCCGCAGGGTCCATCTGCCCAGTCCAACTGCTGTTGGCTCTGAACAGCCTTTAAACAGGCCATTACAGGAGCTAACAGAGGTTTATTTTAAAATATCCAAATAAAATTAAAACCTTTAAATGATATTGTTATTAAAATATTGAGAGTTAATTTTAACAGTATTCACTGGTAAACAGTAAGTGCCAGATTTGGGGT
Organism: Narcine bancroftii; assembly: GCF_036971445.1. Lineage (NCBI taxonomy): Eukaryota > Metazoa > Chordata > Chondrichthyes > Torpediniformes > Narcinidae > Narcine > Narcine bancroftii. The sequence goes on from NC_091469.1 coordinate 319,395,530, forward strand.
TGTCTTGTACAAAAGATATTGCTCAAAACCAACATTTTAGGTGGAAATTCCAGAGTCATCCTAAACAATGGCATTTATAGTGGTTTCTTAGAAGACTAAGGAAGTACAGTGTGTCACCCTTGTCCCTTAACAACTTCTACAGGGTGCCAAATGAATGCACATTTGCTGGGTGCATCACAGTGTGGTATGGAAGTTGCTCTCAAGAGTAACAATTAGTGAGATTATAGCACCAGTGACCCGGCTTCAAATCCAGCATTGTCTTCAATGAGTTTGTGCATTCTCCCCATCGTTTGCGTCAGTTTTCCCTTGGTTCTCTAGTTTTCTCCCACCCTCCAAAACGTGTGGGGTTGTAGATTAATTAGGGCAGCACGGGTTTCAATGGCCAGAATTGGCTTCTACTGTGTTAGAAATAATTTTTTTAGAAAATCAGAAGAAGCTGCAGGAAGTCATGAATGCAGCTTGAAGGTGAAAATGAGCCCCTGTCTGAGAGATGTGGCAGTCCTTTAAATGAAATTGCTCCACAATTCTATGAGGTAATGAGTTGCAGAATTTAGACTGAGCATTGGTTTATCTATTTTTGAATCCTTTCTCTCTATGTTATGATAGGGCAAAGGACAGAAAAAATAAAAAAGGAAAAGTTAGGCAGCGAAAGTAAAATCTCAGAAAGAGCAAGGAGGGTGAAAAAAGCAAATCTGAAGGCTTTATATCTTAATGCAAGAAGCATTCGGAACAAGGTAGATGAATTAGCTGTGGAAATTGAGATAAACAAATATGATTTGATTGGGATTACAGAAACGTGGGCAAGCCTGGGAACTTAACATCCCAGGGTATACGATATTTAGGAGGGATCGGCACGAAAGAAAAGGGGGTGGGGTAGTATTGATGGTGAGAGAATGGACCGACACGATTGACAGAAAGGATATCGACTCGGAAGAAGCGGAATCTATATGGGTAGAACTGAGGAATAGCAAGGGGTGGAAAACGTTAGTGGGGGTGGTATATAGGCCTCCAAATAGTAGTGTAGAGGTGAGGGAAGGCATTAAAAGAGAAATTAGAAAAGCGTGCAATAAGGGAACAGCTGTCATCATGGGAGACTTTAATTTGCATATAGATTGGACTAGCCAAATTAGTAAAAGTACTGAGGAGGAGGAATTCCTTGAATGTTTACGGGACGGTTATCTAGACCAATATGTCGAGGAACCAACTCGGGAGCAGGCCATTTTAGATGGGGTATTATGCAATGATAAGGGGCTAATCAACAATCTTGTTGTACGAGGCCCTTTGGGTAGGAGCGATCACAATATGATCGAATTCTCACTCGACATGGAGAGTGATGAAATTAAAACCGAGACTAAGGTCCTGAATTTAAATAAAGGGAATTATGATGGTATGAGACGGGAGTTGAGTAAGATTGATTGGGTGGTGTTTATGGGGGAGTTGACTGTGGATAGACAATGGAAAGCATTCACGGATCTAATGGAGAAATTGCAAAAATCGTTTATACCGGTTTGACATAAAAATAAACCAAAAAAGGTGACTCAACCGTGGATAACAAGGGAAATTAGAGAGAGCATTAGGTCCAAAGAGAGAGCATATCAATTGGCCAAAAAAAGTACCACAACCGAAGACTGGGAGCAGTTCAAGATGCACCAAAGGAGGACAAAGGGATTAATCAAGAGAGCAAAAATAAATTACGAAAGTAAGCTTGCGGGAAATATAAAAACCGACTGCAAAAGCTTTTATAAATATGTCAAGAGGAAAAGATTGGTGAAATCCAGAGTAGGTCCTTTGCAGTTGGAATCAGGGGAATATATAATGGGGAATAAGTAAATGGCAGACCAAATAAATTCTTACTTCAGTTCTGTTTTTACAAGAGAGGATACAAATAACCTGCCAAGGATGTTGGGAAACATAGAGACTAATGCAAGGGAGGAACTGAAAGAAATTAGTATCTCTAAGGACATGGTCTTGGGGAAATTGATGGGATTGAAGGCAGATAAATCCCAAGGGCCTGATAATCTACATCCTAGGGTACTCAAGGAAGTGGCCATTCAGATAGCAGATGCTTTAAGAATTATTTTCCAGAACTCGATAGACTCAGGATCAGTACCCATGGATAGGAGGGTAGCTAATATTACCCCACTATTTAAAAAGGGGGGTAGAGAAAAAGCGGGGAATTATAGGCCGGTGAGCCTTACATCAGTAGTGGGCAAAATGATGGAATCCATTATTTAGGATGTAATAGTGGAGCATATGACTTCTTCTTTGGCTTGGCTTCACGGACGAAGATTTATGGAGGGGGTAAAAAGTCCACGTCAGCTGCAGGCTCGTTTGTGGCTGACAAGTCCGATGCGGGACAGGCAGACACGGTTGCAGCGGCTGCAGGGGAAAATTGGTTGTTTGGGGTTGGGTGTTGGGTTTTTCCTCCTTTGCCTTTTGTCAGTGAGGAGGGCTCTGCGGTCTTCTTCAAAGGAGGTTGCTGCCCGCCAAACTGTGAGGAGCCAAGATGCACGGTTTGAGGCATTATCAGCCCACTGGCGGTGGTCAATGTGGCAGGCACCAAGAGATTTATTTAGGCAGTCCTTGTACCTTTTCTTTGGTGCACCTCTGTCACAGTGGCCAGTGGTGAGCTCGCCATATAACACGATCTTGGGAAGGCGATGGTCCTCCATTCTGGAGACGTGACCCACCCAGCACAGCTGGATCTTCAGCAGCATGGACTCGATGCTGTCGACCTCTGCCATCTCGAGTACTTCGACGTTAGGGATGAAAGCGCTCCAATGGATGTTGAGGATGGAGCAGAGACAATGCTGGTGGAAGCGTTCTAGGAGCCGTAGGTGATGCCGGTAGAGGACCCATGATTCAGAGCCGAACAGGAGTGTGGGTATGACAACGGCTCTGTATATGCTTATCTTTGTGAGGTTTTTCAGTTGGTTGTTTTTCCAGACTCTTTTGTGTAGTCTTCCAAAGGCGCTATTTGCCTTGGCAAGTCTGTTGTCTATCTCATTGTCGATCCTTGCATCTGATGAAATGGTGCAGCCGAGATAGGTAAACTGGTTGACCGTTTTGAGTTTTGTGTGCCCAATGGAGATATGGGGGGGCTGGTAGTCATGGTGGGGAGCTGGCTGATGGAGGACCTCAGTTTTCTTCAGGCTGACTTCCAGGCCAAACATTTTGGCAGTTTCCGCAAAGCAGGACGTCAAGCGCTGAAGAGCTGGCTCTGAATGGGCAATTAAAGCGGCATCGTCTGCAAAGAGTAGTTCACGGACAAGTTTCTCTTGTGTCTTGGTGTGAGCTTGCAGGCGCCTCAGATTGAAGAGACTGCCATCCGTGCGGTACCGGATTTAAACAGCGTCTTCATTGTTGAGGTCTTTCATGGCTTGGTTCCGCATCATGCTGAAGAAGATTGAAAAGAGGGTTGGTGCGAGAACACAGCCTTGCTTCACGCCATTGTTAATGGAGAAGGGTTCAGAGAGCTCATTGCTGTATCTGACCCGACCTTGTTGGTTTTCGTGCAATTAGATAATCATGTTGAGGAACTTTGGGGGACATCCGATGCGCTCTAGTATTTGCCAAAGCCCTTTCCTGCTCACGGTGTCGAAGGCTTTGGTGAGGTCAACAAAGGTGATGTAGAGTCCTTTGTTTTGTTTTGTTTTGTTTTGTAGCAGAGAAGGGATCAGACGGAGTCAACATGGATTTACAAAAGGTAAATCATGCTTGACAAATCTATTGGAATTCTTTGAGATGGTGACAGGTAAAATAGATGGGGGAGAGCCAGTGGATGTGGTGTACCTGGACTTCCAAAAGGCCTTCGATAAGGTCCCGCATAAACGACTGGCCTACAAAATCAAGGCTCATGGGATTGGGGGCAAAGTATTGATGTGGATTGAGAACTGGCTGGCAGATAGAAGACAGAGAGTTGGGATAAATGGCTCATTTTCTAAGTGGCAGGCGGTGACCAGTGGGGTGCCACAGGGATCTGTACTGGAACCCCAGCTGTTCACAATTTACATTAATCATCTGGATGAGGGGATTGGATGTAATATCTCCAAATTTGCAGATGACACTAAGCTAGGAGGGGTTGTGTGCACAGAAGAGGAGGTCAGGAAGCTCCAGTGTGATTTGGATAAATTGAGGGACTGGGCAGATACATGGCAAATGCACTACAATGTGGATAAATGTGAGGTTATCCACTTTGGTAATACAAACCGGAGGGCAGATTACTATTTGAATGGCAATAGATTAAGAGATGGGGAAGTGCAGAGAGACCTAGGGGTACTTGTACACCAGTCTCTGAAGGCGAGCATGTAGGTACAGCAGGCGGTTAAAAAGGCAAATGGTATGTTGGCCTTCATATCAAGAGGGTTTGAGTATAGGAACAAGGATACCTTACTGCAGCTGTCCAGGGCCTTGGTGAGACCCCACCTGGAGTATTGTGTGCAGTTTTGGTCACCTTATCTAAGGAAGTGTTAGAAACAGAATTACCTTTAAAGAAATTGCTCGAGACAAAAACTGAGAACAAAGAACATTTATTATACAACAATGCAAAGTTGGGTGCTTCCCCTTACCCTGGGAATACACACATACACTGGGGCTCACCCAACTTTTATACAGTTTATCTCAGTATAGGAATAACCCCCCCCCCCTTACATTCTTCTGCCTCCTGCTGGAGAGGTTTGGCATTAGGCAATCCTGCCTGCCTACGTGCTGTTTCTGTGCACTTGGAGGACTAGGGGGTTATCCTGTCGGTGTCTTCTCATGTCATTATTCCCATTGTCCTTATTCATAACCTTGCCCTTGTCCCCATTCACACCTTTCCAACTCTCAGAGCTACAGTCCCTTCATATGCAGAGTTCGCTAATCCTGTCTAGGGTTTACTATGCATAACTTGATAAATCTGTGTATGGCTTACTAATTATATATGTAGAACTGGCTAATACTGTCTAAGGTTTTCTAATTATTTATGCAAGCCTTGCTAATTCTATCTGGGGTTTGGAGACCCTTATCTGGTTCAGACTAACTCTACTTCTATCATCAATTGTCTGTCCTTATCTCCTTCAGTTAGTGAACTTTTGCTGATTCTCTAGGAGATTCTTATCTTACTCAGACAGTGTCAGCTTCCTGCCTTCTAATATCCATGTCTCATGTTGTTTGCACTGGCTTCATTCATTTACTTATGTATCAATTTTATTTTCTTCATTTCTTCATGTTCATATTGCAATATCAGTTTTTCTCATCTCTCACAGAAGGATGTTCTTGCAATGGAGGGATGCAGAGGCGATTCACCAGGCTGATACCTGGAATGGCAGGAATGACTTATGAGGAAAGATTGCGCAAATTGGGATTGTACTCGCTGGAGTTTAGAAGATTGAGAGGGGATCTCATAGAGACATATAAAATTCTGGCAGGACTGGACAGAATGGATGCAGATGGGATGTTTCCAATGATGGGAAAATCCAGAACCCGGGGCCATGGTTTGAGGATAATAGGCAAACCATTTAGGACCGAGATGAGGAGGAATTTCTTTACCCAGAGGGTGGTGAATCTGTGGAATTCATTGCCACAGAGGGCAGTAGAGGCAGGTTCATTAAATCTATTTAAGAGGGAATTAGATCTATTTCTTCAGTATAAGGGTATTAAAGGTTACGGAGAGAAGGCGGGGACGGGGTACTGAACTTTAAGATCAGCCATGATCTCGTTGAATGGCGGAGCAGGCTCGAAGGGTCGAATGACCTACTCCTGGTCCTATCTTCTATGTTTCTATGTTTTCTATGTTTTCCATGGGCTTCATCATTGAGATTGGGATGAGATGATTTATAAGAGGTGTTAGAAATTAAAGTACCTTTAAAGAAATTGCTCGAGACAAAAATTGAGAACAAAGAACATTTATTACTACAACAATGCAAAGTTGGGTGCTTCCCCTTACCCTGGGAATACACACAGACACTGGGGCTCACCCAACTTTTATACAGTTGATTTCAGTGTAGGAATACCCTCCCCCTTACATTCTTCTGCCTCCTGCTGGAGAGGTTTGGCATTAGGCAATCCTGCCTGCCTACGTGCAATTTCAGTATACTTGGAGAACCAGGTGGGGTATCCTGTCGGTGTCCCTTCATGTCATTGTCCTTATTCACACCTTCCTGATTCTCTGGGCTACAGTCTCTTGATATGCAGAGTTGACTCATTCTATCTAGGGTTGGCTAATTTCATATGTATAAATCTGTGTATGGTTAGCTAATTAGAAATGTATGACTTGGTACTTCTGTCCAGGGCTAGGAGACCCTTATCTGATCCAGACTACCTCAACTTCCTACATTCTATTGTACCTTACCATTCCTTATCTTAGTCCTATGGTCTTGTCACAAAGACTAGAAGATTCTTATGTTAATCGTGCTGACTCTGCTTTCCTGCATCCTAAGCCCCAAGCTTATCCTGTTTGAACTGGTTACAGCCATTTTACTGATGAACTTTAGTTTCTTCCATGTTCATAATTTTAGATCAATTTTCCCATCTCTCACAATCCTCACTTTTCTTTTAGATCAGTAATAATGATCTTTCACCATGATCAGTGTTACTGATCTTTGGCTACTAGTGTCAGTGTGACTGATTCCCCCCCCCCCCCCCCTTCCTCACTTTTCTTTTAGATCAGTAATACTGATCTTTCAAGTGTAAGGTGTAGTTTTACCCAGCTGGTCAATAACCGAAATGTAACACCTGTGTAAAATCTTTAGGTAGGGGAGCACCATGAAGGTCAGAGTAGCGAGTCCAGCTGCTTATTAGGGTTGCGAGTATCAGGCTCCAGTTCTCAGTAAAGAGTCTAGTCCATCCCACATCAGTCCGAAGTTGCCACGTCTGAACATGGGCATGGGCAGATTCACGTTGAAACATTGAAGCAGTGTCTTTTAACCACCCGACTTTTGTAAGCATTGTCCTGACGAAGTCTGTGAGAAACGCTGCCTTCAGCAGCGAACGAGTAGCAGTAGTCAGGCGGTTCCATTGAATTGTGGCTAGTATCTGATGTCCTCTTCAGCCCCGAACCCTAGGGCCACCGATCTCCGAAGGCTGTTTGGAGCCTGATATTAAAGTGTCAAGCAGCTCACGTTGTTGGAAACTGGTGCTCCCCTTCACGGGGTGATGAAAAGTGACCAAGCTGGGGGGGGATTGTTTCTTGTGATTTAACTGTGTGTTGCAGCTTGTCTGCTAACATTAGCATATGTATCATTGAACTTGTGAGTTGCAGCCTGTCTGTGTACATTAGCATATGTATTAACTCTCTCTCTCTCTCTGCTACATGTACAATCCTGACTACCATTCTGTCTGTCTTTGTCCCACCATGTCCTTTGTGCTATCGCTTCAAAACTCCTGTCTTTAATACCTGTGTAGGCTAAGATACAAATTAGATGTACTCCACTAAAGCTGTTCAGTTCCCCTGGTCCGTATTGGAATCCCTTGTTAACCCATATTCCACTATGACTATACATTAAATCTATGCCCTGTCTACATTCTAAAGGAGCACAATTGTAACCTCTGCTGCCCCTATTCCAGGGGGACTTAAAACATTAACGAACAATATTCCAAAAAATGAGTAAACAACAATGAAAGTAAAACCCATTGAAAGCAGCAATAAAATACAACAATAACTGAATAAACCACAAAAAATGTAAAGCTCATTGAAAACAGCAATAAAATACAACAATAACTGAATAAACCACAAAAAATGTAAAGCTCATTGAAAACAGCAATAAAATACAACAATAACTGAATAAACCACAAAAAATGTAAAGCTCATTGAAAACAGCAATAAAATACAACAATAACTGAATAAACCATTAAAGCACGAAAATAAATGTAAAACCCATAAAAATACGGCAATAAAGAATACAACAATAACTGTATAAACCATTAAAAAAACGAAAAAAATGTAACATTACGGCACTTTGTCACGGCGCAGTGTAAGTTTCAGGTCTGATGGATGAGGAACTGCACGCCAGGTTGGGGTTTGAATCTGTGTGTCGTGATGTTGTGGTTCAGAAGCTGGTTTAATTCTTTGAATGTGGGTCCAGCCTTTCTCTCTTGTTCTTACTGCGGTGTCTGTAATTAAAAGTACACAGCAGGGACCATCCCAGGCAGGTTTTAGTTGATCCTCTTGCCATGCTTTTACATAAACCCAATCGCCAGGTTTTAATAAAATGAATAACAATCTGACTTTCCTTTGTGTTAGTGTAAAAATTGTAAAATGAAACACAAACCATATTTGCATGGGTTTTGAATATGTTAGACCTTATTAAAATGCAGTTGGAGCTGCTTGTCTGTATGGGGCACAACCCTCCAATTTGTTAGAGTGAGTACATAACAGACATTGCAGCACAAGAGCCCCTGCAAGAGAACTTGAAACATATTCAACCTTTAGTTCTGCCTTAAGTAAAATGCCTTGTGCCACAGCTCACAGGAGCTGGCCTTATTTAAAACAGTCTGTAAAACAGGCACCAAAAAAAGTTAAAAGATGTTCTTATGAAGATTGCACACACAATAATTTAAGTACAGGCTAGTTTCTATTATATTCCACTTAAAAGTTCTGCTGCATGAATCCTGGAGCTTGTGGAGTCATTATTGAATCAAGAAATATTGGTGCCATGCCAATCTCATTCTAACATGCCAATTTCTCCAGTCCTTAAGTCAAGATGTACTGAATAGCATCTGGTACAAGATCTGTGAGTTCTTAATGATATTATTATTCTTATGCACCCAATTGTTCTGAACTATGCCACCAATTTAAATCATATTCCACCTATTGCAGTACTCACACAGCACCATAGACCAGTTCACAGGTTTATTTCTCCATTAAGCTGAATCCAGTTGCGCAGGGTTTACCTCCGTGATTATTTACAATGTAACTTCCGCACTACCGGATTTAAATATAAACCTGATGAATGGGGGAAAGTTATCATGAATTAAATAACAGCGGCAATACAGAGAAATTGTGCTGAGGCATTAATTTCACTCCAGAGGAAAATGCACCAGAGAAATGAATGATTAAACTTACAGGAATCCCCATAGGAATCCCCAGAGGTATCTTTATTCTTCAGAGGTGGGTGATCTTTAAACTCACGGACCTTGACTGCTGAATGTGTAGAAGAAATACCTCTAACTGCAAGACAAGAGCCTGAAGCCTCAATTTCAAGTGCCACAGTGCACTTAAAGGGACATGCACACTCCCCCTTCAACTGGCTGATCCAGCCACTTTACACATCAGATCCTTTCTTTATCTCACATACACTTAAAGTTAAGATGTATAGAACTCACCCTATTTGCGCAAACATTTCTCCCTGCAAATGTTATAACATCACAACTCTCAGGTACTCCCTGTGCAAAATCACATTTAAATACAATTTATTTCATAAATTGGAATTAACTGGTAGTTAAATTCACTAATTCTACAGTATTGAAAAACGATCATTTATGACATTTAATTTTTAGCATGAATTTTAATCAATATTGGTCAGTGACTGAAGTGGGAAGTCATGATTTATGAAATTATCTCTGGTCTCTACTCTCCCACTCCCGACGCTTCTCCCAACATTCAGGAGCTAGCACACAGTCCCTGCCTTTTCCATGTTACTCATCTACTATTACTTTAACTGCTTGCATCAAAATGTTAGCCTTTGCTTTCTGCTTATCCTCAGATGTCTGGACAAATGCTTTTTTGTGCTATCTGTAGAAGCTGGGTTATTCCCTGCTCATGCCAATTTTCTGTCTTTTATAATTTTCTTCTAATGTCTGGGGCTGAGTTGGTAACAAAACCTGTTAGTACCAATTGTTCCCCTGCTGGGGATTCTATGTCGAGACCCCCATATTGTATATATATTTGGTCCCAAAAATTGGTCTAACTGTTTGGCACATCCCTGGGGATCTTCTATCAGGGAGGTCAGTTCTTTCTTAAAGTTACGCACTTCAGTACTGGTCAGGGGCACATTTACGAAACCGAGACCCTCTCCCATGGGAACTTCCCGCAGTGGTCTCATCCAATTGGTTTCTGGCTTATTAGGTCTGGGTTCCTGCTCCCTGGGAAATGAATCAAAGGGTTCTGCCCTTTCTTCCTGAAGAGTCTCACGCTGTTCTGAATTAAAGTTACCTCTCTCTCCTGTCAACAGAGGTGGTAATCGAGTGCTTTGTGAGCAAGTTATCATACCACTCCTGCTCTCTTCTCTCGTGGTGGGGGAGGTGGGGAAGGTGCAGAAGGGTAGGTTATAGGAGGGGAAGGAAAGATAGGAGCCGGCATAGGAGGAACATAAGGTGGAGGGAGGGAATGTAACACATCCCAACCCTGTGATTCAGGGACAAAAGGTTCCTCCTCTCTCTTATCCCTGAATTCTTTCTCATTCAAAACCAGCTGTTCAATGGATCCCTTGAGCCAGCAGGCTGCATATTCCCTGCTCTCAACATTGTCTTTCTGGTTTTGATAGAGCCATAGGTTCAAAGTGTGAGAGATGGGAAAATTGATCTAAAATTATGAACATGGAAGAAACTAAAGTTCATCAGTAAAATGGCTGTAACCAGTTCAAACAGGATAAGCTTGGGGCTTAGGATGCAGGAAAGCAGAGTCAGCACGATTAACATAAGAATCTTCTAGTCTTTGTGACAAGACCATAAGACTAAGATAAGGAATGGTAAGGTACAATAGAATGTAGGAAGTTGAGGTAGTCTGGATCAGATAAGGGTCTCCTAGCCCTGGACAGAAGTACCAAGTCATACATTTCTAATTAGCTAACCATACACAGATTTATACATATGAAATTAGCCAACCCTAGATAGAATGAGTCAACTCTGCATATCAAGAGACTGTAGCCCAGAGAATCAGGAAGGTGTGAATAAGGACAATGACATGATGGGGCACCCACAGGATACCCCCTGGTCCTCCAAGTGTACTGAAACTGCACGTAGGCAGGAAGGATTACCTATGCCAAACCCATCCAGGGGGCAGAAGAATGTAAGGGGGAGGGCATTCTGATACTGAAATTGACTGTATAAAAGTTGGGTGAGCCCCAGTATGTGTGTGTATTCCCAGGGTAAGGGGAAGCACCCAACTTTGCATTGTTGTAGTAATAAATGTTCTTTGTTCTCAATTTTTGTCTCGAGCAATTTCTTTAAAGGTACTTTAATTTCTAACAAAAGCTTTACACATCCATTCATCCTCGGATCCGAATTTTGGCCAGTACACGGAGCTCCCTTTAACCGGGTATTTAACCCATTCAATACAACAATACCTGACCATCGTCAGTTTGTCTTTACCACGGGTCTTTCCTGTGCCTCACTCAGATAACATCAACCCAAGCGGGCTGTACGTAGCTATCTGGTGGTCACGTCCTGTGTCAGGACTCTCCTCTTTACTGCCCGTTATTCCCATGCTTAGATACAAGTAAAATACTCTTACCGAGTTCTAGTAGTACTGCTCTAGCGCGCTTCCTTCCGCTGTTTGTTCTCAATGCCTCTTCTCGGATATCACTCGCTTCTTCCACTGACCAGCCACCCGTCGCCCGTGAGTCCAGCTGAATCAGCCGGGGTGCACCTACTCTCGTCGTCGGGGTACTCTGTCAGTGGAGGGAGTGTGATCCCGGACGAGCCCCCATTTGTTAGAAATTAAAGTACCTTTAAAGAAATTGCTCGAGACAAAAATTGAGAACAAAGAACATTTATTACTACAACAATGCAAAGTTGGGTGCTTCCCCTTACCCTGGGAATACACACAGACACTGGGGCTCACCCAACTTTTATACAGTTGATTTCAGTGTAGGAATACCCTCCCCCTTACATTCTTCTGCCTCCTGCTGGAGAGGTTTGGCATTAGGCAATCCTGCCTGCCTACTTGCAATTTCAGTATACTTGGAGAACCAGGGGGGGTATCCTGTCGGTGTCCCTTCATGTCATTGTCCTTATTCACACCTTCCTGATTCTCTGGGCTACAGTCTCTTGATATGCAGAGTTGACTCATTCTATCTAGGGTTGGCTAATTTCATATGTATAAATCTGTGTATGGTTAGCTAATTAGAAATGTATGACTTGGTACTTCTGTCCAGGGCTAGGAGACCCTTATCTGATCCAGACTACCTCAACTTCCTACATTCTATTGTACCTTACCATTCCTTATCTTAGTCCTATGGTCTTGTCACAAAGACTAGAAGATTCTTATGTTAATCGTGCTGACTCTGCTTTCCTGCATCCTAAGCCCCAAGCTTAGGATGAACTGGTTACAGCCATTTTACTGATGAACTTTAGTTTCTTCCATGTTCATAATTTTAGATCAATTTTCCCATCTCTCACAGAGGTAAACTTCAAATAAGGTTGCATGAAATCTGGCCTAATCAAAATTTGAAAATATGGTTTAGCTTTATATGATATTTGATCAAAAATAAATCTCCTGGACCTGGCTCATGAATCTTTTTGTGGAAATAACATCTTCCATAAATGATAAAAATCTCTATGCCACAGTCTATTTAAACTTTCAAATGATCCTTGACAAACTTCTTCATTAACAGCACCAACAAAGATTTAATATGTATTGAATCTGAATAAAATGTAAGAATGAATAAAAGACTGGCTGAAGGATAGAAGTTTGTTGAAGTAATGGCAGAGATGTCAAGCAAGGGTTAAGTCATGAGTGGGATTGTGACCCAGCCCCTCTATTTCTCATTTACATTAACAGATTCAGCTGAATGGAAAGCTACAGAATTCAGACTGAGGTAATTGAATCTGACACACTGATAAAGTTAATGGAATAAATACAAGTATGTGGGTCAGTTAAGTGCAGAAATGTTTTTCAAGGAATATATAGCACTTTTTATGAAAAATGGGCGTTCCATATTTTCCATTTACAATGTGGCAATTGCTAAAAGTAAAACTGAACAAGATCTAAAGTAATCGAGTACTGAATTATTTAACCTCTTGAGCTAATAACAAATGAACTAAACAAAGCATTGAACAGTAGAGTACTGAGGAGGGAAAGCTAACTATACATTAAAATGTACTGCTTTTTTAAATCAGATTTCAGATTTATTGTCAGTTCATACATGACATCACATACAACCCTGAGATTCTTTTTCCTGTGGGCAAGGCAGAATTACCACTAAGTGGTAGCACAAAAAGACTGTACACAGCGTGTACATGTAAACAAATAACTGTAAACAGATAACGAATGTAGATATTCTGAGTTTATTCTGATAGATTGTTGAAAGGTTTTGAGCTTGGAGATTTTCTATCGCCCATTAATTGCCTGGATTTTTGTAACGTTATTGACATTACAGCATGTATTTCCTTTGTGTACATAGGTGATAAAGGTAGATCAGATTTTAATGAGGCCTGGGACTTAAAATGTCCTGGGCTTAATGCCTGGTGGAGCAACTTTGTGCATAGCTTGCTCTGCCAGCCTGAAATAGGCTCTGCATTAAAATTGACTCATATATTTTATTTGAAACAGCTGTTATATGAAAACATATAATGGGGGAAAATGTCATCAAATCTGTTTTGATGTAGCACAGTACAGGCCCTTTACCCATTGATGTTGTGTTGACTTATATTAGTTTCAAAAAAACTCCCTACCACATAACCCTCTATTTTTCTCCCATCCATGTGCCTATCTGGTTCTCTTAATTGCCCCTAGTGTTTCAGCATCCTCCACCATACCTGGCAAGGCATTCCAGGGACCCACAATTCTCTGTGGGGGGGGGGATCTTACCCCTGATATCTCCCTGAAGCTTCCTTCCCTTCACTTTGTACAGATGTCCTCTGCCATTTGCTACATCCACCCTGGGGAAAAGGTGCTGACTGTCTACTTTATCTATGCCTCTCAGAATCTTGTAGACCTCAATTAAATCACCTCCTAGCAGAGGAGAATTGGATGACATTTCCACAAGAAATAAAGAAAGCACAGGATAGATATATTCCAAGAAAAAAAGAAAAGTATGAATGGAAAAATGGTGCAAATGTGGTTAACAAGAGAGGTTAAGGCTAAAATAAAACCAAAAGGGAGGGCATAAAAGGAACCAAAAATTAGTGGAAAAACAGAGGACTGGAAACTTTTTAAAACTTATAATATCTATTAAAATAATTAGGAAAGAGAAGATGAATTTTGAAAGGAAGTTGGCCAATAACATACAAATGGATACTAAGAGATTTTTTTTTAATGTACGAAGAGTAAAAAAGAGACGAGACTGATTGAAAATTATGCTGGAGAAATTATAATGGGTAACAAAGAGATGGCAGACGAATTAAATGAGGATTTTGCATCAGTCTTCACTGAGGAAGACATTAGAAACATACTGTCATGATAATGAATATGTATGAGATGTACCGGAAGTCACGTGGTATGAGAGAGAGAGATAAGAGCACAAGCAGGAGAACAAAAGAAACGGGAGAATAAAGACTCTGAGAAGTTTACATGATAAAACTTGTGTTTGATGTTTTATTAACTTCACATTTCGGGCCACAAATGTGACACATACCTGATAGTCAGAGGTCTCAGGATAGAATTAAGTACAGTCAAGATTACTGGAGAGGAAGTGCTCAGTAAGGTAAATGGACTAAAGATAGATAAGTCTCCTGGACTGGATGAGGTGCACCCAATGGCTATGGAGGAGATGGCTTTAGAGATTGTGGAGGTATTGGAAATGATTTTCCAGGAATCAATAGACTCTGGCATGGTTCCAGAGGACTGGAAGGTAGCAAATGTAGTTCTGCTGTTTAAGAAAGGAGGGAGGCAGGAAACAGAAAATTACAAGCCTATTAGTCTGACATTGGTAGCTGGAAAGTTATTAGTGTCGATCCTCAAGGATGAGGTTCTGAAATACCTCAAGGTGCATGACATGATAGGTCCAAGCCAGCATGGGTTTATGAAGGGAAGATCCTGCCTGACCAACCTAGTGGAATTTTTTGAGGTAATCTCAAGTAGGATGAACAAGGGAGAGGCTGTGGATGTTGTGTATTTGGATTTTCAAAAGGCCTTTGATAAGGTACCGCATAAGAGGCTGCTTAATAAGATGAGAGCCCATGGAATTACAGGGAAGATATTAGATTGGATGGAGCATTGGCTGATAAGCAGAAAACAAAGGGTGGGAATAACGAGATCCTGTTATGGTTGGTTGTCAGTTACTAGTAGTGTTCACAGGGGTCGATGTTGGGGCTACTTCTTTTTACAATGTATTATCGATGATTTAAAAGGTAAAAAGATAATAGTCCATTATTTTCATGTAATACTACATTTAAGATTATGGATTAAATGGTTTTGTGACGAAGTTTGGAGATGACACCAAAATGGGTGGAGGAGCAGGAAGTGTTGAACAAACCAAAGTTGCGGAGAGATTTGAACGGTTTAGGAGAGTGGGCAAAGAAATGGAAGATGAGATACAATGTTGAGAAATGTGCGGTTGTACATTTTGGAAGAAGAAATAAAGAGGCAGATTATTATTTAGATGGGGAGAAAATTCAAAATTTGGAAGTTCATAGGGGCTTGAGGATCCTCGTGCAGAATACCCTAAAGGTTAACCACCAAGTTGGATCGGCAGGAAAGAAAGCAAATACTATGTGGGCATTCAATTCATGAAGAATATTGTACAAGAGTAAAGAGGTGTTGATGAAGCTCTATGGGGCACTGGTGAGACCTCATTTGAAGTACTGTATGCAGTTTTGGGCCCCTTATCTTAGAAGGGATGTACTGATATTGGAGAGAATTCAGAAAAGATTTATGAGAATGATTCCTGGAATCTAAGGGCTAACATATGAGGAGCATTTATCAGCTCTTGGACTTTGTATTCATTGGAGTATAGAAGAATGAGAGGGGATCTCATAGAAACATTTTGAATGATGAAAGGATTAGACCACACATGTGAAACTCAGGCCTGCAGGCCAAATTTGGCCTGTGATATAATTATATTTGGCCTGCAAGATCATATCAAATATGTATTAGAGCTGGCCCGCTGGCCGCCGCGCCAGTATAGCACATGCACAGCTAATACTACAAATCCCAGAATGCTTTGCAAATGCATTGGCACCAGCCCGTCAGCCCGCTAATCGCCCCCACCTCCTCTCTTTACTTTCATTAACATTTGCGACTTGTCGCCTCACTCACATGTTATAAACCCCTTACGAAAAATGGCCAAACGAAAGACAGAAAACAGAACCTTTCAAGACAGGTGGGAGGCAGACTATATGTTCATCATTTTAAAAGACAAACCTGTTTGTCTTGTGTGTGGAGCCAACGTGTCTGTAGTTAAAGAATATAACATACGACGACACTATGAACGAAACACCAGGACAGGTATAAGGATCTGAACGAGAAGCAAAAGCTTCAGAAGGTGGAGGAGATGAAAAGAAGTCTGGTTTTACAGCAAACTTTATTTTATATTTTATTCCTCATTTGTTAATGCTTCTTCTGGAAAGAGTTTAATCAAAACTATTATTAAACATTTATTTTAATAAGAAAAAGTTTAACATTACATATGTTGAAAGAAGAGAAAACATGCAGATGTTGTTGAAATTTTTCAATAAATATTTAGTTTGGCCCACGACTTAGTCCAAGTTTTTAATTTTGGCCCTCTGTGAATTTGAGTTTGACACCCCTGGATTAGACAGAGTAGATGTGAATAAGATGTTTCCCTTGGTGCATGAGTCAAGGATAAGAGGGCACAATCTTAGAATAGAGGGTACCCATTTAAAACAAAGACGAGGAGAAATTTCTTTAGCCAGAGGGTCAAAGATTTGTGAAATTCATTGCCACATAAAGCTATGGATGCCCAATCATTGAGGAAGTTTAAGGAGGAGATTGATAATTATCTAATTAGTCAGGTTATTAAGGGTTATGGGGAAAAAGGACAGAAATTGGAACTAGATGTGAGGATGGTTTAGCTTATGGTGGAGTGGCAGAGCAGACTTGATGGGCCAAATGGCCTAATTCTGTATTTTTATCTTATCTTGCTAACCTTGCCTCATAAGACTTATTTTCAAATCAAGGCAACATCCTGGTAAGTCTCTTCTGCACCCTCTCCATAGCTTTCATCCTTCCTATAACAAGGTGACCAGAACTGAACATAATACACTGTGTGGTTTCCCTAGAGATCTCCATTCTTGAACTCAATCTGCTGATTAATGAAGCCCAGCATCCCACAAACCTTCTTAACTATCCTAGAGTGGCGACCTAGAGGGATTAATAGATTTGGACCCCAAGTTCCCTCTGTTCATCCACACTCCGAAGTTACAGACCATTAACCCTGCACCCAGCCTTCTGAATTGTCCTTGCAAAATGCATCACCTCACACTTATCTGGATTGAAATGCATCTGCCACTTTTCTGCCCAACTCTGCAATCTGTCTATATCCTCTTATAACCTTTGACAACCTTCAGTTCCATCCACAACTCCTCCAACCTTCATGTCATGCACAAACTTACTAATCCATCCTTCTGCCTCTTCATCAGGCCATTTATAAAATTCACAAAGAGAGGGGTCCCAGAACAGATCTCTGCGGCACTCCACTAGTCACCGACCTCCAAGCAGAATACTTTACTACAAGCCAATTTTTTTAATCCACGCAGCCAAGGTTCCACTGATCCTGTGCTCATGACTTTCTGGATGAGTTTCTCATGGGGGACTATTATATGTCATAGACCTACAGCAATAGAAATTCACCAAGATAATGGTATCTTAAAACAATAACTTTTATTAATAACTATTAATAATATAACAGCTTACTTAACCTAAACTTAACCCAACCATGTGCAAATGTATGTGTGCGTGTGGATTACCCAAACCAGTCAGTTCAATGTTCAGTCTTAGAAATCTTGTGTTTAAACTAATGTTCAGAAATAATTATGAAGTAGGTGAGATACCAAGTCATCAGATTCCTCAAAACTCACGAATTCTTGTCAAGTTGCTTTCACAGGAATGTTACAATTCCCCTCTTCCTTGAGTAGAGGGTTACAAAACTTGTAATTTCCACGATGCAATGCTTCCACAAACCCAGGAAAGGGTTAAATTAAATAGCCATTGAATGGTCAGGATCCAAATACAGGATTGATCTGTTTACCCAGACATAAGTCAATCAAAAGTGACCATTACAATGGCCACAGTATCACTGCTCTCCTGTGACAAGGAGACATTGCAGAAGTGCCCCATAGTCACTTCAATTCTGTCCCTCCAGATGACTTTTTTGATGAACTAAAATGTTGCTTTTTCAGGTATATTAATCACATAACTTACTTCATCAATACGGTTTTTTCAGTTTCAACTTCCCAAACACCTCAGTCGTATGGTAGATGGCCTTCTGTTTGAACAGATGTCCCCCTTAGTAAAAATTCATTGTTTCAGTTGAGAACAATAATGCTAATTTTTAGGGCTTTGAATTAGGTGCCAGGTTGTCTTGTTCAAAATGTTGTTACTTTGAATATTTTTTCCCTGTTCCAACCCCCCACAGCAACTTACTAAAATAAATTATATAAAATAAAGATAATAATAACAGTAGCCTGCAACATCTCGTTCCAACAGAGAAAAATTTGAGCTTCAATTTGACTTTTAAATACCACATTCCAATGTTATATAATATCATACAGACAAATACAAGTTTTCAGCAGTTTTGCATATCTTGAAAAGCAATGAACAATTGCATTATCCTGACTTTAATATGGTTATTATTAACTCATATTCTTGTAAAATTAAACTCCAGTTTAACAATCATCTATTTTTTCTTTTTCAATTTACTCAAATACAATAAAGAATTACGTTCAGTTGGTCCCTGGGCAGTGCAGATGTAAATATCAAAATGCTGTAAAGCCAATACAAGGACAATAGTTATTTCTCTGCAGTAGAATGATCCTTTTGATATTGATTGAATTTCTTATATAAGTGAGCCACTGGATGGTCAATATCATCACAGTCATTCTTTTGTAAATGTACTGCTCCCTCAGCATGACCACCAGCATTGACTGCTAAGGAAAATAGTGTTTCAGTCAGGTGACTTAAGCCCAAAAATTTGTGACATAAAATGGCTTTTAGTTTATCAAATGCTTCCTGACATATGGTGGTCCAAATAAACTTTTCACCCTTCTTCAGAAGGTTAGTCAAAGGAAGGGTGATATCAGCAAAATTTTTACAGAACTTTCTAACATTCCCAAAAACTTCCCAATAGCTTCCTTACCTGTAGGAACAGGAAACTCAGAAACTGTCTGAACTTTAGGCTGGATAGGTGGCAATTTTTCTTGACCAACAACATAACCAAGATAAGTCACAGTAGCATGGCAAAATTCACTTTTAGCTAAATTAACAGTGAGGTTTGCCTTTGAAAGTTTGTCAAACAATTTCTCAAACTCTAAAATATGTGCTTCCCAACTGTTATTCCCCATTACAAAATCATCATTATATGTATCTCTATGCTCTAAATCTTGAGTCACAAAATTAATCATCCTTTAGAATGTTCCTGGAACATTCTTCATTCCACTTGGTAGAACATTGTATTCATATAAACCTGACGGAATCACAAATGCAGAAATTTCGGGGGGGCGTGGCAAGATGGCGTAGAGTCTAGACGTGCAATCTCAACCTCTCTGGCCAGACTTTTAAATACTTTTTTTTTAACCCTTTGTTTCCAAGTTTAAACTTTTAAAATTTTAGTTTAAAGTATTAAGGAATTATTATGGCCACTCATGGTAAAAAGATTAAATCTCAATTTCAAAAGAAGATACATTTTTGAAGTGCTGAAGATCTGGGGCCTAGACGACTTGAAACAGCCCCAGGCTCAATTTCTTCATTGCCTAACTCCCAAAGATCGCCTGTGGGGGCTGAAAAGGAAATGCATCAGGCAGCATTACAATCTGAAGAAATCGTTTTTCTTTGTGAGGGGGGAGACCAGCCGCGACTCCCTGAAGAAGTCGGGATGCCGTCGCTGGGAGTCCAGACCCGCAGTAAATCTTTTAAAATGCCTTTTGTTGAATTGCAGCAGGAGCTGCAGTTACCTTGTTCTGCCACCATGTCAGAGAGAGCAGAGCTGAGATTTACTGGTTAACAATGTATGCAATTAAATGCAGTTATTCAACCTATGTTGACAGCTCTAATGAATGAGATGGTTCAAATGAATGCTGGTATAAGTTCAGAATTAAATATGGTTAAGACACATGTGGATGCATCTTATGAAGAATTTTAAAAATTTCAGACTGGTTTTTTGGACTGTAAACAACAAGTGACTTCTAACACAGAAAAAGTGTTGAAGGTGGAAAAATCAGTCATAGAATTAGGAGATCGTGAGAAGGAGCTAGAAAGAAAAATAGATTATATGGAAAAATCAAAGCAGAAGGAATAATGTGAAAATTGTTGGTTTGCCAGAAGGTATAGAAGGACAAGACCCTCTTCGTTTCTTGAAAGACTGGATTCCGCAAATATTAGGGCAAGAATTTTTCTCTGGGGGATTGGCACTGGAAAGAGCCCATACAGCTTTAAGAAGAATACCCTCAGCTGATCAACCCCAAAGACCGGTAATAATTCGATATCTGAGTTATTTGGATAGAGAAGCAATACTTCGACTTGCAGTACAAAATGCGAGACAACGACAAACCCCATAATTGATTCAGAATAGTAGAGTCTTTTTTTATCCTGATCTGAGTCAAGATGTCATTCAGCGTCGATGTCGATTTAATCCAGTTAAAGAAGTCTTGTGGCGTAAAGGTTAAGTCTACTTTTTGTTACCCAGCAGGTTTTTTTTTAATTGTTTATTTTTCACACTATGAACCATACTAACCAAAATACACACAAACATCTCCCTCTTGAATATACACAGTGTCATCTTCTCCCCTTTTTCCCCCTCCCTTCCCTCCCTCCTTCACCTCCTCCCCTCCCCACCCACTCAACGTTCAACCTATATGATACATTAAACCCATTAAACAATGTCATCACACAATGAAAATAAACAAGAAATTTGTGTCTTCTACTTTTACATACTGGGTCAGTTTATTTTGTCTTCTTCTCCTTATGTCATTTTAGGTGGTGGAGGTCCATGGTAGGACTTCTCTGTTGTGTTCCATGTACAGTTCCCAAATTTGTTCGAATACTGTGATGTTATTTCTTAAATTATATGTTATTTTTTTCCAATGGAATAAATTTATTCATTTCTATGTACCATTGCTGTATTCTCAGGCTATCTTCTAATTTCTAGGTTGACATAATACATTTTTTTGCTACAGCTAAGGCTATCATAATAAATGTTGAAGGTCTTTTACAGAGTCTATCAATTTCGTTTTTTTTGAAACTGATTATGAAGCAATGATTTTTGCTGACTCATTGCTGGATATAAGAGGACAAAGACATAGCCCACCATTATCTCCTAAAGAAAAATTTGGTAGTTCTGGAAATGGAAGAAATAGCAGAAATGGGAAAAATGGGAATGGAAAAGGTCCACCTCCTTCCGAAATGGGATCTTTGAGATTGGAGTCTTTTGGATGAAAAGAAGAATTTTCTTATTTTATTTTTTTCTTTTGTTATTATGATACTTGGATGTTATTGATTGTTTGGCTGGGAGGGGGAGATTTGCACTAAGTTCTTTACTAGTCATCAGCCACTGGTGGGTGACCCACACCCAATTTTTGTTTAGGGGATTACTACCTTTTGGTAGTTTTTTTCTGGGGGGGGGGTTATTGTTTTTTTAATTTTTTTTTACTTTTTTCTTAGTTTTTAAATTGTGATTTTTTTTTATTGGAGGGCCTATATACGTTGATTTGAGATTTTATATGAAGATATTATTGGTATTTAGTAATAATAGTAGATATGTCAAAGTTGACATTTGCTACTTTTAATGTTCGAGGATTATATAGTCTGATTAAACGTAAGCGAGTCTTGGCGTATATTAAGAAAATGAAAATTTATATTGCCTTTTTTACAAGAAACACATTTGAATGTGAAGGCAAGTGTGAAATTAAAGAGGGACTGGGTTGGGCATGTATATTTTTCTTCATTTAATTCTAGAGCTAAGGGTGTAGCAATTTTGATACATGAAAATTTATCTTTTGAATTATAATCAATGGAGAAAAAGGCAGGATGTATTCTTAAATTGAATTGTAAGATTTTTAGTGAATTTTGGACTTAACTTAATATTTATGCTCCAAATGCAGATGATGAAACATTTATTTGTTTTATCTTTTAATCAAATGAGGGAAGATTTTGGTATTGATAAGAATTCTTTATTTCTTTATTATCAAATTTGATCTTTGGTAAAATGTCTGTTTGGTAGAGATATGATTTTACCTAAAATGACTAAATTTGAGACTTCTCTTATGAAGGTACCAGAGAAGGGTTATATTTCATTTATGTATCAAATATTATAGGATGGTATGGATAAAAAGGGTTGGGATAGATCTAAAATTAAATGGGAAGCGGATATTGGTTTTACTTTTTCTGAAGATGATTGGTTAGATATCTGTTATGATAGTGTAACGAGATTGATAAATGCAAGTTATGCAATGGTTAATTACAATTTTTTGCATCAAATATATTTGACACCTGAAAAAATTTTAAAAATATGGTTTTAATGAATCAGATTTGTGTTTTAGATGTGGTGATACGATGGAACTTTTCTTCTTGCTTTTGGTCATATATACATATACAATCTTTTTGGAAGAAAATTCAATTGTTTTAAGAATATCTGTATAAGATTAAAATAGTTTTAGATCCAACAGTATTTTTATTGGGTAGTTTGCAACCACTGAAAGGCTTGGGATTAGATAAGTTTCAGCTTGCTTTTGTATATTTAGCTTTATCCGTAGCGAAAAAATGTATTGTTAGTACGTGGAAAGATACAAATATGATTGATATTAATAGATGGCATAATGAGATGAAATATTGTTTAATAATGGAAAAAACTACGTATGTTTTGCATGATAATTATAATTTTTAAATTAATAAGTGGTTGTTATACTCAGAATATTTACATTTCAATTGATATTGATTAGATTTTAATATGTATACTTAACTTTTTTTTAATATTCTTTCTTTTTTCATTTTTTATGGCTCTCCTTAGGAGAGTTGGCTGAAGGGGGAATCTTTCCTTTTTTTTTCTCTTCCTTATATATATATATATATATATATATCTATAAATAAAAATGTTCATGTTCATGTTTAATTGCTGTATATGTCATATATTATTTGTTTTTTGAATGAATAAATAAAGTTTTTTAAAAATGCAGAAATTTCCTCTGCTAAAGGAGCATATCAGTAACCTTTTAATAAATTCAGCTTCATAAGAAACTTAGCCTTTCTAACTTTATCCACACAATCATACACCCTAGGGATAGGATACCTCATAAACTTTTCTATAATCAGTGAAAAATCTAACTATCCAATCTGGTTTAGGCACCAGGACACAAGGTGAACTCCAATTTGAGGTAGAACGTCCAATAATATAATTCTTTAACATATGTTCAATCTCTTGATCTACCATTTTGTACTTTACAACAGTTATTCAATTATGGACATTGTATGATAAGTTTGGTGTCTCCGACATCAACATCATGGCAAGCTATTAAAGTTCTCTTCGGCACATCTGGAAACAGGTTCCTAAATTTTTGAAGTAGCTGTTTCGTTTGTTCCCTTTCCTGGGGCTAAAGATGAGCCGACATAACATCCAAATGCTGCTAAATACTTGAATTAGACAGACAAACTAGAACAATGTTTTGTTTGAAGTGACCCTCACAAGAGTCAGCTTGTATAGTCTTGTGATCCCTAAACTCCTCAGTTTTATCAACAACCAGTACCTCTGATGAAGACTGCTACTTGCTAACATCCAAATTCTCAAAATAAGGTTTTAACATGTTGAAATGACAAATCTGAGTTTTATATCTCCAATAAAGTGTTTTAACTACATAGTTGACTTCATTCACCTTGGATTCTATCTCATAGGGCCTGAAAATTTTGCACTAAGAGGATTAGAATTTGTTGAAAAAAGAATTAACACTTTATTCCCTGATTTAAAATTTTTCACTCTAGTGTTTTTTTTTAATTATACCAAACTTTCATTTTGCTTTGAGCCATTTTCTAATTTTCTTCAGCTGTTTTACAGACTCTCTGCAAACAATCTTTAGCATCCTTATTAATGCATTGTTCCTTCAACAACATTAAAGGTCCTCTAACTTGATGTCCAAATACCAGCTCAAATGGACTAAAGCTTAATGATTCTTGTACAGACTTCCTTTCTGCAAACAAAAGTAAATGGACACCCTCATCCCAGTCCTTCTCATTCTCAAAACAATAGATTCTCATCATAGTTTTTAGGGTCAAATGGAACCTCTCCAAGGCCCCTTGACATTCTGGATGAAATGCAGGTGATGCTTGGTTCTTTTTATGATCTGTTTAGTCCCCAAATTATAAACTATCTGCTGAAATAGTCCTGACATAAAATTACTTCCCTGGTCTGATTGTATGCCTTTAGGCAAACCAACTAAATGAAAAATTTCACAAGAGCTCTTGACACAGTCTTAGCTTTAATATTTTTAAGTGATAATATTTCTGGAAACCTGGAGGCTGTACACATGAAAATGAACAAATACTAATTCCAAGCTTTTGTATTGGGCAATGGGCCAACACAATCCACAATAACTTGAGAAAAGGGTTCTCCAAAACCAGAAATAGGTTTTAAAGGAGCCACTGGGCCCCCTGATTAGGTTTCCCTGCAACCTGACAAATGTGACATGTCCAGCAAAATGTCACAATATATTTCTTAAACTCAGCCAATAGAATTGTTTCATCAGTTTATATATATTTTTCCTTACAACAATATACCACCCAAAGGTGGGCC
This sequence comes from Narcine bancroftii, assembly GCF_036971445.1. NCBI lineage: Eukaryota > Metazoa > Chordata > Chondrichthyes > Torpediniformes > Narcinidae > Narcine > Narcine bancroftii. The sequence goes on from NC_091469.1 coordinate 319,420,342, forward strand.
AAGTTTAAAATTTCATCCCTATAGTCTTTAGGAACTACAACCTGGTGAGCAACTGCCCATTCTTCATTGGCAGGGATGTCAGGTGATCTCCACTTCCTCATCACCACATCTTCCTTGAAATAATATCCAACTGGCACTTTCATCAGGCAGAGAGAGCCTTATCTCTCACTTCAGTAAGATCAGGATCTCTGATCTGCCTCTTTATAAACTCCTTTTGAGATAATGACAAATCCTAACTCTGAGGTTTAACACCAGAACTCTGGTCCAATAAACAAAAATGTAAAGTCTTTGGCGGGTCATGACAACCACTATTAAAAATTCCTGTCCCTTCCAAATCAGTCTGTACAGCACCATCTTCATTGGCAAGCTTTTTAGCCATAGTCTGTGTTACTGCACAAGCTGAATATATATCAGAATCTCGCCTTGTCTCATCAATGACTGTTAACCTCACTGCAGGGACAGATTTACCTTCAGCAAGATCATTTCCTAATAACAACAAAACCCTGTCCACTGGTAAACTTGATCTGATGCCTTTCGTAACGGGTCCATCAACTAATTCTGATTTCAACATTATCTTGTGCAGAGGTATCGGACTCCAAATCACCCTGCCCCGCCAAACCTTGAATAAAATTTATATCATCCATGGCAGTCATATCACCAAACTCCAAAACTCTGCCTAACGTGAGTGATTGAGTGGCCTCAGTATCTCAAAAGGTTTTTATTGTCACTTCTTTTAATGAAACTAACCCCTCCGACGTAAAATATTTGAATTCCTTTCTAATTTTACCTGCAGGTCTGGAACCTTTTTTTTATTCTTATGCATTTCATCTCTTTGAATTCAGTCATCTGGTGCTGCTCCTTTTCTTTCTTTTTCCTCAGCATGGGACAATTTGTTATCATGTGGCCAGGTTTCTTACAATAATCGTAAAGTGGACCTGAAGATTTTTTCTTTTCTTGTCTCCCTTCTTGTTTACCCCTAGCACTACTTCCCCATTTATTTTCTAACTTACTTGGATATTTCACATTACCCTTTTGGAAAGTTCTAATGGTACAAATTTAACCTTGTGGGTTAAAGCATACACATACACTAATTTAGCAGAATCCTGCCAAGTTTCTAATCCCTTTTCATTTAAATATTCTTTTGTATCATAAGGAACGTACTTTTAATTTCCTCAATTAACACCAACTCTTTCAGTCTGTTATAGTCACTATTTATCTTTTTTCATGTGCACCATCAGTCAAAGCACATGGGCTTTGTCATATGCAAAATCCAAATAAGACTGGCTTTCTAATGATTTTTCTCAAATTCCTGAAATTTTGTCTATAAGCTTCTGAAACCATTTCATAAGCCTTAAGCACAGCTTGCTTTACAGTATCATAATGAGTGGCTTGTTGAATTGTTGCTTTTTAACTGATTTTGAATTGCTCACTCCACCTCTCACAATCAGTCCTGTTTCCACAGTCCCAGACGAGACAACCTGCCTCTTCTCCTGTATGCTTACGTTGATTGATATGTACATCAGAGATATGATATCAGCATCTCCTATAAGGCAATCTTACAGACTTCCTGACCAACCAGAAATGCTGGCCGAGGAGTATACATATCATACCGGCCCTCCTCGCGCCATCACCCACAGATCGAGCAGAAATTAGAAGAATTGGGATCCAGATGCTTTTTTTGGAATATTTTATTTAAGAAAATACAGAATATAGGACTCAATTAATATAATAACAATAATACAAAGAAAAACATTCATAAGGTCCGAAAAAAAATAAAAAGAGTCCCTCTTCTCCCAGCGCCCCCTCTCTCCCCAGATTCGAAAGAAATGGGGACAGACAGCAGGGAATAGGAGATATTTTTTAAAAAAAAGAAAAGAAAAAGCAAAGTTTGACATCTGAGTCACATCATTTTTAAAGTATTAATTTCTAGTAAGGAGTATACTAATTGACAAATATCAAAATAAATTATACAATCTGGGGATTTAAGTAATCTAAATAAGATTGCCAGATTTCGATGAACATACTGTACTCTATCTATTCCTAAGACTAGAAGTAATCTTCTCAAGGGGAATACAACTTTGCACTTCCATGTTCTAATGATCAACGTGAAGTCGGAAATCAGATTTCCATGCTATTCCTGGCTATTGACAATGCAATTTTAATAAATTTAGATTTCCTTCTGGAGAAGTTAACTTTTATAACTGCCAAATTCCCCAGAAGAAACAATTCACCCTCACAATTTTTGTCAACACTTCCCCCAATTCCATCCAAAGGGTCTTAATTTCATGCATAACCAGGTGGAAACATTTAACAGAAAACTCTGGTTTATTTTTGTGTATCTTTTGAGGTGTGAGATATAATTGGTGCAGAAAATTATAATGAATCACTATATATCTATAATTATGGGATATGAATGCTTTATAGTTGATACAAACATGTTCGAAGTTATACAGAAGCAAAAAGCACCAATTTTAAAAAAGCATTATTTCATCAATATTGAATGGAAAGCCAGACTTTCACCATGACAAAGAAATTGTGAATGAAATAGTCCCTACAATTTACATTTTAGCAATAATGCTTACTATAAGAAGTTAGTTATTGAAGTCTATGCAGATTTCCAATAGTTTCTCAATTGAAAAGTATCCTATGTGCTATTACCAGAAACTAATATGTCATGTGAAAGTCCTGGAAAAGGGTAAAACATTCCATGCACTGATTTTGTACATTTTTAAAGATAAATCTCTTTTTGTAATTGGAAATCATGCTAATTATGAAAAAAATTGATTTAATATTCCTGCTGGCCATAAATATTATTGAATGATCAATGGTGGGAGTACCATCTCGTGAGAAATCCATTCCACATTTTCTGTGCTACATGCTTTGGCACAGCAGTTGCACACGCAGAATGGATGGAATCCCAAGTGCAAGGCTGATAACATGACATCCTGACCTTGCAAAGTTACTGACTGACACTTGAATAATTAATCAGCTCATCAGGCCCTGATAAAAATAGGACATAGTTCACTGCTCTGTATGCTGCTGGGAACCTACTATTTTAATTCATAGTCCAAATTCTGAGTGAAGCAGGCTAAATGTTTACCAGGAATAACATAAGCCCAAAACCATTTAATTCCCATTGATCTATTACAACATTTTCTGATGTGCATATAGGTAAAAAGACCACAAAAAAGTGGGAAAGAAAAGAGGGCGATATATCATCTGTGCAATATCTAGTGTTGAAGATAAACAAGGAATGTATGATTAAAAAATATGGCAGTGATATCAAGTCAATGTGTCTTTTTATTATCAAAAGTAATCCTGATGCCGTGGGTTTAATTTGGGGATGGATGCGGGCTGAGGGGAAAAAGTGGGGCAGAGGGATTAGTTGGGGATCTGTTACAGGGCTGTCATAAGTGAGTGGGACGTGGGATTAGTTTGAGGACTGATACAGGGCTGTCCGAAGTGAGTGGGACAGTGGGATTAGTTTGAGGACTGATACAGGGCTGTCCGAAGTGAGTGGGACAGTGGGATTAGTTTGAGGACTGATACAGGGCTGTCGGAAGTGAGTGAGGCATTGGGATTATTTTGGGACTGATACAGGGCTGTAACAAATTCAGCATGTTCCAACGTATTTTTCATATGTCAGAGGTAGTGAAATTATTGTAGGTTACGTGAAAGTAGAAGTAAAATGGTGGCACTGCCAGAGCTGCTATAACAGCAGCGCTGCCACTGAGTGCGCCCCACGAAGAGCAGGGAGCGGAGATACAGCTTTCCTGCGGGATCCAACCACATAGCCCAAATGTCGTCAGCTCTGTACAGGCTTTGAACTGCCTGTTAAAGAAGCGAGGGTAGTTTTATTTAAAATTATGCAATTGTGGGGTCTGGACCCAAGATGGCGGTGACTATGATTTGCAACATCTATGAGGAGTTGCAGACTTTATGGAAGTGGAGGTCTGGCATAGGGCACCAGAAAACAGGGAGACCACCCCCATCTGAGAAGGAGAAGCAGAGATGACCCACGGGAGGGTGACCATGGCGACGGACCAGTAAGATGTTCTGCAGCTGAAAGACCCACACAAGTGGTGGGCTGCAGTTAACTCAAGGCAAGGAACCCACTCAGGTTGTGTGGTGCTGGAAAATATGGTCAAGAGACTCGCATCAGGCTGCAGACTGCTGGAGACTGGCTTAAAACTGGCTGAAGGGGTACCAGCTATCAGAATTGGGATGCAAAGGGGTGCTGAGGGTGCTGAAGGGTTCCTAATTATATCAGAGGTTCAGATCTGGAGCTTAGGTTGCCGATGGTTCGGACTGGACTCTATGCAGCTACGGGGGCTGTGGGAACACTGGGGGAAAATCCTAGGACACTCCGTGATTCTGGGGATCTCCCTTTTGCTTTCCTTTTTCTGACTGTAAGAGGGCTTTATGCAATTTCTGCCAATGGAGAATCTGTCTGGCTTACAGCATGCAAAAGCAATTTTGTGTAATATGACACTGTTTTTATTACATGATATACATGACAATAAATTGAATTTTGAATCTTAACCAGGGATAGTCACCATGGTTTAGTGGGGGATTGAAATCCTGTCTCATCAACTGGACAGAATTTTCTGAGGTGGTAACTACGATGATCCAAGCCAAGTGGAGTAAAAGAGGCTGAGAGTGATCTAATGAAGGTATATAAAACTTCAATAGGGGTATCAAAAACAAGAAGGTTTAGGTTTTATATTGGAAGAAGAAATATTAAAGCAGATCTGAGAGAAATTATTGTGATCTGGATCTTGTTGCCAGAAGAACTGGTAGAATCAGATACTATCTGTTTATTCAGGACATTTAACAAGTTCAGGCATAGAAGATACAAACCTAACATGTGTAATTGAGATTAATGTACATGGGCAAAACACTGACATTGTCATGGATATGGTGAGCTGAAAGTGCTATTTAATTCTAACACTCTATAACTTGTATCATATTAATATGCAACAATACATGGACCATCCCATAAATGACCTGAGCATTATTATACATTTTTTTAAAAAGAGCACATACTCATGGCGAACCGGCCCTGTTTGTATCGCCATGTGGCAGGGCAGCCACGAGAAGATGGCACTGTCGGGGGACCTCCTTGCCTCATGGGTTTAGCCCAGCGCACGCCTTGGGCAAGCATGATGATGTCACCGCCCATGAGGGGGTAGATTTCACGCTGCCCTTAAAGGGGCACGCATGAGTTTTGAATAAAAAACTGTCATTGAGAACCTCCAGCATGGTGGTTGTGAGTCTTCTTCATCGTAGCTACCGCTACATTGGTGACCCTGACGAGTCAAGATGTTTTTCTTGCCTCCCAGCATGGATCCTGCAAAGATCAACGCTGTGGCAGTGAAACTGTCCCCCCTTCTGGACACGTACGTGGTTCAGGCAGGCGGAAGCGCAGTTTCACCTCAGAAACATTTCTTCAGATACCACAATGTTTTACCACATCGTGAGCATACTCAATGAGGAGACCACGGCCAGGGTGGATGACCTCATCCTCAACCCGCCGGACGATGGTAAATACCCTGCCCTCAAGAACCTTCTCCTCGGCACTTTCAGTCTCTCCCCACAACAGTGCGCCTCCAGACTCCTGCATCTGGAAGGCTAGGAGGTAGAACCCCATCGACCCTGATGGACCAGATGCTAGTGCTGGCGGAGGATCACAAGCCCTACCTCTTGTTCCACCAGATCTTCCTTGAGCAGATGCCCAAAGACATATAGCTCCTGCCGGCGGACGAGGACTTCTCTGACCCACAGCAAGTTGTGGCCTGCGCAGACACCCTCTGGTGAATCAAGCGGGAGAATGAAGCTGCCCTCAGCCAGGTCATCTGCCCAGGACCTAGTCGGCTGCAGGACCCCGCCCCCACCAGCACGATCCGGAAGAACACCACACCACCTGGTGCTTCTACCATCAACGTTGGGGGGCTCAAATCCATAAGTGCAGGCAGTCCTGTACCTTTCAGGGAAATGACTCGGCTACCCGCCATTGATGGCTGCAGTGGCTGGCCAGCCGAACAGCCTACTGCATGTGACTGACGTCCACCGGCCAACGTTTCCTAGTGGACACTGGAGCAGAGCTGAGCGTCTTACCCCCGACTGCCTTTGAGACCCGCACCCAAGCATGGGGCCCTACCCTGCGGGCAGCCAACAGATCTGCCATCAAGACCTTGGGCACCTACAGGGCACAGATCCAGATCGGGAAGGACAAGTTCCATTGGAGGTTCATGCTGGCTTCAGTGGGCACTGCACTGTTGGGAGCTGATTTCCTCAAAGCACTTGGCCTGCTGGTAGATGTTAAGGGAAAACTACTAGTCAATCCTCTCACTTTTCAGTCCGTCCGCCTCGATGCCACAGAAGACTGTAAGCCGGAGATAGCCACCATCACTGTTCCCAGGGACGAGTATTCCAGCATACTCGTTGAGTTCCCCACCATCCTGCAGCTGCAGTTCACCACCACCATGCCCCAGCACGGGGTCTATCACCACATCTCCACTTAAGGCCCCCGCTGCACGCCAAGGCCAGGCAACTACTTCCCAAGAAGCTACAGCTGGCCAAGGAACAGTTCTCCTGCCTGCAGGAGTTGGGAATCGTCCGGACGTCCAATAGTCCCTGGGCCTCCCCCTCCACATGGTCCCCAAGACTTCTGGGAGCTGGCAACCCTGCGGGGATTATCGGCGCCTAAATGACTCGACTACTCCGGACTGGTATCCCATCCCACATATTCAAGGCTTCACAGCAAATTTGCATGGCACCCAGGTCTACTCGAAAGTCGACCTTGTACAGGGCTACCATCAGATTCCGGTCCACCCTGACAACATTGGTAAGACCGCGATCGTCACCCCGTTCAGGCAGTTTGAATTCTTGTGGATGCCTTTTGGACTAAAAAACACGGCCCAGACGTTCCAGTGCCTGATGGACGCAACGGGCAGGGACCTGGACATTTGTATTCATAAACCTCGATGACATTCTCATGGCCAGCTGGGACCATGATGAGCACACGGTCCATCTCCGCATCCTGTTTGCCCGTTTGGCAGAGATTGGCTGCCTGGTCAAATTGGCCAAGTGCCAATTCGGCAAGCAGACGCTACAATTCCTGGGATGCACAATCTCGGTAGCCGGAGCCACTCCGGCACCAGAGAAGGTCACTGCCATGCATCAATTCCCAAAACCCTCCACCCTCAAGGGCCTGCAAGAGTTTGTCAGCATGGTGAACTTTTACCATCCCTGGGGCGGCCTGCATCATGCGGCAGTTATTCTCAATGATCGCTGCAAAGGTCTAGGTCCTGGTTTGGTCGGAAGAGGTGGAGGGTGCCTTTGCAGCAACAAAGAATGAGCTGGCGAGCACCATGCTATTGGCCCACCCACACCCAGAGGCCCTCACCACGCTCTCGGTAGATACCTCGGCCACAGCCGTTGGGGGCGTGCTGGAGCAGTGGATCAATGGCCAGTGTCACCTGCTGGCTTTCTTCAGCAGGCACCTCCAACCCCCAGAACTCAAGTACACCACTTTCGGCAGGGAGCTCCTGGCCCTGTACCTGGCCATCAGACACTTCCAGTACTTCCTGGAGGGCAGGCCATTCACCAATCACAAGCCGCTCACACAGGCCCTCGCAATGGCCAAAGATCCCTGGTCAGTCAGCTCACCAGCAGCGGCACCTATCGGAGTTCACCACCAACATCCAGCACAGGACAGGTAGAGACAATGTTGTGGTGGATGGGCTTTCATGACCTGCAATCCACAGCCTCACCCCCCAGCCTAAACTACACCCAGCTGGTGCAGGCCCAGAGGGAGGACGCAGAGCACAGGCCTTCCGAACTGCCATTACAGGCTCCGCCTCCAAGAGGTCGGTTTGCCAGGCAGCCCAGACATGCTGCTCTGCGACATTTCCACCGGATCACCGTGCCCGGTAGTCCCGCCGCAGTGGAGATCATGGGCCTTCATCATAGTCCACGATCTAGCACACCCCTCAGTCAAGACATCAGTGTGGATGGTAGCAGAGCAGTTTGTGTGGCACAGGCTGAAGAAGGAGGTAGCGCAAGTGGGGAGGAGCTGCACGCAGTGCCAGACCTCCAAGGTCCACCAACACATTCAAGCTCCGATTCAACAGTTTGACCCGGTAGCTATAAGGTTCCAGCACATGCCAGTTGATATCGTGGGCCTCCTGCCAGTATCCAGGAAGGCACGCTACTTGCTGACTGTGGTCGGCCGAACCACGAGATGGCCGGAAGCCATCCCCATCAAGGACACCTCTGTCGAAACGTGCGCCAGGAACTTCCTTGCTCACTGGATCACCAGGTTCAGAGTCCTGGCACTCATCACCAGTGACAAAAGTGTCCAATTCACATCCATCTTCTGGTCACATATGGTGACCCTGCTGGGTCACCACACCACACCATGGCGTATCACTTGCAAGCAAATGGCCTGGTGGAGCGATTTCACCATCATCTGAAGTTGGTCCTCATGGCCAGCCTTACCGGTCCCGGCTGGGTAGACGAGTTGCCCTGGGTCCTGCTCGGCATCAGGACAGCTCCGAAGGAGGATCTGCAGGTATCATCCACAGAGTTGGTTTACGGCGCGCCACTGTCGCCGCCCGGTGAGTTTTTTGGCCCGGACACAGACTCCACGACCGACAATCCAATCCTGTTGGCAGATCTCTGCAGCAAACTCACCTCGCTGGCTCCTCCTCCTCCTACACACAACTATAGCCAACAATCCCGACTGCCCAAAGAGCTAGATGCGGCCAAGTATGTCTTCGTCCGGCGTGGCTCGCACACAGCGCCCTTGCATTGCCCTTATGAAGGACCCTACAGATTCCAGCAGCAGTCCAGCAAGACCTTGATGTTGGACATTGGGAGTAAAAGTAAACTGTTTACGGTGGACCGCCCCAAGGCGGTGCACCTGGACCTCACTCAACTGATTCAAATGGCCCAGCCTAAATGTCAAGGCCATCCACCCAAGCAGTGGGATACGCAAGCCAGTTCTGGGGAGGGGGTTGTATGGTGCGCACATACTTGTGGCGAATTGGCCCCGCTTATACCGCCGAGTGGCAGGGAAGCCACGAGACGATGGCACCGTCGGGGGACCTCCTTGCCTCATGTCTTTAGCCCAGTGCGTGCCTCAGGCAGGTGTGATGACATCACTGCCCGTGCAGGAGCGGAGCTCACGCTGCCCTTAAAGGGGTGCATGTGAGTTTTGAATAAAAAATGGTCATTGAGAACCTCCAACGTGGTGGTTGTGAGTCTTCTTCATCATAGCTACTGCTACAGTAGTTAATTATTCTGCCTGCAATTAATGTAGAAGAATTATGAACAAGGATTTGATTTAGTTTGATAATTTTTGAGTTATCAAGGCAAGATGGCTGACATGTATGAAGCAGAGAAATGAACAGAATTCAATTAAAGATTTTAGCACCATGAATGCCATACATTTTAAGTTTCATTAATCCATTAGAACACAAATGAAAAGTTTGAACAATGCTTTCCTGATAATAATCTGTTAGTGGCTTCAGTGCTTTTGAGAATCATTGGTGAGGTTGAGTGGGTACCCATTTTTGTCAGGGCATGGTCTCCATTGGCCATTTTCAGTGGAGGAAACAGGAATTGGTCAATTTAATGGATGAAAGTTGAAGAAAATCATAGACATGATGTGGGGAGATGGTAGAGTAGCAAGGATTCTGACAAGAACAGCGACTAGTATTGGATCCAAGAGGTCACAATTAATAGCTGAATGGTTATCAGCACAAAACACTGCCACAATCAAATATAAATCAGGGACCTTTCCAAAATTCCACATTCAAAAATTAAGCAAAGGTCATCTGGATCATGTGTTTATCAACTGCTGTAAAGATTATTGTCCCATTTGACCACATTTGTCCCTTTTCTCCCTTAACATTTCCTATTCACATATCCGTCCAGAGTCATGTTAAACACTGTAACTGTACCTGCCAAAACTCTGTCAACTTCTTTCATATAAACACTGACATCTGTGGGAAAAAGTTACTCCTCAGGCCCCTTTTAAATCCTTCCTTTTTCACAAATCTACGCCCTCCAAATTTAGACTCGCCTATTTGGGAAAAAGACTATTTACTTTATCAGTACTCCTCATGATTTTACATAGCTTTATAACAGTGGGTTTCAAACTTTTTCTTTCCACTCACATACCACTTTAAGTATTCGCTCAACAGAGGTGAGTGATCCATTTGTAGCTCAAGCTGCCATCATCCTGGATACTGGGAGAAAATGGATTCCATCAGAAGCAACTAAGCAAGCAAAGGCGGCACTCAAGCGTAGGGACATCGTGGGCCAAGTGCAGCAAGGCAGGAATGGTCTTGGTCTTGGGGCCAGTACACTAGCCTGGAACAAGGCTGCTTCATCTCAGAGATGCAGCTTGTGACAGAGGAGATTCGTCGGCAAGAGGAGGCAGTGAGGAACGCAAAGGCTGTCGCTCAAGCAAAGCAAGGTCAATGGATGAGATGAGAGGGAGTGGAGTAAAGGAATATATCCTGGAAAGAGCTCTGGGAGCTGGAGACATTCAGAGTGAGCTTTATCATCAGGGCTGCATACAATGTCTTGATGTCTGCCATGAATCTCAGCCACTAGTATGGAGAGGGCCCTATGTGCTCCCTCTGCCTGACTTCAGCAACACTAAAACACATTTTGGTGGGTTGAAAGACCAGCCTCATCCAAGGACAATACACTTGGTGTCACAACCAGATGCTATGGTGTCATGCAGCAGTGATGGAAAATCAACGGATGAGTGTCAACGCTCTACTTCCTCCTTCATCCCACTAGCCGTTAACAGCATTTGTCCAGGAAGGTGAGGCTCAAGTCGGAATCACCACATCTAGAGGGACACTGATCTTGCAGCTGATGTGCAGCAAAATGGCTGGAAGGCAAGGGTCCGACCAGTTGAAGTAGGCTGCAGAGGACTTGTAGCCACATCAAGACTACTCCAGGAGTTGGGAGCGCGAGGAAAGATACACTGACAAGCAATTAAAGATCTCTCCAGAGCTGCTGAAAAGGGTAGTCAGAGGCTTTGGATGAGGAGAAAGGATTCCACCTGGGCCCCCAATTGAGTGAATGGCATCTCGGGTATGAACCGTCTGGAGGTGTCGTGGGTCTATCAGCAAAACACTGAGGAAGGAGGGCGCCCACTTGATAACCCAGATTACCACTCACTTGGCCATCCCGCAGGGTCTAGGCAAGTTTCAGGAGGGCAATAAGGGGTATTAACATCTAGTCCTACATTACATAACTCTCTGGATTCCTTAGATTCCACAAACTTCATCATGGTAAATACAGATGAGGAATATTCATTTAGAGTGTCATTATATGTGAGGATAGGGCACGCATAATATATGTATTTTAGTAGGTTACTGAAAAATGTACAATATTCTCATTCTGTACTCTCTTAAATGAAGGTAAAGGTAAAGGTTCCATTATTGTCACATAATGCTACATTTAGAATGTAACATACTTGAAATTCTTCACCCCTCACAGAAATCTACAGCACCTGATGTTCCTTGGAGGTCTCCCCTCCAAGCACTGAGCAGTCCTGAGCCTGCTTAGCTTCCAGATCAGACAATCCCAGGCGTATTCGGGGTGTTCATTGGTTTACATTCGAAATCATTGAACAATTTGGAAGCCGTCCATTTGGCAGAATGAGTAAAACTGGGCACAAATATATTTTAAAAAGCTTGATTTTTCAAAGATATATTTCTATTGCATTAAATTAAAACCTGTTTAGCAGCTGTGTAGATTTAAAGTTCCGCCTGGCATATTAGCTTCATTCAAAAAAGATGCAGTAAAGAGACAATAAATTGCCTTAATAAAGCTTGTCGATGAAGTCATAAGATATAACAATTTGTTTGTGTGTGTGTGTGTGAGAGAGTGTTTGTATCATGTAGCATTTGCCATTGTTTTCCCTTGATTGGAGAGTAACCACAGTATGCGACGGGAAGAGTGAATGAGTGTTATTAAGAGAGCTGGACATCTGCCCAGTGTTTCCTTCGCGGTTTCCTAGGAGTCTGCTGACTCCCCTTGTTATAAATCAAACAGTGCTTTGATTGTATGGGACTCCAGGGTCCTCAAAGGATCACCTCATTACCTGCTGTCTCTGAATTCTGCTTTCATCGGGTCACCGGCTCGGGGCTCCATCAAGCTGGTTAATTCTGATCTTGAATGAAACTCTCGGTGTAGAGACTTTGTGTGCCTACACACACATGACATATCTTCTTTCTTTGGCTTGGCTTCGCGGACGAAGATTTATGGAGGGGGTAAAAGTCCACATATACACATATACATACACATTACATATACGCACACACATGTACAGTGCACACATAGATATTACACATGTCCACACACACATACACAGGCACACACGTACATGTTACACATGTAGGGTTAGGGTTACATACACACATACACACACACACGTACATGTTACCCATGCACAAACACACAGATAGAGAGGGGCGGGGTTGATGCTGAGAGGGAAATGGGTGAGTGCGAGCTGATGTCATTCTGAAGTCGTTCCAAAATGACTTCAGGGAATTTGGAATAAGGTAATGTTCAGCGTGGAGAAAATGGAAATTGGCAGGAAGTTGGATCTTGAGGTGTGGATATGGGCTCAGCTTATTATGCTGGGAAAGTGAAGGGGTCTTCATTGCACTGTCAGCAGTGGCTTCTAACTTTGTCCATAGGCACGGTGCAGGCGCGCCTCCCACTCAGGGAACGGCTGATCGCTGATTCAACCCACTTGCAGCTCTGCCAACAACGCACAAACACAAAGATGACTGGGGGCCGCGGCAGCCGCGTCGTGTGAAGCCGGAGCAGGATATTTCTGCACAGCCTGGAGCCATAAAGGTGTTTCTGCCTTCACTTTGTCAAGTAGTTCCCTTTGACAGAGCCTAAGTAAAGAGGGAAAACTGGGAAGGGATTTATCTCTTTGCTTAAAAAAAAAGCATGTTATTATTAATCTGACCTGCGGCTAAACAGGCCAAAATCTTATGGCAAAAAAACAAAATTGGTTAATTAGATGATTTGCTTTCTGCTCCTTGGCCACTAGTTTGATGTCTCCTCGAGTTTGAAAACAGACACCCCCGCCCTACGATAAATCTACCCGGAGCCTTTGCCAGCGACCATTCCCCCTGATTCATACAGCGAAGCAGCGTGAACCAGCCGCCTGACCTTGCACCATTCCGTGCCTTCGATCTATCGGAGAGGGAGACCTCCTGCTGACCCGACAGGGCAAGCACAAGCCTTTCTCTGCGTGCACTGTGCCTTGCGAGAGAATCTCTGCCGGACGGCTGAACACTGAATTGTCAGGTTCCCCCCACTCCCCGCCGACACGCGGATCTGCAATTAAAAATCTCTCCCTTATTTTTCTTTCCGTCATGGCAACAAAGTGCTGAGAGGGAGTATGTTCGGATTAAAATCCTCAACCTACTTGTTCACAGGTAAGATCGGTTTCAGTTGCTGACCTCAGACGATCGAAACACTTTAGTATTACTGTGTGGTGTGGTTAAAATTGACCCATTGATCAGATTGTCAGTGGGTCACTTGTCTAATGTTGGACCCGTCAATTGCTTGATTTTTCTCTTAGAAGGGAGAGGAAGATGTATCCACGGGCAATGTACACAATGGGCGCGTACACTTGATAATCTGACAAGAGTGAGGGCAGAAGTAATTCCCTGAATAATTTCGTCCGTTCAACTACTTTATCTTTGCGTTGGGGCAACTTAATGCTAGGGCTTGGTTTCTGGAATCGCTGGTAGAAAACAACAGTGGTGCCAGGGTGGCCACACAGGTATGTCACATGTGATTTGGCATAATACAGTCCTTAAACTTCAAGGCCACAATCACTAATAGGGCCCCCAGTCTAATATAAACCATCCTTTTCCACACTCGTTAAATTCAAATGTCATAACTTTCCCCCAAGACAACATATTCCCGGTATTTTGAAAATGAAAGAATAAAGGTCTCTAAATCAACTTAAATTAAAATTACCGAATGAAATCTAAAGATCGTTGAAGTACAAATAAACTTATTTTATTTGGAATGACAATGTATGCATTCATTTCAGGCTGTACACCAGATCTTGTACCAGTCGTGTTTTTTAGACAGCAATGTTGGAAAAATCTTGTGGTCGTTTACACTGCACACCTTAAGTTCCCATGCGCATTAGTCCCGCTGCTTTTCCGTGGAGCAACGTGGCCTGCGTTATCAGCTGGATGTCGGATTCATGAGGTGAGTTTTGTGGTGCGCTTTAGATTGCAGGCTTCCCCCGAATCCTGCAGGATAACTCGCGGTGCAGGAATTGACTAAAAATCCCTGCAATTTCCTTTTTAAACGCCCGTGTAACGGCAAATTTTGTTGATGGTGCCGTTACATGCCTGCAGTCAAACCCTTAATTGTCTGCCTCTAGGTCAGTACGTTCTGAAAGAGTGTTCTCGCTCTTCCTTGTCAGCTTCTTTTCTTACAGAATATCGCAACTTTAAATGGAATTACATGAGAAAGTTTATAGCAACACCGATCTGAACATTTAAATCTGCTCCTGCATAACTGGGACGCAGATCCACAATGGTTGAATTGCTATTTGTCACTCAGATGGCCTGCAGGAATAGTGCAGGATAAAGTAAACCTGTTAAAGTGTGAGAAGAAAATAATATTTTCAGTCGGTTCCTGCCTTTCAACATGAATCAAAACTATTTTGGGCATGACCTTAACTGTATGAAATTATACTTGTTTTGTGCAATCTTGTTAATGAACATGGAACAGTCCAGCGCATGAACAGGTATGTTTGAACCAGACATGAAGTTCGGGTTTATCATCATCTGCACATATCTTTGGCTTGGCTTCGCGGACGAAGATTTATGGAGGGGGTAAAAAGTCCACGTCAGCTGCAGGCTCGTTTGTGGCTGACCAGTCCGATGCGGGACAGGCAGACACGATTGCAGCGGTTGCAAGGGAAAATTGGTTGGTTGGGGTTGGGTGTTGGGTTTTTCCTCCTTTGCCTTTTGTCAGTGAGGTGGGCTCTGCGGTCTTCTTCAAAGGAGGCTGCTGCCCGCCAAACTGTGAGGCGCCAAGATGCACGGTTTGAGGCGTTATCAGCCCACTGGCGGTGGTCAATGTGGCAGGCACCAAGAGATTTCTTTAGGCAGTCCTTGTACCTTTTCTTTGGTGCACCTCTGTCACGGTGGCCAGTGGAGAGCTCGCCATATAATACGATCTTGGGAAGGCGATGGTCCTCCATTCTGGAGACGTGACCCATCCAGCGCAGCTGGATCTTCAGCAGCGTGGACTCGATGCTGTCGACCTCTGCCATCTCGAGTACCTCGACGTTAGGGGTGTGAGCGCTCCAATGGATGTTGAGGATGGAGCGGAGACAACGCTGGTGGAAGCGTTCTAGGAGCCGTAGGTGGTGCCGGTAGAGGACCCATGATTCGGAGCCGAACAGGAGTGTGGGTATGACAACGGCTCTGTATACGCTTATCTTTGTGAGGTTTTTCAGTTGGTTGTTTTTCCAGACTCTTTTGTGTAGTCTTCCAAAGGCGCTATTTGCCTTGGCGAGTCTGTTGTCTATCTCATTGTCGATCCTTGCATCTGATGAAATGGTGCAGCCGAGATAGGTAAACTGGTTGACCGTTTTGAGTTTTGTGTGCCCGATGGAGATGTGGGGGGGCTGGTAGTCATGGTGGGGAGCTGGCTGATGGAGGACCTCAGTTTTCTTCAGGCTGACTTCCAGGCCAAACATTTTGGCAGTTTCCGCAAAGCAGGACGTCAAGCGCTGAAGAGCTGGCTCTGAATGGGCAACTAAAGCGGCATCATCTGCAAAGAGTAGTTCACGGACAAGTTTCTCTTGTGTCTTGGTGTGAGCTTGCAGGCGCCTCAGATTGAAGAGACTGCCATCCGTGCGGTACCGGATGTAAACAGCGTCTTCATTGTTGGGGTCTTTCATGGCTTGGTTCAGCATCATGCTGAAGAAGATTGAAAAGAGGGTTGGTGCGAGAACACAGCCTTGCTTCACGCCATTGTTAATGGAGATACAACCAGACAAAATTACATTTCTCTGGACCATGGTGCACCAATTCAAACTAAAAATATGAGAGTCGTAAAACATGAAAATCTGCTGACACCATGATTGAAGTCAAAATGCACTGCTGGGGAAACTCAGCAGGTCACACAGCATACTTTATACAGCAAAGATAGACATATATAACAAACGTTTTGGGCCTGAGGCCTTCATCAAGGTATTATAGCTAATATTTTGGACCTGAGCCCTTTATCAAGGTATTATAAACAACATTTTAGATCTGAGCCCTTCATCAAGAAGACCTTGATGAAAGGCTCATTAAAAAACCCAATAAACCCAAGCATATCAAAAGCCTTCTTTGCCACCTTATCTACTTGTGTGACCACTTTCAATGAGCTATGGACTTGAACCCCTAGATTTCTCTACATATGAATGCTTTTAAGAACCCTATCATTATCCGTATATATTCCCATTTACCTCCCAAAGTGCAACACCTCATACTTGAATGGATTAAACTTCATCTGCCATTTTTCTGCCCATATCTGTATTCTTTGATAACCCTCTACATTGCTTGTCACAGATTTCAGCCCAAACAACACTTTTACCTTCTGTCATGTATTAGCCACCTAAGTTCATAACCAGTCTATCAACTCACCATGGAATCCGTGCATCTCCACCTTCTGAATCAATCTATTGTAGCCGACTGCTACAAAGAAACACACACACTCGCAGTGTGGGAAGTTAAACTCTGAGATTTATTGAGGCTGGAAAAGCTCCTTTTATACAGTTGGAGCTCCCACCATTTGTTTGATTGGCTGACATCAGCTGCATGAATAACAATAGTGGGTGGGAACATTCTTGCGTGTGAATAGCCTTCTTTTCCAGCCTGTTATTGACCTGTTAACTGGGCAGATGGGCCAATGCCATTTTAGGGCTGCTGCTCCTGTACTGCTCCAGCTTTCAACCACGCCAGTCAGTTCGCTGTGTTAAGGGACGCGTTACAGTGTGTTATACTGCTGTTTACTACCGCGCGTGCAATGTGCCAGCTTGATCTCTGCAGTGGCGGGCCGCCACACTAACATGAGGGTTCTTGTCAATGCCTTTACTAAAGTCTACTTATGCAACATCCACTATCCTACCCACTTTGTCATCTTCGCAATAATCTCAAACAAATTACTAACAATCTTCCCTTCATTAAGCCATGTTGACTGTCCCTAGGCCTAACATAACTTTCCAAATATGCATAAATCCCATCCAAATATTCTTTCCAATAGTTTTCCGATCACTGATGTGAGGCTTGCTGATTGATAGTTGCCTGGATTTTTTTTCCTTTCTTGAACAGAGGTACATGTCCTTCTGAAACCTCTGCTGTTGCAAGTTAGGATGCAAAGATCAATGTGACACTGCCATTTCTTTTAGCTCCTTCTCTATCCCATCTGAAACCCAGAAACATTGAGTAGTGAACTCTAATACTCTTCCCACCATATCTCCAGAATGGCCACAATGACATGTCGAAGTTTCCAATCCAAGTTTTAAGTTCATTGCTTTACCCACAATACTCCTTGCATTAAAATAACCACACTTTAGCCCCTTGGTCTCTTTTCTTTTTCAATCTTTTTATTATTATTATAATTTATAAACACATACAGTTCAAAGAGATATAAAAAAAATACATAGTAAGTAATGAATTAATACAGAGATATTAAACAATAATATTACAGAATAAAAATATATCATAAAAAAACATTTTTGATCAGTTTAGGGTGTGAACTATCTCTAAAAAAAAAGATATAATTAATAACAATATATGAAAAAAGAGAAAAAAAAACCCCAAAAAAGAAGAAAAAACAAATCTGAATTTAAAAAAAACTTAAAAAAAAAACCTACAGATATAGCTAAACCACACCGATCACTCCGATCTCATCTTACAGCCCAATTATCATACATAATCATAGAAAGAAAACAGAGCCAGATCAACTCACCACAAATGAAGCCCCTTGGTCTCACTGTGACCATTCACCCATCCCTTTCTTGTAGGCTTGCTTGCCGTGGCATCTGCTATCCTTTCAACTCTTCCACACTGCCCTGCTGCTCAGGACCCCGCCTCTCCTGCTACCCTAGTTTAAAGCCTCCCTGGTTGCACTAGAAAATCTTTCTGTGACTATGTAGGTAAATCTTTATTGCTAATTTCCACAACTATTGTATTTAATGTGCAATTTAGGGGAGCTTTGCCTTGTGTAGTAGGTCAGACAATGATTGCTTTCCTATGGTGCCAAATTAAGAGGTAGAAAAGCAATTTCTCTCCTATTTTTCTTCTAAAAGCTTTTCAACATGGACATTAATAATGTGTAAGAGTGGCTGAGCTTCAGCTCCATTAGAAGAGGGCTGTAGGTTACAAACCTTCCAAAGTATGATGTGCAAGATTTAAAAAAATCAGATGTTAAGGCTATATTCTATTGTACTAATTAAAGTAAAACACAAGACAGAGTGACAAGATGACAGCAGGAATTGTAGAATTACAATTCTGAGGATTGTGACCTTGGTGTCATATTAATTTAATTTAAGGTAACTTACACAAAAGTGCATTTTTGCTGACCATGTTCTTCATCGAATTAATTAAGCACATGATTGAAGAGATTTTAACCTCTTAAATAGTAAAGGCAGGGTGATCTCAGACAGGGCAATAATGGTGCTGCTGGTTGGTTGGCAGCAAGTGATTTTGCTGAAGTGTAGAGTAACTACACTTATTGGGGCAGCATGATTGGCGTAGCAGTTAGTGCAATGCTGTTACAGCGCCAGCGATTGGGACTGGAGTTTAAATCCTGCGCTGTCTGTAATGAGTTTGTACTTCTCCCTGTCTATATTCCTCTGGTGGCTCCGGTTTCCTCCCACCATTCAAAACATACTGGGAGTTGTAGGTCAATCAAGTGTAATTGGGTGGCACAGGCACATGGGCTGAACGGGCCTGTTACCATGCTGTATGTCTAAATTAAAAAGAAACTGGGTTCTTTTCCTGTGACGCCAATCTTTATCTCAGTCGAATTTTTAGACTGCAGGTATGTAATGGCACAATCAAGGAATTCTGCCGCTACACGGGCCATCTAAGAAGGAATGTGCAGGAATTCTGAGTCAATTCCTGCTCCACGATTTATCCTGCAGGACCCCTACATGGATGAAGACTGCAGGGTAAATACCAGAAAAACTCATTGTCGGTCATCCATTCTGATGCACGTCCAACCCCCGAGACTGTTGCACTCAGGTACTTGCAGTCTAAAAAGGCGCCCAGTCTGAACAGCCACACGGGCAATCATTGTGTTAATTTTTTTCCTGATATTGCAGTCTTGAAAAACATTATAGTCTGGTAATACATGAATAAAGTAATGACTCTGTTGCAGCAGTTACAGGCCAGTTGATTATCATACAGCTCCAACACTCCTGCTGAACCCTTGGATGAGAAGTAAATGTTCCTTTTATAGAGCTACACTAATTCACTATTTTTCTGCTAATTTATTTATTCATACCGTCTTTCTCAATTTTTAACCACTCCGCCCATTTTATGTAGTGTGACTCTACCATTTCCAATTTATTCTCCACAATGACTTGTGTATCATGTATGAAAATCAGAAGCAATAAAATCCCTGCAGATAGTAATAGAAAGCATGAGCAACACTCAGCAGATCAAACAGCATCCCAAGAAAGACAAACAGTTAACAGCCCAGTTCCAGAACACTATGTTAGAGAGCAAACAAAGAGTTTGGGTGGTGGAGGGAGGAAGTGAGCGAGGGAGATGCAGGGAACAAAGAAACAGTTGTGTGGCATTAAAGAGCAGTTTAAATCGGTTTAAGCCTCTTTATCTGTGTAATGATAAGGATGTAGGACATACGCAGGAGGCCAGACAAGAAAAAGAAAAACTGAATAAAAGTGATGGTGAGGAAAACAGTCCATTATTTCCTTCCTTGATCTCCATCATATTTGCTTTAATTATGAGAAATTCTGCACAGGTGCCTATGAACCAGGACTTCCTGTCTACCATAGTGGTTAGAGTCATTCACTACATTTATCTACTTCCCACTCTGAAAGAGGACAAGAGGAATGGTCCTCTGGACCTTATTTTTTACCCCACTAGCATCACCATAAAGCAATTACTGGGTACATGATGCGAACCCCTGCCGTCATTTATGAACTTCCCACGGCTCAGTATGAAGATTTTCGCATGAAAAAACTGGTGTTAGGTGGGCCATTGCTTGGAGTGCAGCTACTGAGCATTGAGACTGTGTTCAGGCCACTGAAAATGGGTGCTCTCTGGGTTGATAAACTGTCCATCTTTTTCATCAGCTCCTCTTGAGTGTGATATTGTCCACACCAGCTGGAGATTTTTCTAACAGTACCAATCTTAATGGCCAGCAGCTGCTGGTGAGCTTGATAATTGTGAACATAGCCAACTGAAAATGGAAGGAAATACTCAGGTGTGAGCAGAACTGAGTCTTATTGGAGATGATGTAGGAAAAGGAGAGTTTACCATGGAAGAGCAAATATAGGCATTCCTAATTATTTTACAGCTCTCTTGTAATAGAGGCGTAAAATTTTTAGTCATTTCCCATTACCTTGCCTTCAAAATAATGTCATGTATTGCTTATTCATGAAAACAGAAAATGCTGAAAACCCTTAGCTTTCAGACAACATCTATGGAATGAATTGCAGTTAACTTTTCAGATCCAGGATCCTTCATCAGATGAGTCTTGAATCTGATGCTGCCTGATTTGCTGGGTGTTTCCAACATCTTGACTTTTGATTTTCGATTTTTGTTTCATCATTACCTTGCCCATGTGTTTGCCTATTCAATTTCCTCAAGATATTGGTGCATTCATCTTTAAAATTCTATGACAATCACAGCCAAGTAAAGAATTACAGATAAGAGTTATTGTACAATATACACCCTCAAAAATCTCCCTCAGCACTTCATTCTTTGCCATCTCCTTGTATGTTCAATTTCATTACCCTTAATATTTAGTGTGGCCCTGAAGTAGAGGAGCAGGGATGTCATGTTAGAACAGTACAAGACATTGGTACAACTGCACCTGGAATATTGTGCACAGTTTTGGTCACCCAACTATGGCAAAGATAATATTAAGCTGGAAAAGTTGCAGAAAAGATTCACAAAAACATTACCAGGACTGATTGACTTGAATTATGAGAAGAGGCTGAATAAGGTGAGACTTTCTTCTTAGAGCACAGGAAGCAGAGGGGAGATCTTATAGCGGTTTTTTAAAAAATAAAGAGACTTTCTCTCATTGAAGGGGAATTTAAAATGACAGGACATAGATTTAAGGTGAGATGGAAAAGATTTAAAATGGACACCTTTTTCACACACCAAGTGGTCATTATATGCACTCACTGAAATAAATGGGAAAGCAATGAAATATTCACTACCTTTAAATTGAATTGTCAGCCTCAGACTCACAATTTCTGTAACATCCATTGAAGCCAACACTAATATAAACAGATGTTTGGTGTTTCATTTATAAATTGTGCAACAGATCTATGTACAGACAAGATATTTGATCTGTATGATGCTGAATTCATTCAGGCTAATGCTTTACAATTCATAACACTGCAGATTGAACTGGATTAGTGCAGAAGTCTCGTAAGAATGCTAGTATTAGTGTTGTGGAATCATTTACCATGGAAACAGATAATGTAATTGGAATAAGAAGGCAATTAAGTCTCAGAAGAGTTTAACAGGACTAGTGCAAACGAAAAGAGATGAGGTTAATTTTTAAGCAAAAAAACAAACTGCTGGTTGAACTCAGCAGGTCAGGTTGCATCTGTGGACGCAAATGGATGGTTGACATTCCTCTGCCTCTACAGATGCTGACTGACCATTGAGTTCCTTCAGCAGTTTTTTTTGCTTCAGATTAGAGCACCTGTGTCCTCTTGAGTCTCCTGGTGCATTTTTAAAGTAGAATCGGGCTGGTTTGAATGGAAGAATATTCCAGTTCTTAAAAATATACTTTGCAATTTTCACTTTCTGTGAACGCAAATTAAAAGTTAATGCAAACAATATAGTCAAGTGTAGTTGGAAACTAGAAGATTGGGAAAACTATAAAAAGCAACAAATAAACATGAAGCAAATAAAGAAAGAAAAGGTAGATTTTAAAAGTAAACTACCCCACAGAATATAAAGGCAGATAATAAAAGTTGTTATAAATCTACGTTTGCTGATAACACCACTGTTGTTGGCCAAACTGGTTAACTGGAAATAATTAATCTAAATGCAGGATAGAGATTGAGAATATGGTCAGATGGTGCAAGATCACTATTCTTGGTCTCAACGTCTCCAAAATCAAGGAGTTTATTGTTGATTTTTGGAAGATGTTGAGGGACCTTGCATTTTCAGGACAGAGGTGGAGAAAGTTAGAATTTGGGAGTCCATTTTTCAGAAGACTTTTCCAGGAGCAGCAGATTGAGGCAACCATGAAGACGGTACACCAATGCCTTTCTGAGAAGTCTGAGAAGATTTGGCATCTCGTCAAATATTCAATCAAACTTCAACAGAAGTACTGTGGCAAGTACACGAGTTGGTAGCATCACAGCCTGGTTTGGGTGTTCGACTGGCCGGGAATGCAGAAAGCTTCGCAAGGTAGCATTCATAGCCAGGTTCATCCCTGGCTCCGACCTCTCAGCCATTGAATGCATCTATGTGAGATATTGGCTCAAGTAGACAGCCAACATGGTAAAATAACCCATCACCCTGGTCATAACCTCTTCTTCTTCCTACCTTCGGGCAGAAGGCCCAGAAGCCTGAAGTCCAGCACCTCGATGTTCATGAACAGTTTCTCTCTAAAAGCTCTATTGCTCAGTCACTTTTTTTGCACCTGGATAACTGTGAATATTTATTATGTAAAACTTTTTTGTATTTATTGACTCTCTTTAATTCCATTAAGTAAATTATTGCAGTTGATATTTAGTTTTTTTTAAAAAAAAGACCTGTTGGTCTGCAGCAAGTAAGAATGTTGGTTCCCATGTACATTGTATATGACAATAAACTCATTATAACCATCACTGACAGTCTTCTGTAGCTAAGCCAATGTTGAATCTAATCTACCGAGTGTCTAATGATCTCATGTGTCTTAATCATTTGGATCACCTTCGGGACACCCATAATAACTCGCCATCCATTAACTCTGTATACAACATAGAAATATACTGGCATTCCACTTATTTAATTGGGCAGCCCAAAAGTCACCAGGTTATCAGTCAGATATACTACTTCTGAGTACAGGATAGATTCACACATCAAAAGGTGAATTTGAATGGCCCCATTCCTTTCAATGGATGGTCTTTGTGATCTCATAGAAACATCACATCCAATGGAACTTATGTGAGACCATTAAAATGGTAAGGAAGTAGTCCTGTTAAAATCTGCCAGATGTCTAATCTCTCTGAGAATCCTTCCAGTACTTGACATATTCTTTGTGGAAGAATATGAAAGGAATTACAACATTTACTCTTCTGCATGCAGTGTTATTGTCACAGATATATCTGTTTGTTTACATTCTTCTTTCTTTGGCTTGGCTTCGCGGACGAAGATTTATGGAGGGGGTAAAAAGTCCACGTCAGCTGCAGGCTCGTTTGTGGCTGACAAGTCCGATGCGGGACAGGCAGACACGATTGCAGCGGTTGCAAGGGAAAATTGGTTGGTTGGGGTTGGGTGTTGGGTTTTTCCTCCTTTGCCTTTTGTCAGTGAGGTGGGCTCTGCGGTCTTCTTCAAAGGAGGCTGCTGCCCGCCAAACTGTGAGGCGCCAAGATGCACGGTTTGAGGCGTTATCAGCCCACTGGCGGTGGACAATGTGGCAGGCACCAAGAGATTTCTTTAGGCAGTCCTTGTACCTTTTCTTTGGTGCACCTCTGTCACGGTGGCCAGTGGAGAGCTCGCCATATAATACGATCTTGGGAAGGCGATGGTCCTCCATTCTGGAGACGTGACCCATCCAGCGCAGCTGGATCTTCAGCAGCGTGGACTCGATGCTGTCGACCTCTGCCATCTCGAGTACCTCGACGTTAGGGGTGTAAGCGCTCCAATGGATGTTGAGGATGGAGCGGAGACAACGCTGGTGGAAGCGTTCTAGGAGCCGTAGGTGGTGCCGGTAGAGGACCCATGATTCGGAGCCGAACAGGAGTGTGGGTATGACAACGGCTCTGTATACGCTTATCTTTGTGAGGTTTTTCAGTTGGTTGTTTTTCCAGACTCTTTTGTGAAGTCTTCCAAAGGCGCTATTTGCCTTGGCGAGTCTGTTGTCTATCTCATTGTCGATCCTTGCATCTGATGAAATGGTGCAGCCGAGATAGGTAAACTGGTTGACCGTTTTGAGTTTTGTGTGCCCGATGGAGATGTGGGGGGGCTGGTAGTCATGGTGGGGAGCTGGCTGATGGAGGACCTCAGTTTTCTTCAGGCTGACTTCCAGGCCAAACATTTTGGCAGTTTCCGCAAAGCAGGACGTCAAGCGCTGAAGAGCTGGCTCTGAATGGGCAACTAAAGCGGCATCATCTGCAAAGAGTAGTTCACGGACAAGTTTCTCTTGTGTCTTGGTGTGAGCTTGCAGGCGCCTCAGATTGAAGAGACTGCCATCCGTGCGGTACCGGATGTAAACAGCGTCTTCATTGTTGGGGTCTTTCATGGCTTGGTTCAGCATCATGCTGAAGAAGATTGAAAAGAGGGTTGGTGCGAGAACACAGCCTTGCTTCACGCCATTGTTAATGGAGAAGGGTTCAGAGAGCTCATTGCTGTATCTGACCCGACCTTGTTGGTTTTCGTGCAGTTGGATAATCATGTTGAGGAACTTTGAGGGACATCCGATGCGCTCTAGTATTTGCCAAAGCCCTTTCCTGCTCACGGTGTCGAAGGCTTTGGTGAGGTCAACAAAGGTGATGTAGAGTCCTTTGTTTTGTTCTCTGCACTTTTCTTGGAGCTGTCTGAGGGCAAAGACCATGTCAGTGGTTTCTCTGTTTGCGCGAAAGCCGCACTGTGATTCTGGGAGAATATTCTCGGCGACACTAGGTATTATTCTATTTAGTAGAATCCTAGCGAAGATTTTGCCTGCAATGGAGAGCAACGTGATTCCCCTGTAGTTTGAGCAGTCTGATTTCTCGCCTTTGTTTTTGTACAGGGTGATGATGGTGGCATCACGAAGATCCTGAGGCAGTTTACCTTGGTCCCAACAAAGCTTGAAAAACTCATGCAGTTTGGCATGCAGAGTTTTGCCGCCAGCCTTCCAGACTTCTGGGGGGATTCCATCCATACCTGCTGCTTTGCCACTTTTCAGTTGTTCGATTGCCTTATATGTCTCATCCAGGGTGGGAACCTCATCCAGCTCTAGCCTTAGGGGCTGATGAGGGAGCTGGAGCAGGGCGGAATCTTGGACTGAGCGGTTGGCACTGAAAAGAGATTGGAAGTGTTCTGACCATCGGTTGAGGATGGAGATCTTGTCGCTGAGGAGGACTTTGCCGTCTGAGCTGCGCAGCGGGCTTTGGACTTGGGGTGAGGGGCCGTACACAGCCTTTAGAGCCTCGTAGAAACCCCTGAAGTCGCCAATGTCCGCGCTGAGCTGTGTTCGTTTGGCGAGGCTAGTCCACCACTCATTTTGGATCTCCCGGAGTTTGCGCTGAAGATGGCTGCATGCGCGACGGAAGGCTTGTTTTTTCTCTGGACAGGACGGCTTTGTAAGGTGAGCCTGGTGGGCAGCTCGCTTCTTTGCCAGCAGCTCCTGGATTTCCTGGCTGTTTTCGTCAAACCAGTCCTTGTTTTTCCTGGAGGAGAAGCCCAGTACCTCTTCAGTGGATTGCAGTATGGTAGTCTTCAACTGATCCCAGAGGGTTTCAGGGGACGGGTCCGTGAGGCGGGTTGCAACGTCGAGCTTTGCTTTGAGGTTTTCCTGGAAGTTTCCTCTCGCTTCATTAGAATACCATGTAATACCACGCAGCCCTCATTAAAAGCAATGATATGCAGTTAACATCAGTAAAAACAAAACTGATTATGTGCATTGATAATATTCTGCATATGTTCTGTGTTAGGCTTTGATTTATTAAAATCTTATTGCTTGTACACACACCACAAAATTAATCTCCTATTGAATTATGTTTTTTACACAGCCACTGTGTTCCAAGATATTATTCCCCATTTCTTGGAACGCTGTCTGTGGAAAAAGATCAGAATGGGAATAAGGACTCATTCCCATTTTGGCATTCTACCTCCTTGACCCCTAGTTATTTTCATGCATTGCCTGCAGTCTAAACTGAACTGCAGGTGATCCATGAACAACTGGTTAATGAATAGGATGTCCAGCCTCCTTAAATACTGCCCTTCAGGTATTTTTGTCTAAAGTGGTGTGATACTGATAGTTGGAATTTTGGTTGTTCCTGTGAGAACAGCCACTCCTGGAAAGGCAAGGAGTCACTTCAGGAGGAAAAAAATCATGCAAGTTCTATGTAAAAAACATAAATAACCTTGAATTTGACTGAAAATTAGACAGCCATGTTCAAATATCATTAAATATTCCCATATTTTTGAGACAAAATTGAAAGTTTTATGGATTTGCAATTGATCACTTAAGATGTCATAACACTAACTTTTATAAAATATTTAATACCCAACCTCCCAGCCAAAACTGTCTCTTGGGTTCAACAATTAATATGACAGAATCTCTGAATATTTAATTAATTGCTTTAGTAATTCAATAGATTAATTCATCATCACAGCGTCTGTTTAAGCACTTTATTTAGGGTGATTGAGCAAGTGAATATAGCCAGCGATATAACATCAGTTGTTATTGGACCACTCCATCAATAGAGTGAAACGAGAAAGTCTGCAGATGCTGAGTTGAGTGCAATACAGAAAAGTGCTGGAGAAACTCAGCAGGTCTTGCAGCATCTAGAGGAAGTAAAGTGAACTAAGTGCCAGTTGAACTGTGAGTGATGGTGATCCAATTCTCCATTACTCATTAAGATGCAGAATTATCCTAAATTGGCTCTTCTGATATCCACCCGTAGTACAGTTTCCAATGCATTTTGGTATCTCTATCTGAGAGTTTAAGCTTGCACATTAACCCACCCATAACCAGAAGCAGGAGTCATTGGTGTTCTCTGTCAGTGAAATTCACTACAGGTCCAAAAACTCTGGACTGCTCAGGAAATGGGCCAGTCTGGATTTTCTAGGTTTTTGGGTGGTTCTTTTAAAATTCAAATTTAAGGAGGAATAAAAAGGCTGGTGGATGGGACACTTGCAGCTTCTCCTGCATCTGCTGCACAGCTGGTGGATAGGACACTTGCAGCTTCTCCTGCATCTGCTGCACAGCTGGTAGATGGGACACTTGCAGCTTCTGCTGCACTGCTGGTGGTTGGGACACTTGCGGCTTCTCCTGCATCTGCTTCATGGCTTGACGCATCTTTTATTTTCTTTAAATTTATCTTTGTATATTACCTTGTTTATGACTTTGTAATTCTTTGAGATAAGATTATTCTACACCATGTGCGCATGCATGACGTCTTGAAGACTGAAGTTACGGTTCTGTTTCACAAATTTAATAAACATTTCCATGGACTTTTCTGCAGTCGCCTTTTTTTATCATAAATTGTAGACTTTCCAATGTTGTTCATTTCCATTAGAATAGTATTGCTCACACCACGTTCTAGGTTCTTAATTATTTCAAGTTTTTCACTCAAATTCAATGTGTCCTTCTTTCGATTCACACTGCAAAGTTTATCTACTATAGAATCCATTATCATGGGTTTGTCAATGCATATGCTATATGTGGTTGCTTCTATGTATCTGTGGTGCTAACACACACTCAAAAAAGCCCACTAAACTTCAAATGAGTTTTGAAAAAGTCTGGATTCTCGGGTGGTCCGGGTTTCTGGCATCTGGATTTTCGGACTTTTTTTAAAAACTTTATTTATGATATTTAAAAAGAAGATAATACAAACAAGATGCAAACCCCGTTATTACAAAAATAGATTAGTAAAACAGATAATCTTAATTAGTGCATTAATCACTCAATATAACCCAGCCCCCTTTACAAAAAAAAACCCCAAACTATCCTATTTCTACAAACTATTTGAGCCTGTACAAAGATTAAAATATCTTAATACAACATGTATAAATATTAATTAGGATTTTCGGACTTCTACTCTATTTTCTTTCTTTCTTTGGCTTGGCTTCGCGGACGAAGATTTATGGAGGGGGTAAAAAGTCCACGTCAGCTGCAGGCTCGTTTGTGGCTGACAAGTCCGATGCGGGACAGGCAGACACGGTTGCAGCGGTTGCAGGGGAAAATTGGTTGGTTGGGGTTGGGTGTTGGGTTTTTCCTCCTTTGCCTTTTGTCAGTGAGGTCTATTTTCTACTTCTACTCTAAATAGATGAAAGCTATTTCATTTTTAAAAAAATTTGTGCTTCATTCAGACTTTTAGAAACTTTCCTATTTATTGGCAGGATCATTATTTTTAAATAATATATATGGAAGAACATGATTTGGCACATTGTGTCTATCCAATTTTTAAAAACAGCTTTCCATCCTAATTCCACCATCCAACATTTTAAAAATTTGGTGTCATCTATACCTTTTACATTGACTCTTTCCCATTGAATAGTATAGAAACAAATCTTTCATTCATGCAGCCTTGAGTTTTTGTGCATGCCAGAAATTTACTTCTAAATTTGCTCTTCTTTGTCCTTAGGACAGTTGATGGTTCTGTTGTACACTCCCAACAATATGAATGGTCTTTTTTTTCTTCAGCTCAATACACATATGTTTAATTCAATCCATTTAAATTTTAAATTATCATTCTTGTGTACAGCCAGATGGAATTCTGTAACTAATATTTCCAACTCCCCTCATTATTTTTAATTCCCTTGTCTGTCTGTCTGTCTCTCTTTTTCTGTCTCTCTCCCCTGTTTCTTTCTCTCTGTCTCTGCCTCTCTATCTCTGTGTCTTCCTGTCTCTTTCTCATTCTAATTTGGAAGCCCCATCACCAGGAAAGTGAATCAACATAAATGAATATGGTGATTTCTCTGTTTTCTGATTTTTAATTTTTTTTAATATGACAGAACACTGGCTGATTTGTCACAAACATTCTATTATCCATCTTGGTACTTGTGTGATTTTAATTCTTGATAAGGCTATGTAAAAAAAAATTCTTGGTCATTAATAACAATTGGTCCCACCTGGGGACCAAAGACATAGTTAGAGGTGGGGAGGAGGTCCTGAAGAAGGATTACATAGAGTTAGGGAAGAAAATGAAAAGCAGGACCTCAAGGGTGGCAATCTCTGGATTGCTGCCTGTGCCATACAATAGTGAGGGTAGAAATAGGACATTGTGGCAGATGGATGCATGGCTCAGGAGCTGGTGCAGGGGGCAGGGGTTTAGATGTCTGTATCATTGGGATCTCTTCTGGGGAAAGTCTGTCCTGTGCAAAAGGGACAGGTTGCACTTGAACTGGAGGGGAACCAATATCTTGGTGGGCATATTTGCTAGAGCTTTTGGGGAGGTATTAAACTAGTTTGGCAAGGGGGTTGGAATCAAAGAGTATGGAGATTAGGGAGGAAGAACATCTAGATTGGAAGGAACGGAGGGAACAGAACGTAAAAATAAATGAAGGAGGTAAAGGTAGATGGTAACAAAAGGAGTATATGTGGAGGACATTCTCTCCAGCATATACTTTAATGAAAAAGCATTGTAAATAAGAAGGAAGAGCTTACGGCATGGATAGACACATGATATTGTGGTTGCAGGAAGAGCATGTTTTGCAATTAAATATTCCAGGATTCCATTGTTTTAGACATGATAGAACAGGGGGATAAAAGGTGGAGGAGTTGCATTGCTTATTAGAGAGAACATTAGAGCAGTGCTGTGGCAGGATGGTTTGGTGGGATCGTCCAGTGAGGCTATATGGGTAGAATTGAGTAACGGCAGGGGCATAAAAACATTAATGGGAGTGTATTATAGACCACCAAATGGACTGAGGGAATTAGAGGAGCAAATTTGTAAGGACATTGCATGTATGTGGTGGTAGTTATAAGAGATTTCAATTGCATGTATGTGGTGGTAGTTATAAGAGATTTCAACTTTCCAAACTTTAATTGGGGTGCCCATTCAGTAAGAGGGCTGGATCGAGTAGAGCTTGTTAACTGTGTTCAGGAAAGTTTTCTTAATCAATACGTAGAAGAACCAACTCAAGAGGGGCAGTATTGGATATCCTATTAAATGAGATAGGTCAGGTGACAGAGGTTTCTGTTGGGGAACACTTGGGGTTTAGTGATCACAATACTTTTAGTTTTAGGCTAGTAATGGAAAATAGAAATGAGCCAAAGGTTGAGATTCTTGATTGGAAGAAAGTAAATTTCGAGGGGATGAAAAAAGAATTGGAGGGTGGGGATTAGGATAAGATATTTTCAGGGAAGAATGTAGCAGATAAATGGAAGATATTTAAAGGGGAAATTCTGAGAGCACAGAGTCAGTATGTCCCCAATAGGTGAGAAACTGCAGGGAGCCTTGGTTTTCAAAAGATATTGGGAACTTGGTTTGGAGGAAGAGGGATATGTACAACAGGTATAAACAGCAGGGTTGAGGAATTGATTAAGGAATATAAGGAGTGTGAAAAAATCTTAAGAAAGGAATTAGAAAGGCTAAAAGGAGATATGAAGCTGCTTTGGCAGGCAAAGTAAAAAGAAATCCAAAGGGTTTCTATAGGTACATTAAAATTAAAAGAATAGTGAGGAATAAAATTTGTCCCCTTGAAGATGAGGCGGGGGGGGGGGGGGAGGGTAGACTCTGTGAGAAGTCAGTGGAGATGGGAGAAATCTTAAATAATTTTTTTCTTCAGTATTCACTAAGGAAAAGAATATTGAGCCAGATGAAGTGAAGAAATATGGTAGGGCGGTCAAGGATAATATAAGGAATAATGAGGAGGTAGTGTTGGCTATAATAAAAAAAAGATCAAGGTGGATAAATCTCCAGGTCCTGACAAAATATTCCCTAGGACCCTGAGGGAGGTTAGTGCACAAATAGTGGGGACATTGACAGAAATATTTAAAATATCACTGGCCACAGGGGAAGTGCCGGAGGACTGCAGGGTGGCTCATGTTGTTCCGTTGGGTTCAAAAAAGGATGCAAAGTAAAACTAGTAATTATAGGCCTGTAAGTTTGATGTCAGTGGTGGGTAAATGAATGGAAAGTGTTCTTAGAGATGGTATATACAACTATTTGGAAAGACAGACATTGATTCGGAGTAGTCGGCATGGTTTTGTACATGGGTAGGTCATGTTTAACAAATCTTATAGAGTTTTTTGAGGAGGTTACTAAAAAGGTTGATGACGGAAAGGTGGTGGATGTTGTCTATATAGACCTTAGTAAGACTTTTGACAAGGTTCCCCATAAAAGGTTAGTAAGGAAGGTGGAAGCATTAGGTATTAATGATGAAGTAGTAAAATGGATTCAACAATGGTTGGATGGAAGAAGCCAGAGAGTAGTGGTGGAAAATTGTTTGTCGATAGGGTGACAAATTGGATTAGTAAATTTGTAGATGATACAAAGGTTGGCGGTGTGGACAACAAGAAAGATTATCAAAGCTTACAGGGTGATATAGGACAGTTAGAAGAGTGGCTGAAAGATGGCAGATGGAGTTTAATACTGATAACACTTGAGGTGCTACATTTTGGTAGGACTAATCAAAATAGGTCATACACGTTAAATGGTAGATAATTGAGGAATGCAGTGGAACAAAGGGATTTAGGATTCATGGTACATAATTTCCTGAAAGTTGAATCACGTGGAAAGGATGGTGAAGAAGGCATTTAGTATGTTGGCTTTCATAAATCAGCATATAGAATACAGGAGTTGGGATGTTATGTTGAAATTGTATGAGGCATTGGTGATGCCAAATTTGGAATACTGTATGCAGTTTTGGTCACCGAATTACAGGAAGGATATAAACAGAATAGAGAGAGTGCAGAGGAGGTTTACGAGAATGTTGCCGGGGTTTAAGTGTTTGAGTTACAGGGAAAGGTTGAGCAGGGTGGGATTTTATTTCCTGGAGCATTAAAAATTGAGGGGTGATTTCAAGGAAGTATTCAGAATTATAAGGGGGATGGATAGAGTCAATGTGGATAGGCTTTTTCTATTGAAGTTGGGGGAGATTCAAACAAGAGGGCATGGATTGAGAGTAAAATGGGAAAAGATTAGGGGAAACATGAGAGGGAATTTCTTCATGCAGAGAGTGGTGGTGGTGTGGAATGAACTGGCAGAGGTGGTAGAAGCGAGATCAATGTTAATATTCAAGGAAAAGTTGGATTGGCATATGGATGGGAGAGGTGTGGAGGGTTATGGGCTGAATGCAGGTCAGTGAGACTAGATGAGAGAAGATGAACTAGTAGAGCCGAACTGGCCTGTTTCTGTGCTGTAAATGGTTATATGGTTATAAGTATCAAACTGCATGTCTGCATTTCCTTGAGCTTTTATGTCCTTTACCTTCAAGAGGACATATAGTACAAAGATACAATTAGATTGTTGTGATAGAGATTAATGCATAAAAATATATTTATAACTGTCTGCTTGGTTTGGCTTTGTTGGACTCCATTCATTGAATTGATGCATTGAACATTTTTGCCCAACAGTCCAAAAGTAATTTGTCATTTGCCGGTGAATTACTGTATTGATGTAGTTCATTCCATTTTGTTCACTTTTTAATTACATTAAAAAAGGACCAAATGCATATTTAAAATGTGTGATCAATTAACTTGTGAGTCAGACTAATATGTTCCCTGTTGCATGATCAATGACCACCTGCAGACTTGAAGCAAGTAGTCAAAGGCTTTATTAATCAGAAAACCCTGGCATGCCTCTTCATATTGCTGGCTTACATCCAAGGCAGGTATAAGGGAGGAGACTTGGGCTATCAGCCTTAATTAGGGATCTTATGGGGAGGAGCTGCAAGTACGGAAGGCAAGCCAGCCTGCCTAGCCCATTAAGGTCATGCCTGCCTGCAGTACCATGTTCCACCTCATTTCAGCCCCCTCTGCCCCCCCCCCAATTTTGGCAATGTCTACAGATGGTTTGAGCATATTCAGAGCAGCTGTTATGTTGCATTAAGGATTGGGGATTTATGACAATATCACAATCACTCAACCATCAACTCTCATAATGATGAATATTCTGCATTGAACTGAATTGGTGATTTGAAAACCAGAAATTCCTCTCGACCAAACATCGTTTCCTGTGTACCTCCGTTTTCCTTCCCCACTACAAAGTCTCTTCAAGGCATGCCAAACCTGAAGAATATTTCCTCCTCTCTTCGACAGGAGTTCTGTGAGACCCTCTCACGATGCTAGCCCCCCCACCACCCCGGCGCCCTGCTGCTCCTCCCCCACCTTTTATTCATGTTTCTACCCTTTTCTTGCTGTTCCTGATGGTATATTGAGCTGAAACATGGGTGCTGCCTGACCCACTGAGTTCCTCCAGCAATTTGGGTTTTCCACTATTTGAGGTCCTTCTTGTTTATTGTTACATGATGTTGTTCATGCTGACGAAGTAGCCAACTGTATTATTAAGAATATTGATTGGTTCCACCATGATCGTAATGTCTCCGACCTATTTCAAAATCATATGAGGGGTGGGGTGGGGGGGGGTTAAAATGCAGAGTAGTTTGTTAGAGAGTGTTGGCTTGATGTGAGCCTGCTTGTGAAGAACATAGGCCAAAAAATACCAAATGAAAATTTTCATGAACTTTAGTGATTAAGAAAGTAAATTAGCACGGAATATATAAGCAATAGTAAACATTTTCTAAATATACAAAACAGAAAATATTGGCTAAAGGAAGTATAGGTTCTTCAGAAGATGGGAAAGGGAAATAAATTATGGATAGTGTGGGAATGGCTGAAGCCCTAAATGACTATTTTGTGTTAGCCTTCACAGAAGAACAGGTGACAGAAGAACAAAGGCTGATGTTAAGGAAGTCATGGGAGACAAGGACTGCTATACAAATGTTGGGTAGCTATTAGACCTAGATAAGTTCCTGAAGGAATGCATCCTAGGGTATTGAATGATACGGCAAAAGTTACAGCAGATTCTCTTGTGGTACTTTTCCAACATTCTCTGGACAGGTCCTGGATCATTGGATGACAGCAAATGTAACTCCATTGTTTCAGAAAGGAGGTAAGCAAAAGACAAGTAACTTTGGGCCACTTTGTTTAAATGCAAAAATGCTTGTAGGTATCATTAATAAGAATTAACAAGATATCTAAATGAAGATTGTTCCATTAGGCAAACGTAGCATGGATTCAGGAAGGACAGGTCATCTTTAACTTGTTGGCATTCTTTGAGGATATAACAAGTAAAGAGAACAGGAGGGGTGGGACAGGGGCCTCAGATGGGATTGAGGAACCAGGAACACACGATGCACAGAGGCAGAGGATTGGCAGATGTCAGCAAATGGAGAGTGATAGTGAGTGTAATGGTTGGCACAATGCTAAAGATCAGGGTTCACATCTGGTAATTTGCATGTTCTCCCAATTGCTTGCTTGAATTTTCCCCTGGTTCTCTCCACTTCCCTTCCACCCTTCAAAATGTATTGGGGTTGTGGGTGAATTGGTGTATTTGGAGGGCACAGGCTCATGGGCCAGAAGGGCCTTTTTATATGCTGCAAGTCTAAATTTAATTAAAACAAGACGAGCAGGTCAGACTGAGGGAGATAATTCATACATGGTGGAGTGGGTGATTCGAAGACAAAAGCAGCGAGTGTTGGAATCTCATAAGTAGAGAAGGTAAGAAGGATTGGAACAGATGGGATGGAATAGGGTGGGTGGAAAAGGAGAGAGTGGAAAAATCCAGTGGGGAGATGGAGGCAGAGAGGGAAGGAACAAGAGGAAGAGAAATGTGTACAGTTATGGGGCTGGGTGAAAGTGGTGTTAAAGGACCCAAAAAAGGGAGAACTGGGAAGAGTAAGGGTGCAGAAGAAAGAGCGGATTGATTATCTGAAACTAGCAAATTCTATGTTGAGGAGGCTACAGGAAGAGCTGGGAATGTGATAGGTGAGGGACATGTGAATCTTGTTCTGTCTGGAGGGAAGGGGTAAGAGTGCAACTCTGAGAGATGAAAGAAATGTGGGCCATGACTCTATTCACCACAGTAGAGGGGAAGCTTGCGAAGAGAGGATATCAATTACATCACTAGGGTTGGTGTCACCCATTGTGGTATCTCATGGTGTCATTCCCACCCCATGGACCTCCTCCTGTACCAGGCCATCCTTAGTAATGTTTTTTGTACCTAATGGTACTCATAAATCGTAGTTCCTGTATAGAACCATATAACCATATAACCGTTTACAGCACCGAAACAGGCCATGTCGGCCCTTCAAGTCCGTATCGGTTCACTTGAACAACTCCACTAGCTCCTCCGCAAACTCCTGAGGAAGTAGAGGCTTTCTTTGAAGGGAATGGTGAGAGATCTATCAGGTGCAAGCAGCAGATTTTTAGTTTAATTTGGATATAGTGTTTGGCACTGCAACAACATGCAGAAAGGTATACATTATGTTGTAAAGCAAAGCAAAACATAACATGGAAAAAATTATCAATTTTATTGTTAATTTTATTACTTTTTTTTGTTTGAAATAAATTGCTTTCTGCCATTGGAGATGTAATGGCAATAGTAGTGAGATAAATGACTAGCAAAATTAAAATTACATAAAAAATTTTGAAGGAAAGAAATTACAACATAATAGTGTGCAATAGCTAGGTTCTCAGCTTTTTCCTGTGTCCTACAAGGAAGGCTGAAGAGATGTTGAAGGAAACCCTCCCCAGAAATAAGAACAATATTTTTTTCTTGGGTGGAATGGTCATAAAATAGAACATTCTCTGAAGTAAACTGAGTAATAGAATTGGGTTGATGAGGAGGTTCCACTGGTGGTCAGATAGGTTGTTGTGTTCAGCAGAGTTGAAAAAAGGAGGACTTAGGGTGATTTTTTCAAACAATAAGAAAAGTTAAAAATTCAGATGTCATAACCTCTTGTTCGCATGATGATACTAGAAATATTCATATTGCCTTGATAGTGAAATTTAGGAATACTTAATTGTGGGCTGTTGGCCACAAGACCATTGAGCCATATATACATTTAAGAGCATACCAGTTTTGAGTGCAAAAAGGGCACACAAAATATCTAAGACATAAATTATTTCAGTAATTGAAGATCTTTATGCTAGAAAAGGACATAGGACCAGGAGTCAGCCATCTGGCCCATCGAGCCTGCTCCGTCATTCAATGTGATCATGGCTTATCTGATGATAGTCTCATCTCCACTTGCCTGCCATTTCCCCATATCCCTTATTGCCTTACAATGTAGATATTTATCCAACTTTGTCTTAAATATATTTGCTGAGGTAGCCTCCACTGCTTCAATGGGCAGCGAATTCCATAAATTCACCACCCTTTGGGAAAAGCAGCTCCTCCTCATCTCCATCCATAATTTACCCTGAATCTTGAGGTTATGTCCCCTAGTTCTAGTCTCCCTGACCAATGGAAACAACTTACCTAGCTCAACCTATGCCTTTCATAATTTTGTTTCTATATGATCTCCTCTCATTCTTCTAAATTTAGCGAGTACAGTCCCAGATGATTCAATCTCTCCTCATTGGCCAACCCTTTCATCTCTGGAATTAACCTGATGAACCTCCTCTGCACCACCTTCAAAGCCAGTCCATCCTTCCTCAAATAAGGAGATCAGAACTGCACACAGTGCTCCAGATGCAGCCTCACCAGTAACTTGTACAGTTGAAACATAACTTTTCCTGATCTTAAATTCAATCCCTCTAGGGATGAAGACCAACATTCCATTTACTTTGTTTGTGATTCATGTACAAGCACTCCTGTCCTTCTGCACAGCAGCATATTTCAATCGCTTGCCATTTAAATAATATTCTGATCTTCCATTTTACATTTACTAGTATTGTACTCCATCTGCCAAACCCTTGCCCACTCATTAACCTATCCATATCTCTCTGCAGACACTTTGTTACCTCTGCGCAATTTGCTTTTCCATTCAATTTAGTGCCATGAGCAAACTTAGATACACTACAATGTGTTCCCTCTTCCAGATCGTTTATGTTTACCATGAACACTTGCAGTCCCAGCATCAACCTTGCAACACCCTGCTCACCACCAATTGCCAACCAGAAAAACACCCCTGAACCCCAACTCTCTGCTTTCTGTTGTTTAACCAATCCTCCATGTATGATAATATGTCAGCCCCACCTCTATGCATCCTTATCTTCTGTATGTCTTTTGTGTGGCACCTTATCGAACGCCTTGTAGAAATCCAAATAAACAACATCTGCTCATTTCTATCTACCATGCTCGTTATATCCTCAAACTGAAATGATCTTCTATAAAATGGTCATGGATTTGCGATGTGTGTATTTAAGTTGTATGTTACTCCTTTACATTCATCTGTTTTCGCAGTGTGACCATACCATACAGGTTACTCATTTGAATGTCTGTGAATGGTTCAGATAGAGCAGCAGTTAAAAAAATGAGGATATGTATTCTGGAAGCCCCATTTGAACTACTAATGATGGAACCTCACTGTGATGGAATTACTAATATATTATGTAATTCTATCATTCTCTGACACTTCCACTAACTTCAATGGGATCACAGCACTGGTCACATCTTCCCCTCCCACCCTCAATGCTTTTTACAGGGATCAGTATCTCTGTTATTCCCAACTTTCCATCCTCTTGAGCACTTCTCACTATAACTGTAGAAAGTGTAAAACTTGTCCCTACGTCTCTGCCCTCTTAGGGCCATAATAAGACTTTTTAGGTGAGGCAACAATTCACATGTACCTTCTATAACCTCAACTGCTTCTCTTGGTGTGGATTCCTACATCAGCATGACCAAACACAGATTGGGTGACTGCTTCATAGAGCTCCTGTGCTCTGTCTGTTAGGCCAAGCGAGAACTCCCTGTTGCCAACTGTTTTTATTCCCCTCACATTTCCACTCAGATATGTCTGTCTTCGGCCTCATTCATTGCCAGTGTGAGGCTAAATGTAAACTTGAGGAACAACGTATTCCTCCTGCTCAGCCTTGAACCCTATGCCATGAACCTCAATTTTAGGTAAGGCCCACATCTATCTTGTTCCTCTGTTGCCATCTGTTCTATACTTGGTCCCATTCTCACTTTTCTCTTTAACTCCACCTCCTCCCTCCTCTCTTCTGCCTCCAGCCCTACTCCTTCCCCTACCTGTCTTTCCACAACTCCTCCTTCTATTGTTCCTTTCTTGGCCCTTCCACCCCACTTTAGTTTCAGAAAAGACTCCTTACCAGAAATGTTGACTGAACTTTTTTTTACATACGGCACAGCCATTTCGGCCCACAAGTCCATGCTGCCCAAATGCTGGGAAAAACTCAGCAGTTCAGGTAGATTTCTTGCATTTGCAATTTAAAAAAAAAAATTGTTAGTGATTGATTGGTCAAAAGCAGAATTAAGATTTATTCCTGACATTGCTATATATGATGCCTACAGACATATCGAGAAACAGCACATTTATTCCCGATTTAAAGATGCACTATTGGCCAATTGAAAATAACTGATTGTCCTTCTTCCATCAATTTCAGGAACAGGTGGTTGAAGATAAATTGTAATAGAAGACTTTTGTACTCCAATGCAATCTTCCATTCTGAGACCTGCAGCCCTATAACACTTTATACAATCTCTCAGGAGGTGCAAAATGTCAAATATTCTGTTGATTAATGCTGCAGTCCATTCTTTTCCTCTTATTGAATTTTCAATTGACATTGAGAATATCTCTTATAAGAGATAACTTTTCTTTAAAATAAACCTCCACAATTTGCCTTTTGATGACCAATTAGGATGTTTGAAGAAGCAATAATTGGAAAGTGAAAAACCATGAAGATCGTAAACTTGAGCCCTCTCATAAAGATTCAAGCATGTAATGTAATCCAATATTTTCCCTGCAGTTCTGTAAGTATACTTGGGTGGCACAGTTAGCGTAGTGATTACAGCGCCAGCAATCGGGACCAGGATTCAAATCCAGTGCTCTTCGTGTCTGTGTGGGTTTGTCCTGGGTGCTCTGGTTTCCTCCCACTGTTCAGAACTTGCCAAAGACTGTAGGTCGAATGAGTGTAATTGGGTGGCAAGGGCTTGTGGGCTGAAATGGCCTGTTACTGTGCTGTATGACTAATTTTTTTTTAAAATCATTATTCTGCCTAAAATCAAATTGCAACAATAAATGGATGGAATAAATCTATCTGAAATATTGTGAAATATTTTTAGACAAAATACCATGAAGTACTGTTAATGGAGAATCAAGACTCTTGGAAACTTTATGGAAATGTATAACTAATAGTCAGACATATGAAATTGCTGGCTGAATATCCTACAATGTTCTGCTTAATCAACACAAGGATCAGCCATCTATAGGTATTGCCTTCCATTGCAATCACAGGTGGGAAATTAATGCCCCAAAATACACTAGCCACCTTTAAAGTCAATTAATAAAATTAAGAAGGCAATCTCTCTATACCTGTTGTTTGGAAAGGACCTTATTTTAAATTAAAGCAAAAACTTCTGCAAACACTGAGGAGGTCAGTTAGCACCTGCAAAGGGAAGGAAAAGTTGTTTCAGGTGATCTGGATTGTAAATTGGTTCTCATAAATGAAATTTAAGGAAACTGAATGCCTTCAGGAAAGGCCAAAACACTAGTCAGTGATATAGGGTATGGCAAGATGTGTTAATAAGGCAAGTACAAAGATTCTGCCTGAATAAATATTTTGAATCTTTTAAATGGGACAGTACAGTTAGAGTAACGGTTAGCGGAATGCTGTTAAAACGCCAGGAACCCAGGTATGTATTCTGTGCTGTCTGTCACAAGCTTGTGCATTCTCCCCATGTCCGCGTGGGTTTCCTCCCTCCCTTCAAAACGTACCGGGCTATATTGGGCACCATGGGCTTGTGGGGTGGAAGGGCCTGTAACTGTGCTGTATGTCTAAATTTTAAAAACATTTAAAATGCATAAAGTGCTGTAACTTTTAGATGACAGCTAACACGGGTTGCCTTTTTTAAATTTAGACATACAGCTCTGTAAAAGACCAATTGGACACCATGACTCTGTGCAGGCCATTTACACCCCATTAACCAACATTCCCGGTTTGTTTTGAATGGTGGGAGGAAACCAAAGTCCTTGGATAAAACATACGCAGACTTGGGGAGAACGTACAAATTCCGATCTGGTCCTGATTGCTGGTGCTGTGAAAGTATTTCATTAACTGCTATGTCAAACATGCCACCCAAGATCTAGATTTTTGTAAATAAAAGCATTGCTAACTGTGGTGCTATAGCTTGAACGATAGAACTCGGAGACCTGAGGAGCACGAACACTCTTATTAGCTTACGACTAATGGCTGGTATCTACAATAGTCTACAGGTAAATCTGAGCAAAGGTGGGAAAATGGGGTTTGTATCAGGACCAACAGGGGCGAAGCCAAGAGAGGGGTCGGCCATCTAATCTATACATAAACAGTGAATTCCAGTTCACTGCATTCACCTCCTCCGTCAGAATGAACCTGCGGGTGAAAACAGAGACCACTTTCAGCAACACAAATTTTTACAAGTTGAGTATGTCAGGGGGCCTGGTTATTCTGGTTGACTTCACTCTTCCAGAACTTCCTGGGCCTCCTGTGGTTCTTGGATAGTGGGACTCGGGGGTCCTGGATCCGATGGTAGCTCAGTTGGAACCATGTCATCCAAAACCCTGCACGGGGCATTTGGAGGTTTCAGGCCCATTGTGAGCATCGGGATCTCAGTTCCAGAAGGTGCCAGATCTCTGATTGAGATGGTGTCCTTTCTGCCATCTGGGTATGCCACATAGGTATACATCAGTAGGAGCACTTTTCTTGACCAGTGGGTCCTTTTTGCTTCTCCTCGCATGTTTTTTTCAGCAGGACTGGTCCTGGTGTCGTTACCCAGGCTGGAGGAGTGATCCCCAACGTGGATTTCCACGAGAATGCAAACATTAGCTCGAGAGGAGTCACATTGGTTGCAGTGCAGAGAAGCAATCTTGTGGAGTGGAGTATGGTGAGCAGAACCTCTTGTCAGCATGAGTCTGGAAGGTCTTTAGACCAGAGGGCCAATTTTACAGCCTTCCAAACCGTTGCCTTCTTCTTTTCAACTTGACCGTTCCTCTGGGGGTTGTAGTTAGTCATCCTGCTCGAGGTGATGCCTCCTACAAGCAGGTATCAGTGTGGCTCTTCACTCATGAATATAGCTGGGAT
The DNA here is from genome assembly GCF_036971445.1 of Narcine bancroftii. Classification (NCBI taxonomy): domain Eukaryota; kingdom Metazoa; phylum Chordata; class Chondrichthyes; order Torpediniformes; family Narcinidae; genus Narcine; species Narcine bancroftii. The sequence goes on from NC_091469.1 coordinate 319,461,739, forward strand.
ACCCAAATATGGTGAAAATATGGAGCAGAGCTCCGATGACCGTGGTGGTGGTAGAGGTGTCTGGATGGGGGAATAGTGAACGGAAAATGCAAGTACTCATCGATAACATTAAGAAAGTACACATTTCTGTTGGTGGAAGGTAGAGGCCCTTTGAAATTGACGCCGAGACGTTTGAAGGGGCGGGAAGCTTTTATTAGGTGCGCTTTGTTGGGGTGGTAGAAGTGTGATTTTTCACTCAGTGCAGACCTGGCATGACCCGGTCATTTCCCTGATCCCTTCAATAGAGAAGGGCAAGTTGCGTGCATTGACAAAGTGGGCCATTTAGGTGATGCCCGGGTGGCAGAGCTCATCGTGAAGTGACTGCAACTGGCTGGTGTGTACAGCAGCACAGCTCCCTCAGGACAGGGCATCTGGAGATTCATTGAATGCACCTGGCCTATACACTATCTCATAGTTCTAGGTGGAGAGTTCGATTCTCCACCTCGCGATCTTGTCATTCTTTATCTTACTCTTATTATTATTGAACATGAATGCTGCAGATCATTGATCAGTGAGCAGAGTTAATTTCCTGCCAGCCAGGTAATGCCTCCGGTGCCTGATGGCCTTCACAATGGCTTGAGCCTCCTTCTCCCCAGATGGGTTTTGGAACTCATGGCCTTGCAGGGTAAAGGAAAAGAAAGCTATTGACCTGCCCACCTGGTTAAGGTTCATGGCCAGAGCTACATCAGAGGCATCGCTCTCTATCTGGAATGGTGCATTTTCATCTACCACTTGCACGGTGCCTTTTTCAATAATGTAGTTAAAAGCCACCTAGGCTTCGGCCGATAATGGAAAGGAGGTGGATTTTAAGAGGGGGCAGACCTTGTCAGTGTAATGAGGTACCCACTGGGTGTAGTATAAGAAGCAGCCCAGCACTTCCTTAGTGCTTTCATGGTCCGTGGGATAGGAAGACTTAAGAGGAGGCACGTATGCTCAGGGTCTGGGTCAATGACTCAGTTCTCCCCCACATAACCCAGGATAGCTAGAAGTTTAGTTCTGAACACTCACTTCTGACATTGTACATGAGGTTCAGGGATTTGGCTCTGTGGAGAAACTTCTGGAGATTGTTGTCATGGTCCTCCAGGTTGTGGCTGCAAATGGTGACGTTGTCAAGATGGAGGAAGGTAACTCTTAGTCCATACTTGTCTACCATTTTGTCCAACTGCCTCTGGAAGACCAAGACCCTGTTTGTAATACGCTGTCCATCTGCCTCACATGTTGTGTAGGGACGGTCCTTGGAACAGATTGGTAACTGTTGATGTGCAGCTTTCTGGTCGATGGTCAAATAGTCCTGGTACGGCGCGATTTCATTCACCATGTCCAAGATTCAGGGTAGGAGCTATGCGTCCAAGAGTGTGAAATGATTAATAGTTTGGCTATAGTCATTCACTAGCCTGGGGTTTTCTCCCCTTCTCACGACTACCACCTGGACTCTCCACTGGCTGTTGCTAGGTTCAATGTTTTTTCTTTAAGCAGCTGCTGTGTTTCAGCTCTAATAAATTCTCTATCCCCTGCATTGTATTGCCTGCTCTTTGTGGCTATTGGCTTAAAGTCGGGAGTTGGGTTCTCAAAGTTGGGGTTTGATATTCAATGTGGAGAGACCGCATGTAGTGTCTGGATTTTTGGGACCTTCTGTTCTGCACCATATTTGGGGGAAGTGGGCCTGAGTACTCCATGGTCACACTTTTAAGGTGACACAGGAAGTCTAGGCCCAGCAACACGGAAGCGCACAAATCTTTTAATACATGCAGTCGGGACTTGCAAAATTCCCCCCCCCCCCCCCCCCCCGCCAGTTAAGTGCACAGTACAATGCCCCTGAATAGTCACCGAATCTAATTGCGATGCTAGATAGATATAGTAGTCCGTGGGGTAAACCTTTAAGTTGCACCGCCGAGTGGTCATAGAGTTTATAAAGCTCTGTCTAGCCAGTGTCTATTAATCAGTCCGTCAGATGTCTATTTACCCTCACCTCCATTGTTGAGTCCCTCAGTTGGTGGGTTTTTGCTTGGTCGAGGACTGATCCCAGCGCTCTGGAGGCTGCATCGCTCCCCCTGCCAACGTTGTCATAATCCAGAGGCTGGAAAGGTGGCATCGACCATGAGGAGTGGCAAGATGGCTGTCTTGTACTGCAATGGCTGCCATTCCTGCCGTTGCTTCTCTTCCGGTAGCAGTTCCTGCCAGGAGGTTCAGCAAGATGGTAGTGGCCAGCAGCATAGAGAGGCAGGGGCCTGCACCTCTGGGCTTTGGCATGGGGTGTCCGACTGTTTGGGAGCCGCTCATGTGGTAGCCTTCCTATGGTTCCCCTTTGTCCAATGTCCCCACTTACTGTATTCCTGAACATGGAATTCTTCGAGGGGCATCAAGCATGGGGGTGTTTGGCCTGTCGACAGAAGTAGCAGTTCCAGTTGCATGTGGCCACTGTAGTCAGTACCTGGGATAGCTGTGCTTCGCAGGCCTCGCTTTTCGAGAATATGCCACTTTCGTTAGCAAGGTGCTCCGCTTGCAGTTGGGCCTGTTCGAGGGATTTCACTAGATCGAGGGTACTGGCAGGGTCCTTCCCCAACTATAGTAGTTTGCTTCCTTGCGTACCTCGAACTCACCCAGCCACGTGTGTATCACAGAGTTGCCCTTCTTCCCTCACCAGAGCTGAGACTGTTCCATAGTGGCACTTTCTTGCCAGTGTCCATAGTTCTATGATGTAGTCATCCAGTGATTCACTTGGTCTTTGCCAACATGGTGAGAGTTGGTGTCTCGCCAACATGTGATTCTGGGGCCTTGTGTAATGGGCCTTCAGTCCTTCGATGGCTGTCTTATACATCACGCAGTCCCTGATGACTGTGTATCCCTTGGGCCCGATCTCCGGAGGCCGTCGGAGTAGAAGACTTCTTGGGTGGCCAATATGTAGGACTGGAACCACTCCAACTGGTAAGCGAATTCTTCCAGGGCCTCTGGGGACAGAGGGTCAACCTAGAGTATAGGGCTTCAATAGGGCTTCCATCCCATCTTCAAAAGTAAGCTACTAAAATTGTAACGTGATCGATAGTACTCAGAGACTTGTGAGGAACACAAACGTGCTTTTATTAGCTTACAACTAACAGCCTGTATCTTCAATAGTCTTCAGGTAAATTGGAGTTAAGGCAGGAAAACCGGGTTTATCTCTGAACTGACAGGGGCAAGCCAAGAGGAGGGGTCGGCTGCCTAATCTATACATAGACTCTGAATTCCAGTGCCATTGTGCAACCTCTGCCAAGAATTATAAAATTCCATGAAAAATAGGTGACAGAAGCATTTTAAATTAATATCTATAATGGAAACATTTGTCAGGATGTGTAATTATACACAAAATTTTATATTGACAATCGATATAAAATTTTGAGGATTGATGCAGTGACCATCTGAAGGAGCTGAAGCAGTCGTTTTGAGTAAAACACAAGTCTGCACACTGGTTGAAGTAAAAATGTTGGAGAAACTAAGCCAGTTAAAGTATCCTTTATGTAGCAAAAGTAAAGATGTTTCGGGCTTGATCCCTTCATCAAGGCATAAGCAAAATTTAGACAGGCATTTGAATAAAATGTTATGGGGGGGAGGAAAGGAGCACAGTCCCAAAGGCAGGAGGTGATAGGTGGAGGAGGGAGTGAGGGCACAGCAGCAAGTGGGGGAGCGGTGATGGGTCTATAAATGGAGAGGGAAGGGGGTGGAGAGCTGAAGGGAGACAATGGGGAAGGGAGGGAGAATGGAGAGCAGGCAAGCAGTATGCCATTCTTTGTAATATAAAGAACACTGATTGACCAGCTGACTTTCTCCAGCAGTAGTTGAGTCTTTCTGTAAAATGTCTACTTAAAATATTTAAAATACAAGTGCAATGGGCTCATTTTTTAAGTTTTAGAATATTGCTGAAGACATTTAATTGTCCTGTCAGAGACTCTGATAAACATTGTTTCGTGGTGGCGGACAACCTCATAGCGAACCGGCCCCGCTTGTATCGCCACGTGGCGGGGCAGCCATGGGGTAATGGCATGGTCAGAGATTTCTCTCTAACTCCAGCATCCCTTCCAGCACGCACCCTGGGCAGTGATTATGATGTCACAATGCACCAGGTGACTGAGCTCATGCTGCCCTTAAAGGGACATGCTGAATTTGAATAGAAACAGTTGTTAATGACCATCGGTGTGGCAGCAGTGATTTCCTTCATCTCCTGCAAGCGCCACAATTTAAAAAAGAAGTGACATGTAGGATCATAAATTGTAGCATAGAAATGGACCATTGGCTCAACTTGTCCACGCTGACCAGAGGGAACCCTGCTGTATTAATCCCATTTCCCAGAGCAATTTCTAGAGCCTCCTATGCAAAAGTGGTTCACAGGCTTATTTGGACACTTATTGCATGCTGTCAGTGACCCAGCTTCAACTGTCCTCTCAGTCAGTGCATTTCAATTACCAACCACTCTCCAGGCCCAACACATTATGTTGAGCAGATTTATCTTCAGATTCCAACATCAGCAGTCTCCAGTGTGTCTCTACAAAGAAAAGTACATGATTTAGGCTGAGTGAAAGCAGAAATTGCAAGGAAATTGGAAAGTTATTACTTATTCTAATCACGTCTATCGTCAGCAGACTACAGCATGTTATACAGTCATGTGCTGCATAATGTCTGTTCAAGCAATGTGTGACTGCATACAAATCTTGGTCTCATAAGGTTATAATAGTTCAGAAATCTCCATTGGAGAACTGGATATAACTGGATGTAGAAAACACAGCAACTTCCCCTCACACAACTCGTGTAGCTTGTGCTGCCAGGAATATAATGGCACAGTACATGTATAATCTATAGTACATACTGGGAAACTTCTTAATAGTCATAATGAATCCCTCTGTTACTGGGTTGTGTATTTACTGTACTTTCTATCATTATTTTAATGTGAACTTTCCCTGCTTACAAATAAGTTTAGAGTATTGTACAGTGTTAACATATGTTACAGAGTTGCGTTGTGTATTGGCCTATGTGTTGTGTGGTTTTGTGTAGGGAAGTGACAATTTGCCTTAGAGAGCCAAGGTGAAGGTGGACTGCTGAGTGTGGGAGACAGACTGGGTATGTGCAAAAGATGATCTAGAAATTTCTGGACTTGGAAGACAAACCACCACTGGGTGTGGCTGTGAAGTGGAAGGAGGCCCAAGCAGAGTCATTGTCTAGGAGGCAGTTTAGAATGTTGGACATTTTAAAAGGGCAGCCAGAAGAAGCTTTCGCTCTCGGTTGAGATCGAAGTTTGGTTTGTTTTGTCTTAAGTTTTTCTGTGGGCTGGTTGGAAATATAACTTCAATTTTAATTGCATATCTTTTATTTAGGCTGAGGAATTTATTAGTTTTACACTGTTGTAGAAATTTCCATTGTAACCACTGGGCATTGTTATAAAGGGGGGATTTTGAATTGAAGTTTGAAGGTGAATTTTTTGTTAATAAAGTAATTGTTCATATTTACCCCTGTGTGATGTGCCTTTTTTGTGGTTGCTGGTTTGATCTTGTAACACCTACTTAACCCATATATTACCTTGCCAGATACATTACCTGAAATATGAGATTGTGTACAGTATCTGGGCTATTTAGTCAATACAGGTACACTACAGTGTAGCTTTGCTAAGTACATAATATAGTGTTCGCACAATGTGCAAATCACAGATCGCCCAATTTCACAGAGCATATTATGGACATTAAGTGACGCATTACTGTATAGGGTCTCAGCTACAGCATGGACCCTATCTAATATTTATAACGACTCTATTTAGTATCAGTCTTTGAGGATTCTGCAGCCTCAAAACTGAAACGTTATCTCTGTTTCTACTTCTTTAAGCTCATTATCCAGTGCACATATGCAGCTTTTGAGAATTCTCAAACTTTTGATTGAGAATCAAAAACTTTCTCTTGTCATTCAAAAATGACTTTCCTGAAAATGGAACAAATCTGCATAGGAATTTCAGATAAGAATTAATCTTCAGTCGAAAATATCTTCTGCCTACCTCCTGATATTATAGTGTTTTAATATAACAATGCACAAAGTGTTTTTATTATTGTGCAATCTTTCAAATCCTCCATGAACCATGAGAATAAGCCATTATGGCAGATGTAAGTTATGGACATGTGCCATCATGTCGAAGTAGGATGAATAATAAATCCACACCTCCGGCTTCAGCCAGAGAAGGGCAAAAAGCATTTATTGATGTGCTGTCAGGCTTGATGGACAAACAGGTGATCTGGAGTACGTACTACCTCATGACATTCACGTTGAGTAGGCCAGGGCTTCTCCATAGAACTACGGGTGCTGCTGAGTCACTGCCTCGTGGCTGTAGTGGCTGGTTTTTCAGTAGATAGGAGCCTGTTGTGTCTAGCTATCATGAGTTTGGAGATGCTAGTGCTGGTTCTGCCCATTTTCTCTTCTTCTCCCCCCCCCCCCCCCAGCATACCGCTACACCATCACATTGAAATTATGAAAAATAAGGAATGGTTATTATCAGCAATAGAATGGCATGGGAACTTTTTACAAGCTTAATTGAAATGTATAAAACTATTAAGGGTATAGGTGGAGTAAACTATAGGAAACAACCCACCCATCCGCCAAATGCTTGGATTAAATGAGATATAGATTTAGGGTAAAGGGGAGGAGATTTGGAGGGGATATAAAGGGGACCCACTTCACCCAGAGAGTGGTAGGTACTGTTTGAGAGACTGGTTAAAGCTGGCGCACTGACAGCATTTCATTTAAATAAGCATATGAATCACTTTGGCATAGAATGCTCTGAACAAAGTTATGCAAGATGGGATTAATAAACCAGCATGCCCAGTGGTCAAGTTGGGCCAAATGTTCTGTTTCCATGTTACAATTCCAAAAATAGAAACAAATTATCTTTGAGTACCCAAAGTTTCAAAAGAAAGGGGAAAATGTTTCAAGTATTTCTGAATCTTCATTTGGAACCAGAGAACACAACAGCACAGAAAACAGGCCTTTCCAACCCTTCTAGTTTGCACCAAACTATATTCTGCCTAGTCCCACTGACCTGCACCCAGTCCATACCTCTCCCATCTATGTACTGTTAGGTCTGCTTTGTTCATGAATGAGTGAGACAAACACCAGACTGAGTCGAAATCAGGGTTCTTTGTTCTTTATTACCGGATTGTAACACTTGCAACCAACAATGTTAGTTGGAGAATGCATTCTGCCGTTATCAGCAAAATGATGATTTTTTATACCCTTGGATACGTGCTTAGAACATCATCATATCATTACTTGTCCAATGACTAAAACTGTTGCTATCCTTTCCCTGCTAGCTTCCTGCCTCTCAATCCATCAATGTCTCTCTTATCTTGTAAGTACAAGGATGCATTCACATCTTGTTACAGCCCTGCACAGGGTAACTCCTTACACATTCCCATCTCATGATGTTTTACCTAACAGGAGTACAAGGACACCTCCCCTTCTTGTTACAGCCCTGCACAGGGTAACTCCTTACACATTCCCATCTCATGATGTTTTACCTTACAGTACCTGTCCAACTTTTTCTTAAATGTGGAAAATTGAGCCCACATTCACCACTTCACCTAGTGGCTCATTCCACGCACCCACTTCTCTTTGTGTGAAGTTCCCCTTAAACTTCCCCCTTTTGCTCTTAACCCATGTCATCTGGTTTGTATCTCACCTAATCTCTGTGGAAAAAGCCTACTTGCATTTACTCTATCTACAAGAAATAAAATCTAGGGATCTGTTGGAAAAAGTTGCAGAGCACTCCAGGATTAATGCTGTTAGTCCTTGTGTGATTGGATGCTGGCAAAATACCATAAAGTTGGAGGTGATTAAAGAAATGAGGCATGAAGTGTTAATTAAATAGCATATCAAGAAATGTTAAACCTGGATGATGATTCAGCCTTATAGCATTGTAATCCTGATGGAATCTGTATTACATGAATAAATAAAAATTAAATTTTGATTAAGTGTAGAGGAGTGTCAGTGGTGAATTTTAGTATTTAAAACAAGGATATTTTTTTCATTGCCTTTAATTGTAGGAATGAGCCATGAACCAAAGTCATCTTCCCTCAGTATGATCTCAACCACACCGAGGAACACAGCAACTGTGAATCCTTTAATTCCTTCCTCACTGAATGAACCAGTGGTTACAATTGGGAGTCGGACAGCTCATGGGACATCAAGCACCCAAGGTGGCCCTACGGCTAGCTTTGCTGCAGCCCTTCGAAAACTGGCCAAACAAGCAGAAGAACCAAGAGGTATGATCAGTGGTAAGTAGGCATCTATCAAACTTTACACACATTTAAGGTCAAACATCCTTGTGTGCCTTGTAGGAGGATCCAAATGACCTGCAATTACTCCATTGTTTATTTCTTTATGTATATCTCAAGCAGGAAAATTGCTCTTTTGGTTGATATTTCACTAACTGAAATGCGTGAAAGTACAGTTAAAATGCAATTTTACAGCATTATTTTAAAAAAAAACTTCTTTGTAGTTGTTTAGAAATGGACAGAACCACTGAAATAAAATATCAGGGAATTAGAATTATTAATGGTGCTAAAGCAACTTAACTGGTGCAGGACAGCAACCTGAATTTGTATAATGCCTTTAAGGAACATGCTAAGTAAGGTATTTTATACATAGGAAAGTGGAGAAAGTTTCACGGGAACAGGAGGTGAAGGTATCAAGTTGATGAATTAATTTTGAGGGACAGAAATACATTGAGTAAAATATTTAGGAGTGACTCAAAATGGCTGGGACTAAAGGACTTGAGCCAGGGTTGGCGCCAGAACTAACATTCGGAGGGCATTAGGGTAACCAGGTGAGGCACAGCACGACAGTCATAAACTCACTCAGCAGGGGTGGGGGGGCCTACCTGCCCAGGTGGGCACAGTCCAACAGTCATAAACTCGCTTAGCAGGGGAGTGGCGTGCTGGTGGTAGCCTACCTGCTGGGTGGACGTGTAAACCTCCTTCCTCTGATGGAGCAGCCAAAAGCACTGCTTTTTATTGCGTGGACAATCACTAGTGCGCGTCATGATGGACGCTAATGACATAGGCGGGGGGGGGGTTCTGACAGTGGGCGAAGGCCAAAAGCATATGGGGGTGACAGCGTCTCGTAAAGAGGGGGGGCATGCGATCAATGACCACTCTCAGACACGAAGCAAGAGTCAAAGGCATTGATCAGAAGACTCAGACATGTTGCTGGCTCATATCCAAACCAGGAATGAAGGAGAAGATTAGGGCTCTCAGCCTTTATTAGGGGATCTTATGGAGAGGGGTTACACAGAAGTCAGGCCAAGCTGCCCAGCCCAGTGAGGACATACCTGTAGTTCTGTGTTCCACCACATTCACCCCTCCTTTTTTTTGAATGAAGTCCAGGAGGGGTGGGGGTGATGCAGGACAATGTCTGTTGGCACAGATCTTGTAGTCCATACAGTTGAAAGGTTCAGCCACTCTGGCGGTTTTATTCAGTGCTGAAATCTCCATAGTACTGCTGGCTGTATTGTTGGTTCCAGCAGAACGGTGGCTTGTTCGTCCGACTGGCTTTTGGAGAGCTGAACAGTGTCTGTCTACCAGGTCCATAGTGGGTGGGGAATTTGTTTGTAACGGGGGGGGGGGGGGGGGGGGGATGGGGGCAGAGTTGCTGCCGGGGATATCGGTTGCACTTCCCATGGCAGGGCCCCAGCTCATGACAGGTCCCGGATGGATGCTGTATCATTTCATCTATCCGGGTACCTTACCAGCGCATACTGGGGGTTTGCGAGCAGGAGTCAGTGGGTCCACTGTGTGTGTTCTAACATGCTTCAGGAGAAGCACAGGCCCTGGATTCATCAGCCAGATCACCAGCATGGATCATGACCCTGACTTCCTAGGGAAGGAGAACAATTTTTCATGTGGTGTTGCATTTGTTGCCATGCAAAATAGGGGCCTGGTGGGAAGCAGCACTTCAGGAAGGACCTCTTGCCACTGAGATATGACCATCCCTTTCAACTTGAGGGCCAAAAGAACTGCCTTCCAGATTGTACCATTCTCCCTCCCTACCTTCCAAGTTCCTGAGGGGCTTGTAGCTGGTGGTTATGCTCGTAGCTATGCCCTGGAAAGGAAGTATTGCAGCAATTCCTTACTATTTTTTCAAACTTTATTTAAAATTTTTCAAAATACTTATCAAAGAATATATAGAATAAAAATCAAAAAAGAATTGCAAATAACCCTAACACACTCACCCCACACCCTCAGCAAGCCCTGCAAGGGAAGCATAAAAAAATAGTTGAAAAAAATACAATGATTTAAGATATTACTAAACCCATACATTCGAAATGAGGCGACCACATCTGAAAAAAAATTATAATTATCATGTAAATTATTTTTTCCATATCTCAACAAGATCTCAACTCATTATTGCCAATGAGCTATATTCACTTCTATGTCATCCTTCCAAGAAATCGCCACACATTTATGTGTTACAGCCAAAGCTAAGCAAAGAAAAGCTAACTGAAATTTAGCCAATCCTAGATCATTAAATGGAACAATATAACCCAACAAAATTTTTTTCAGATATAATAAAAATTTAGTCTTAAACATTTTTTGAAGAAATTCTCTCATTTTTTGCCAAAATGGCTGAACTCTATCACAAAGCCAAACTGAATGTAAAAATGTTCCTATACAACATCACATCTAAATCACAACTCCAAATTACTAAATCCATATTTCTTCAATTTCTCAGGCATCAGATACAACTGGTTTTTAAAAAAAATTATAATTAACCATACTATATCTTACATGAAGCAATTTAGTCACTCCATAATGGCACATAATCTTCCAATTATCCTGATCAATGTCCGAAATTAAATCTCCTTCCCATTTAATCCTAGATTTATCCAAATTTACTTTATCTATAGTGTCTTGCAACAATGTATACATATCTGAAATAAACCCTAATTTGAGTGAGAAGTGAAAAATTTAAATTTCGTTAACTTAGGAATTTTCATTTCTCTTCCAAAATTATTTTTCACTCGTGCTCTAACTTAATAATACTCAAATAAAGAATTTGCTGAAATTCCAAATTTTACCTCGTTGATTAAAAGAATCAACTTGCATTCTTACCTTCTTCTAAACAATCCTCCAACACTTTTATACCTTTAATATGCCCTTCCTTTAAAAATCTATTATTCAATGAAAAAGGAATCAATTTATTTTGAAATAAAGGAATTTGAATTGATATTTTACCTTTTGTACCTATAGTAAGGTTCCTTTTATACCATATCTCTAACAAAAGTTTTAAAATCGGTACATTATATGTCTGTAATAAAATAGGATTCCACTTGAATATAAAATGATGCAAATAAGGTTCTGAAATATTGGCCAATTCAACCTAGGAGGATGCAAAACATCCAGCATACAATTAATAAATTTTAATTATGCAGCTTCGTAATAATTTGAAAATGAGGCAAAATGAAAACCTCCCAAAGCATATTTCCAAGTCGATTTATGCAACACTCTTCTAGCTAATTTTCCTTTCCATAGAAATTGTCATACTGACTTATTTAAATACTGAAAAACGATTTTGAAAGTAAACAAGGAATAGACTGAAAAAGACTGATAAGCGGAAAAACATTAATCTTAATACAATTTACTTGTCCTATTAATAACAAAGGAAGATCAATTCAGCCTTAATCTTTCTCATTAATGATACATAATTTATACAATGATTGAATTTTTACATCAATCATTATACCAAAATACTTAATTTTGTCAATCCAACGCAATCTAGTAATTTGCCTACACTGATTGTAATTTCCATCTGAAATTTATTCCAATTCATCTTGTATTCAGACAGTGCTCCATATTGTTCTAAACATTTTTCCAAATAAACTAAAGATTGTTCCGGATGTGTTAAATATATCAAAACATCATCTGCAAACCAATTCATCTTGTATTCATCATTTAATATCCTTAATCCTCTAATATTCTAGTTCTGCCTTATCACTTGAGCTAAAGGTTCAATGACCAACACAAATAGAGCTGGGAACAAAGGACAACCTTGATGAGTTGAATGCGTTAATTTAAATAATGAGGAGGTTTGACCATTTGTCGCCACCCTAGCATCTGGATTATTATATAATGCCTTAACCCAACCAATAAAAAAAAAGGTCCAAACTTAAACTTCTCCAATATTTTAAATAAAAAATTCCACTCCACCCTATCAAATGCTTTTTCTGCATCAAGCAATTCCTCACTCACGAAGGTGGATCCCTGGTTGCTGTGAGTCTGAACAGAGTGAAAACTGTGTGGAGAGCTTTAATGACTGTGGATGTGGTCATGTCAGGAATTGGAAATGAGTACTCGTCCATGATGCTCAGGAAGTAGATGTTTCGATTCGTGGATGGGAGGGGCCCCTTGAAGTCCATGCTGAGACCTTTGAAGGGCTGAGTGGCCTTGATGAGTTGGGCTCTTTATGGTCTGTAAAATTGTGGCTTGCTCTGCACAGACCGGGCAATTGTGAGTCAGGTCCCTGACTTCCTCCACTGAGTAGGAGAGGTTACAGGCCCTCACAAAATGGTAGAGCCTTGTGACCCTGTGGTGACAAAGGCTATTGTGGAGGGCATGGAGGTAATCAACTTGCACCCTGGTGCAGGTTCCCCTGGACAGGGCATTAGGTGGCTCATTGAGCTTGCTGGTACATGTTTCATCTCGTATTCGTATGTATGAGTTCTTAGACAACACATGGATGAAGGAAATGTTGTTGTAAACAGCACCATCAGGCATGCCATGAGGCTGCAAGCCTCCATTACAGATCTAACATGCTATCTCTTGCTCTGCTGACAGCCAAATATAATCAAATGGAAGCTGTAATCCTTAAGGCATTGCAACTATGATCACTATCATTACATCTCCCTTAAAACAAAAGTAGCTTAATTTTAACTGACATGTTTTCTTTGTATAACTCTGCCATTTTTACTTTAACACCTCGTAGGTTGCCGCAGTCACATCCCAACACCACCAGTCTTGTCCCAGCTCCTGCATGGCCCTCAAAATTGTCAACTGATTCACCCAGGCCCTGGCATCGGGAGCCAGCTGAAAGTCTGCATACATGTTCCACAGGGCTCCATATTGCTGTTGGACTAGGGCAATTGTCTCTTCGTATTGTGACAGAGTATTTAGAGGTGGTTTAGGAGGAATTGTTAGAGCAGCTTGCACATAAACATTTTAAAACACAGAATATTTGCAGGACTTTTGCAGAATGCTTTTTTGCAGGAGGCAACAAAATATCGACAGCAGCTTACCTGGGAGAGCATGTGATCTTTGCAGGCAGAGGAGAACAGTTTTGCTCTCAGAGAGGGAGGGTGTGAAACAGAGAGAAAGGAACAGAAATCAATTCCTGAAGGACAAGCTGGCAAACTTTGGAAGGCTGCCTGGTCAACAGAGAAGACTGGCGATCTGAAAGGTGACCTGAAAGAAAAAGGATCATCTGGAGAACCCTGAAGGGGGCAAGTTTTGTCAGCAAGACTGATTGAGAATTAATCAGTTGCGGATGTCCTGGAAAAGGAATCACTCTCTGAAAACCAGCAAGAACCTTCCTGAGTGGTAACCATTTGTCTGTTAAGCACCCAAGACTGGTGAACTTTGTTAATGCTAATTTCTGTGCACTGTACAATTGCCTGCAACCAGTCAAATTTCACCTGCACTTACTATTAGAGGGAGGATTAAGTAGTTAGGTTAAGTAAGTAGGTTAAGTAATAAGTTAGTTTAATTCTGTTTTCTTGTTCAAATATAATTTAAAAACTACTTTTGTTTAAGTAACTCTGTGTTGTGGTGCATATCTATTCCTGCTGGTTTTTGGGGTCCTCTGGACTCTGTAACAGTATCCAGTGCAGTCACAAATTATTTGGTACGCTGGATGGCCCACAGCTGTGAAGAGCAGGTCATACTGATCACGATCAGCTGTGGTTTCATGGTGCCTCAGATAGGCTTTCAAACATTGTAGCCACATATCAAATTTTACGGAGGCCTCTGGTTCCTTTGGATCAGATTGCCTTGTCCATGGCACTTTAAAATTCTGATTAATAAATTGTAATGTGATCAAAGACACGAAGCAAGCAATCAAAGACTTTATTAATCAGAAAACCCAGACATGCATCTACATCCTGCTGGCTCACATCCAAGGCAGGTATGAGGGAGGAGACTAAGGCTCTCTGCCTTTATTAGGGGATCTTAAGGGGTTACAGGTAGAAGGTGAGCCAGCCTGCCCAGTCCAGTGAGGACATGCCTGCAGTAGCATGTTCCACCACACCATGCAAGCATAAGGGAGCACAGCACCTCGTGGGGGGGGGGGGGGGGAGGCCATGCCCGCGAATACCCCCCTTGATGCCAGCCACGACTTGAGCACTGGAAAGAATATATGGAAGAATAGCATAAGAATGGAGATTCAGCAAGACCTTTGAAGATGAGCAGAGTCTGAATTGGAAAGCCTGTGTAGTCAATGAAGATGGATGATATAATAGGGAGCAGAGATTGGAGCGTACCAGGAATCTGGTAAAGATGATGACGTTGGAGAGAAGCAAAGTTCAGTTTCTGTGTTCCTTCATATTAATATCACCCCATTTAAACTTTAAATTCAAAGTTATAAATGATCCGATAATGTTTCATTTAAATTTCATACCAGAGAGACCATAAGATGTATGAGTAGAAGGTGTCACATGATGGAGTAATAGCTGGTCGAGTAAAACCAGCCCTCTCCAGAGAAAAGAAAGTTTCAAAAAAACAGAGCTCAATAAACATAAAAAACAGAAAAAGGAAGATAAAGTTACAAAGAGACACGAGATATCACCCAAAAAAGAGAAAGTAAGAATAACAGAAAAGAGAAGAATGAAAATCGCCAGAGAAAAAGGACAGTCTTACCTGCACACTGGAGCAGGGAGCCACCGTGGAGAGGAATGACCAACGTCTGAAGCTGGTGAGTGCCCGGAGGAGCAGAGACCTCCTGACTGGTGGACTTCAAAAATGGCTCTTAGAGCCAAGTAAAGGTGTGCAACTGCGCATGTGCGAGAAGTCGCGCAGTGCGCAAGCAAAGGAAAAAGTGAATGCCGGTGGGGGGGGGGGGGGGCCAGCTGAGGAGCAGACAGCTGCAGAACAACCAGCTGAGGGACGCCCAGCACTGGGGTTTTCGGCTGGGGGAAGCACGCAGTCAAGAAGAACAGAAGAGTGAGAGGAAAGGAACAAGGGGCTGGAAGAGGGCAAGCGGAAACAGGGATTGGCAACGGGTCGGCCCAGCAGCAAGAGACCCAGCAGCTGAAGGCCCATCAAGGACACAGAAGCAGCTCATCAGAAAGAGCTGAAGATGCACAGATACAGAATAAAAGAAGTCACAGACATAGATACAGGCACAGAAGAAGAGGAAAAAGACCAAGATCTTCACAGGAAAGAAGGTAAAACAGAAGGACAAAATGTAAATAAAGCCTTTTTTGAAGAACAAATGAGGTCATTAAAAGACTGGCTATCATTAGAACTTAGTTCAATCAAAAGAAAAATGAAAAGAACTGAAGACAAAATGCAAAGTTTAGAATTGGTCATGACAGAAATGGAGAAAAGAGTAGAAAATGTGGGGCTATGAGAAACTGCTGTAGAAATGGAAATAAATGATTTAAGAGGTAAATTGGAAGAAAGCGACAAAAAATATTAAGGAGAAACAAAATTTATTTTCCCAGAAAATTGACGTATTGGAAAACTACAGTAGGTGAAACAACCTAAAAATAGTGGGCCTGAAAGAGGGCAAAGAAGTGTCAGATATGAAAGAATTTATAAAATGATGGATCCCAAAGGTGCTGGGAATAACAGATTTACATGAAGAAATAGAAATCGAAAGGGTACATCGAGCACTATTACTGAAGGCGCCACCACACCAAAAACCGAGATCCATCTTGGTATAACTTTTAAGATATACGACAAGAGAGAACATACTGGAGTGGGCAAGGAATAAAATTAGAGAAGACAATAAGCTGTTGGAATATAAGGGACAAAAAATATTCTTTTACCTGGACATAAGATTTGAACTTTTAAAGAAGATGAAGGAATTCAATATGGCAAAAACTATCTTATGGAAGAAAGGCTATAACTATATATTAAGACATCCAGCAGTACTCAAAATATTTATCACTGGGGAACAGAATAGGCAGGGCAGGACAAGAGATGAGGAGGAGTGACAAGAAGGAAGTTTAGCAAGAAAATATACAAAAATATGTAATAATAGAAAGTAAAAATAATGTATATATAAAGATTTAAAGATGGAAAAGAGGAGGGAAAGAAGGGGAGAAAAGCTGTTATATGTATAGAAAGTGTTCTCTTGGGGGGGAAGATAACAGTTACTATGAAATCAGTTGACGCGAGTATGATCGCAAACTAAATGGAAAGGGGAGGTGATAGCCCGGCAAGGATCAACTCAAGGTGGGGGGGGGGGGGTTCATTTGTGGTTAAAGGGTTTTTGGTTGTGGGGATTGTTGGAGTATTTTATGTTTTAAGTGTGTTGTCATACATTGAAATTAAAAAGGGAAACTTAAAAGACAATAATGAAGAAAAACGGGGATGGAAGTGGCGAGGAGGCAGAAAAGAGGGGCAAACAAGATATAAGATGGCCTCATTGAATTATGACTATAAACATTAATGGAATACATAACCAAATTAAAAGGACGAGGCTACTAAATTTACTGAATAAAGAAAAAGTAGATGTAGCATTTGTGCAGGAAACATATCTAACCGAGGTGGACCATAACTAATTGAAGAGAGACTTGGTAGGACACGTAGCAGCAGCATCATATAATTCAAAAGCTAGAGGTGTAGCCACATTAGTTAGCAAAAATGTACCAATCAAGATAGAGGAGGAAATAAAAGATCCAGCGGGGAGGTATGTAATGATAAAGTGTCAAATATACTCAGAATTTTGGAATTTACTCAATATATATGCACATAACAAGGAGGATCAAAAGTTTATGCAAGATATTTTTTTGAAGATTGCAGATACACAAAGAAACATTCTGATAGGAGATTTTAACCTTAATTTGGATCCAGTGTTAGATAAAACTGGAAAGATAACAAACAAAAAGAATAAAGTAGCTAAATTTATGGTTAAATCAATGCAGGAAATGAAACTTGTGAATATATGGAGGAGGCAGCATCCAAAAGAGAAGTATTCATATTATTCAAGTAGGCATAAAACACACTCAAGGATTGATATGTTTTTGTTGTCGGCCCATATTCAAGGGAGTATCAGGAAAACTGAGTATAAAGCTAGACTACTTTCAGATCATTCACCCCTGTTATTAGCAATAGAACTGGAGGACATCCCACCAAGAACATATAGATGGAGGTTAAACCCCATGCTAATTAAAAGGCAGGAATTTAGAGAGTTTATTGAGCGCCAAATTAAAACATATTTTGAAATAAACACAGAATCGGTTAAAGATAAATTTATACTATGGAATGCAATGAAAGCCTTCATCAGAGGACAGATAATAAGTTACGTAACTAAGATAAAAAAGGAATACAATTGGGAAATAGAGCAGCTGGAAAGGGTGATAGCAATTACAGAAAAGGAATTAGTGAAAAGGGACCATATAAAGAAAGAGAATTGGCGAAGAAATAAATAAAATATGAAATATTACAAACGTACAAGGTGGAGAAGAACCTAATGAAAACAATGCAAGAGTATTACAAGTTGGGAGAAAAAACACATAAAATATTTGCCTGGCAACTTAAAACAGAGCAAGCTAAAAGAACTGTATTAGCATCGAGGAAAAGGGACAAACAAATAACATACAACCCAACAGAGATTAATGAAAACTTTAAGGAATTTTATGAACAACTAATATCAATCTGAGAATGAGGGGGGGAAACGATAAAATAGAGGAGTTTTTAGCCAAAATTGAACTGCCGAAATTGCAAGTAGAGGATCAAAACAAACTGATAAAACCATTCGAAATAAAGGAAGTACAGGATATATTAAGAAAGCTGCTGAACAATAAAACACCAGGAGAGGATGGATTTCCAATAGAATTTTATAAAACATTTAGGGTTATTTATTCTTCCTCTCCTGGAAGTAATGAATCGGATAGAAGAAACACAAAACTTACCAGACTCATGTCTTCTTCTTTGGCTTGGCTTCACGGACGAAGATTTATGGAGGGGTAATGTCCACATCAGCTGCAGGCTCGTTTGTGGCTGACAAGTCCGATGCGGGACAGGCAGACATGGTTGCAGCGGTTGCAAGGGAAAATTGGTTGGTTGGGGTTGGGTGTTGGATTTTTCCTCCTTTGTCTTTTGTCAATGAGGTGGGCTCTGTGGTCTTCTTCAAAGGAGGTTGCTGCCCGCCAAACTGTGAGGCGCCAAG
This sequence comes from Narcine bancroftii, assembly GCF_036971445.1. Classification (NCBI taxonomy): domain Eukaryota; kingdom Metazoa; phylum Chordata; class Chondrichthyes; order Torpediniformes; family Narcinidae; genus Narcine; species Narcine bancroftii. The sequence continues at coordinate 319,480,168 of NC_091469.1, forward strand.
ATGCACGGTTTGAGGCGAGATCAGCCCACTGGCGGTGGTCAATGTGGCAGGCACCAAGAGATTTATTTAGGCAGTCCTTGTACCTCTTCTTTGGTGCACCTCTGGCACGATGGCCAGTGGAGAGCTCGCCATATAACATGATCTTGGGAAGGCGATGGTCCTCCATTCTGGAGACGTGACCTACCCAGCGCAGTTGGACCTTCAACAGTGTGAATTCAATGCTGTCGGCCTCTTCCATCTCGAGTACTTCGATGTTAGGGATGAAGTCGCTCCAATGAATGTTGAGGATGGAGCGGAGACAACGCTGGTGGAAGCGTTCTATCTAGGAGCCGTAGGTGATGCCGGTAGAGGACCCATGATTTGGAGCCAAACAGGAGTGTGGGTATGACAACGGCTCTGTATATGCTAATCTTTGTGAGGTTTTTCAGTTGGTTGTTTTTCCAGACTCTTTTGTGTAGTCTTCCAAAGGCGCTATTTGCCTTGACGAGTCTGTTGTCTATCTCGTTGTCGATCCTTGCATCCGATGAAATGGTGCAGCCGAGATAGGTAAACTGGTTGACCGTTTTGAGTTTTGTGTGCCCGATGGAGATGTGTGGGGGGGGGGGGGCTGGTAGTCATAGTGGGGAGCTGGCTGATGGAGGACCTCAGTTTTCTTCAGGCTGACTTCCAGGCCAAACATTTTGGCAGTTTCCGCAAAACAGGATGTCAAGCGCTGATGTAAAACAGCAATAATTACAGTAATACCAAAGACGTGGAAGGATCCATTAACACCAACATCATATAGACCAATATCTTTACTTAACTAAGATAATAGCAAAATTATTAGCAAACAGATTGGCTGACTGTGTACCAAAAATAGTAAAACAAGACCAAACTGGATTTGTCAAGAAAAGACCAACAGCGGACAATGTCTGTAAATTTATTAATTTAATTCATGCAGCTCAAGGGAATAAAAAAACAATGGTGGCAGTTGCTTTAGATGCAGAAAAAGCCTTTGACAAGGTAAAGTGGAACTACTTATTTTAAAGTATTACGGAAATTCAATCTGCCAGAAATATATATAAATTGGATGAGGGGTTTATATAATGGCCCGTTGGCAAAGGTGGTTGGAAATGGATATATAGAAACAGTTCAAACTAAGCAGATCAACTAGGCAGGGATGCCCATTGTCCCCCTCACTGTTTGCCTTAGCAATAGAACCATTGGCAGAGCTGATAAGAAAGGAAAATAAAATAAAAGGGATAAAAATAAAATAAAATGAGTACAAAATCAGCTTATTTGCAGACAACATCATAGTATGCCTAACAGAACCAGAGAAATCAATAAAAGAGTTATATAAGAAATTGAAGGAATATGGAGAAATATCTGGGTATAAGGTCAACACAAATAAAAGCAAAGTGATACCAATGAGTAACGCAGACTATACAGAACTCAAAAAATAATCTCCATTTAAATGGCAATCACAAGCGATTCAATACCTAGGTATTAGGATAGACAATAACTTAAACCACTTGTTTAAACTAAATTATTAGCCATTAATAAGGAAAATACAGGAAGACTTAGAAAATTGGTAAGAATTACCGCTAACGTTGATAGGGTGAATTGCATTAAAATGAATGTATTCCCACGGATACAATACTTATTTCAAACATTACCAATTCCCTTAACAGAGATTCTTTGCAGAACTAAGGAGAATAATGAAGTTCTTATGGAAAGGGAGAAAATCGAGGGTAGCACTCGATAAATTAACAGAGAGGTATAACCAAGGTGGTTTGCAGTTACCAAACTTCAAAAATTATTATAGAGCTGCACAATTAAGGTATTTATCAGATTTTTACCAGATGAGAGTAAAACCAGATTGGACTAAGATAGAATTAGATAAAATAGGAGAGAAGGTACCAGAACATATACTTTATAAATGGGATGAAAACCTGGTGCAATATAACAACTCACCAGTATTGCATCATTTACTTAATATATGGAAGAAGATGCACGTCGAAAGGAAAAAAAAACAAATGACCAAAAATGCTATTGACGCAAAATCCACAAATCTCTTTTACAATAAATAAACCTTTCCTTGAGAGAATGGGAGAGAAAAGGAATCAAGAGAATAGAAAATTTTATTAGGAAATAATTTATTAACATTTGAACAGTTAAAGGACAAATATGTAATAACTCACAGTACAATGTTTGCATACCATCAACTGAAAGCTTATTTAAAGGATAAATTGGGAAACAGATTGAGACTATCAGATGGAAGCAGTTTTGAATATGTGACTATAGAAACAATGATAATTAAAAGATTTATAACAAATATGTACATTAAGCTGCAAGGCAAGGAAAATGATGAAATAAGGTACAAACCTAAACAAGGATGGGAAAATAACATAAAGATAAAGATAAAGAATTAAGCTTGGGAAAAGTTATGTTCTGGAACTATGAAGAATACAATAAACACAAGGTTACGTATGATACAATATAATTGATTTCACAGGTTATATATCACTCCTCCAAAATTAAGAGAATGGGACCCAACAATATCGGATAGATGTTTTCACTGTGTTTTTTAAAAAAAAAATGAAATGGGAAGAACAATACATGCAATTTTGACATGCGCGAAAGTGAATACATTTTGGGAAGAACTAAATCAGAAATTAAATAAAATCACAAAAAACAACATACTAAAAAACCCAGAAATTTTTCTTTTAAATAACATTAAAAGTCAAACAAAAACTAGGTCTCAAATTGGATAAAGCACAAAAAAAGATTAATTATACATATTTTTGCTACTGCTAAGGTTATCATACTGTCAACTTGGAAAATGGAAGAGTGCCTGAAAATACAACAATGGCACATGGAAATGAATGTTTAATCCAGTGGAAGAAACTACATACAATTTAAAAGACAAAGTTACATTGTTTGAAAAACATCTGGGAACCGTATATGAAACATAACAGAGAACATAACATAACAGACCTCCACCACCTAAAATGATAAGATGAACGCAATCCGATTTAATGTGTATAAAGTAGATGATACGTCTTTCTTGTTTGTTTTTCTTTTGTATTAAGATGTTGTTTTATTGTATTTTATATGTTCAATATTGGTTTGGGGGAGGGAGCAATGGGGGAGAACAGAGAAAATATCACTGTGCATATTTAGTGAGATACATCTGTTAATATTTTGGTTGATATGGTTCATAGTGCGATAAATAAAGAATTACAAAAAAAATGTATGAGCAGAATGAGACCAATCAACCCATTGAATCTGCTCTGCCATTCATATTTTCATTTCATTCTCCTCATTATCTTTTACTATCAATCTTCACTTTAAATATACACAGGGTTATGATTAAAGGATATGAGAGAACATGTCCTGCAAATCACTCCCCGTAAAGATGGCTTCCAAAAGGAACTTGAAAAGCACCTGAGAGATCACAATTTACAGGACCACTGCGTAGCAGTTAGTGCCATGCCTTTACAGTGCCAGCGTTTGGGACTGAGTTCAAATCCCATGCTGTCTGTAAGGAGTTTGTACATTCTCCCTGTGTCTGTGTGGATTTTCTCTGGGGACTCTGGTTTTCTCCCACCCTTCAAAAATGTACCAAGGGTGTAGGTTAAAAGGGTGTAAATTGGGTGACACGGACCCGTAGGGCCAAAATGGGCTGGTATCGTGTTGTACATCTAAATTTAAAGTTTAAAGATTTGAATGGGACTGAAGGGTTTTCTCTATCGGGGATCAACAGCCCCAGGGCTAGTGGACTCTTTCTGTTCTCTAATAATTCCTGATTCTATCAAAATATTGGAGGCATAAAATCTTCCATGGTTATGTGCAATGTCCTATTACACCTCACTCATTGTCACCTGCTGAGCATCTAATCAATACCAGATTATCAGTCTGGCAAATGTCTAATTCTGAAACCAATCACCAGGACTTCTATCACTTGGTGCTCATTGGGAGCCGGTCAAGGAATTATGATTTTTGAGGGCTGTCTTTATTTCATCTGCAATCTTTATAATTCTAATCAAAGAATTATAAAGCCTCCTAGCAGTCTAGACTGGAAGATATAAAATGTATTTCACTGGCTGAAATAAGGCTTTGATGTTTATCCCTGGAGACAGTTGAATGCTGATCGTTTTCACACGCTTTTATCAGAACAAAAGAAAATTGCACGACTTTTCCTTTCCTGCCTTGACCTGAGCTTGGCATCTGCTACATATGAAGATAATTGCAGTGAATGTCTGATATTTCACTGAAAATCAATGTTAAATGCCCACCAATTTGTGTCGTAATATGTTGAGATACAATGTGGCAGTTTAGACCAGTGGTGGTGGGAACGAATGACTATAATCAGAGCCATGTACATGTATGATGAGAACAGATGGGAAATGGTTAAAGGCAGATAATCTGCGTGCAAAGCCAACTAGACCTTAAGTGTGCTCCATAAAGATAGAGCTATTAAATTAGATTATCATCATTTGTGTCTGTAGCATGCACTGATTTAAAAATTGCTTCCTGACCTTTAGCCATTCTTTCAGTTCTTGTCATTTTCACTTGGCATTCCTCCCCCTGCATTATCAACTATTTGGTGAACTGACTGGCCTGAGAAACATTTTAAGTGTGTGTCTGTGAGTGCTTCCTCCTGCACTTGTGTGTGTGTGTGTCTTTCAAGTTTTTCCACTGGAAGAGATTACAAGGCAGGCAGAAGTAAAATTTCATTCATATATTAAAAGTCTCCTTGAAGGAGGGTATCATCTTCATTGACTCTTTGGGATCACTGTCCTCTGAGTGACGAGAAGGAGCAATTCATGTGATGCTGAGAAACTTGTGGAAATCCATCAGGAACACACTAAAAATAAAAAGGATTCCATCTCCCACTCCTCTCCCTTTTTCAGTCACCACTAGTCCCAGCCTTGGAAGATTTGTAGTTCTCACATTGGTTTTGTGAGCCAATGAGAAAACAAAGCCAAAGTGGAAGCAATCATCTTCAATCCCAAGGGGCAGCCTAAGAAGAGTGTGCGCATGCATGTATGAGAGCGAGCAAGAATGCACGCATGCCTGCACATGTAGAGGGCTGCTGCTTTGGACCTGATGGATTGCTCATAATCTTCCAAAATTATCTTGAAAGGATCAGGAAAAATGTTTTAAAAACTGTAAATGCAATCATCTATTCAAGAAAGGATGGAGGCAGACAGTATGAATTAGCTAGCTGATTATCTGCCATTAGGAAAATGTTGTAAATCATTATTAAAGTAGTAGATGATGTTTAGAAATCATATCTCATAAAGCAAGTTGTTTATGACAGGAAAATTGTGTTTAACAAATTTTCTTGGTATTCTTTGAGCATGCAACGAACTGGGTAGTTTTAATGGGGAATAGTAGATGGTTTGTATTTGGATTTCCAAAAAACATTTTTAAATGTGTTACGTAAAAGTTTACAGTTCAAGGGAAGAGTTTATGACTTTGGGAGAAATACATCAATGTGGATAGAGGATCGACTGATAAACTAAAAATTGTCAGGATAATTGAGTCATTTTCAGGTTGGCAAGCTATATTCTGAAGGCAAATGCTGAGATCACTGCAGGAAGATCAATTACTTAAAATCTATGTTAATTACTTAAGCAAAATGACACATGTACTGTGTATGATTAAAGATAGTGAGGATGCAAATTGTGGGTGTAATGGATTTGTGTTAACCTTTATTGTTAAACTAAATTTTAACTGGTTATGGAACTCAGAAAAAATGTTCATTTTTGGAGTTGACGTGTCTTGGAAAGACAAAGCTAATGGATTTGAAGTGGGTTTTAATTATTCAAGAACAATGGAGTGTTTGCTTTATTAAAAACGAATGTATCTAAGTACTCAATAAGAACTGCTGAAGGAAGCCATCTGTTTTTTTTAAACTTAACCACAAGGCCTCTTGATCAAGAGAAATGAAACAGAGCCATGTGAGTGATATATTTAAGCCTTTGAAACAGGTGATTAGATCTTTTGGCACTGTTATCTACAAGACAGAGGTATGAAGATCACATGGTTTACAGGAAACTGGGGTTGGCAACTGGTTAAAATTCCTATAATTGATCACATTTTCTAGGAATTAAGACTGACATCATTGATGATGTAACTGTCACATGGTTTGGAGAAATATAGTATTGAATTCAGACACTTTTAGTTCAGTTTGGAGTTTACAGAAGTCAAAACCCTGTGACATACAGGAGTTGAAACCTTGTGAAAGACAGGGCTGAGCGACAGTAACCAGAATAGGTGCTGTTGTATGCGCTGCTCCTGGGAAAAGGGAACACTGAATCTGTGGCATTTGAAATAAGGAAGACCACTTTGCTATCTCTTTGGGAAAGAGGACAGAATTCTTTTGGGTCCATTTTTGTATGGCCACTTTGTTTAACCCTTGTCTGCGTTTGTGAATTAATCGTGGAAGAAAATAACCACATTCCCTGTTTCTTTGAAAAGAGGGCAGAATTGTGAGTAAAGAGACCTGGTGTTTAAAAGTGCTTTATAATTTCTGAACTGAGAATTTAAGACCTTCAAGCAAGACTAAAATTATGCTGAAATTCTTTATGACATGCACACACACTTAAGGTTAGATGTGGAGTTAAGTTTAGAGATGAGTAAGAAATGTTACATTATTAATAGTTTAATAAAAAAAATATTATTTTGAATTTACCATTGGTGAATTTTCCATTGCTGTTCCTGTGTTAGTACTAACAAAGACCCTTTAGTCCCAAAAAATAATTGAGGGTTGTTAGTTTGTAACATAAGGAAGATGCAAAGTGTCTTTAATTTTTAAACCAGTGCATGCTACAGACACAAATGCTGATAATCTAATTTAATAGCTCTATCTTTATGGAGCACACTTAATGTCTCGTTGGCTTTGCACACAGATTATCTGCCTTTAACCATTTCCCATCTTCAATGTGAGGTGGAGATGTAAAAAAAAATAGGTAGATTGAGTACAGCATGGAGAAAAACAAGGTTGGCAGGAAGAGCAGTAAAGTAAAACTGTTTCCTTCAAGAGGATTGTCTAATTTGACTAGCTCCATTGAATACAGGTTCAATCTGCTCACACATGCCTTAGAAGAACAATATTTTATTCTGAGATCTAACCTGGTCAATCAACTTTAAATGGAGAGAGCATACAGAACATTGTGTGCAGAGGGATTTGGGTTTCCTTGCACATGAAACACAGAATTGGGTGACTCGGTTGGCTTGGTGGTTAGTGCAACACCTTTACAGTGCCAGCAATTGGGACCTGGGTTTGAATCCTGTGCTGTCTGAGGAGTTTGTACGTTCTCCCCATGTCTGCATGGGTTTTCCCTGGGGGCTTCGGTTTCCTCCCACCGTTCAAAATATACTGGGGGATGTAGGTTAATTGGGTGTAATTGGGCAGCAAGGACTCGTGGGCCGAAAGGGCCTGTTATAATGCTGCAATTCTAAAAGAATAATACAGGTACAGCAAGTGTTCAAGAGGGCAAATGGACAAGTGTCTCTGTTGTAAAATGGAATTTTAAAGTTGAGGGGTCTTGCTACAACTGAACATTATTTTGGTGGGACCATACAAGGCTCGCTGCACAAGTTGTAGTTTCTTTATTTAATAAGGAGAAGGATAATTAGCTTCTTTTCCAGAAAGAATCCAGAGTTATGAGGAATGGTTCAGCAGGCTGGGCAAAAATTCAACTGAGTTTCAATGAATGAGACATAATCTTATTGAAGCAGAAAAGATTTTGGCAAGGTAAGTACTGAGGGGTATTCACCGTGGTATGGGAATTGAGAATTAAGAGACAAGGCTTCTGTGTAAGGAATCACTAATTTAATACATAGATATGATAGAACATGGAACATTATAGCATAGTACAGGCCCTTCAGCCAACCTATATATTCTTTAAAAAGAAAATACTAAACCCTCCCTATCCTCTACTGTTTCTCCATGCATGTGTCTGTCTTAAATGCCCCTAATGTTTTAGCCTCCGCCCCCATCCCTGGCAAGGGATTCCAGGCACCAACAACCGTCTGTACTTTTTGTTTAAAACTTGCCCTCCCTTCACTTTGTACATATCTCTATATCTTGTAGACCTTTATTAAATCTCCTCTCATCCTTCTATGCTCCAAAGAGAAAAGACCCAGCTCTGCTAACCTTGCCTCATAAGACATTTTATAATTCAGGCCACATCCTGGTCAATCTCCTCTGCACCCTCTCCATAGCTTCCACATCCTTCCTGTGATGAGGTGACCAGAACTGAACACAATACTCCAAGTGCGGTTTTACCAGAGATTTGTCGAATTGCAACATGACCTCTTGACTCCTGAACTCAATTCCCCTATTAATGAAACTCCCTATGACTAAGAGGATTCAGGGTGTGGGGCCACATGGAGCAGCAAAGCAAAGATAATGTGAAAATCATTTGTCCATCCAGTTGTTGAATGCCAGTGAGGCTTCTGAGAACAAAAGACCATTTCTGCTCCTGTCTGTGTTCTTTTAAATGCTAAAATATATGTGTGTATCCCAAGGCTACAGATATACTGATTGTCTTTTGCTGAATGCTTGGGTTTACAAAAAGTCTTATGAACAAAGCAAAGGATACTATTCAGGACAGCGTCAGGATATCGAACTGATGAGAGTCAGGATTTGTTGGGAGAAAAGGTGGAGTTGGCAATAACTAACAAGTAATTTGTAGATGGGTAGAGAGGCTGAGAATTTCAACCCTAAACTCGTGTTGGGAATTTAGAGTCAGCCTGGGTTTATCAGGTAGTGGTGGGTTGGTGATACTCACTCGGTGAGTTAGCTGGTTGGTCAGTGTGCCAAGGACTTGCCATGTTGTCCAGGTATCAGGGAGCTCCAGGGACCACTCTGGGATTGTGGAGTTGAACCATGGCCAACTGGTGGCTAGCTGTGTAAATTTGGAATGGTTGACGTAGTTGGGCATGATGGAAATGAGTAAAATGACAGATCATTCATGAGAGGGTCATTACCATTATTCCCAACCACCAGCCTGGAGAATAGATATTTAAAACTGTTTGTCCTGGTAATCTGCAATGTTATGTAACCTTTGGAACAGCACACACTGATTTCCTACTGGATCTTCCAAAAAAAGGATTGTTCTGAAATACAGGTAATATAATTTGATCAGATGGCAATATCTTCAGATGTATAAGGATGGAATGAAGTGCATAGTCAAATTTCCAGGGAGGGTATTTTTCCACTGGAAATGGTTGTTATTGGGTCCGGTGGGGGGTGGCACTTTAACAAAAAACACTATATGCATCAGAATTTCAGAACTGTTTAGATTTTCCTTTCAAATAAGCCATTAAGAAACACCAAGGATTCAGGCAAATTTGATGTTAAACTCCCTTAAGTACTCGAGATGGCAGAGGTCGACAGCATCGAGTCCACGCTGCTGAAGATCCAGCTGCGCTGGATGGGTCACGTCTCCAGAATGGAGGACCATCGCCTTCCCAAGATCGTGTTATATGGCGAGCTCTCCACTGGCCACCGTGACAGAGGTGCACCAAAGAAAAGGTACAAGGACTGCCTAAAGAAATCTCTTGGTGCCTGCCACATTGACCACCTGATAACGCCTCAAACCGTGCATCTTGGCGCCTCACAGTTTGGCAGGCAGCAACCTCCTTTGAAGAAGACCGCAGAGCCCACCTCACTGACAAAAGGCAAAGGAGGAAAAACCCAACCCCAACCCCAACCCATCAATTTTCCCTGCAACCGCTGCAACCGTGTCTGCCTGTCCCGCATCGGACTTGTCAGCCACAAACGAGCCTGCAGCTGACGTGGACTTTTTACCCCCTCCATAAATCTTCGTCCGCGAAGCCAAGCCAAAGAAAGATTAGTTTTATTTCCTACGGCAGGTCATTTTCTTTCTGCACTGGTACACTTTTTGATGCCGATATTAGAAGGAAGCATTTTTATTAGCAAGTGCTAGATAATATTCCAGATGATCTATTCAACAGTCATTCATGGTTAATTGTTAGGAGGCTCCTAATTAGCTTTCTCAGACCTCTTCCTGCATTTCAGCAATTCTCAGTGAATCTTACCAACTGTCTCCTTTTTTAATGGTGACAATAAATCATGCTGGACTTGTAATTGTAGGTGATAAGTGCAGTCCATCGCTAAAAGCCTAAAAGCACAGCAAGTTATTTAATTAAAGTGGAGCATACCTCGTGTATGAAAGCATATGAATTTCAGGTGCATTGCCACTTTAATCATATCTATAACTCAGTTACATACATGAGACAATGTAGTAACTGAAAACACTTTTAGTTTTTACTGAGCTCCATTTGGGTTTCTTCTATCCCTGCAATTGAAGAGGTTGGATGTGCAGCTTCCTCTAATTTTGGCCGATATTGCCATTGGATATTGAGAAAGATCCATGAAGAACTTCCCTCCATTTTCTTGTCTCACCATTCCCTTTAATATGACCTGGTTAATTCTTGCCTGAGAGCATCTACTAAATCTGCTATAGCAATCCATGGCATCACATTTCTCTCATTTTGTGTGGTTACCAATCTACACACCCCATGCAGTTTCTATGTTCCTCCATATTAATATCATAAGATACTAGTAACCACCCCTGACATAAGAAAAATTAATAGTGTACAAATAAACAATAGACTGAAGAATAACTACAAAAGATCAATGAGAACATTTTGGGGCAGCATGGTTGGCGAAGAGGTTAGTGTAATACTGTTACCGGGCCAGTGATCGGGACGGGTTCGAATCTCGTGCTGTCTGCAACAAGTTTGTACATTCCTTCATGTCTGCGTGAGTTTTCCCCGAGGGCTCCGGTTTCCTCCCACCGTTCGAAACATATCTGGGTGTAGGTTAATTGGACAGCATGGCCTCATGGGCTGAAATGGCCTGTTACCATGTTGTGTCTAAATTTAAAAAAAAACAAATGGTGATACAATTTAAAAGAATAAGCTAGGACCAGCTATAAACTTATTTCATCTTCTCTACATCTTATTCCACTTGTTTTTTTTTTCCCCTTTCCACATTTCTTACTCTCCTATCTCTGTTGAGATAAATCAAAAATGCTGGAAATATACAGCTGATTTGTTGGTATCTAAAAGAGAACACACAGTTAATCTTCCAATGCATACTTCCTATCAGAAATTGAAACTGCAGGACGGACAATGTCTTTCGTAGAATCCTTTTCATTCCTTGAATGTGATATCATTTCAGCATTTTCTTGGAATATTTCAAATTTTGTTTTTTTTTCCTTTTTCCCTTTTAGAAACATTTGAACATTTAAAGGACATACACACTAATGCAGATACAGTTTTAGTTTGCTATTTTGTGGAGCACACTGGCAGATGCTTTTGTCATGACATTTAGGGTGTGTGAATTGAGGCAAAAGCAAATAATGCAAGATGAGTGTTATTTTGTACAGTGTGATTAATTGATCAATACATTGTAAACAAATTTACTGAATTCTAATTCTTTGTCAGTGAAAATTGTGAAGGCTTGGCAATTACAAGGCTACCTGTTTAGCATTTATTTGTTTTTAAAACAACAACTTTGCACTGCACATCATTCTCTAAGTCTAAAATAGGAAATTCTTGTTGACTGAGTGTCTATTGTCAGTGTTGGGTAGAGCATGAAGGCGTAGTGGTTAGCACAATGCCATTATAGCACCAGTAATTGGGGCTGGAGTTCAAATCTGGCACTGTCTGCAAGGAATTTATGTGCTCCCCATGTCTGAGTGTGTTTTCCCCTGGGGCACCAGTTTCCTCCCACCATTCAAAAAGTGCTGGGGGTGTAAATTGAGCAGCATGGGCTCGAAAGCCAAAATGGCCTGTTAACATACTGTATGTCTAAATATAAAATAAGTTTAACACTTCTGATGCAGTGCATATACTGTTCATTAAGAACCATTGGTTACCTCACATCAGTGCCACATAAGTTGTATTAGCATTAGGCTTAGTCCCACAAATACTGGAATAAAACAACATCAAATCTGGTATGTGAAAAATGGAGCTGAAGTTGAGAGGTCTGTGGCCTTATTGTGAAATAAAAAAGTGGAAGAGAACCATAAGAAAATGGATCAGAAATTAAACAGAAATCATATCACCAAGCCTTCACATTACCAGGTTTATACAAGTGACTCATCCATCTTCTGGTCTGAAGAGCAAAAAATAGTCACCTTTGCCTCATGTCCTCCACCCAATCGCTTGTACCATGTACTCCAACAATCTACTGAGAGCATTCAACTAGCAATATATGTCAGGGTACTTTATATTTACCTTGCCTTCAAAGAAACGTCACTTGTGACAAGATGGAAGTCTCTCAAAGTCAACTAACTGAAATGAAGGAACAAGGTGGTTCAATATGTGTCTTTAGTTAACAATGATCTGATGTACAGGGTTCCATTACCCAGTTTTCCATTTCTAATTTTTGTAGCCTGCTGAACAATTGAGTTGTTGGGCTTGAGATGATTCTCATCATTCCAATAAGAAAAACTGCTTTTATAGCTCAAATTGCTTGTAAACTATTCCTCACCCTTTGCTGTTTGTCTGACAATGTTTGAGTACAAAATCAATGGTCTCCAAAGTTGGTAATAGAAAATCAAATAGCATTTGAAAATACCTTTAAACTGCACGACAGTCAAGATTCCTTTCTATTTCTTTCTCTCAATTCCTCTATCTCTACCATAACTGCTCCCAGAATGAGACCTCCCATTCCAGGACATCTGAGAGGTCTGTCTCCTTCAGAAAACCTGGGACTTCTCCTCTGTTGCCATTAACTCTGCCCTTAGCTGCATCTCCTTTATTTCCCGCACATCTGCCCTAACACCACCCACCCCCATAGACAAAAGGTCAGAGTTCCCCTCATCATCCCCTACCAGGCCACCAGCCCCCGCAACCAACATATTTGCAATTTTGGCCACCTACAATGAGATCCCACCACTGAACACAACTTTCCCTCCCTCTTTGCTTTGCATAGGTGTTGTTTCCTCCATGACTCCCTTGTCCACTCACCCCTTCCCACCTATCACCCCCCCCCTCCATCCCCAGGTACCTACCCCGGGTATCTCCTCCCTTATCACTTTTTGGGGCTCCAAACAGTCCTTCCAATTGAAGCTGAGGTCATTTACTGTATCCAGTTTTCCCTATGTGGCCTCCTCTACAACTGGGAGATTGGTGCAGACTGGGAGATCACTTCATTGAGCATCTTCACTCTGTTCACTGCCACAGCAAGGAACTCCCAGTGGCCAGCCACTTCAATTCTACACTACATTGCCTCACTGACATGTTTGTCAAGGCCTTATGAACTGCCATGTACTGTACAACACTCCAAACAGACAGCATCATGATCAACCCCTGATTTCCATTATCCCCCTACCCCATTCTTCCTCTTTCCTGCAGCCCTCTATCTCCATTTATACAGCTTCTCACCCTCGTCCCATCAGAGCTTTCTTGTGCTACTGTTCACGCTGCTGACTCATTACTGCACTGCCAGATTCCGTTCAAACAAAATCATCTGGCTTGTGGATGGTGAAGTTGGCTTTATCGGCAACGACGATGAGTCTCCTAACAGAGATAGGTTTGGGAGGCTTGTCAAATGGAGTGAGAGCCACAACCCAAGTCTCAACGTCAACAAAACAAAGGCAATGATTAGGGACTTCAGTAGGATGAAGGTCGACCACTCTCTGCTACACATCAATTGCTTCATCGTAGAGAGAGTGGGGAGCATAAAATTCCTAGGCATGCATATAACAGATGACCTATTCTGAACCTATACACCTGCTCATTAGTCAGGAAGGCAAGCACTTCCTAAGAAGGTGAGGAAGGCAAGGCCACTGGCCCCATTTTGACACATTTTTTTATTGGAGAAGAATTGAGCGTCCTGTCTAGCTGCATCATTGTTTGGCATGGTAGCCGCAAAGCATCAGACCAGAAATCAAGACCGGGTCAGCCAAGAAGATCACTGGGGTCTCCCTTTCCTGCATTGATGACCATCTCCACGATAGTTGCTTAAATAGAGCTCAAAGAATTATTGTAGATCCCTACCATCTTGAGTTCATTTGATTGCACAGACCTCTGAGCTTGATCTGTTGGGCCTTTCAATGCATGAATCTGGTTTGGCAGAAAGGTAAATTCGTATAAAGTTTGAGATGGAGCTGGGAGGGATAAGATTGCTTCAGCTGCCTGCAATTGATCCCCCACCCAGACTTCCACATGAACCACTACTGGGGGTAAGCTCACACTGGAATATTGGAAATGGGCCAGATCCCTCAAGAGGCACAACAGATGACAAAATTATTCAAAGGAAACCTTCAGCGCAATTTATAGGCAACCTGAAAATGAGCCAAACCACATTTCGACTCTCATAACCCCAGAGAGAAAGCTGTACTAATGTGAAATATGAGTGCAACCATGTACTCTCATTTTAATAAAGTGCCTTCCATAATGTTTGGGATAAAGACACTTTTTTTTTCCTTTATTTGCCCCTGTGCACCAAAGTTTTAAATTGATAATCAAACAATTTGCATGTGATTAAATAGCACATTCCAGATTTTATTTAAGGTATTTGTGTATATTTTGGTTTAACCATGTAGGAATTACAGCATTTTTTATACATAGTTCAGGGCACCATAATATTTAAAACATAGCAATGGTATCCATATTAAAGTAGTGATATTCAGTACTTTGTTGCATATCCCTTGCATGCAATGACAACTTGAAGTCTGTGATTCATTAATTTCACCAGGTGCTGAGTCTCTTCTTTGCTGATGCTCTGCCAGGCCTCTACTGCAGCCACCTTCAACTCCTGCTTGTTTTAGGGGCTTGTTCCCTTGGGTTTTCTATTCAGCAGATGGAAAGCATGCTCAATTCGATTTAGATCAGTTGATGGACTTGGCCATTCAAGAATTTTCCAGTGTTTAGCTTTGAAAAATTCCTTTGTTGCTTTAGCAGTACGTTTGAGATCATTGACCTGCTGTAGGATGAAGTGCCGTCCAAGGAGTTTGGAGGCATGTGCTCAAACCTCTCTACCCTCAGAATTCATTTTGCAACTGCCATCGACAGTTATATCATCAATGAAGATCAGTGCGCCAGTATCTGTGGCAGCCATACATGGCCAGGCCATAACAACCCCCACCACCATTTCACAGATGAGGTCATATGCTTTGGACCTTAGGCAGTTCCTTTATGCCTCCACATTTCGCTCTTGCCATCACTCTGATACAGGTTAATCTTGGTCTCATCTGTCCACAAGACCTTTTTCCAGAATTCTGCAGGCTCTTTTAACTACTTCTTGGCAAACCGTAATCTGTTTCAGAGGCTGACTAATGGTTTGCATCTTGCACTGTGGCCTCTGTAGTTCTATTCATGAAGTCTTCTGTGGAGAATAGTCATTTGGCACATCTACACCTGCCTTCTGAAGAGTGTTTCTGATCTGTTGGACAGGTGTTCTGGAATTTTTCTTCTGCCATTAGCAGTGGGGGGTCTTCCTTGGAATACCAGTCCCTTTTGCGATTACTGAGCTCACCAGTACGCTCTTTCTCCTTAATGGTGTCCCAAATTGTTGATTTTGGTAATTCTAAGGTTTGGGTGATGTCTCTTACTTTATTCTTGTTTTTCCTGGAGCCTCCATGTCAATGCAATCATGAAGAAGGCTCACCAGCTGCAATACTTAGAAGTTTGAGATTTGGTACATCACCAAAGACTCTTGTAAATTTCTACTGAGTTCATCACTCTCTGGTATTAAAGGACCAGAAAAAACTACAGAGGATTGTCTCGGCCAACGCCATCACAGACATCAGTCTTCACTCCACTGAGGACATCTAAAAGAGATGGTGCCTTAAGAAAGCAGTCTCTATCCTCAGTGACTCTCACCATCCTCTCCACACTGCTATTAGGAAGGCGGTATAGGAGAGTCTAAAGGTGAGCACCCAGTGGCACAAGGACAAATTCTACCCTGCTGCCATCAGATTTTTGAATGGAAAATGAACCACACACTACCTCACTTTCTCTCATTTTTGTACTAATTTATTTTTAAACTGTATAAATTTATAGCAATATTTGTGCAAACAGTCCCGGGGTTAACTACAAGTTCCATTGCCTAGGTTTGTATTTAACTCAAATTTGTATTCAAGTTGGAACAAGTACATATGGTCCTTATCAGTTAGTCAAATGTTTATCTTGGTATATTAGTATATATTTTACCTTTCTATGCATATAAAACACTTAAACACTTCCAAATACACTGCACCTTAACATCTTAAACATAATTGGATGATGTAGGAGAAGGTGGAGAGTTGGTTACTGTTGAAGAAGATAGACCTGGTGCTGGAGAGTCAGGGTTTGATTCTGCTGCTGGAGAAAAGGGGTGCACAATATGCGGTACGCTACTCTCTCGTGATGGCATCCTTGTGCGAGAGTATCATACACCTATCCTCTTGCGATGTTGATTCACCAATGCTTGAACTGGAACTGGCTGGCTTGTCAGTTCATAAGTACGAATTGTTTGTAAATCAGTTATTTTTTGACCCGGGGACTGCCTGTACTGTAATGCTTCCACAAAACAACTAATTTCATGACATGTTCATGATGACAAATTTTGATTCTGACAGTAATTTATTGATTGATCCAGGGACATGGCATAGTGTGTGGTCTGGGCGAGAGGAATTACTGTTAGGGAAATTAAATGTAATTACTTAAATAAACTTTGAAATTAAAAGATCTGGTGTCAGCATTCGAAACACAAAAGCTTCTGGGTTGCTGTAAAATGTTCTTGGTTCTCAAATATTGTTCAGGGAAGAAAATATCCACTACTTGTTTGGTTTGAACTCTTTGTGACTGCAGACTTGCAATGATATGGTTGATTCTTAACTGCCAGAAAATCACTAATTTAAAAAGCAATTTGAGGTAGAGACTTAAATAATGCATAAAAAAAATGAAATAAATTTAGATCCATCATCTTCCCCACAAGGCAAGGTGGCTGTATGAATAACGGGTTATGTTTACTCCTGAGAGAGAAATTTATGCTTCAGGCTCAACAACAAAAAACGTTAGAAAACACCCCTGGCACTAATCCCAGTCTGGCATAGATCCAGACAGCAGTCACACACTACAGTAAACTTGAAAACATTTTAATGAACATGCTATTCCAAGGTTAGCTGTTCATGTATGGTTCCATTATATATAAACACATTTGCTAAAAGAATTTAGAACAATTTGATTTTAACCAAGAATTGAATTTGTGTTCATAAAGCAGGCACAGTAAGGCCTTGAACAAATTTCATATGTTAACCCATTCAAAGATTGTGACAAAAGTAGTAACAAATCGCTTTTTGGGGTCAATCATGGGATGAGTATTTGCAAATCCACATTTGTTTCAGATGCAGCTTTACTTTTATAGACACAAGAGACTAAACGTTTTTTAATCTGAAACAAAAAAAAATTTCTGTAGGAACACAGTGGGTCGGGCAATATCTGCAGAGAGAAATGAGCACTCAATGTTTCGAGTCAAGACCCGTTATTGAGTCTCAGTAAAGGGTCTCATCCTAAAACTTTGAACATTTCCCTCCATGGAGACTGCCCGACCTGTAAACGCCCTCCAGCTTCTTTTTGTTCATGCAAGATTCCAGCAGTTGCAGTTTTGTGTTTCATTGTGTTAAAAGAATATCCCTGAGGAAGGGTTTCTGAGGAACCAGATCTACCAGCATTTTGGTTACCAGAGACTGATTAGAGATAATCTTTATGGTTTTCTGCATGAGAGATCACATCTCATGAATCTGGTAGAGCTTTTTGAAGAGGTGACTGAGAGGATTGGTGAGGGCAGGGCAGTGGATATTTTAAGTAGAACTTTAGCAAGGCAGGTAGTCTGGAACGTTAGATTACATAGGTTCGCAGGTCAGCTAGCCAATTAAACACAAAACTGGGTTAGTGAAAGGAATCAGACGATAGTAGTGGAGGGTTGTGTACTGATATATTTTCCTCCTCTGTATAGCCCCTACTGGCTACTGTATACATGAGCTGGCCTGCTCACTAATGACTCATCCCCTCAGTCTCCTCCCCTCTTGCTCTGGCCATAAAGGTTGAGTTACCTCCCCCTTTCCAGCAGTCCTGTACCTGGCTTGTGTGTTTTAAAGCCTGTCATTCCTGAAGTCCATGACTCTGTGGTTATTGATAGAGCCATCAATTTAATACACACAACCTCTCTCAGGTAATAGAGAAATTGCTGTGCCCCGATCAGTTGGAAGTGGACCCCCAACTCCCAGGAGTGTCGGAGTACTATGAGCAGTGAATCAGCTGCTTCGATGACTTTTTCGAGGTCATGGCCGAATTGGTGGACTCTGACGAAAAAAAGCTAAAGGTCCTACAAGCAAGAGTCGGCCAGAGAGTTTTTCAGGCCATAAAGAGCTGTGCTACTTACACGGAGACAATGGCCAAACTCCAGACCCTCTACAAACCGAAGCTCAATGAGGTGTATTCGTGCTACCTCCTGGCATCCCGAAAACAGAAGTCCCATAAGTCATTGAAAGATTTCCTTCGTGCCGTTCGTGCTGGGAAAAGACTGTTGGGGTACTCCTGCGGCATCAGTGTGTCAAAGACCTGGTCCAGGACGCCTGTGTGTCAGGGTTGAGGTCCAATTACATCAGGCAGCATCTGCTTGAAGAGGATCAACTACCACTGAAACAGGTTGTGCAGTTTACCAGAACCATAGACTCGGCCCAAAAGGAAAAACCGGGCCCACCTGTGCACTGGTGACACTTGGGCAATGACACCTGGAACTGCCAACCCGACCGTGGCAGCCGAGCACTCGAAGTACCCATGATAACTCTGCCCTGCAAAAGGTGCTACCTGCTCCGGCTACGGTAAGAGGGGGCACTATCAGTGGGTCTGTAAAGCCAGGACCTCCCCACAAAGCAGCGCGGCGTGCACGACTGGGCATGTCCTGCCCTCACTTCTGGTGCCGACCGCATGCACTGCGAGATGAACACCATCTTACCTGCCGCCACCCCCGCCCTCCGCGTGAACGGCACCGCTACCACCAGTCTTGCTGTCATCACTTCTGTCTGGCTCCGTGACTCCACCCCCGTGGAAGGGGCCATTTCCGTCTTCTCCCTCTTCCTCGGCAGCGATTACCACATGGTCAACACAGAGGCCACCATCCTGTACATCGGGCCTCTCCGACGTCAACGCTCCACTCCTGGACTCGATTATGCTGAACCAGGCCAACCCTCACCCGATCGCCCACACTAAAATTGAGATAGAGGTGAATGGGCTCAAAATTAACTGCCTCTTCGACAGTGGCAGTACAGAGAGCTTCATCCACCTTGACTTGGCCCGCAGACTCCCTGTCTGGCTGATGAATGGCTCTATATCAATGGCTGCAAAGGACCACCAAACTAACATCTGTGGGTACTGTGTTGCGTCTCAGACAGTGGGGAAGGAACATTAAAATTACTTTTCCCTGTTGGTCATGCCCCAGCTCTGCGCGCTGATACTCCTCGACTTCCAAAGTCAGTTTAGGAGTGTGACTATGATGTTCGGGGGCCCACAACTGTAACTCACTGACCCCCCCCCCCTCACCAGAGTTCCCCAGCAACGGCCTGTGGCCTTTCCACCCTTTGAGGACTCCTCCATCATTATTCGCTAACCTAACCCCAGACTGCAGACCCATAGCCACCAAAAGCAAGTGCTACATCGCCAAGGATATGGCATTCATCCGGCCTGTGGTTCAGTGACTCCTGTCGGAGGGGATTATCGCCCCTAGCTCCAGTCCCTGGAGAGCCCAAATCTTGATGGTGAGAGGTGGGAGCAAGCCCCAGATGGTTATAGATTACAGTCAAACCATCAATTGCTTCACACAGTTGGTCGTAGATGAGCACAACCTGGCAGCAACATTCCCTTATTCAGACAATGTCATCATCTGTAGTCATAACCAGCAGGACCACAATGCAAACCTTGCAAAATTTTTGTGTATGGCAAACTCCCTTAATCTGACCTATAATAAGGACAAATGTACTTTTAGCACAAATCGCCTGGCCCTACTTGGATGCATTATGGCACATGGTGTCATTGCCATGGATCCCGACTACATGTGACCCCTGATGGAACTCCTGTCCCAAACACCCTGAAGGCACCGAAGAGGTGCCTGGGGCTGTTTTTGTATTATGCACAATGGGTGCCCAATTACGCAGATAAAGCCCACCCCTTGATAAAGTCCACAACCATCCCGGTATCAGCAGAAGCCCAGGCTGCTTTTCACCACATCAGAGGAGACATCGCAAAAGCCATGATGCATGCCGTGGATAAATCCATCCCCTTCCAGGTGGAGAGTGATGCCTCCAACTTCGCACTGGTCGCCACACTCAACCAGGCAGGCAGGCCAGTAGCATTTTTTCCCGTACCCTTCACGGCCCTGAGACGCAGTACTCCTCTGTCAAGAAGGAGGCGCAAGCAATCGTTGAGGCAGTGTGCCATTGGCACCATTGCCTGACCGGTAAAAGGGTAAACCAACAGACCAATGTGCCGTCACCTTCATGTTCAACACAAAATTGAGGGGTAAAATAAAGAACAACAAGATCCTTAGGTGGAGCATTGAGCTCTCCGCCTACAATTTCAACATCTTATACCAGCCAGGTAAGCTCAACGACCCTCCAAATCCCCTTTCCCGGGGGACGTGCGCCAATGTGCATCTCAACCACCTCCAAGCCCTCCATAATGATCTCTGCTATGAGCTCTGCCAGGTCTGAGCCTAATGCAAGCCACAGTTCTTCCGACCCATGAGGCACACCCCATAAAGGCCAAACGTCCTTTCGAACGATTCGGTGTCATTTTCAAGGGCCCCCTACCCTCAACTAACAGGAATATCTATTTCCTTAACATTATAGATGAGTACTCCAGGTTCTATTTTGCCATCCCCTGCTTGGATATGACCTCAGGGATGGTTATTAAGGCACTGCACAGCATCTTCACTCTTTTTGGGTACCCAACTACATCCACAGTGATCGGGGGTCCTTGTTCATGAGTGAGGAGCTGCAGCAGTTCTTCCTGGCCAGAGGCATAGCCACCAGCAGGACCACCAGTTACAACCCCAGGGGGAATGGCCAGGTGGAGAGAGAGAATGCCACCATTTGGAAGGCTGTGCTCCTAGCCCTCAGATCCAAAACCCTACCAGTATCCTGCTGGCAAGACATGTTGCCAGAAGCTCTGCATGCCATCCAATCGCTCCTGTGCACTGCCACGAATACTACCCCGCATGAACTTATGTTTGCCTTCCCTAGGAAGTCAGTGAATAGTTCCTCGATGCCCCGTGGTTGGCGCCCTCAGGACCAGTCCTGTTCTGGAAATATGTGAGGGGCCATAAAACAGACCCGCTGGTTGAAGAAGTGTACCTCGTACATGCAAACCCACAGTATGCTTTTGTGTGGTACCCCGATGGTCATGTGAACACAGTAACCATCTGGGACCTGGCGTGTGCCGGAGAGCCCAGAATTACATAATCCACCCCTGACCACCCAACTTTTCACAACTCACCCCATTGGGATTCATTGTTAGAAACCAAGTTTCCCGGGACACCCTTCCTTGAACACACTCCAACAGTGCCGACCCCCGTCTAAGTACTGAATTCTTCCCCTTCCCATGCTTTTTCAGTCAGCAGCCCGGCACAGACAGTCCCTTCCCCGCACATACAGACAGCTGCCCCACCTCCTGACACCCAACCATCAGCACAGCAGACCATCTCCACGCCTGCTCCTCGCCAGTCCCACAGACAGAAGAGGAGGACGCTGGTGCAGCAGGGCCACTAGCCTTGAGTGTTTGAAGTGGGGGGGGGGGGTTCTGTTTTAAAAGGAGGGGTGAATGTACTGATATGTTTTCCTCTACTGTATAGCCTCTACCGTTTACTGTATATATGAGGCTGGCCCGCCCACTATTGACTCATCCCCCAAGTTTCCTCCCCTTTTGCCCTGGCCACAAATGTCAAGTTACCTCCCTCTTTCCGGCAGTCCTGTACCTGAATCTGGGCCAGCCAAAGTCTTGTGTGTATTAAAGCCTATCGTTCCTGAAGTCCATGACTCTACGGTTATTGATAGAGTTTATCAGGTTGCTTTTCAATTGGTAGCTTGTGACCAATGGTGCATCTCAGTAATTGGTGTAGAGTCCATTTGTTTGTTATTGAAATAAACAATTTGGATGCTAATTATTTTGACAACGTCATTTTGGTATCAGAGCAAAATGTGAGTAGAGTGAAACACTGAAGTCTGCAGATATTGTGATGTAGTAAAAACACACTGAAATGGTGGAGGAACTCAACCAGTCTTTCAGAGTCAAAAGGACAGTATAGTAGTAGTAGTTGTAGTTTTAGGTTGTCGTCTTTCTCTTCTTAAAAAAAAAACCCACATTTCTCCAAACCTGCAGTGCTACATTAAAAAACATGACAACTACAAACAGTATAGGAACAGAACCACCAAGTCCCGAAGAGGCCACTGTGAGCAACTGCTGCGCCGCTATCTTGGGCCTTGAGCCGCCACTATCTCCCCACAGGAGATATCACAGAAAAACTCTTTTACACATCTCCACTTACACACAACTACTTAAAATGTATATAAAAAACATAGTGCCACAATACATTGATTTTCAGAGGTCATGGTTTCAGAAGAGATGGATTGTAATATGTCTTTAGATGTTGACTTGTCTGCTAGAGACCATTCACCAGATCCGAGGAGCCCGGTGCAGGCTACAACTGTCCAGCAGTCAAGGCCAGGTTTATCGGCATTTGCTGGACTCTGGATGTTAAGTTGTTTTTACCTCACAGATCACTTTCACTCAAGGTCGAAGCCAAGGCATCTCCCCAACAATAATATTGCCGACGATTGGGCAAGACCCCTTCTTCAAGGAATGAGATTTTTTTTTTCCAGAGCAAAATGTGCTTAACTCTGCAGCCATTGACATTTCTCTTAATTGGTCAGGCCATTCAAGAGCTGGGATATCATCTTACAATTGTACAAGACATTTTTGAGGCCACATTTGGAGTATTGTGGTTACTTATCATCATTCAGTGATGGGAAAGATGGCATTTAGTTGCTAAGAATACAGAAAAATTTGCAAGGATGTTAACAGAACTGGAGAGCTTGAGTAAAAAGGAGACTGGAATTTTTTTTCCACTGGAGTGTGGAATTCCTTGTGGGTACTTTATAGATGTAGATAAAATCATGAGGAGCCTGGATGAGGGAAATGGTCTGTTTCAGGCTAGGGGAGCCCAAATTGAGCTCCATAGCTTTAAAATTAAAGAGAAAAGATCTAAAAGGGGCCCAAGGGATAACTTTTTCACACAGAAACGAGCTGCCAGAGGAAGCTGTAGAAGTGGGTATAATTGAAGGGTTTAAAAGTCATTCAGACAGCTACGTGGATAGGAAAGAGATGGAGGGATGTTGAGACACAAATATGACTAGCTCAGAGGGACAACCTGATCAGCAGGAACAGGTGGGGGTGAAGGTCTTGTATCTGTGCAGTATGGCTCTCTGACTCTATTTCATCCAAACAAGGCTTTGTTGTACTCCTATTGAGTTACTGGACTGGTTTAGTCAACTATTCCATAACCTAAAATATTCAATATTGCAAAATTATTTTTAAAAGATGCAAGTTCAGCTACTCATTCAGAATTGGCAATGGTGCCATAGGGATTGAACAGGAAGTAGTATATCAAACTGTACAATTGTAATTTAATTCCACCCTTAACTCTAAGCTGTGCATGGGACTTTACTTTCCATTCACTTCATGGGTAACCAGAGAATTTTAAACGTTCTTTTCTGTCATTGTTTACTTTGTGGAGTCCTTGAAGTACTCAAATTATTGATGTAACTCTAATAAAAATATTCCAACGTTAAGATTTTATACAGAAGGAACTTGTATGATAAAACCAAGACTGACAAGTAAACGCTGCTGTTTGCATCCTGCAATTCTGACATCTTATTTCCAATAACTACTTTATTTTGATAAAGATTGAAACCTGGGTATTCATTTGGATGCATTGAAATAAAATCTCATACTCTATATCAGTGGTTTCAATTTTTTTCTTTCCACTCATGTACCACCTTAAATAATCCCTAACCCATAGGTGCTCTGTAAGGGATTGCTTAAGATAGTATGTGGGTGGAAAGAAAAAGTTTGAAAATTGCTGTTTTAATAGTACTGAGGCGGGCTGCCGAACGCTCCATGCCCAAATCAGCGACCCAACACATACACAGCCAGCCAAAGCAGGCCACGGTCTTCAAAGTCGACACCCAACTCAGCAGCACGAAGCTACAGAGCCCCATTCCGATGAGCTGGCCACGTGCAGCCAATCTGGTGGAGTTGGGGAAGCAGCCACATGATGACATCAGAGTTGGGCTGCCAGCACGATAAACCAGTGTTGAATTCACTCCTGTAGTTCGTGTCTCTTCTTGGAGCATAACCTCTCCAGCAGTAGCAGCAGCTACAGTGCTGACTCCTGAATGGTCCAACCAGCATCGTGGGCCTGAAGAATGAGTGACCAGCCTGCAATCATTGCAGTCTTGTTGAAGCTGCCCAGTTTCTGGACATCACAGCTACAGGTGTGGATCCAGCAAGCTGAGGTGCAGTTTGCCATATGGAACATCACCGCCGACAACACCCGCTCCCACAATGTGGTCAGCACCCTCGAGCAGGACACCTCCGGAACAAGGGAAGTATCAGACCTTCATGGAGCTACAAACCCAAGCTTTCGGGTTTTCACGGCGCAAGCACACCGCCCAACTGCTAAACATGGACAGTTTGGGGGACAGGGCCCCATCCGCCCTCATGAGTGACATGCTCGCCTTGAATGATGGCCATATCCCTTGTGCTTTGTTCGAGCAAATTTTCCTGGAGAGATTACATCAGGCTACTCATAGAGGACATTGCAGACCCCTGAAAGGTAGCCACCAGAGCTGACATGCTCTGGGCAGCAAAAAGGGATACTTGCATTTCGTTAAACCACATGTCCTCTTTTCATCAACATCGGCCTAACAGGAGGCCACTCGACAGACCGGCCAGCAAGTCTTCCTCCAAGCTGCAAACCCCAGTGAGCCGTATAACTTCTACCATCAGTGATGGGGTGCTGAGGCTCGTTGATGCCAATCACCCTGCGGTTCCCAGGAAACACCAACACCAGGCGTCATTAGTGGCTGAGACGGATGACCTACACAACAGCCTTCTACACATCCAGGCTACAGTGTCAGGCTGATGCTACCTGGTCAACACTGGGGTCGAGGTCAGTGTCCTCACCCCTCACCCCTCACCTCTGATGCATACTACCAGAGGGCAAGGCATGGATTACAGGCCAGTAACTCTTCAATACGGACTTGCGGCACCCATACTATCCCCCTCCATTTTGACAACCACCGCATCACTTGGCAATTTGTTTTAGCAGGCGTCCACCAGCATCTCCTTGAGGGTGGACTTCTTGATGGTCAACTCCTTCCTAGTCGGCATCAAGGGCCACCGGCTAGTACGAGAGGAGTCACGTGATGGAGTACTGGCTGGTCGAGGAGAACCAGCTCTCTCCAGAAAAAAGGAAAAAAAGTTTGGAAAAAACAGAGCTCAACAAATATAAAACTCAAGAAATAGAAGATAAAGTTACAGAGAAGAACCAGAAGATGGGACCCAAAAAGGAGAAAGAAGGAACAACGGGAAAAAAGAAGGAAAATCACCGGAGAAGAAAGGCCTTACCTGCACGCGGGAACAGGGAGCTATGGTGGTGAAGAGCAGCCGATCTCCGAGGTTGGTGAGTGCCCAGCGAAGTCATGACCTCCCAGCTCTTAGAGGCTAACAAAAATGCGCAATCAAAAGACAAAGTGAACACCAGCGGGAGGGGGGCTCAGGTGAGGAGCGGGCAGCTACAGCACAACCAGCTGAGAGACACCCAGTATCGGGGCGCTCAGCTGGAAGAAACCTACAATCAAGAAAAACAAAATAATGACAAGAAAAGAATCGAGGAGCTGGGAGAACGGCGACAGGGTGATTGACGATGAGACGATCAACAGCAGGAGGCCCGGCAGACAGATGGCTTGTGACCGGAGGCCCAACAGCAAGAGGAGGCCCTGAAAGACATAGAAGTAATTCATCAGAAAGAGCAGAAGAGACACACATACAGGTGTAACAAAGAAGAGAAGAAGAAGACATAAACACAGGTACAGACACAGAAGAAGAGGAGGAAGAAGATGAAGATCTTCACAGGGAAAAAGGTAAAACAGATGGACAAAATATAGATAAAGCTTTTTTTGAAGAGCAATTGAGGTCAAAAGAATGATTATCATTAGAATTTAGTGCAATTAAAAGAAAAATGAAAAGAACAGAAGATAAAATGGAAAGTTTAGAACTGGTCATGATGGAAATAGGGAAAAGTAGAAAATGTGGAAGAACTGGAAAATGCTGTAGAAATGGAAGTAAATGATTTAAGAGAAAAATTGGAAGAAAGTGGCAAAAAAGTTAGAGACACAAGAGTTGTTATCTCAGAAAATTGATATGTTAGAAAACTACAGTAGGTGAAACAAAATAAAAATAGTGGGCCTGAAGGAGGATGAAGAAGGCTCAGACATGAAGGAATTTATAAAATGATAGATCGCAAAGGTTTTGGGAATGACAGATTTGCATAAAGATATAGAAATAGAAAGGCACATAGAGCACTAGTACTGAAACCACAGTCACATCAAAAACCAAGATCCATCTTAATAAAACTTTTAAGATATATGACAAGACAGAATATACTTGAGCAGGCAAGGAATAAAGTTAGAGAAGATAATAAACCATTGGAATATAAGAGACAAAAAATATTTTTTTACCCAGACATAAGTTTTGAACTCTTAAAGAAGAGGAAGGAGTTTAATATGGCGAAAATTATTTTATGGAAGAAAGACCATAAATTCATGTTAAGCCATCCAGCTGAACTTAAAGTATTTATCCCTTAGAACAAAATAGGCTGTTCTCTGAATCAGAGAAAGCACAAGAATTTGCAGAACATTTGCAGGACAGAAGAAGAGATGAAGAGGTGTAACAAAAAAGAGAATCGGCAATAAAATATACAAAAAGAAGTAATAATACAAAGTAAAAATAATGTATATTAAAAGTTCTAAAGATGGAAACAAGAAGGGAAAGGAAGGAAGGAAGAAGGGTGAAAAAAAGAGAGCTTTGTTGTATGTATAGAAAAAGTATTTTCTGGGGGGGCTGGGGGGGGGAGAGAATAACCATCACTGTGAAATCAGTTGACCCTTGCGAGTAAGATCGCAAACCAAATGGAAAGGGGAGTGGTGGTTGCCAGGCAAGCGATAAGGAGTAACTCAGGAATAGGGGGGTTCATTTGGGTTTAAGGAGTTATTGGTTGTGGGGATTGTTGGAGTATTTTATGTTTTAAGTGTGTTGTCATACATTGAGATTAAAAAGGGATACTTAAAAGACAATAATGGAAAAAACAGGGATGGAGGTGGCGAGGAGGCAGAAAAGAGGGGCAAACAAGATATAAGATGGCCTCGTTGAATTATATGACTATAAACATTAATGGAATACATAACCAAATTAAAAGGAAGAGGCTACTAAATTTACTGAATAAAGAAAAAGTAGATGTAGCATTTGTGCAGGAAACATATCTAACCGAGGTGGACCATAACTAATTGAAGAGAGACTTGGTAGGACACGTAGCAGCAGCATCATATAATTCAAAAGCTAGAGGTGTAGCCACATTAGTTAGCAAAAATGTACCAATCAAGATAGAGGAGGAAATAAAAGATCCAGCGGGGAGGTATGTAATGATAAAGTGTCAAATATACTCAGAATTTTGGAATTTACTCAATATATATGCACCTAACAAGGAGGATCAAAAGTTTATGCAAGATATTTTTTTGAAGATTGCAGATACACAAAGAAACATTCTGATAGGAGATTTTAACCTTAATTTGGATCCAGTGTTAGATAAAACTGGAAAGATAACAAACAAAAAGAATAAAGTAGCCAACTTATGGTTAAATCAATGCAGGAAATGAAACTTGTGGTTATATGGAGGAGGCAGCACCCAAAAGAGAAGTATTCATATTACTCGAGTAGGCATAAAACATACTCAATGATTGATATGTTTTTATTGTCGGCCCATATTCAAGAGAGTATCAGGAAAACTGAGTATAAAGCTAGACTACTTTCAGATCATTCACCCCTGTTATTAGCAATAGAACTGGAATTAGTGAAAAGGGACGATATAAAGAAAGAGAATTGGCGAAGAAATAAATAAAATATGAAATATTACAAACGTACAAGGTGGAGAAGAACCTAATGAAAACAATGCAAGAGTATTACAAGTTGGGAGAAAAAACACATAAGATATTTGCCTGGCAACTTAAAACAGAGCAAGCAAAAAGAACTGTATTGGCATCGAGGAAAAGGGACAAACAAATAACATACAACCCAACAGAGATTAATGAAAACTTTAAGGAATTTTATGAACAACTAATATCAATCTGAGAATGAGGGGGGGAAGCGATAAAATAGAGGAGTTTTTAGCCAAAATTGAACTACCGAAATTGCAAGTAGAGGATCAAAACAAACTGATAAAACCATTCGAAATAAAGGAAGTACAGGATATATTAAGAAAGCTGCTGAACAATAAAACACCAGGAGAGGATGGATTTCCAATAGAATTTTATAAAACATTTAGGGTTATTAATTCTTCCTCTCCTGGAAGTAATGAATCATGTAGAAGAAACACAAAGCTTACCAGACAAGTAAGACAGCAATACCAAAGATGGGGAAGGATCCATTAACACCAGCATCATATAGACCAATATCTTTACTTAACTAAGATAATAGCAAAATTATTAGCAAACAGATTGGCCGACTGTGTACCAAAAATAGTAAAACAAGACCAAACTGGATTTGTCAAGAAAAGACCAACAGCAGACAATGTCTGTAAATTTATTAATTTAATTCATGCAGCTCAAGGGAATAAAAAAACAATGGTGGCAGTTGCTTTAGATGCAGAAAAAGCCTTTGACAGGGTAGAGTGGAACTACTTATTTAAAGTATTACGGAAATTCAATCTGCCAGAAAAATATATAAATTGGATGAGCACTTTATATAATGGCCTGTTGGCAAAGGTGGTGGTAAATCGATATGTATCAAAACAGTTCAAACTAAGCAGATCAACTAGGCAGGGATGCCCATTGTCCCCCTCACTGTTTGCCTTAGCAATAGAACCATTGGCAGAGCTGATAAGAAAGGAAAATAAAATAAAAGGGATAAAAATAAAGGAAAATGAGTACAAAATCAGCTTATTTGCAGACAACATCATAGTATACCCAACAGAACCAGAGAAATCAATAAAAGAGTTATATAAGAAGTTGAAGGAATATGGAGAAATATCTGGGTATAAGGTCAACACAAATAAAAGCAAAGTGATGCCAATGAGTAACGCAGACTATACAGAACTCAAAAAATAATCTCCATTTAAATGGCAATCACAAGCGATTCAATACCTAGGTATTAGGATAGACAATAACTTAAACCACTTGTTTAAACTAAATTATTAGCCATTAATAAGGAAAATACAGGAAGACTTAGAAAATTGGAAAGAATTACCGCTAACATTGATAGGGTGAATTGCATTAAAATGAATGTATTCCCACGTATACAATACTTATTTCAAACATTACCAATTCCCTTAACGAGATTCTTTGCAGAACTAAGGAGAATAATGAAGTTCTCATGGAAAGGGAGAAAATCGAGGGTAGCACTAGATAAATTAACAGAGAGGTATAACCAAGGTGGTTTGCAGTTACCAATCTTCAAAAATTATTATAGAGCTGCACAATTAAGGTATTTATCAGATTTTTCCAGATGAGAGTAAAACCAGATTGGACTAAGATAGAATTAGATAAAATAGGAGAGAAGGTACCAGAACATATACTTTATAAATGGGATGAAAAGCTGGTGCAATATAACAGCTCACCAGTATTGCATCATTTACTTAATATATGGAAGAAGATGCATGTCGAAAGGAAAAAAAAACAAATTACCAAAAATGCTATTGATGCAAAATCCCTTTTACAATAAATAAACCTTTCCTTGAGAGAATGAGAGAGAAAAGGAATCAAGAGTATAGAAAATTGTTTTTTAGGAAATAATTTATTAACATTTGAACAGTTAAAGGACAAATATGTAATAACTCACAGTACAATGTTTGCATACCATCAACTGAAAGCTTATTTAAAGGATAAATTGGGAAACAGATTGAGACTACCAGATGGAAGCAGCTTTGAATATGTGATTACAGACACAATGATAATTAAAAGATTTATAACAAACATGTACATTAAACTGCAAGGTAAGGAAAATTATGAAATAAGGAATAAACCCAAACAAAAGTGGAAAAAGGACTTAAATATTAAGATAAAGAATGAAACATGGAAAAGTTATGTTCTGGAACTATGAAGAATACAATAAACACAAGGTTACGTATGATACAGTATAATTGTTTACACAGGATATATATCACTCCTCCAAAATTAAAAGAATGGGATCCAACAATATCAGATAGGTGTTTTTAGCTGTAAAAATGGAATCGGAACAACAATAAATGCAATTTGGGCATGTGCGCAAGTGAATACATTTTGGGAAGAACTAAATCAGATATTAAATAAAATCACAAAAAAATCCAGAGATCTTTCTTTTAAGTAACATAAGAAGTAAAGAATTAGGCCTCAAATTGGATAAAGCACAGAAAGGATTCATTATGATTGCCTCAGCAGTAGCAAAAACCTGGATAATGTCAACTTGGAAAATGGAAGAGAGCCTGAGAATACAGCAATGTTATATGGAAATGAATAAGTGTATTCCATTGTAAAACATAACATATAATTTAAAAAATAAAGTTATATTGTTTGAACAAATTTGGGAACTATACATGAACCATAACAGGAAGAGCTTTCCTTGGACCTCCATCTCTTAAAATGATAAGATAAAAATGATAAGAAGATAAAAATGATTAGATTTAGTTTGTAAAAGTAGATGACACATTTTTCTTGTTTGTTTTTCCTTTTTGTGAAGACGTTTTATTGTATTGTATATTAATATTTATTGGTTTTGGAGGGGGTGGGAAGGGGGGAGGGAAGGGGGAGAAAAGGGGGAAAATGTCACTGTGTATATTTGATGAGAAACCTCTGTACATATTTTGGTTGATGTGGTTGATAAATTTTAAAAATTTTAAAAAGGGCCACCGGCTAGTACACGTAAATACCTTTCATTGCACTGGAAGGCACCAAACTGACTGCTGTCCATCTACATTCGGTGATA
This sequence comes from Narcine bancroftii, assembly GCF_036971445.1. Taxonomy (NCBI): domain Eukaryota; kingdom Metazoa; phylum Chordata; class Chondrichthyes; order Torpediniformes; family Narcinidae; genus Narcine; species Narcine bancroftii. The sequence goes on from NC_091469.1 coordinate 319,511,476, forward strand.
AGTCCAAGCAATGAGTTCACCAGGATCCCAGCTGAGTTCCCCTCCATTGCGATGCTGCAGTTTAACTCCACTAAACCTGAACACTGGATAAGGCATCACATCCTCACTAAAGGCCCTCCACTTCACGCCAGAGCATGCTGCCTCCCGCCAGATAAACTCAACCTTGCCAAGGAGGAGTTTTTTTTAAATGGAGGAACTCTGCATTGTCCGCAGGTCCAACAGGCCCTGGGCCTCCTCCCTCCACGTGGTCCCTAAGGCATCAGAGGTTGGAGACCATGCGGGGACTACCACTGGCTAAATGGTCACCATGCCGGATAGATACCCCATCCCCCATATTCAGAACTTTTCTGCAAACCTGCAGGGGGCACAGATATTTTCCAAAATTGACTTAATACATGGCTATCATCAGATCTCAGTCCACCCTGAGGATATTGCAGAGGCTGCCATTATTACACCATTTGGGCTGTTAGCATTTCTCAGAATGCCCTTGGGCCTAAAAAAAAACACCACACAGACCTTTTAAAGGCTTATGGATGCTGTGGGCAGGGATTTGAAGTTTGTGTTCACCTACCTCTTGACATCCTGATTGCAAGCCACACTGAACACGCCGCTCACATCAGACATTTGTGCTACAGCTTGAGTGAATTGGCCTGACAATTAATCCAGCAAAATGCCAGGTTGGCAAAGAATCAATTGACTCTTTAGGTCACAGGATCGACTGCCACAGGCTAAACCACAACCCGACAAGGTAGAGGCCATTCGAACATTTCCCAAGCCTAATTCCAAGCCCTCTGCAATCGAACAGCTCTTTCTGTGCTTTTGAATTCTGGTGAATAACCACAACTTCTTTCATAGGGTACTTTAAAAGAAGGGTCTTTCTGTCTTGTATCACTCTTCCAAGCTCAATAACTGACTGCATTTGGGTGACTGCTGTCTCAATACATTTATCAATAACAGATTCCCTTACTTGTGGGAGCAGGAGGTAGTGAATGCTTTATGTATCCTTATTTTCTCCAGAGGATGGATCAACCAAGTGTCTTGCATTCTGGTACATGAATTCAGTGATAAATGATGTAAAGGGTGCCATCATCCAGCACGACAAATAAAACAGCAAACTTTCCATAGTTCTTTCACAATTCTTAGTACCATTTTCACCTTTTAACCTTCTACGATTCATTCACACACACCAGTTCATGAGCATGTCCACAAATTTGACTAGTCTGGACACCAGTGTAGAGTCTGTATGCTTCCATTTCTGCTTTGAAAAATTGGACAAGGGATTCTGTAAATGAAAGCATCCAATTATCCATGTCCTCAACTGTACCTTCATTGAAAAGAAAATGAATACCCTCTTCCTTCTGCAATCTCTGAATATTCTGAATAAAGAATCTGTATGCATTGTACCAAGGTTAGGAAGTCAACCTTGAAAACATCTCTCACTCCTCCTTTAAACCGTAAATGTTCTGCTCTTACAACAGGGGAATTAATAGGTATAGTCTCAATGCATCTGCACCATTGGTGTTTACAATGTGAATTAAATCTGGGTAAGTCTTCTTATACTTGCTCATTTTCTGACCATGGCTATTATGCAGTTACAAGTAACCAACAGTTCTGTAACCCGCGTCAACAAAATGATGCAGTTGAACAGATGTCACCATTCTCTGGAATCTGGGCAGATCCAGGCTGATTGGAAGACAGCATATGTCATGCCCCTGTTTTTTTAAAAAAAGGGTGTAGGCCAAAGGCAAGTAGCTATAGGCCCATTAGTTTAATGTCTGTAGTCTAGCTGAATGTCTGTAGTCAAGAAATTATTTCAGCTATCAATAAGGAAGAAATTGTGAGAGCTCTGGATAGAAATTGTTCCACGAGGCAGATGCAGCATGGATTCAGTAAGGGTCGGTTGCATTAGACAAATTTACTGTAGATTTTGAGGATACACTGATTGCAGTGGATAAAGGGGAACTGGTGGATGTTGTATACTTAGATTTCCAGAAAGTATTCGATAAGATAAAGTTGATAGAGGTGTTTAAAATATTACAAAGAAAAGAGTATGTTAAGAGTAAAAGGATAGTAAGAGACAAAATTAGTCCTCTAGAAGACCAGAGTGGTCGTTTAACCAGATGGGGGAGATCTTAAAAAGTTTTTTGTTTGCATCAATATTTACCCAGGAAACTGGCATAGTGTTTATGGAAGGAAGGGAAACAAGCAGAAGTGGTATGGAACATATAGAGGAGGTGCTGCCTCACAGTGAATGAAGGTTGATAAATCCCCTGGGCCTGACATAATATTCCCTCGGACCTTGAGGGAGTCTAGTGTAAAAATTGCAGGGGCCCTGGCAGAAATATTTAAAATGTCCTTAGCCACGGGTGTTGGTGCCAGGGGATTGGAGGGGAGCTCATGTTGTTCTGTTGCTTAAAAAAGGCTCCAAAAGTAAACCAGGAAATTACAGGTCGGTGAGCCTGACATCGGTAGTAGGTAAATTATTGGGGGTGTTCTGAGAGATCAGATATAGAAGTATTTGGGCAGCCAAGGGTTGATTAAGGATAGTCAGCATGGCTTTGAGTGTGGTAGGTCTTGTTTAATGAATCTTGTAGAGTTTTTTCAGGAGGTTACCAAGAAAGTAGATGGAGGAAAGGCTGTGGATGTTGTCTACATGGACTTTAGTGAGACCTTTGATAAGGCCCCACATGGGAAGTTAATTCAGAAGGTTTAGACACTAGGTATCCATGGAGAGGTTGTAAACTGGATTTGAAATTGGCTGAATGGGAGAAGACAGAGAGTGGTAGTGGATGATTGCTTCTCATACTGGAGACCTGTGATTAATGGTGTGCCTCAGGGATTGGTGCTGGGACCATTGTTGTTTGTTGTCTATATCAATGATCTGGATGATAATGTAGGAAACTGAATCAGCAAGTTTGCTGATGACACTAAGATTGGAGACATTATGGACAGTGAGGAGGCTTTCAAAGCTTGCAGAGGGATCTGAACCAACTGGAAAAATGGGCCAGAAAATGGCAGATGGAATTTAATACAGACAAGTGTGAGGTATTTCATTTTGGAAGGACAAACCAAGGAAGGACATACATAGTAAATGTACTGAGGAGTGTGATAGAACAGAGAAATCTGGGAATACAGATACATAATTCCCTGAAAGTGGCATCAGGGGAGCTTTTGGCATCTTGACCTTCATAAATCAAAGTATTGAGTACAGGAGCTGAGATGTTATGGTGAGGTTGTATAAGACATTGGTGAGGCAAAACTTGCGGTATTGTGTGCAGTTCTGGTTGCCAGAATACAGGAGGATATCAGTAAGATTGAAAGAGTGCAGAGAAGATTTAATGGGATCTTGTCGGGTCTTCAGGAGTTCAATTACAGGGAAAGATTAAACAGGTTGCTTGGAGTGTAGAAGAATGAGGGGAGATTTGATAGAGGTTTACAAAGTTCTGAGGGGTATAGACAGAGTAAATTGAGTAGGCACTTTCCACTTAGAAGAGATAAATGTTGGAGGACATGGCTTTAGGGTGAAAGGAGAAAGATTTAGGGGGAGCTTCTTCACTCAAAGTGGTAGGAATGTTGAAGGAGCTGCCATCTGACATGGTAAATGCAGGCTCACTCTTACGTTTTAAGAATAAATTGGATAGGTACATGGATGGGAGAGATTTGGAGGGTTATGGAATGGGTGCAGATCAGTGAGACTAGAGGAATGACGTTTCAGCACTGACTAGAAGAGCCGAAAGGCCTGTTTTCTGTGCTGTAGTTTTCTATGGTTCTACCTGAAATTGGCTCTGATTGGCTCAGATGTACCAAAGGCTCTGAAACCACTAGATGTAATAAGAAGTGTAGGCGATGGACCTTACGCTGTCAAAACCATGCTTGGGTGGACCATTGGAAGGAAAAAACAATAATGCTCAAGTGTAGTCAGTAACAGGAGTGTAATAGAACAGAGGGATCTGGGAATACACATACATAACAGAAAATCAGTTGTGAAATGATGAGCTGTGGGAACAGTAATTCAGGACTGACTTTCCCAAGTGCCTCAGTGATGACCAAGAACTTTCAAGAGAAGACAAGCAGTTCTTGGATTTAGTCTCAAAGTCTGCCAAGCTAGTCGATGGCCATTATTGCATTGGATTTCCTTTAAATGGAAAGTCCTATAAAGTGTTGGTTAATCCCTTGGATGCAAAGTCTGATCTGGAAGTTCCAACAACATGAAGCATTATGGTTTTTTAAGATGGATCTGTTCTTCCTCATCCTAATCACAAAATTGTGGATGTGACTTCCTTAATCCCTGGTGCACAATCTATTCTCAGTGATCCAAAAGCCGGTTTTGCATCTTCTGTTCCTGCTGAAGGTGCTATTGTTGAAATTTTAAAATACAGCCAGAAAGACATGGATGCTGCAATATGAGCTGAAAAACAAGAGCTTGCAGTCCAGGAAGGTATAATGTTGGAATGGAAACAGAAGCATGAGGAAAGCCTTGCACAGGGTGCAGAGATGAAAAAAAAACTGTTGATGAATATGCTAAATTCAGTTTCCAAATGATGGAGGCCTGTGAGAGAAAGAATGAAGAGGTCAAGGCAGAGCTAGAGAGAGTAACAAAGAAAAACAGCATAAAGGAGATTAATTCATTTGAAACCTCATTTTCTGAATTGAGAAACAAAAAAATGTATGGGGATGGATGTTTTGGATTCAGGATCTTCTTAAATTGGACAGATGCTTCATACCCACATGAAGGACATCTACAACACTTGGTGCAGGCAGAAAGCAATATACATTGTGAAAAACTCTGCACATCCCGCATGCAAACTGTTCTCCCTTCTGCCATCTGGCAGGAGGTACTGAAGCACTTGGACCCTTGCACCCAGAGTAGGAAACGGCTCTTTCCCCCAAGCCATCAGGCTCCTGAACTCCCAGTTCCGAGGTGGATAGTGTGCCGTGGACTTTTAGTGTATACGTCTTAATACCTTAATATTTTAACATGTTAACTGCTTTCCTAACATATCATTTAAATATGCTCCATGGTCCTGGAAAAATGCTTTCTCGTCCTACCATGGTATGAACAATAAATAAAGTTAACTTGACTGTGGTGCATTCCATCAAAACCAGGCCTCATTTACAAGTTTGTTCAGCACTACCTCTTTAGTAATAGCAATTGAACTGAGGACCTCACCTCTTGTTGTATCCACAACATCTCTCTTTGGAACATTAGATGTGTCCTTCACCATGAAAACCGACACAAAATAGTTATTCAAATACCCAGCTATTTCTGCACTTCCCAATATTAATTCCTCCTTCTCATCTTGCATTCCTCCTTCTCATCTTGCATTCTCTTCAGCCACCATTTTCCACTTTATATAATTCACTATCTTTTTTTATATTTTATGCTAGTTTAGTTATATCAGCAGAGAATATTTTTGTGGTAATGGTTGTAATTCCATTATCAAAATTGGATTATGGATTTCAATTTGGTGGAGGGGGGGTGGTGGATAGCTCATTTTGCCAAGGATATAATTAAAACCACAATGCTGGAGAAACTGTAGATCAAACAGTGTCCTTTATATAGCAAAGATAAAGATACATAACCAACGTTTCGGGCTTGAGCATTTCATCTAGGTATGGTAAAATGTCAGCAGGCATTCAAATAAAAAGATAATTGGGGGAGGTGTAGGGGGGAGGAGCATGGTTTCACAGACTGGAGGTGGAGAAGAGAGGGAAGGCACAGCAGCAAGCAGAGGGAGGGAGGATGGCTAGGTGAATAGAGAGGGAAGGGGGTGGAGAGCTGAAGGAAAGAAGACAGAGGGAAGGGAAAGGAAGGGAGGGGGAAAGGAGAGCAGGTTAGCAGAAACTGGAGATTTTGACGTTAATGCCATCTGATTGGAGAGTGCCCAGATGGAAAATCAGGTGTTGTTCCTCCAATTTACAAATGGTCTTGCTGGGACAGTACATGAGGCCATGGACAGACATGTGAGTATGGGAGTGTAACACAGAACTGAAATGGTTAACCACTGAGCGGGCCCATGAGGTGCTGAAGTGGCCCGACGAAGTGCTGGAGCAGTGCTCTGGTGAGCTCCAGGAGCACTGTACCCCTGGCTATTACAGGAACTCAGGGCATTAGGCAGCAGAAAAAGTCAGTCAACCGTTTTGGGTCAGGACCCTTTATTGAGACTAAAGTAGGGGAAAAAAAATCACTACTCATGTAGTGAATTTAAAGTTTTCTTGGAGGAAAATTACGAGTTGTTCCTCAGGTTTATCTTTGGCTTCATTCTGGCAATGGATAAGATTATTCCACCACGAGCCACTTTTTTCCCTTCCACCCTTATCCACTTTTCACAGATATCAGTTTCTGAGACTCCTTGGTTCACTTTTTGCTTTCCACCTTTCCTTACACCCCATTGGGAATTTCCCACTGTAATCTCTGAAAATATAAACTGTGTCCCTATCTTTCCTTCCTCACCTTCATGAAAGGCCACAAACAGACCTTCGAGATGAGGGATAGACAAGCACATCATCCAACCTAATCTATTGTTTTTGGTGGACTCAGTACGTGTGGCCCTCTCTACACCGGTGCAATGAAAATCAGATTGGATGACTGCTTCACCGAACACTTACACTCTGTCTGTGGGTCTCAGCTTGAGCTCTCACTAGCCAATTATTTCAGTTTCCTTCACAATTTGACAAGTCTGTCACTGGTCTCATCATTGCCTGGGTGAAATTAAACATTCCTCCTAGACAGTCTTAACCCCAACAGCACGAACATGTATTTTTTAGGTAATCCCACCTTTATCTGGTTCCACTATTTCCATCTCTTTTTACCTACCCTTATTCTTACATTTCTTTCTGATTCCCTACCCCATCATCTCTTCCTTTCCCTATCTCTCCACCTCTAGCTTCTGTCCAATACCCTATCATCTCTCAGTCCCTCACCTGATATCCCTGACATCACCTCCTCCCCTCTTCTCACTTTAGTCTTGATGAAGGGTCCTGACCCAAAATATTAACTGATCATTTCTACCCAGGGATAATCACTAAGTCCTCCAGTCGCTGATTATTTGTTTAATGAGCAACATGTTCACAGAGACAGCAATCGAGTTCTGTGACATTCTCAGGATGACTGTCAACCACAACAATGTGGAGGTCCAAAGGATCATAAATACAGCGCAGAGAAACCCCGTCCCCTTTTCCTTGCTCACCGAGATGCCCATTTATGTCGATCCTATGTCTTCATTAACTTCATGTCCCTCTCTATCCAAATACCTGTCCATACATATTCTTTTTGAAAGTTGCAATAGTGTCCGCCTCTTCTGGCAACTCAAACATTCACCACCATCTATGTGGAAAAACTGTCCCTCAGATCTCCTTTAAATTTCTCCCCACTCACCTGAAAACTGTCCTCCAATTCTCGATTTCCTTGCCCTGGATAAAAATTCTAACCATCTTTCCTATCAGTGGCCTATCAGAGTTTAGTAAACCTCTATAGGGTCACACATCATTTCCTACATTCCAGTGAGAATAAATGTAGCCTATCCAATTAACCCTTGTTACTACAGCCCTCCACTCCAGTCAACATTCTGGTGAATCCCTTCTGCACTCCATTCTTCTTACCTATTCCATGCTCCAAGTGGGTGCAAACCAGTGATTTGTGCACAAACTACATACTGTTAATTTCCTCGTTATTCCAGATTAGTCACGAGGTTTTTGTTCCTGCCATTTTTCTATGCTGCATCAGAGAGATCACCCATCTCTATTTTTCATGGAGGAAGGACTTGGGTGGTTTTTTAGCACGGAGCAGGTCACATCGAGCTCATTGGCTTCCCCAAGGTGCAAATAGCCATTGAATTCAGGCTTGTTCCTGTAAAATTTCCACAAAAACTAGATCTCTTTATGAATAAAAAATTCTACCAGAGATTAAATTAAAGCAAGATGCACTGGTGTGGCATACCATTAGGAAAGTCTACTACAATCAGTTAAAAAAAATTGACATTACATTTTATCACATGACTTTGTTCTTGATGGAATCCCTCTTGCAGAGAAGGCTGAGGTGAGCAGACCCAGTAGAGAAAAATATCCTAACAAAGTCGTTGATTTTACATCAGAGAGCATACTCATTCAATCCTGAGTTATATGACAGCTATGGCACCAGTTATACTTATTTCACAATTATGTGCTGCATTGTAATAAGACAGTCCTTTAGATATACGTAGCCTACCTCACCAGCTGGCAACAATCATGTATGACCTCAACCTGGTGATAAAAGGCTTGTCCTTCACATCCTTACTAAATGAGGCATCACGATTCACCCAGCACTCCTAGCAGTTGTCAGACCATTATGACTTCTTTCAACTCATTGATGTACAATCCAATTTCAAGGCAAACTTGTATAATAAAAGGCTGAAATTGATTCTTAATATTGCAAAGAAACTTCTAGATATTAATTTTTTGGAGTTGGAAAAACTGGCCTAAACTGATTGTTGAATCACACATTTTTTCAACTATATTTGGTCCATTTGCCATCAGCAAATTACAGAAAGCAGATATTTTTATATCATCTTAAAATGAGTACAATTAATTACCTGAGTGAAGGGTTATAAATTAACTGCATTGACATTTTTGATTAATTTCACTGACTCCTAGCTGGAGTTTTATGACAAATACTGACCAAATTGTTTTTAATCAAGCATTGAGATCTTGGGGGCTACTGCCTATGGTGAGTCATATCTAGATTTGGCACAAGAGTGGGCGGAGTTCCCACCAGTTTCTGGGAAATTCCACTGATGATATTTTAAAAGTCTCATAGAGTGCAGTTTCCATTGTCAGACCAGTAATTGCCAGACCACAGGTGATAGTTCAAGCCGATGAACCTCACTTTGACTTTTTATGTACTATTTTTATTTATTTTTGTAAGGTGGTTCATATGAACATTTGCACTGTGATTCTGCCGCAAAACAACAAATTTTGTGACTTGTTCATAACAAAGTCTGATTCTGATTATGAACGCTGTGAAAAATAACATTAAAAGATCATCTTTTTTGTTCTAAAGTTGAAGTGAAGTTCTATTTTATTTTCAAAATTAACCCTTGGTAACATTAAAATTACAGATCTGATTTGAGCCATATGAAACTGTGGTAGTACAGATCTATCACCAATGTATATAGTGTATATAGTTACAGTATCCAGACTGTGCTTACAGCGATTGGCTGAGAGCTAAGCCACGCCTACTGTCTGGGCCTTAAAGGGTTGTGTCCCTAGCCAGGTCGGATCATTCCGGACTGGTCGGCCACCTGTGAAGAGCTCCTGTCTTTTGCTAATAAAAGCCTTGGTTTGGATCAACAAGTCTTTGATTCTTTCGACGAGCTCTACAGAAATACAATTTTAATGGACAATTGAGCCTAGTATTTCATAATGTATCTATTGTAGTCACACTAGTCACACAGCGAGTGAAAGAACCAGGCAGAGTTGAAAGTGAGTCGAACCAACTGACTTTAATAGAATTCTCGCACGCATTTAAATCCCTCAGTGAACCCAGTGATGCTTGCAACTCCCAGGACCTTTATGACGCCAGGCTGTGGGCTTGCCCTGCACCCAGAGCTCTCACCGTCAGATCTGCTGCCGACATGCCCACGACACCATGAGCCAGTTCACCTGTTGCGTGGGTGTGCCGCCACATGACCCACCCCCCTCCCCCGCCACCAGAACTGGCGATGGGAGGTGTGGAGTCCACAGCCAACACCTCTTTAGTCCTTTTGGGTGGCCGACCTTGTTGGTGTGGGGGTTGCACAATCATAGGGTATTCCAGGTCGAGGTGTGCTGGTTTGAGGCAGTCAATGGTGAAGGTCTCCTCACAGCCACTCATGTCGAGGAGGCACGTGGTTCTATTCTGAAGTACAACCTTGTACAGGCCCTCGTACGGCCGCTAGAGTGGAGTCTGATGCATGCCTCTGCGGACGAAGCCGTAGTTACAGACCTGGAGGTCCTTGGGAGGGGGAATGTGGTGCCGTACACCATTCTTGGGGGCGTCTGTGGAGAACTGCAGCATAATAATGGTTGACAACTCCACTAGTACTCTGGCAAATTTGTTGCCTGACAAAATCACCGAGTCCAGGTGTGGGACCAGTAATGTGGCTTCACCAACTGAGAAGGTCTGGAAGGTCTTGGCATTTGCTTGGTGCCGTCCTTTGAGATCCACTCAGAGTTAGTGCACCCAGAAGAAATCTGCACCCAATAAAGGCTGTGACATTGCTGCCAGCATAAACAACCAGATGAAATGCCTGGATCCGAACTGTAGTGGGATGGTTCGCATGCTGTATGTCCAACTACTGCTGATGTTGGCAGCGGTGAGGACTGATCCTGACTTCCCAGTGTGGATATTGTGGCTTGAGGGGGTCAAAATACTAAACCCTATGTCAGCAAGGAACTTTCGCCCAGAGTATTGGTCCCATAAGTAAGGGAAGCTGTCGCAGTGGCCAGCTGCCATAGCCATTAGTGACGGCCCCCCGGCCTGGAAAAGGACAGGGTGGGCAGCAATGGTGGGCTTCTGAACCCCACTTTTGGTGGTATAAACATCAACAGTCCGAACTGAGGTCGCTCCCTGCTGCAGATGGCATGGTGAAGGCCCAGGCAGATTTGGCACATGGGCCAAAATGGCAACAGCCCAGTTCCCTTGCTTTCCTGTTTAACCATCTGAATTACTGACACCCTTGAATATTTAAGCCCTAATCATCTCCATGCTGCAAACATGTTTCTGTAAAGGTCATGAAATCTTATCTGTTTGTACTAATCTGTGTTACAAATTAAATCAACTTGTTGTGAAATCTATGGGCCCTTTTACTCTAGTAATCACTGTGACTTTTGCATGTGATTTTTCTGTGCTCCACTTTTACCTCTCCATTTCCTAACTTTTGCTCTGGTCTCTGCATTGTTTCCTTTTTGTCATTTTGCATGAATTGCCATCTCCCTTGTTAAGAGCCCTGAGGACCCCTAAACCCAGCAGCAATAGAAATTCACCAAGTCAAATGGTTACTTCAACAAAAGTTGCTTTTAATTATCTTTAAACATGAAAACAGGTTCACACTTTAACTTCTCACTATTGACTTAACTAACCTAACTTAATCCTCTTCTAATTCTAAGCGCATGTGCATGTAATGTGTGTAAGTTTAGAAAAATTCTTTGATTCACAGTCCAATCTCACTTTTCACTCCTCCAAGTTCACTGGTTGCAGGCAATTTTTATACTGTGCACAGAATTTAACATTTGTGAAGTTCACCCAGGCTTTGGTGCTTGAAAGGTAAATGGTTACCACTCAGGAAGGTTCTTGTTCAACACCCAGAATTGATTCCTTTTAATAAACCACTTCAGTGTCTTGCCGAAGAAACTTGGCCCATCAGGGTTTTCCAGATGATAACCTCTTTCTTACAGGTCACCACAGAGTTCCTTTTTGTTTCCCTTCTTTCAAGTGAAACATTATTCAGCCAGTCCTCAAGGGCTTTGACCAGGCTGAACTAAGCACTCACAACCCATCATCAAAATGTTTTTTTTTCTACAAGCTTGCCAGCTTGTCCTGTTCTAGTCCCAGCTGACTGTAAAACAACCTACTCCTCAGAGTTCTTTCATCTGTTGCTTTTCAAAATAACAATCCATTAGTGAAGTCTCTTGGGCCCTCCCCAAAACCTTTGCAAAGGCTATTGGAGCCAGCCTGTCTAGCTTGAGCAGAGCTCCAGTGTTTTAAATGAGATCTGTTTTGAAGTGTTTGTTTGTGACCTACACTAAAAAAACTACCCAATTTATCTCCCAAAATCATATCTATAATCTGTCACACCCTGCATTATTACTTTAAACATTTCCTCAAAGCCCAAGAAAACAGTCCCCCCTGGAACATTGAACTTAGGTCTGCCCAGTCTGATTTTTATGGTCCCACCTCCTTCAGAACCGGTTTCGATGCCCCAGTAATCTAAAATCCTCCCTCCTGCACCACTGCCGAAGCCTCGTAGTCATCCCAATTATTCTGCTATTTCTACTCTGACTTGCATGTGGCGCATGGCCCAGTGTTCACTGCAATTCTCCCTGAGGGAATGCTTTGTCCCATGCAGTACAGCCTTCTTGTCTGACTGTGCCCACAATGTACAACATGCCTACTTTCATATAGCTAAGCAGCTAAGACTTCCCTAACCTCTCAGAGATCTTGTCAGAATTAAGATGAATGGGGAAGCTTTGAGATTATATTATATCAATTATGAGAAGCTTATTTTATCATCAAGAAGACGAGTAGTTATTTCCATTGAGCAGTAAAAATTTCTGAACGAAATAATGAGCACAGTGCTGACTAACAACAAACATACGGGCAACACGGTTGGCGTAGCAGTTAGCACAGTAAGGTTACAGTACCAGCGATCGGGGTTCAAATCGTTGTCTGCAAGAAGTTTGTAAATTGTCCCCGTGTCAGCGTGGATTTTCCCTGGGGACTCTGGTTTCCTCCCACTGTTCGAAACGTACCGGGGTGTAGGTTAATGGGATATAAATTGGACTCATGGGCCGAAATGGCCTGTTACCGTGCTGCATGTTTAAATTTTTAAAAAGTACAATTCTGACGTTCTGTTTTACACTTTTTAATTTCAGGTTCTTCACATTCTCCTATATCATCACCAGTTGCTAATTACAGTTCTCCTGCTGGCACCCCCAAACGGACACCAGGAACAATAATAGTTCCAACTGGACCCCAAAGTGTGGCAAGTACTCCACCTGTGGTTACTATTGCTCCAACACAATCCATCAATGGGCTTTGGCAAGGTAATGGTAGACAGGTAAGAGAAAGAAGCCTGATATAATTATTGTACAACTGCTTAGAAATTTAAATCATTTTTGTTTTATAGTTTAGTAATTTTGTACAAAGTTTAGTAATTTATCACAATATTCTGAACAAAAAAATGAGCCAAGAAATAAGAGTGAATGATTCATTGAATATGGAAAGTGTTTTATTTTCCCTTTGTCACTATATTAAAATAGCCATTAACAAATAAGTTGCTTAATATGTTGTTTAATTTGATGTGCGAATCATGGGTCCTCTACCGGCATCACCTACGGCTCCTAGAACGCTTCCATCAGCACTGTCTCCGCTCCATCCTCAACATTCATTGGAGTGACTTCATCACCAACATTGAAGTACTCAAGCTGGCAGAGTCCGCAAGCATCGATTCCACGCTGCTGAAGACCCAACTGCGCTGGGTGGGTAACGTCTCCTGAATGGAGGACCATCGCCTTCCCAAGATCGTGTTATATGGCGAGCTTTCCACTGGCCACTGTTAGGTCTGCTTTGTTCATGAATGAGTGAGACAAACACCAGGCTGAGTCGAAATCAGGGTTCTTTGTTCTTTATTACCGGATTGTAACACTTGCGACTAAACATGTTAGTCGGAGAATGCATTCTGCCGTTATCAGCAAAATGGTGATTTTTTATACCCTTGGATACATGCTTAGAACATCATCATATCATTACTTGTCCAATGACTAAAACTGTTGCTATCCTTTCCCTGCTAGCTTCCTGCCTCTCAATCCATCAATGTCTCTCTTATCTTGTAAGTACAAGGATGCATTTACATCTTGTTACAGCCCTGTACAGGGTAACTCCCTACACATTCCCATCTCATGATGTTTTACCTTACACCACCTAGACAGAGGTGCACCAGAGAAGAGGTACAAGGACTGTTTAAAGAAATCTCGGTGCCTGCCAAATTGACCACTGCCAGTGGGCTGATCTCGCCTCCAACCGTGCATCTTGGCACCTCACAGTTCAGCAGACAGCAACCTCCTTTGAAGAAGACTGCAGAGCCCACCTCACTGACAAAAGACAAAGGAGGAAAAACCCCACACCCAACCCCAACCAACCAATTTTCCCTTGCAACCGCTGCAACTGTGCCTGCCTGTCCCGCATCGGACTTGTCAGTCACCAGCGAGCCTGCAGCAGGCGTGGACATACCCCTCCATAAATCTTTGTCCATGAAGCCAAGCCAAAGAAAGAAAGAATTTGATGTTCAAGCAAGTGGATAAGGTTATTTTCGATTATGGCCATATGCTGATTACTGCCATTTTCTTGAATGAAACCCCACCTCTATACAGGTTAAATCAAACTATATGGACATGAGGTTTTTTTTTGTTTTAATAGGAAGAAAATAATCGGCTCAAAAATTATTTTGCCAGGACAATGGGCAATGCACAAACATTATGGAGTAACTCAGCAGGTCTTGCAGCGTCCATGGGAAGAAAAGAGTAACCAACATTTTTGTCCTGGTGCCATTGGTTGCCTTTTAGTTCCTATGGATGCTGTGTGAATTGCTAAGTTTCTCCAGCACATTCTGTATTGACTTCGATTCCAGCATCTGTAGATTTCTTGCATAACCCCTGTAATGCATGGGAACATGCAGTGTCAAAGCCTTGATTGAAGTGTAGGTTGGTCAATCCTTCTTCCTTAACTCTTGGTTTGTTCTATTTAAAGTTCTGGATGTACAGAAAAGGTTATTTTCAACTCTGTTGTTTAATTCATGAATACAATTTGAATTTGAACACAAAACATGACAACCAACTATTTACAAATTAATAGAAACCTTGGTTTATGGCTGGGATTTTTCATCTGGGAGGGAGCTAATAATGCCCTTGATTTGACTGTCAGGCCTTACATTCACTGCCTACAATAAAGTTTTCCCCAGTGTATAAATTCACAAGCCTCAATGGCTATTTGAATTTTAGAGGTAGTTCTGAAATTCTTGCATTTATATTAACTGAAAAGCAGCAGTGGATCTTCTTGTGTTGGACCCCGTCATGGTATACAAGTGGAGGACAAACCAAAATTAATAGTAAATTTCACAGGCTGTTAGATGAAAGCAGGGAAAAAAATGAGAAGATAACTCATTTTAAGGAGATGGAAAGAATAAAATTCTTCCTTGTATTTTATTTTATTTTATTTTTTAAATTTTATTTATTGAATCACGATGCATTTGTTAAAACATACAATTAATGAATAAAACAATACACAAAATACATACAGGATATTTTAAAACTAACCCCCTACAACCCACCTCCCCCTTCCCTAATCCACCACCTTCTAACCCACCCCAAAAAAAGAAAGAAGGAAAGAGAAATAAAGAGATCGCCCATAACAACAAAATTCATCAGTTAATTATCATGGTTTGGAGTAACTCCGCTACATTGCGGCGAGGGGATTTAATAATTCAACCTCATATAATCCAAATATAGGCTTCAAATTTTATGATAAAAAAGATAATTATCATGTAAAATATATGTTCTTTTCCAGTGGAATACAAGACCTCAACTCCAGATGCCATCTCTGAATACTCAAACCAGTTTCATTTTTCCAAGTAATTGCCAAAAAATTTCTAGCCACAGCTAATGCCAATCTCAAAAAAAACAATTTGAAATCTATTTAATTTTAATTCTAAATTAATCCTCTTAATATTACCCAACAAAAATTCTAAAGGATCCAATGAAAATTTCACATTCAAAATAACTTCTAAAAAATCCTTGTCTATTACAAAAAGGTTTCACTGTTTCACCTGACCAAATAGAATGTAAAAAAAGAGCCTACATGACATGTAAAACATAAATCCGAAGAAATGAAATTAAATCTCCATAATTTTTCCAAAGTTAAATATAATTGATGAATAAAATTATAATGAACTAATCGATACCTTACATTTACAATTTTAGTCATACTATTCCAACATAACTTCATCCAATCATCCTGAGAAATAAGAATACCTAAGTTTTTCTCCCATTTCAATCTAGATTTATGTATTTTATTCTGGAGTAAAGCGTACATCTCTTCTTACCACCCTCAAAAAGTAAAATTTCAAACTCAGACGTCTAGGTAACCATAAATTATGCCCAAAATTATCCAACAATAAAGCTTTAATTTGATAATAAGAAAAAAGAGTATTTGAAGATATATCATATTTATCTTTCATTCTTTGAAAAGAAATAAAATATCCTGCTTCATAACAATCTTGCACCAATTTAATACTGTTTTGATCCCATAACTTCAAAAGTTGATAATTAAGTGTAAAGGGGTAAAGCTTATTTTGGTACAATGGAGTTTTACCTGAAATCTTACCTTGAGTACCCATGGCATAATTTTTTATACCATAAATCCATTAAGTGTTTCAAAACAGGTGAATTATAATTCCCCAATAATTTAAGATTCCATCTTCTCTCCAATTAAAGATAGACAATATTAACCCATATCAAAGGTTTATCTATTCCAAACATTCTGTTAATAAATTTCAATTGTGCTGCATCATAATAATTTTGAAAATTAGGAAGTTGCAAACCTAATTCATATTTCCAAGTTGATTTCTGTAATGATGCCATTACCATTTTATACATACATAAAAATTTCCAAACCAAGGCATTAAAATCCTTTTTTTAAAAATTTGAGGAATCTTACAAGGAATACTGGAAAAAAAATGCTGAATTTGAGGAAAAATATTCATTTTAATACAATTAACTCATCCTATTAATGTAATCAGTAAATCTTTCCATTGATTCAAATCATATTTAATTTTAGACAATAAAGACAAATAATTTAATTCATATAAATGACTATAATTACAATCCACCTTAACACCTAAATACTTAATCTGATCTGACCATTTAAATTTCACAATCTGCCTACATGAAGAATAATCCATTTCAGCTAAAGGCATATTCTCACTCTTTTCCCAATTAATTTTATAACCTGATATCTCACCATACTGTTCCAATCTATCATGTAAACTCCTCAAAGAATTCTGAGGTTCTGTTAAATATATCAAAACTTCATCTGCAAACAAATTAGTTTTAAATTCATCAAATTTCACCTTAATACCTTTAATATTACTATCTTGTCTAATCACCTGAGCCAAAGGTTCAATAACTAATGCAAATAGAGCTGGTGACAAAGGGCAGCCTTGCCTAGTTGTTCTAGTCAACATAAAAGGTAAAGATAACTGTCCATTTGTTACAACTCTAACAGTAGGACTTCTATATAAAGCCTTAATCCAACCAATAAAAAAGGGGCCAAATTTAAATTTCTTCTAAACTTAAAATAAAAAAACTCCACTCTACTCTATCAAAGGCCTTTTCTGCATCCAACGAAATAACCTATGGTAGGTTAGATTCTTCCTGAGAAACATTAATTAAAGAAATCAACTTCACAATATTATCTGCCAAATAACAATTTTTAATAAAACCCACATGATCTAAATGAATTAAATTTCATAAATATTTAGCCAACCTATTAGCCAGAAACTTCTCCACAATTTTATAATCAATATTTAATAATGAAATTGGTCTCAAAGACCCAGCTTTCAATGGGTTCCTATCTTTCTTAGAAATAGCTGTTATTAACTGCTCGAGAAACAGAATCCAGAAAAGATTGAATCTCTGTCACCTGTTTCAATACTTCCATCAATAAAGGAATTCATAAATCCTGAAATTCTTTATAAAATTCAGAATTAAAACCATCATCCCCTGGAGATTTCCCATTTGGCATAGATCGAAGTACGTCTATTACTTCTTTAGCAGTAAAAGAAGCATCCAAATCTTTAATATCCTTACCACTCAAAAAGGGTAAAGCCAAATCAGATTTTAGAAATTATCAATTTTAACCACATCCCCCACTACTTCAGAAGTATGCCATTTTTCATAAAATTTTCAGAACACATCATTAATTTCCTGATGTTTATATGTAATCATTGATTCATGTCTAAAAGCATTTATTTTTCTAGAAGATTGTTTCATTTTTAACTGCCAAGCTAATACTTTATGAGCTCTTCCCCTAATTCATAATACCTTTGTCTAGTTCTCTGTAATTTTAACTTCTCAAATTTATAAGTTTGTAATGAATTATAGCATAACTTCATATTAGTTAAACATATTTTCTTAATTTCCATTGAATTTTGTTATAAATCCTTTTCTAAAATCTCTGTCTCCTTCTCCAATTTACTTACATCAGCCACATGTTGTTTCATAATTTTAGCAGTAAAACTAATAAATTTGTCCCATAAGATAAATTAACTATTAACTCAATCCATATTTAATTTCAAAAAAAAGCTGTATTTCATCTCTTATAGAATTATATATTCAACATTTTTCAACACAGAATTAAATCTCCATCAATATATATTATCAATTCTCTCCGAACCAGTGCATGTTATTAATAACAAAGAATGATCAGACAAAATCCTTTTCTTATATTCAGCCTTCAATACCCAGCCTTGTAATTGTGCTGATACCAAAAATAAATCTATTCTAGAATAAGAATGATGTCAAAAATAATAAAATGAAAAATCTTTCTCTTTAGGATTTAACCTTCTCCATATATCTACTAAATTCATATCTTTCATTAACACCATCAATTGTTTAGCCGTTCTAGTCCTAACTACTGATTTTGGAGATTTATCTAATAATAGATCCAGACAACAATTAAAATCACCTCCTACCATATTTTTTTTAATATGCTTGATTTAAATTAAGAAAACAATCCAACATAAATTTCTCAACATCTATATTAGGAACATAAATATTCATTAAAGTCCAAGAGTCAGAAAAAGTTTACAATTAACATACAGAAGTATACCAAATGATTCCAATTTAAAAGATAACTTTTTATTAATCAAAATAGCTACTCCTCTTGCTTTCAAATTAAATGAAGATGCTATAACTTGTCCAACCCAATCTCTTTTCAATTCCTGATATTCCTTCTCAGTCAAATGTGTCTCTTGCAAAAAAGCAACATCAACTTTCAATTTTTTAATATACGCCTATACTCTTTTTCTCTTAATCGGATTATTAAGCCTGTTAACATTATACTTGTATTTTATAACATTAATGTAAATTTAATATCTTAGTTTTACCATTGTTCATCTGTTTAAAAATGTAAATGTCACTCCAGTTTAAACTTCAAACAATATTACACAAGAGTTGCTTTTTTAGAAATGTTATATATAAATAACATCTTGAAAATGAAGCATCTGCCTCCCGCTAAACAACACTCACATCTCCAGCAATATTAATGCATCAGATCACCTCCTCAGTATTGCACATTAAGTAAGCACAATTTACGTTGTAAATATACACAATTTTCAAACTATTTGAAAAGGAAAAGTATGGATAAGCAGGATCCAAGCAGATAAATCGCAGCGGGATCATTCTTTTGCATCTTGACTTGGGGCTGTGGGAACAAGCTGTCAGCGAGTGGATGGAGCAAGCAGGTTCCAAGCAGATAATTTGGCAGTAGGATCGGTAAGTGTTCTTTTGAATCTTTCCATTGGCCAATTAGTTCTTGCCAGTAAAAAGAGGGGAAATGAAATCACAATGCTGGAGAAACTCAGCAGGTCAAACAGTATACCTTATATAGCAAAGAAAAAATACATAACCATTGTTTCAGCCTTCTCTACATCAGAGAGACTGGGTGCAGACTGAGAGATCGCTTCACTGAGCACCTTCGCTCTGTCCCCACCAGTGACAACCATTTCAATTCTGCATCCCACTCCCATACTCACTGTTAAACCAAGACAACCTGTAAATTATAGGAACAACACCTAATTTTCCATTTGCGCGCTCTCCAACTGGATGGCACTAACATTGACTTTTCCAGTTTCTACTAGCATACACCCTGCCTTGTATTCCTTATTTTTATTTTATAACGTTAATGTAAATTTAATATCTTAGTTTTACCATTGTTCATGCATACTTGCGGCTATGTCTAAAATTTCAAATGTCATTCCAGTTTAAACCACATAATTACACCAAAGGCTCTGATAGCTCAAGGGTTAGATCACTGCCCTTGTAAACCAGGGGTCATGAGTTCGTTCCTCGCTGGGGCCTCATCTCTATGAGGGGGGCGCTGGACAAAGTGGCGACCCTCTGTCTTCCTTACGGTAGTTAAAAGTTAAAGAATTTCATGTATGTTACATTCTAAATATAGTATTATGTGACCATTCCCTCTGTCTTCTTTCCTCCAGCTCTCAGTCTCCAGCCCTTTCCATTCACACACACCTCCCCCTGTTTGCTGGTGTGAAACGTTGGTTATTTATCTTTATCCAGCATTGTGTTTTTAACTTCAATCACAGTGTCTGCAGACTTTCGCACTTTACTTGTCTTCTTTCTTCCATGGGCCTGACAAGCCTCTGGTTTATCATCTTATAATACCAGGATGCTATATTAGGTTACAAATGCTCTCAATTGCTAAGTGTCACAAAAATGGCACAACTGTAATTGGGATTGAAAGTTCAGCCATGAAGCCAAACCTTTCCATTGAAAACGACTGTATTTCCTTTACAGATTAATCACAAGAACATTACAGCAGATATTTAAAATGATAACTTGAACACTGAAATGTAACAAGCAGAACTAATAACTTGAATTCAAATACCAAGTAAATTATGATCATTATCCCATAGTTCTGTTGGTATTAACTGTAATTTGTAATATCGCTCTAAGGAGTGGAGTTGCTAGTCTTAAAGGGATGTACACTCAACATTACATTACCCATATATGTTACATCACAGAAAAATGATGTCAGGGTTATTTGCTGTACATAAAGTTGCGTGAGAATTAAAAGTAAGTAGACAAAATGAATAAACAAATTCAGCACCAGTTTAAGCTGGATATCTGAGCCGATAACTAACAGTTTGTACTGATATCTCATGACTTCAATATTTTTTCTTATATTTTCTATCTCTCTTTATTAGATAGTTTTACAATAAAAAGTTGAATAATACAATTCTGAAGTGTGCTACAAGTTATAAAAATGACCTTAATACAAGTTCCAAAGCAAAATCATGATAATAAAATAGAACATAAAATATTTTTTTAAATACATATTCTCAAAACCCCTTCCCCTAAACAAGGTTGAAGATTAACATTCATAAATCCAAGTGGCACAATCTTAGAGAGGAACAACACAATGCCAAGATTAAATTAACACTAAATCTTCAAGTTATGGTGGTAGTCCATGAATGAGCCCCATATCATATGGAATTTATATTTGAAACATTGATTGCATATCTAATTTTTTCCAAATTTAAACATTTTTATTCAGTCATAAATTCCCGATGTGATAAATGTAAAACAGGAGATGCTTCTTCAATTCATATATTCTGGACTTGCCCTCGCTTAGAAAAATTTTGGAATGAAGCTTTTCAAACATTATCAGAGATTCTCAATTTAAAATTGAAATTTGGCCATTTAATTGCTCTTTTTGGAACATTCCAAGAAGATAATGTGTTACTAACTTCAATTCAACACTGCATTTTGTCCTTTACTTCGTTGATGGCAAATTTTAATCTTCTTTTCTTAAACTTGGAATCCTATCAATCATCTGCCCTAACACCTCCCAAGTTGCACTTCTTCCTATTATCAACATGAGATTTAGACCCCTCATTATTGTTATTGCTACTTGGAAATCCATATCTGCATTCCTGGTCTATTAAAAATATTGGTATTGGCCTGAAGCGTAGACTTCTCACCAACCAGTTTTACAATTGAAATTACATAAAAGCATGTTATTGAATTGTTTATTGTCACAAGTACCTTTATGAATGGAGATGAAAGAAAGGAATGACATCTTAATAGGAATCCTTAATAGGAATCCATCTTAATAGGAATCTACAGCCACTTCTTATAGTGTTACGAGCCTAAAGGACCCCAAAACCCAGCAGCAATAGACATTCACCAAGATGAGTGGCCTTCAAAACAAAAGTTATTTTTAATCAACTTCAAACATGAAAATAGAGCCAAACTTAACTTAACTCTATACTTAACTGACCCAAATTAACCCCCTTCTAATTCTAAGTGCACATGTATGCAATGTGTGTGTAAATTCAAGAAAAATTCTTTGGTTCACAGTTCAATCTCACTTCTCCTTCTTCCAAGTTCTCTGATTGCAGGCAATCACCATACTGTGCACAGAATTTAACATGTATAAAGTTCACCAGGCTTGGTGCTTGAAAGGAAAATGTTTACCACTCAGGAAGTTTCTTGTAGGGTTTGCAGAGAGAGATATTTGTTGCTCTAGGATTTTCACAACTGAGGTTCCACCACTAGTCATCTCAGGGTCTCGCTGATGAAACATGCCCCATCAGGGTCTTCTAGATGGTAATCTCTTTCTTCAAGCTACCACAGAGTTCCATTCCTTCCTCTATTTCAAGAGAAATAACAGACAGATAGCACTTCCACCCATCTACTGCTCTGGAACTTGCTTTCATCAGTTTCAAACAGTTTTCCCTGGATTGCACTTTTCATTTACTTGTCAGTGTCCCACACACTGACTGACTGACTGAGCTGTTAACTCAACTCTCTCTCTTTTCCAACTTCAACTCCAAAGAGAACATGTGATTCATGTCTTGCAAAACCCCCACCTTCTCCAGCAAACAACAGGAGTTCTTTCATCTTCTCAATGTTATCTTAGGTAAACAATCCAGAATTGATCTTTCTGTGAGCACTTTGCAGAAAGGGTACTGATAGACAGCCTGACTCCAGCAAGACAATGGTCAAGCATTTTATGATGTCAGTTCAATTAACACCTACTTGTGAAAGGTGCTTACATTCTCCAGAGATCCTGCAATGTGAATTCTTTAGTCTTTCAAATAAGATCTGTTTTAAAATGTGCATGTATGTAACCTACTCTAAATCTTATAAATTCTCCCCAAATATTAATATTGTTACAATAGATCATGACGTATAATTCCTCACATAGCTTTTATTAACCTATAATAGTTACTTTCCCAAAGTATTTTTCAGAAATGTGATATTTGACATGGAAAAAAAGACCACAAAGTTAAAGTTGATCATGAGTTGATCATTAACTTGGGACAACTAAGATTTTCTCTGGTGGTTTGCTATAAGTTTCAACCAGCTCCTGTCTGCTGAGCCAGTTGACTGTGGAAATCTCCATGATTATCCAGGTCAACTAATTGATTATAACTAGGATGGAGATAGCTGCATTATTTTTCTAATGTTGCGTAAATATGCCTTTGAAGTCTTAACTAAATATCAAATGGCACTGAAGCACAGATGTGCCTATTGTATTTAAGCCTGGGTAGAGGGAGCATCCTATAATCTTACTCACATTTTTGTCTAATGTCTGTTTTTCCCACTGGAATACTTTGAATAGTGGCTTATCTCCAATATTTGTTTGTTCTCTCATCTCTGAATGTTATACCTACAGACATACAGTACAGTAACAGTCCATTTTGGCCCACGAGTCTGTGCCACCCAATTTACCCTCAATTAACCTACACCAACCACCCCCCCCCCCCCCAGCAACATTTCAAACAGAAGGAGGAAACCAGAGCCCACACAGAAACAGGGAGAACATACGAACTCCTTACAGACAGTGCAGGATTCGAGCCTCGATCGCTGGTGCTGTAAAGGCATTGCGCTAACCGCTACACCAACCGTGCTGCCCAATATCAGTGGCCTTCTCGCTTCCATCATGTCGCTTCAATTTCATTCCTTTGTTTCTCTGAATTGCCTGGTACTTATACTACTCAAAATGTCTTTAAAGACTTATTTGGTGAATTTCATAGGATCCTTTTTCTCTTGCATGTGAATAGTAGAGCTGCAGAAATTGGCAAAAACTTTTCATACAATCCCTGCGCACATGCCACTATTTCTGCTTTTTAGATTCATGAACATTGAAGGTAGTATTCGAACAGATGATCCAGTACCTTTCCATGTCAAACTCCCTAACTGGGAATGAAGAGTGAATCAATCCAATGCATCTATGATGTGCTAATGCCAAGGATACTACATCCTCCTTTCCTGTTGAAATGTGGCTTCTCATCTTTCCTCTCATACTCAAATCCTTTTGCACAATAAGTCAATATGCATTGGCCAGGCTAAATTCTTACTGTACCATGTTATTGTTCTCCATTTTATATCTGAATGTGAATGTTGAGTAACCTTTCACCATTGAAATATTCTTCTTTTCTATTTACTTTCTGAAGTGAATAAAGTGGAATTTTTCCAAATTTTACATCTACTTGCCCAGAAAATTTACCTGGATTTCAGCATTCATGCAAGGTTGATGCTAGAAATATATTGTCCTGTTGCGTTCACTCTCTCTCCCTTTCTTTCTGCTTTCTCTCTTTCTCTCTCTATTTTCATCTCTTTCTCATAACAATGTTAAATTCCAACCTAGTAAGAATACTGACAATGTTTCTGAATGTCGAGAAGATCAGAACCGATCCAATTATTATCAGATCCTAACAAAGGCAAACAAAATTTATTCACTTTTACTTTCCATAATTTCATTGTTATTACATTACAGTCAATAGTCATATGATAGAGAAAAGGCAACCTGCCAACCGTAGTAATCTCATTTACTGGTATTAATTCTATATTCCTCTTTGTTCTGCTCATTCCATGTCAAGATGCTTCTTAAATGCCGTTAGTGTTCCTGCTTCCACCACCTCTCTGGTAGCTTATTTCAGATAACTGCTACCCTTTGTGTGAAATATTTACCCCTTAGATCTCTTTAAAATCTCATTTCTTTCATCTTAAACCAGTTATCATGGGCATAGATCTGGCTGTGTTCTCTATTAGTGCCTTTCATAATTTCATATGCCTCTTTCATATCTCCTCTCAACCTTCCCCTCCCCAGGAAAAACAGGCCCAGTTTGTCCAATCTTTCCTTGTAACTCCTGATAACACAAACTCTCGATTCCAGGCAACATCCTTGGGAATACTTTCCTTGACCTCCAATAGTTGGAACCAGAGGCACTTGCTGCACTTCAAGTGCAGTCTTTCCAATATTACATATAGCTTGATGTCCTAACTCATGTTCTTAGTGCTTTGGCTGATGAAGGCAATTATGCCACCTTCACAATTCCGTGAAATGCAATAGGGAACAGAGGCTGTGATTGTGGTAAACATACTGTTACGGAGTCCAGAGGACCCCAAAACCAGCAGCAATAGACATGCACCATAACACAAAGGGATACTAAAACAAAAGTAGTTTTTAATTATATTTGAACAAGAAAACAGAATTAAACTTTAACTTATTACTATCAACATAATCCCCCCCCCCTCCCATCTAATACTAAGCTCAGGTGTGTGTAATGTGTATTTGAGATTAGAAAAGTTCTTGTACTGTGCACATAAGTTAGCATTAATAAAGTTCACCAGGCTTTGGTGCTTAACAGGCAAATGGTTACCACTCAGGAGGGTTCTGGTTGGTTTTCTGAGAGAGATTCCTTTTGTTCCAGGACATCCGCACCTGATTCCTTTCTAATCAGTCTTGCTGACAAAACTTGCCCCCTTCAGGGTTCTCCAGATGATCCTTGTGGTAGTACACCACCGGCCTACTACAGGGGGCAACCTCTGTACCTGCAGGAGTGTAAGGGGACAGGACAACACTTGGCCAACTGTCAATCAGTCGGCCTGAATGGATCAAGCCCCACCCGGTCGGGTGTCAATCACCCTTCGGGATATAAGCCTGCGCCGGCCTCCTGAGGCCTCACTCAGAGTTGCTGCAGCCACAGCCAGCCTGGCTCTGTGGAAGACTTTGTGGATTAAAGACATGTTTCCGTGATGGCTACCAAATCATAGGCATGGGTACCGATTTGCGCCTCAAGTTCACTATCCTTATTTCTAATACTGTGGGCATTCAGATAAAGTGCCCTTATGCTCTTTGTCCTTTTAATATCTAGTGACTTCTGTAACCTTTTCTTTTGATTTTTCTGCCCACTATTTTTCTTTGTAACTATGGTAGGCCTCATCACCAACAGCAACGATTCACACGACAAAAAAGAGGTGGGAAACCTTGTGATATGGTGTGAGAGTAACAAACAGAGTTTCAATGTGGACAAGGCATAGGAGATTATCGTGGAATTCAGGAAAACCAGGAATGGTGATGAATGCAAATACAGTTTCTTGGCTAACTATGATTCAAAGCACTTTTTTGTAAAATGTGAGGTTTATAAGAGGATTTTTAAACCTTGGATCCCAAATCTAACTCCACAATCCTACTCCAGCATTGAATAAAATCAAGACTGATCTGATTCCATATTCCCATTCAATTGCAGTAATATTTCACCTCCTTGCTCATCATGTTTCCATCTATGATTTTTAAACATCCTAGGGTGGCACAGTTGGCATAGAGATCAGCACAATGCCTTAACAGCATCAGCAATTGGGACCGGGATTCATGTCCTGCGCTGTCTGGTAGGAGTTTGTACGTTTTCCATATGTCTGCGTGGGTTTTCCATAGGGGGACTCCATTTTCCTCCCACCATTCAAAACATACCAGTGATATAGATTAAAGGGGTAGCACAGACTCGTGGGCCGAAATGGCCTGTTCCGTGCAGTAGATCTACATTTTTTAAATTAATTAATATAGTTAAATCCCCTTTATCCAGAATTCGAGCAACCAACAACCTCAAGCAACTGACAAAAAAATTTGAACAAAATAAATATATTTTTTAAATTTACATAAATAAGAATAAATAAACATTTAAATTAAAGTTTAAAATCGTAAAAGTAAATGTTCTCTGAAGTAACACATAAAATGGGAACAAATATTCAGCCAACAGAGGGCCTTGGTCAGGCTTTGCTCGTAGCAGCTGTTTGAATAAAGTTGTGTTTGAATAAAATGGCGTCACCCAAGATGAAGGCCTGGTTGATGTCACTCGCCATAGAGGTGACTCTCTTAAACTGTCTCCTTATCCCTGCTTAGTAAGATCTTTATCTTTTTTAGTATAATTCTAAGCACAGTGTGTGTAATGTGTGTGTAAGTTTAGAAAAGTTCTTTGATTCACAGTCCAATCTCATTTCTCACTCTTCCAAGTTCACTGGTTGCAGGCAATTCTTATTCTGTGCATAGAATTTAACATTTATGAATTTCACCAAGCTTTGATATTTGAAAGGTAAATGGTTACCGCTCAGGAAGGTTCTTGTCGGTTTTCAGAGAGAGATTTGTTGTTCCTGGAACAAGCTGATCCCTTTTAATCAGCCATGTCGGTGTCTTGCTGAAGAAACTTGGCCTATCAGCATTTTCCAGATGATAATCTCTTTATTTCAGGTCACCAAAGAGAGTTCCTTTTTGTTTCTCTTATTTCAAGTGAAATATTAGGCAGCCAGTCCCCTCCTCTTGTATGGGCTTTGACCAGGCTGAACTAAGCACTTACAACCCGTCTTCAAGCTTTCCAGCTTGTCCTGTTCCAGTCCCAGCTGCTGCTGCTGACTGTAAAAACTGCAGAACTGAATTCTCTCTCCTTCTCTTTCTCTCTCAGAGTAAAACCCGTTTTTCTCTCTCTACTTGCAAAACCACATGACCCTCCTAGAACAGCAACCTCCACTCAGACAGATTCTAGCTCCAAATCCAATCCTCCGTTCTTTCATCTGTTGCTTTTCAAAACAACAATCTATTAGTGAAGTCCCTTGGACACTACCTAAAGCTTTTGCAAAGTCTCTTGGAGCTGGCCTGTCTAGCTTTAGCAGAGCTCCAGTATTTTAAATAAGATCTGCTTTGAAGTGTTTGTATGTGACCTACACTAAAAAACCTGCCCCAATTTATCTCCCAAAAACATATCTATATACAATATAAAACACAACGTATTCTGTCACACCATGCTTAAATGTTTTTAAAGAATATGACAAAATAAAGTAAAATGCTTTAAGGTTCATATATTAATGCAAGTGAAGTTTTTTCAGTGTAAGAGCAGAAAAGTATTTTTTATCTTTTAAACTCTTTATTCTTAGTGCAGGTGTATTAATTAGGCATTGTAAGTGAATTTAAAGCAACCAAAAAATTTGCATATCCAGCATCTACCAAAACCCACAGCTGCTGGATTCCGGGATTTTTACTGTCTAATGCTTTCATCATGGATGGCACAGTTGGTGTTGTGGTTTGCACAATGCCTTCACAGCACCACCAATCGGGATCAGGGTTTAAATCCCGTGCAGTCTGTAAAGAATTTGTACATTTTCCTTGATTCTGCGTGGGTTTTCCCCAGGGGTTCTGGTTTTCTCCCACCATTCGAAATGTACCAGGGGTTGTACATTGGGCAGCATGGGCTCATGGGCCAAAATAGCCTTTTAAATTTCTAAATTTGAATTAAAAATTTAAATTCCTTTGAGCTAGAGAGTTCTGAGAATTCATGACTGATTCAGAGAGATTTCTCTTCATCTCTATCTTAAGTGAGAAATCTCTCATTTTCAAACAGTGACCTTAATTCTGGATTGACTTCCAAGAGGAAACATATTCTCCACATCCATCTGTCAAAGACCCATGGATGCTTCAATCTAATCACCATTCACTCTCCAGATCCCCAATGGACAAAAGTGCAATCTGTACAACCTTTCCTCATAAGTACTCCATGCAGTATTCAGATATGGTTTCATCTTTACCCTGGATAAATGAAGCATAACCTCCCTATTTTTGTATGCTATTCTGTTAGCAATAAATAATAACATCCCCACTGTAATTGTGGGAACTTTAAAATGCAATGAAGCTAGGACTGCTGAAAACTAAAAATAATTCCTCACAATATTCTGCAGAATTTTCCTTGTTTAAGATGCCCACAAACTAATACCTTTATTTGTCTCATGTGTGGAGATGGGTATTGGACTCGGGACTGAAGTGTTCTAGTCATTGTCGTTGTAAGCCATATCCCGGTGTGTGTGTATTTGCCTGACCCAGAGAATCATTTGCATATTAAATACCGTGAAAGCTATCAACCTTGAACCTGTTTACTTTACATTTAATTAAGAGATGCCCAAGCAATTTATCTTGACAGTGCTATTCTGTATTCAATTTCAATTTTCTTTATCAAAGAAATTACTACCTGTCTTGTATCAATGCACTGTGGAATAACTAAGATATAATTGCCAAATTTCATTTGGGAAATTTCAAAACAGGGCTTTTCTTTTGATTGTCCTGTGTCATCGCTTCGTACCTCTGGTATTCACTCTTTTGTACCTTTTAGCAATTAATAATTCTTCAACTAGCTGATCCACTCTTTCAGCTGGTTTCTGGCATTTGAAGATGATTTATATTCTTTTCAACAATTTAAGCTGATTCCTTCAACATTGGATCATGGGTCAGACATGAAAAAATAATTTTACCACTGTACCAGTACATTTTACTATCCCTTTGATGCCTGGTGGATGCAGGAAAGGAAGGGGGAAGGGGGAAGTGGGAAGAATCCATTTCCAAACCCAAACTGACAAATGATTCTGAATGTCAATGTTTCCAAATCATGAAAGTCAAGTCAAGTTACATTTATTTGTTGTTCATACCATAGCCATTGCAGTGTACAGTGTAAACGAGATAGCATTTCTCCGGACTGTGGAGCTGGTTATTGACATTGCTAAAGCCACTTTCAGGTGGAATAGCTGGGAGAATGTGGCTCCAGAGCTGGCTGCAGGTGTGTGCGAAGCGATATTCAGGTGGCAGTGCTGACGGCGCTGTTCTGGCACCTGAAAGGTCTGCAGCGGGGAGAGGCAAAGTGGAGCAAACGCCAGCTCCTGTCGACTGTGGCCATAGTCCCACCCGCTTTCAGGTGCCTGGGGGAGCGCTCAGAAGCGGAGAATACACCTACCCGAGGAGGGTTGAGTAAGTACTCCTCAGGTCAGGGTTCTCTGCTTTCAGGTGGCCTCCCAACAGCCACATTTGGGTATTTTAGACGGCTTTAAATTGGGGTATTCTGGCCACCTAAAAGCAGCTTAAATTACGATAGAAACTTTTTTATAAATAACATGGTTTCATCTTGTATTTGTATGTGTGAGTTCTTGGACAACACATGGATGAAAGAAAAGGTTCTTTACTTTAAAGTTGTTGTAAACAGCACCATAAGGCAGGCCATGAGGCTGCAAGTCTCCATTACAGCTCTTGCATACTGTGTGTCTTGTTCTGTGTCAGCCCCTGCTGGCAGCCAAATCTAATCAAACTGTTAG
Source organism: Narcine bancroftii (assembly GCF_036971445.1). NCBI lineage: Eukaryota > Metazoa > Chordata > Chondrichthyes > Torpediniformes > Narcinidae > Narcine > Narcine bancroftii. Next base: position 319,541,419 of record NC_091469.1, read on the forward strand.
GCATTGCTCTATCATTACATCTCCCTTTCATAAAACAAAAGTAGCTTACTTTTAACTAACATGTTTTCTTTGTATATCTGCAATTTTAACTTTAACACCAAGAACTTACATTTTCATTATTATCAATATTGTTAACATTTTTAAAATTTGTTTTGTGCGTTCACATTTACATACACTTTGCTCAATGAGTCACTTAGGAGGATTTGCATGTCTTGACCATCTCCTGATTGATTTTCCTTGAATCTGAGTTGTTGACTCAAACAATGTCTTCTCAGTTGTGCATTCAGGTTGTTCAATGGTATCCATCTTTCTATCTACTGTTTCTGGTCCCATTTGAAGGTCTCAATGATTTCTTTGCAGAACAGCACCTTTATCTGTATGATCTTGGTTGGACCACGAAGGAAGTTCCCTTCTGAGTCCATTAGTTTGTTTTGTCTTTCAGCCTTACTTGGTCACCAATATGGAGTTCCGGTAGGTTTTTTGTTCCTCTATCAAAGTAATACTTTTGCTTTTATTTCTGTTGTTCTTTGAACTTTCTTACTTTCTCCCCCTCTTTTGTTTTTAGGAGGTTCTCCCGAATGTATAGGTTTGATCTTAGGAGTTGTGCTGGTGACATACCACACTCTAGCGGCATTGTGCGGTATACTAGCATGATCTGGTAGAAGTCTATTCCACTGTCTTTTGTCTTGTTCATCAGTCTTTTCACTGTCTGTATTGATTTTTTTTCCACTAGACCATTGGTCTGTGGAAAATGAGGACTTGACGTGGTGTGAACAAAGTCCTACTCTTTGGCAAATTGTCCGAACTTTAAATTGCAAAACTGGGGTCTATTGTCTGTGAAGACCTGGCTTGCCACACCATGTCTGGAAAATATGGCTTTCATACCTCTTATTACAGCATATGCAGTGGTGGTATTCAGTCTACACACCTCTGGATACAGGGAATAATAGTCTGTGACTACAAGGTGGTCCTTCTCTTGACATTCAAATAGGTCAATGCCTACCTTCTGGTAAGGTCTGCCTGGTTCTGCATGTGGCTTTAGTGGTTCTGCAGGATTACTTGCTTGATATTTCCAGCATATTGTTCAGTTTGACACTTAATTTGTTACATCATTGTTGATTCTTGGCCAGTACATCATCTCTCATTCTCTTTTCTTACACTTTTTGATTCCAAGATGTCCTCCATGGATCCTTTATAGCATCTCTTTTCTCAGACTCTTTGGGATAAGGATTTTGCTTCCTTTGTAGATGATGTCTTCGACCACTGATAGTTCCGTCCTGCAGTTCCAGTACTCTGCAACGTCAGGTGAGCAGTGTTGGGCCATCCATTCAAGATGTTTTTTCTCAGTTGTCTCAGTGTTTCATCTTTGTTTGTCTCTGAATTTATGAGCTCCATTTTTGCATCTGATATGGGCAGTGCACTTGTGATCATGTCCACGAAGGCGTTCATGTTGTCATCCATTTTGGTGTTTGTGGGCTCTCTAATGTAAACCGCTCTAGACAACGTGTCTCCTGTGTACATATGCTTACCCAGAGTGTATGCCACATTCAGTGTATGTGTTGGAGCCTAATCAACATTCTTTGTATTCTAAGTGGACATTCATTTAATGGCTTTTGGAACAATGCAATCAAGGGCTTATGGTCAGTCTCTATACTGATTACTTGTCCTGACACAACTGATGAATTCTTTCACAGGCATATGTGATGCTGAGCAACTCCTTTTCAATTTCAGTGTATCACGTTTCCGTGTCTGTCATTGAGTGTGATGCATACGCATTGGGTTGCCAGACATCATATTTTTGCACCAAGCCCATTATGTGATGCATCTGATAATATCTTGATGGGTCTCGCTGAGTCGTAAAACCTCAGAACTCGTTCCTCTGTGAGCAGTTTCTTTAGTTCACTCCATGACTTTTTCTGCTCATGATTCCACTCCCATTCAATGTTCTTTTCTGTTAGTCTTCTCAATGGAGCCATCTTTTCTGAGAGGTTGGATATGAATTGACCCATATAGTTGATCTTTCCATTTAACCTCTGTACGTCCTTTTTGCATTGTGCCCTTGGCATGTTCCCAATGGCAGACATCTTTCTGGGGTCTGGTCTGATACCCTCACTGCCAATAAAATCTCCTACAAATGTTAGTTCTGTCACCCCGAGCTGGGATTTTTCTCTATCCAGCTTCAGGTTTGTATTCCCTGTTGTTTCCAGCAATTTCCTTAATCTCGCATCATGCTCCATTCTCATGGTTCCTCATACTGTGATGTCATCCATTGAGGTATCAACTCCATCCAGCTGCTCATAGATCATTTGGATAGTTTTGTGATACATTTCAGGAGCTGAGGCAATTCCGAATGGTCACCTTAGGAATCTGTATCTGCCAAATGGACTATTGAACGTGCAAAGTCTTGAACTTGCTTCATCCAGTTTCAACTACCAAAATCCTGATGATGAATCTAATTTGCTGAAAAACTTTGCATTTGCAAACTGTGACATGATTTCTTCATGTGTTGGAAGCTTAAAGTGTTCTCTCTTTATTGCTCTGTTCAGATCTCTTGGATCCAGGCAAATTCTAAGCTTTCCATTCTTTTTGTCCACAACCACGTGTGAACTCGCCCACTCCATTGGTTCATCTATCTTCTGAATCACGTTCAGGCTTTCCATCCTGTCCAACTCTGCTTTTAGTTGCTTTTGAAGTGCAAATGGAACATCTGCATGGATGTATTATCGGTGGCACACGTTTATCATTGTACTCCTTCATGAGTTCAACTCTCCTTCGCTTTCCACAACGAGGACTCTTTTTACCAGATTCATTTTCTCACAGGCTGTTAAACCTAGTATGGCTTGTACATCCTTTGGTACCACAATGAATGCTAGCATGTGCTCTTTGTCCTTGTGTTTTACTTTGACTCCTTGCACTGGTGTATCGATTCTTGAATATCCTGTCACCAGCACTTTTGTTCCATACATCTTTAGTCTCGGTTTAATCTTCTTAAAATCAGTCTCTGACATTACATTAATTTGTGCTCCAGTATCCAATTTAACTGAAATGTATATGTCATTCACTTTTAATTTCAACTTCCAGTCTCTGTTTTCTATATTGTTTTCAGTCACAACATCTACATGGAACCTTGCTTTGTTGCACTTGGTTCCCGCAGCAACTGGCATAATAGTTGCTTTTGTGTCACATATAGCATGTTTTACCATATGCTGGACACTTTTTTGGTAGGTGTTGTGTACTGCATAAATTACATGGCTTTTAATTGTCCCTTTCATTTTTGTTCGCTGGCCACGCCTCTATTTCCATTTTGGCATGCTTTTTGTTAAACGATTTATGTCTGTTCTTGCTAACTGCATCCACGTTGCAGCTAGTTTCACTGAACAGCTCTGTTGCCTGCGTTTTTACAGTTACTGCAGCTCTACAGAATGTTATGCCTTTTCCAGGTCTAGATCTTGCTCTCTTAGCAGTCTTTCACTTAGTCTATTATCTGGAATACCACACAAGTCTGTATTTTATCAGCGCGTCAGTCAGTCCACCAAATTCACGTTTTGCTTCTGTTTCTCAATTCAGTCACATACTGATCAATACTTTCTTCCATTTTCTCTGCACATGTGAAAATATGTGCCTCTCAAATGTCACATTAGATTTAGGTATGCAGTGTGCCTCAAACTGTTCCATTATTTTTTTTCCAGTTTCATTTTGTCTTTTTTAGCAGCAAATATGAAGTTATTATACATCTCCAAGGGGCTTTAAGACCCACGACATGTAAGAAAACTGATGCTTTCACTTTATCTCTTTTCTTGTCAGCTCAGACTTTCGCTAAATACAATCCAAAATGCTGTTTAAATCTGTTCCAATTTTCAGCCACATTACCTGTCAGCTGAAGTTTTACTGGTGGATGTAATCCTTCCATTCGTATCTTTATTAGCTTTCCTTCAATGATCAGTTGCTGACTTTAGATTTTACCTTTTAAAGTATTTCCTTCTAATTTCCTTCATCTCACTTCTGAAACCATGTTTCATCTTGTATTCATATATGTGAGTTCTTAGACAACAAATGGATGAAGGAAAAAGTTCTTTACTTTAAAGTTGTTGTAAACAGCACCATGAGGCAGGCAATGAGGCTGCAAGTCTCCATTACAGCTCTTGCATACCGTGTGTCTTGTTCTGTGTCAGCCCCTGGCAGATAAGTCTAATCAAACTGTAAGGCATTGCTAGTTGCATTGCAACCATGATCTCGATCATTAAAAACATATCACATAAATATCATGTTACATAGTATTGCCTTGTGTCCCCAGAGTTCAGAAGCCTCACTTCTTGAGGGAAAAAACTATTTCAAAATCTGGTAGTGAGAGCCCGAACACTTTGGTCAGGAGGGAAAATAGATTGCGGGAGGGGTGTGTGGAGTCCTTCACAATGTTTATGGCTTTCCACAAATGACAGCCGTTATAAATGTCTATCATGGCAGGGGGAGAGACCCCAATAATCCCCTCAGCAATCTTTAATATCCACTCCTGGGACTTGCATTCTGTGACGGTGTAGTTCCTGAACTGCAATTACATAGGATGCATAAAATTAGAATGAGACAATCAAATTACATGTAATTAGGAACAGGTGGCACAGTTGGCATAGCAGTTGGCACAATGCCTTTACAGCACCAGCGATCAGGTCCTGGGTTCGAATCCCACGCTGTCTGTAAGGAGTTCATAGGTTCTCCCTGTGTCTGCGTGGATTTTCCATGGTTTCCTCCCACCATTCAAAAATGTACTGGGGTTTGTATGTTAATCCGGTGTAAATTGAGCAGCATGGAATCGTGGACCAAAAGGGCCTGTTACCATGCTATATGTCAAAAAAATTCAAATACTTACATAAGAGGTTTTAAAAGCCAATATGCTTCTTCAAGAAAATTTCCTTCGGCTCTGTGCAATACTGCTGATTTCATCGCAATGAAAAAAATATTAGAAGAGAGCAGTAAAGTACATGGTCTGTCATCTCCTCAGCTACCCAAACCCAGGGTTCTATGCACATGGCAGGTACAAAACTGGCAAAACTAGTAAACCAGTCAGAAGTTTGCCCTTTTTAGAATCCTTGGTGCCAAGCTCATTGGGTAGCTCCCTGCCTGTTAAAGAGTGGAGATGCAGTGTTCATGCCGAGGATGGCGGTGGAGCATTCGTAAATTTCACCAATTACTGGAATCTCTGGGGAAAATCCAGATAGTCCAAATTATGTGTTTATTTTTTTGGTATTTGTAACAAACTTTGTCACTTACTGAATAAAAATGTATTTATATGTATATATTGCATGTGACTGTTGTGACAAAGCAGAAGAATCAGTTAGCACAATGGATCAGAAGTTAGTGGAATGATTTATCAGGATTTCTCAGGAATACTATGCAGATAAACAAATACATGATTGAAAAGATGCAGCCTATAAGGACAGCAGAGAGTAAAGAAAAACAAAATGTATTTTGTTAGCTTTGCAGTTTAAGAACGAGCAAGCACTTAAGTTGGCAACTCTTCATCAAAAATTACTTGATATGCCAACAAATATTTTGGTTTGATTTTTCATATATGTTGCCAATTGATCCTCAACATAGTTAGAAATATTTTCTCTAAACACAACTGCAGATGGTCTTGCCCATTCTTCAATGAACTCAAACTTTCCCTCAAGAGATTGAAGGCTTTCATTAATGCTCCTGTGTGTCCTTGCTGCTGAGTAAACGAGACAGTATTTGTTGTGGTATGTGGGTAAGCCAAAATTTCATAAATCCAATTTAATAAATTACTTCACTCAAAAATCAGTCAGAGCAGTGCTGGGAGAATGTGGGTTTAGTGTGGCTGTTTAATTTATTCTGCCTTCCCTCATTCAGTCACTTCCTTCAAAATAGCTGTGTGTAAATAGTATAGATATGGAATCCATTTACAGCGTTTTCGTCTGATAAAAAAGTTTTTTGTGGTGACAAATGTGGGATTGAACTTAATTCATTGCAACACACATTGTTAAAGTGTACGTGCACTCATCTGCTCTTTTTGTACAGGGCACAGAGCATTACTGAATATGTGTGATTCCCTTTAATGTCATTTTTCTCAGCTGCAAATGACACAGAATTGGCTCCCTGGAGTGTAAAGGGAACTTGGACCCAAAGAGAGGCCAGCTGCAGCAGGACTGCTAATGGAGAGAAAGATTCATTAAAAAAGCAGCAGCGAGCATAATATGTTAATGAGTATTTTTCCATTACCTCTCCAATCACACTGTATTGTTTAATTTTATGTGAAGTAACATATTCTTCTAAGGATTTTGACAACTAACTATAGTTATATTCTCTCTCCTTAGCCCTCAGACACCACCCTGAGATCCAGAAGTTGTGATCACCCACTTTCGACAGAGTCTTTTTTAAAAAAAGATAAGCCATCAGTGCCCACACATGCTGCTCCCTCACATCCAGCTTTCTGTCTATCCAGTCACCCCATCCAAGAATCACCCTATTCAACCATCAAGTAAGTCAATAATCAACAAACTACTGTTAGCATGCAGAGAAATTTCAGTCCCTTAATCTCAGTACAAGTCTCACAATGTCTGAAATTTGTTAAAAGTAGTAAATAGAAGATAATTCTTTCCCCTCAATTTGGGCTTATTCCCTCTATGACTCATTTTAATATTGTATCTGTGTGTCTTTGTGTGTCTTTGGCTTGGCTTCGCGGACGAAGATTTATGGAGGGGGTAAAAAGTCCACGTCAGCTGCAGGCTCGTTTGTGGCTGACAAGTCCGATGCGGGACAGGCAGACACGGTTGCAGCGGTTGCAGGGGAAAATTGGTTGGTTGGGGTTGGGTGTTGGGTTTTTCCTCCTTTGCCTTTTGTCTGTTTAATTGTTACTATTTTGAAATGTATCCAGGTCAGTACAGTAATTATTGCTGATTTATTTGTGAAAATTCATGTTGCTTTTGCACTTCATGAGCATACCAATCTTATAAATTTTAAATTGTGTCATTCCCACCTCCCTCCTCCTCCAGGACTCTCAATGTGTACTGCAATTTTCCTTATTGATACAGAACTGTTCTTGGCCTTCCATTGTGCTTTTTTCTTTCTCTCTAATCTGTGCAAGATATGGAGATAGGAGTTCAAAGAACATTTTCATGCCAACTTTTCCTCAACTTATGACAATGTTTCACCGTGACCACTTTATTCTGAGATCTGTCACAGGAAATGATTACCAAGTTGACAGAGGAGAAGAGTCAAGGATGGGGCTAGGTCATATCATTGCTCATTTTCCATAACCATTAACTATTAATTTGAACAAAAATCTGTGTCTAACCATTTTGAATTTACTCAGTCTTTTAGCCTCCACAAACCCCTGCAGTCGAGAATTACAGTTCTTGACACTCTCAGAAAAGAAGGCCTTCGTTATCTCTGGGTGTCTTCTTAATTTGAGATGATGCTACTGACTCTTAGATGTTCATATGAAAAGAAATATCTTTTCCGCACCTATCTTGTAAAGTCCCCTTAGAATTTTATGTTACCCCCACATGGCACTTTGATAATGATTATATAATCGATCTCTTGATTGAGATCAAAGGACGCCATGGTTAGCAATAGTATTACAGTGCCAGTGACATGTGTTTGAATCCCGCGCTGATTGTAAGGAGTTTGTACATTATACTCATGTCTGCATGAGCTTCCTCCGGGTGCTCTGGTTTCCTTCCCTTCAAAACATATGGGGACTGTAGGTTAATTGGGATATTTGGGGCCAGAACAGGCTTGTGGGCCAGAAGAGCCTGTTACCATTCTGTATGTCTAAATAAGGCCCAAGATACCAAGGATATTGTTGAGGGTGTATCATTACTCATTGACCTCTATCCACCACTACTTGTTAAGTTAAGATGTACAGTGCCCTTCATAAGGTTTGGGACTAAGGCACATTCTTCCTTTATATGCCCCTGTGCTCTACAGTTTTAAAATTTTAATAAAACAAATCACATGTAATTAAGGTTGTACATTTCAGATTTTATTCTAGGATATTTGTTTACATTTTGGTATGACCATGTAGAAATTACAGCATTTTTGCATAGTTTCTTCATGTCAGGGCACCATAATGTTTGGGACATTTGGCTTCACAGATGTTTGTGAGTACTCAGGTATGTTTAATTGCGTCATTGGTGCAGGTATAAGAAAGCTCGGCTAGCTTCTAAACTTTTCATCACCTTTGAAGTCAGTAGTTACCATTTTCAACACGAGGACCAGAGTTGTGATAATGAAAGGCAAAGAAGCCATTATGTTTAACTTCTAAAACTTTTTCCAAAAGTTAAACTTCCGTTAGATCTAATATTGTTTTTATTAGGATATATTAAGACGATGACTCTAAGATTAAAATTGATTATGTATCAGCTTTGGCTGTTTCTAAGAAATGTTTGGCTATTACTTGGAAATCTGATTTAGTTTTAGGAATGCAAACATAGCATACTGAAATGAAATCTTCTATCCCTCTTGAAAAGCTAACATATAATTCGAAGGATAAATATCATTTTTTGTAAAAGTATGGAGTCCATATTTAAAAATTCTTGGTTTGAAGATTTGAACTCTCAATCCATTCTGGGTGCGGCATCTTGGTTTCACAGCCGAATAGTTTAATTATATATAATTGATGATCTCCTTCGTTCTTTCTTAGTGGGTAGACATAGGTGGAGGAGGGTGGGTACTAGTGGGGAGGGAGAGGGAGGTTGTTTTTTTTTTGTTTTTAGCCATATATATTTTCTGAATATTAATTTATTATAATTGATGTTATTATGGTTTTAAAATTTTTAAATAAAATATTTTTTTTAAAGCCATTATGAGGTTGAAAAACAAGAATAAAACAGTAAGAAACATCACCTAATCCTTAGGATTACCAAAATCAACTGTTTGGAGCATCATTAAGAAGAAAGAGCGTATTGGTGAGCTCAGTAATTGGAAAGGGACTGGTATTCCAAGGAAGACTCCACTGCTGATGACCGAAGAAATCTCATCATAATGAAGAAAAATCCCCAACCTTATATCCGACAGATCGGAAACACTCTTCAGGAGGCAGGTGTGGATGTGTCTATGACTACTGTCCATTTGTGATTACTGAGCTCACCAGTACACTCTTTCTTCTTGACTATGTTCCAAGCTGTTGATTTTTGTAATCCTAACGTTTGGGAGATGTCTCTTCCTGTTTTATCCTTGTTTATCAGCCTCAGTGGCTTCTTTGACTTTAATTGACACAACTCTGGTCCTCATGTTGAAAAATGACAACTACAGACTCCAAAAGTTTAGAAGCAAACCGAGCTCTTATACCTGCACCAATGAAGCAATTAAACATACCTGAGTACCCACAAACAAATGTCCCAAACATTATGGTGCCCTGATGTGAGGGGACTATGTATATAAAGTGTTCTAATTTCTACATGGTCACTACATGGTCAAACCAAAATGTGTACAAATAACCTTGAATAAAATCTGGAATGTGCACTTTAATTCCATGTGAATTGTTTGATTACAAATTTAAAACTCAGTAGAACAGGGTAAATAAAGGAAAAAAGTGTCTTTATCTCAAACATTTTGCAGGGCAATATATCTCTACTGAGAGCCTTGCTATTGATTAGCAAAAATATGCAGTACTAATTACCCAGTAATATAAAAATACCAAGCTACTCATGAAACACAAATTCACTTTCAATTATACACATTGCATTCTGGGAATTAGGATGCACAACACATGATTTTTCCACCACTGGTTGTTCTGGGGTCCTAAGCCTAAATTAGGCATATTCATTGCTAATGTTAAAGCTCACACAACATCATAGAATTTTTCAAACTTTTATTTTCCTAATCATAGTAGCATTGGAATATCAATGCAGACCAATTAACAACTCAGTGTAGTGAACTTTAATGATTGTTTTGTGGAGTTGTGGTAATTAATTTCTCTGCCTTTTAATCAGAGTTTCAAATACCAACTGTTCTTTTATCAGTTAATCACCTACCTGTACATCCAGATGATTTTTGAACTTCACATTAGTAGTGTGACATTTCATCTGTACATAATGGAAATTCAGGCTTGGCTTGTTTGTAGTTTTCAAAATTTAAGCAGCCAGAATATCGTGGTCAGAATTTGTAATGCCACGATCCCAGCTGGTGTAATTTCCTGCCAGTTCCTTAATCCCTATATGCTATAGAGAGTAGCAAAATTCTGACCCACAAATGCTTGACACGAACTGAAAGTGTATTGTTGATCATTTGGAAGAATTATAGATTCAATAATGAAGTGTGTAATTAAAGGATACATACACGAGGGTGAATGATGAATCATTTAGAAATTAGTAATGCTAATCAAATGTCCAACAAAACTTAAACCTCCTAAATGAGGGGTTTAGTAAATGAAAATAATTGTTATAACTATCAATTAAGAATGTTGCATTTATTTTTAGTTCATGTCTGAATTCTGATTAAAAGCAGCTTTCATTTTGAGAATTAATTCAGATGAATGGTGCAGTGCTGCCATTGGTGCGGACCCACTGAGAGCAGGGAGCGGAGACCCAGCACTCCCACGGAATCCAGCCATCCAGTCTAACTGCCGTCAGCTCTGTACCGACTTTAAACAGCCTGTTAATGGAGACAACGGTGGTTTCATTTAACGTCCTGCGTCCAAGATGGCGGTGCCTATGATTGACAGCAGCCACAAGGGGTTTCAGACTCCGGAGAAGTGGAGGACCGGTGCAGGACACCAGAATACAGGAAGACCACCCCTCTCCCCCCAATCTGAGAAGGAGAAGCAGAGGAAATGACTCATGAGATGGTGATCATGGCGGCAGACTCTGCAGATGAAGGAGTACCACACAGGCGGCAGGCTTGAGGCGAGGACCAATGGAAGCTGCAGGTTGCTGGAGGAAGGCTGGAAACTGGCTAGGAGGAACCAGGTGTCAGAACTGGAATGCTAGAGGGTGCCGAAGATACTGAAAGGGTCATAATCATGCTGAAGGTTTGAAGCTCAGGTTGCCAATGGTTTGGATTGAACTCTGGGTGGATGCGGAGGCTGCAGAAGCGCTGGAGGCGAATCCACAGACACCCAGTGACTCTGGTTTGTGGGGAGGGGAGGGTGGGGTGAATCTCCTGCTTCTCTTTCTCTGACTGTAAGAGGCACTTCAGGAAATGTCTGCTGGAAGAGGAGTCACGTGATGGAGTAGTGGCCTGACAGTGAACTCCAGCCCTCTCCAGAAAAGTCGGGAAAAACAAAGGAAAACACAAAGGCACAGAAATAAAAGTTAAAGAAAAGTGAGTATAAAGGTGGAAAGAAGATGGCGACAAAAAAAGAAAAATCAAAATCAACGGTAAGAAGAGAGGAAGAGAAGACAACGGAGGAAGAAGGAGAAGGCCTTACCTGTCCGAAGAGGCCCGCTGTGGAGAGAGAAGCCCGCTTCCTCAGGTCGGTAGAAATAGGACTACAAAAATGGCTCGCAGAGCCGAGTAAAAGTGCGCAACCGCGCATGAAAAAAAACACACCGACGGGAGGGGGGACCAGCTGGGGAGTCGATCTCCACAGCCGGCAACGACAGCTGCAGAACACCTGCAGCAAGAAGAGACCACAGAAGACAATGAAAACAAGAAAGAAGAGAAGAAAAGGGCAACAAAGAAACAACAGATGGCCAACCCAGAGGAAGAAGAAGAGGAAGAATACAGTGAAATAGAGGAAGGGAAAGGCAAGGTAAAGGATATACTTTCTCTTGTTAGAGGATACATGGAGTCATTTAAACAATGGCAAACACAGGAATTTAATGATTTAAGAAGAAGAATAAACAACACAGAAGAGAAAGTGAATAAAATAGATAAGACCTTAACAGAAATGGGAAAGAAAATGGACAAGATGGAAGAGCGGGCAGTAGCAGCAGAAATGGAGGTAGAAGACTTAAAAAAGAAATTGGAGGAATCTAATAAAAAAACTAAAGAGACACAAGAACTACTAGCTCAAAAAATAGATATAATGGAAAATTATAACAGAAGAAATAACATAAAGATAGTGGGCCTTAAGGAAGATGAAGAAGGCAAGAATATGAGGGAGTTTATAAAAGAGTGGATCCCTAAGACCCTAGGATGTCCAGAACTACAGCAAGAAATGGAAATAGAAAGGGCACATAGAGCATTGGCCTCTAAACCACAACCACAACAAAAACCAAGATCTATTTTAGTAAAATTCCTAAGATATACTACAAGAGAAAAGGTACTGGAGAAGACAATGGAAAAAGTAAGAGAGGGCAACAAACCACTGGAGTATAAAGGGCAAAAAATCTTCATTTATCCAGATATAAGTTTTGAACACCTAAAGAAGAGAAAAGAGTTCAATACAGCAAAGGCGATTTTATGGAAGAAAGGGTATAAATTTACACTGAAGGATCCAGCGGTATTGAAAATATTTATTCCAGGACAACAAAACAGACTATTCTCGGACACAGAAGAAGCACGAAAATTTGCAGAACAATTACAAAAACAGACTGAGGGATGAAGACGGGTAATGAGAGTAAAAATGATCACGATTGATATGTATGTGGCTAAAGAGGTATAAGAGTGAATAGATAAAATGTGCATACGTGAAGGTATCTGTACTTAGAGGAAAATATAGATAGTATAGACAAGAATTAATAAGGGAAGGTAATGGAATAGAGAGAATAAGGAGGGAATTAAAAGAGTGACCTTTGTTACATATGAAAAGTGAAATCTTTTCTGGGGAGGACTGTGTGGGGAGAAATAGCAGTCACTGCAAAATCAGTTGACGCTTGCGAGTGAATTCGCAAACCCAAATGGAGAGGGGAGATGTGGTTGTCCGACAAGGGATAAAGGACAACTCAGGAGGGGAAGGGGAGATTGGGGATAAAGAAGATATAAATAGGAGAATAAAGAAAATGTTGGATGTTGTAGGAATGTTGTCTTATAAAGAGTTGAAAATAAGAAAACAGAAATGGAAAAGGAGGAAAGGTAATGATGGAAAAACGGAAGGAGAAGATAAACAAAGTATAAAATGGCTACGCTGAACTATATGAATTTAAATATTAATGGAATACATAACCAAATTAAAAGGAAGAAACTACTAAATTTACTGAAAAAGGAAAAAATTGATATAGCATTTGTCCAAGAAACACACTTAACTGAATTGGAGCACAAGAAATTAAAGAGAGATTGGGTAGGACATGTAACAGCAGCATCGTATAATTCAAAAGCAAGAGGAGTGGCTATATTAATTAGTAAAAATGTGCCATTTAAAATAGAAGAGGAATTAATAGATCCAGCAGGGAGATATGTTATGATAAAATGTCAGATATATTCGGAGTTTTGGAATCTACTTAATGTATATTCACCTAACGAAGAAGATCAAAAGTTTATGCAAGATATCTTTTTGAAGGTAGCTAATACGCAAGGGAACATACTAATAGGAGGGGATTTCAACCTGAATTTGGATCCAAATATGGAAAAAACGGGGAAAAAAATTAACAGGAAGAACAAAGTAACCAAATTTATAATTAAATCAATGCAAGAAATGAAACTTTTGGATATATGGAGGAAACAAAACCCAAAAGAAAAGGAATACTCATACTACTTGGCTAGACATAAAACATACTCAAGAATAGACCTATTTTTGTTATCAGCTAGTATGCAGGATAGAGTAAGAAAAACAGAATATAAAGCGAGAATACTATCGGACCATTCACCCTTAATATTGACAGTAAAGCTAGAGGACATCCCTCCAAGAATGTATAGATGGAGATTAAACCCCATGCTACTTAAAAGACAGGATTTTAGAGAATTTATTGAAAAACAATTAAAAATGTATTTTGAAGTAAATACGGAATCAGTGGAAGATAAGTTTATACTATGGGACGCAATGAAAGCATTCATTAGAGGACAAATAATAAGCTATGTAACCAAGATGAAGAAGGACTATAATCAGGAAACAGAGCAGTTGGAAAGGGAAATAGTAAACATAGAAAAAAAATTAGCAATGAAGGAAGATACAACTAAAAGAAGAGAATTGGCGGATAAAAAAATAAAATATGAAACATTACAAACATATAAGGTAGAGAAGAATATAATGAAGACAAAACAGAAATATTATGAACTAGGGGAAAAAAACGCACAAAATCCTAGCATGGCAGCTTAAGACAGAACAAGCTAAGAAAATGGTATTGGCATCAAGGAAAAAAGACAAACAAATTACATATAATCCAAAAGAAATTAAGGAAAACTTTAGAGAATTCTATGAACAATTATACCGAACAGAAAACGAAGGGAATGAAGGGAAAATAGATGAATTTTTGACTAAAATTGAACTACCAAAACTACAAATAGAGGAACAAAATAAATTAACAGAACCATTTGGAATAGTAGAAATACAAGAGATAATAAAAAAATTACCAAATAATAAGACACCAGGAGAGGATGGATTTCCAATAGAATTCTACAAAACATTTAAAGACTTATTAATACCGCCCCTCCTGGATGTAATCAACCAGATTGATGAAACACAAAGCTTACCAGATTCATGTAAAACAGCAATAATTACAGTAATACTAAAGCAAGGGAAAGATCCACTCTTACCAGCATCATATAGACCAATATCTTTGTTAAACACAGACTATAAGATAATAGCTAAACTATTAGCAAACAGATTAGCAGAACAGGTACCGAAAATGGTAAATTTAGACCAAACTGGATTTATCAAAAAAAGACGCACAACAGACAATATTTGTAAATTTATTAACTTAATTCATGCAGTAGAAAGAAATAAAGCACCTGCAGTAGCAGTTGCTTTAGACGCAGAGAAGGCCTTCGACAGAGTAGAATGGAATTATTTGTTCAAAGTATTGCAAAAATTCAGTTTACCGGAGAAGTATATTAATTGGATTAAAGCATTATATAAGGGACCGTTAGCGAAAGTGACAGTAAATGGACATGTATCAAAGCAATTTAACTTAAGCAGGTCAACGCGGCAGGGATGCCCACTATCACCTTTATTGTTTGCGCTAGCTATAGAACCACTAGCAGAATTGATAAGAATAGATAATAATATAAAAGGAATAAAAATAAAAGACAGGGAATATAAAATCAGTCTATTTGCGGATGATGTTATAGTGTACTTAACAGAACCAGAACTATCAATAAAAGAATTATATAAGAAATTGAAGGAATATGGAGAAGTGTCGGGTTACAAGATAAACGTAAATAAAAGTGAAGCAATGCCTATGAATAATGCGGATTTCTCAAAATTTAAGAAGGAATCTCCATTCAGATGGCAAATGTAGGCAATAAGATACTTAGGTGTACAAATAAAGAAAAATCTAGGCCAATTATATAAACTCAATTATAATCCAGTAATGAAAAAATTACAGGACGATTTAGAGCATTGGAAAGATCTACCACTAACACTGATAGGAAGGATAAACTGTATTAAAATGAACATTTTTCCAAGGATATTATACTTATTTCAGGCACTGCCAATACAACTGACAGAAAAATTCTTCAAAGAGTTAAAGAAAATAATAAGGAAATTTTTATGGAGGGGGGGGAAACCGAGGATAGCACTAGATAAATTGACAGAATGGTATAAACAAGGAGGCTTACAATTGCCAAACTTTAAAAATTATTATAGAGCCGCACAATTAAGATACCTATCAGATTTTTATCAAACAAGGGAAAAACCAGACTGGACGAGATTAGAATTAGATAAAATAGGGGAAAAGATACCTGAACACATATTATATAAATGGGACGAAAAATTGGTACAACATAGAACTTCTCCAGTATTACATCATCTCCTCAATATTTGGAAGAAGATCCATGTAGAAAGAAATAAAACAAATTATCAATTACCAAAACTAATATTGATGCAAAATAAGGAACTCCCTTTTATAATAGACAACCTTTCCTTTAGAGAATGGGAAAAAAAAGGGATTAAAAGAATAGAAAATTGTTTTTCAGGAAGTAGTTTCTTATCCTTTGAACAAATGAGAGATAAGTACAATATAACTGGAGATACAGCGCTGGCATATTACCAACTGAGATCCTACTTGAAGGATAAATTAGGAAGCAATCTGAGTTTACCAGAGGGAAGTAACCTTGAATATGTGATTACAGATACAATGTTAATCAAAAGATTTATAACAAATATGTATATTAAACTGCAAGAAAAGGAGAATGAGGAAACAAATGGTAAAACTAAACAAAAATGGGAACAAGATTTAAATATAAAGATAAAAAAGGAAACATGGGAGAAATTATGTTCTGGAATGATGAGAAATACAAGAAATACGAGGCTACGTATGATACAATATAATTGGTTACACAGACTATACATTACACCGCAAAAGTTAAATAAATGGGACCCAACAATATCTGATAGATGTTTTCGATGTAAAAAAGAAATGGGAACAACAATTCATGCAATCTGGACATGTGAGAGAGTAGAAAAATTTTGGGATGATCTCAATCAGATATTAAATAAAATAACAGAAAACAATATACCAAAGAATCCAGAGATCTTTCTCCTAAGTAACATAAAAAACAAAGAATTTGGAATTGATTTGGAGGATGCACAAAAAAGATTTGTTAAGATAGCCCTAGCCGTAGCAAAAAAATGTATTATGTCAACCTGGAAATTGGAAGATAATTTGAAAATACAACAATGGTATATAGAAATGAATAAATGTATTCAATTAGAAAAAATAACATATAGTTTAAGAAATAATATTGAAATATTCAAACAAGTATGGGAGCCTTACATTAAATACAATAGCGAAAACCTACCGGGGACAAACATTACCTAAGTTGATGGAAGGAAAAGGAAAGAAAAGAATGGACTCTGTAGAATTTCTGATGTATTTTTGTTGAATGACAACATTGTCTGACTGAATTAATGCAACCTAGATTGTATACCTAAAATGGATGAGGGGGGGTGGGGGGGTGGCTTGGGAGGAGGGGGGGGGGGGGTGGGAGAAAAAGTCACTGTAAATGTGTGAAAAAGAAAAAGTATATATCATGGCTATTGTGATTTATGGTGTGAAAAATAAAAAAATTTAAAAAAAAGGAAATGTCTGCTGAAGGTGAATCTGCCTACCTTACGGCAGACAAAAGACAATTTCATGTAATAGGACATTTTTTTATTGTATGACAATAAATTGAATCTTGAATCATTTACATTTGTTCAGACCATTCCAGCCACAATCCTTCTGGAGTATCTTTTGGAATAATGGAGTTCATGACTACAATAGGTTCATATTTTTCATAATTATTCAAAGCTTGAAAAGTCTCATTAATTCAGTGGTTACTGGTAGATGAATGGACATTTTCTTTAAGAGACTGCCACTGCAAATTCTGTTTTAGATATTCTTCCTGCAAAAAAAGAATAATCACAAATTTGCCCACATTATTCTGGAAATTAATCTGTTCAACCCCATGGTTTGCTGCAGGGGATCATCTGTTAGTGGAGAATCAACAGGTTGTAAGCCGGAAGAGAGATAGGATTGAGGAAAAGAGGGCTTAGGTAACACAAACAGTTATTTTCATTCATCCAAGCGGCAGATACATTAATATTTGCAAAAAACTTAATCTCTAATCTAGTGAATCAATGGCCATGAGCTTGCCCTTTCCCATTTTGCCAATACTGCCCTTGGCCATGCACTCTCTTTAACAAGAGATGAAAGTATATATGAGTATAATGAATATCCAGTTACTGTGCCTTCAATGGTTCAGTAGCTGGTGGTATACAGACAATGTGAGACAGGGTGGTGGTAAGAATGTGAGAATCTGATAGGACAAATGATGTTGGGCAGTAGTCATGACTGATGGAGAGAGCTATTGTTATGAGGTGAGTATGAGGTGAATCGGGATATATTAGGTGAAGGCAGGCTTGTTGGAAGCCAAAAATTGCTTATGTTTTCACTGACTTTAATCATTCTTATTGTTTTGAATCAATTTTACATCAATATTCTTGACATTGAACTTGAGAGATGACTCCTCCCACTGCCAGCAAATTATGGACTTTGATATTTCTTCTTTCCATTGTATTCCATGCCTCTGGGAAATATCCTAACTCCTGCCAACCTTCTACGAACCACCTCCCTACCAGTCATCTTCTGCTCCTGGTTCACATTAGTATCCTTTTTTTTTTCCTCTAACCTTCAATCTCCAGCCAGCTCCATCCTTGATAATATCCTCAATTCTATATCAAATAACCTCTCTGTTCTCTGATCATATCCCCTCCGCCCACTCCATTCATCATTCCTCCATCACTCCATCCACTGCTCTCCTCTGCTTCATGATCTACTCCCATTCACCCTTCAATCTTTTCACCATTATCTGTCCTTGCAACCTCCTCACCCAGTCATCTGCTGTTCCACTTCCCTCTCCCCTCCTGATCTTTCTCTAATTATCTGTTCATCTAATTACTAGCCTTTATGGTCTCTCCCCACCTCAGATTTTCTTCCATTTGCTCCCCCAATTATCTCTCCACCCCCAAACACCTATGGCAAGGTATATCCTAGGATGTTGTTGGAAGCAAGGGAAGGAATTGCTGGAACCCTGGCAAAGATTGTTTTATCTTCATTAGCCATGGGTGAGGTTTCTAAAGATCGGAGGATGGCTTCTTTAAGAAAGGCTGTAAGATCAAGCCATAGAAGATGGAATTTAACTTGTATAAGTGCAAAGTGATGTATTTTGGGCATTTAAATCAGACCAAACCCTGCACAGTGAATGGGAGTGACCAAGAGATAGAATAGCGAGAACAAAGGGTACAAGTACATAGTTCCATGAATATAGAGAGGAGAGTATAGAAGGCATGCTTGCCTTTCTCATCCATGGCACTGAGTACAAGAGTTGGGATATCAGAGTTTGGACAAAGTATTTGTTAGACTGCACTTGGATTATTGTGTGGAGTTATGTTTGCCATGTTTCAGGTAGAATGTGATAGAGAAGGTCCAAAAGAGATTTACAATTATGTTGCCTGGACTGGAAGTGTTGAGCAATAAGGATAGATAAGACATGAAAACATACAATAAAGAATTTATAGCTCATAGAAAAGTGTTGATTGAATTTTGCTACCTCATAGATTGTATTCTCTCCCTCAGTAGAATGTAATTCCTACCATTTTTATATTTACAGTTTGCAGAGACCTGTTCCACACCTGCTAACTTCCAGCAGCAGATCAGATGATTTCCTTGCAAGCTTTCGCTCATATCAGGCACAAGATCAAATCCGAACACTGACTTCTCTGCCATCAATAGGTCTGAATTCCCCTTCATCTGCAGCTCTCTACCATCCTGCCTTCCTATCTCATCTTCCTTATCAACATCCACCATACAGGTGAGTATTTGTTAGGACCCAGTAAATATCTTGACAGTTATTCCAAGACATAAAACAGATGATTGTATAAACCCTGTCATTCAGTCTCGATGTGGCCAAGATTAATCTTACACTCCTAATTTATATGTAAGTGTCTTTTGTATATTTTTAATGGATTTTTAAAATATTTGTATTAATGGAAATTGGTGAAGACATAGCCTAAGTTCTGCTTTGCATACTCTAATCATAATTTGTTTTCAAAATGAATTGTAGTTTCCTGCCTGTCAGCTATCAGTTCTGAACCCAGATATGTGCCACACCCTGCCATTATTCATTGTTTGAATTTTTTTTTAATTAGACATACAGCACTGTAACAGGCCAATTTGGCTCTACCAGTCCATGCCGTCCAAAGTACACCCCATTAACCTATATGTTTTTAAAGGGTGGGACAAAATCGGAGCTCCTGGAGAAAACCCACACGGACACGGGGAGAACGTACAAACTCCTTGTCAGCGCAGGATTTGAACCCAGGTCCAGTCCCAATTGCTGGCACTGTAAAGACAATGCACTAACCTCTACGCCAACTGTGGTGTCAAGTCATATCCATATAAACGTGCAGATTTTGTGCTTTTAACCGAACTAAATATCATGTTCCAATCAATGAGCTGGGTTATTCCTATTAAAAATTCTGACTTAAGCATGTAAACAATTTAATTGAAGCAATCCATGATTATAACATCCTGAGATAATTTAGAATTGGGTTAGATGTCTTACAATTTGCATGTTCTCCATATTCTACTTGGTATCCCTAATGATCCATTTAGAAGTCCAAGTAATCGAGTATATTAATAAAATAGTCATTGCTCAGGATGGATGCTTGTGACCATTAGGAACAATTTAAGTAATCTATGTGTTCTTAATTTGCAGAATTGATGACCCTTATTGCCTATCACTTTGTGCACCATTTTTCCACATTCCACAGCCTGGTTCCATTCCTCCTATTCAAGTTACCAACATGCAGCTCTCCCTCACTGGTATGAGACCTCCATCGGGGGTAGCTCAACCTTCCCTCTCAGACATATGCACAGGTCATTTGTCGGCTCATGCAGCAAGGAGGTCAGTATTTAACCATGTAAACAGGCCTTTTGTAATCATAACCAAGTGGTTTTTTTTTAAATTAAGTTTATTTATTTGTACTGAGGAAATGAGGGAAAGTTTAAAAAAAACATAACTAAACCAAGAATTAAATTGCAAAATAACTATCTCAGCATTCTCATATAAATGCATACCCCCCAAGTCATTTGGGTGTTCCCATGACTTACATGGCTCTAGTAATCAGGGAGCAGGTCTGGACCCTCGATGTTGCCCCAGAAGAGACCAAAAAGTTTGGCGGAATAATACTGGAGTTGACAAGAAGGTGACTTCCTCAGATTGCATCACAAAAGGGGACATCATTACAAATATGGGCAACTTTAACATTTTGAGATCTTCATTGGTCAAATGTTGGGGGATTCTGGGTATAATCTGTGCTGTTGGTGTCAGTAGGTGAACCTGCATTAACCTTGCTGTTCCTCATAAAAAGCTTTAGTGACATGGAAACAGAAAATAAAAACAGGAGTGAGCCATTTGGCCCCACAGGCCTGCTCCACCATTCAATATGATCGCGTGGTCATCCACTTCAGTATCCTGTTCCTGCCTTCTTCTTATATCCCTTGACCACTGTTACACTGAGAAATACATTTATCTCCTTCCTGAATATATTTCCACTGTCTTCTGAAATAGAGAATTCCATGGGTTCATTATCCACTAGATAAAGAAATTTCTTCCAATCTTGGTTCTAATTCCCACATCCTATATCTTGAGACTGTGATCCCATGGTTCTAGACCCGTCTCCAAAGTTCTGAGGTCATTCCAGCCCATTCTACCCCACCTTCTTCATCACAGATCCAGAGGTATTAGTACAAGGCTGAGATCTACTATATTCAGCCTGCTCTTTAGGTGTCTTCCATTGAAATTGCAATGGGAGGTTACGGGAATGGCTCCACATTTTGGAAGTGAATGTGTTCTAAACTGACCACATTTCCAGTATCTAATTGAAGGCAGTGGAGAGCTGATCTACTGCTGATTTAGTGAGATCAAAATTGAAGAGGATTGCATTTTCATATTTATTGAGAAAGTGGTATGAAGCATTTTAGTTTAAATGTGATTTGAGGATTTTGTTTGAAATGCTTTCTTCTGTCCATGGAACAGAGATAATGCATTATTGTGCTTCTATCATCTATAACAGAGGACAAATTTCTATCCTGGATCTTAATGCTTTGATTATCAATGGAAGTAAGTGATCGATAGCTAAAAAATTGAAAATCTAAAAATGGTGGAAGGCAGAAATCTGTTGGTAATTTAGCAGATGAGGAAAGAGAAACAGAGATAATAGTTCAGGTGAAAGTTCTGATGGGGCCTTTGACCCAAAACGTGAACTCACTTTCTTTTTCCATAGATAATGCCTGACCAGCTGAGTGCTCCAGTAATTTTATTTTTCTTAATAAAAAGAAAATTCAGGACAGTGCTATCCATTTGATCTGTCAAGTCCATTCCTTGCACAGTCCAATGTAATAATCCCTGAATTGAATTTCACACCAACTTCCCCAAGATCGCTATACTCTCCAAATTAATTATAAATTAAACACATCCAGTTACTTCTCTTTAACCCTCAGACCTCTATTTTTCAGTGGATATTTATCCAGTTCCTTTCTTTTTTTTTATTTATCAGCTAATCCCTTTTACAATAGATAACCTTTCCTTTAGAGAATGGGAGTAAAAAGGGATCAAAAGAATAGAAAATTGTTTTTCGGGAAATAAATTATTATCCTTTGAACAAATGAAGGATAAATATAATATAACTCACGATACAGTGTTGGCATACTACCAACTGAAATCCTACTTGAAGGACAAATTGGGAAGCAGTCTGAGGTTACCAGAGGGAAGTAATTTTGAATATGTGATTACAGACACAATGATAATCAAAAAATTTATAACAAACATGTATATTAAACTGCAAGAAAAGGAGAATGAGGAAAGAAATGGTAAAACTAAACAAAAATGGGAACAAGATCTAAACATAAAGATAAAGAATGAAACATGGGAGAAGTTATGCTCAGGAACTATACAATAAATACGAGGTTACGTATGATACAATATAACTGGATACACAGGCTATACATTACACCTCAAAAGTTAAATAAATGGGATCCAGTTCCTTTCTAATGGTATGCGCAATACAGAATTATCTCCTTTTTCTAGCAGTGTTCTACAAAGCTCAGAGATATACTGAAGTAAAGATACGTGATTTTTTAAAATTATGTTCATAAAATAAGTCCACTACTTAATCTAATAAAGCACTATTCTAACCTATTATTTAGACATACAGCAGGGTAACAGGCCATTTCAGCCCACGAGTCCGTGCTGCCCAATTTACATCCAATTAACCTATAACCTCCAGGACATCTTGAACAGTGGGAGGAAACTGGAGCCCCCGGGGAAACCCCACGTAGACAAGGAGAGAATGTACAAACTGCTTACAGACATCGCGTGATTCGAACTCTGGTCCCGAATACTGACGCTGTAAAGGCGTTGCACTAACCGCTATGCCAATCCTGTCACCCATATTAGTGAATTTAAATTATATTCCTCTGATACGAATGGATGGTTAATTTTCCTTCTTCATAACTGCACTGCATTAGCTTTGTTCATCTGGGGATAATGAATGACCCATCTCCACTATCATTTTCCATTTCCATCCCAGCAAGTCAACAAAAGGAAGAGCTGATGATTTTTGTAAAGGTAAAGGTTTCATTATTGTCAAGTAATAATATCTCATTCAGAATGTAACATCCATGAAATTCTTTAACCTTTGTTTACCATAAGGCAGACAGAGAGTCGCTACTTTGTCTAGCACCCCTCACAGAATCCTACAGCATCTGGTGTTCCTAGGCAGTCTCCCCTCCAAGTACTGACCAGGCCTAAGCCTGCTTAGCTTCTGAGATCAGAACATCTAAAGCATATACCGGCCATTAGGCTTCTGAATATTGCATCATCCAGTGGTGCAATGGTTGCTACTGTTAGGTCTGTTTTGTTCATGAATGAGTGAGTCAGACACCAGACTGAGTCGAAATCAAGGTTCTTTGTTCTTTATTACCGGATTGTAACACTTGCAACTAACAGTGTTAGTTGGAGAAGGCGCATTCTGCCGTTTTCAGCAAGTGGTGTTTTTTTATACCTCAGGATACGTACTTAGTAAATTATCATACCATTACATTGTCCAATGAATAAACTGTTGCTAACCTTCTCTTAGTCTGCTGCACATCATTCTTGTTAGTGCAAAGCTTATCTTGAGTGTACAAGGTCACATCTGCATTCTGTTACTCCTTAGTACTGGGTGACTCCTTCTCTGGTCCCATCTCATGATGTTTTTACCTTACAATACCAAGAATAACTCTGTGACCAATGAGTACGATGGTGGAATTTTATTTTGACCTTTTCTGATTGCACTGCTATAATCTGATCTTTAAATCATTCTATCTGGAAACATTTGTGGTGAATTCCCTTTGAGGAGTTATTTGCTTGAGTACCTTTGAAATAGAATTTCATGACTTAGCCATTCATAAAATGAGAGTTTTTCAAACAAACATTAATTTTCTATGCATAATGTGATATTAATGCAAAATCTAAATTCATCTACAAATGTAATCAATTTCCTCTCAGCTCACTATATATACAAGCATAGCTTTGTGTCATCTACTCTTTTAAATACTCTATTAGTATTCACAAATAACAGAGAGTGGAATCTTAGAACACAGCTGGCTATTTCTGCTCGTGTAGATCCACTTTCCTCTGGAAAGATAATTTGCAATAATTTGTATGGAATGGAACATAATGCTAGTGTTTTAATGTTAAGAGACTTAGAACAAGATCTTTGTACTTGGCCTTTTGCAAATAAAAAAGTGGAAATGAAAAGAAACTGCAAAGAAGCATTACTTAACATCGAATTGCAGTGATAGGGAACCATCATCAATGTCATTTTTTGAAAAGGGAATCTAAAAGAGGGAATTATAAAAGAAGTGTAAAAACTCATTGCAGATTTATGTCAACACAGATTACAAATTGACGATGATGTGAGAGAGCAAGAAAAGAAACAGGAGCAAGTAAAAAAGGATTGGAACCGAAGGGTTCTTCGAGAAGGAGAACCTGAAATGTTTCCAGAAAAGGGCAGGAAGAGAGAAAAATGGCAAGAAATGGAACAGGAGAAAGAGATTAAACGAAAGAAGCAGAACAAAGATCTCAAGATTGAATACGTGGCAGAGAAGAAGGCAATAGTCAACAATGATACAGCAAAACGACAAGTGGAGGAATGGGAAAATGTCATCTCTGGAATGGAGCAACTAGGTATTTTTCAATCATTTCTGACACATGCATTTGAATAGGTATATTTTTTAATGTAGAGCTGCTTGACTAGTCATTTTTAAATTAGCTTAAGGCACCTTGTACAAAAATATGAGTTTAATTATGAAAATCTTCAATAATCTAATGTGCATTAGCTTGATTTTCCACTTCACTTTCTAAGAATACATAATACAATAAAACTCCTGGTATCTGGCACCTGTGGGGATTGATAGATGCTGGATAAGGGAAATTTCCAGTCAGATGTTGTGTGATTGACAGTGAGGCGCTCCAATTTTCTTTTCCAATCTTTTCATTAAGTTTAACCGCATGCAAAAAAACCCCATAATGTATAGAATGCAAGGTTACAAATTATAACTCAAATGGATATGCATCATAAACAAACAGTAATTGATTCCCCACAGCTCTATTGTTCAAATAATAATGACAGTAGAAAAGCCAATGGTTTGCAACCTTTTTCCACTCACACACCTCTTTAAGGTTAGGGGTTTAGATATCAATGTAGTTTAGGATTAGTTAGATAGTTTACAACAGTGGTTCTCAACCTTTTTCTTTCCACTCACATCCCACTTTAAGTAATCCATAGGCCATCAGTGTTCTGTGATTAGTAAGGGATTGCTTAAGATGGTATGTAGTGGAAAGAAAAAGTTTGAAAACCACTGTTTTAATTGACCCTCATTTAATTGTACGGTTTCATAACTCCAAAGGAAATGGGCCAATGACCATTTTTCTCAGGCAAAATATTTCAGTAACAATTGGGTCTAGAGCAGTGATTCTCAATCTTCCCTTCCCACTCATATCCCACGTTAAGCAATCCCTTACTAATCACAGAGCACCAATGGCCTAGGGATTACTTAAAGTGGTATGTGAGTGGAACGAAAAAGGTTGAGAACCACTGTTCTAAACTATCTAACTAATCCTAAACTACATTAATACCTAACCCCCAAACCTAATAGATGAAAATTGAAAATTAAAAAAATAGAAATTAGAAGTTGGGATGCCTTAAAACAACAAAATTCAATAAAAAACAAGAAAATATTCTGTTACATAAATGAAAATAGTTAACATGTAGGGAAAAACAAAAGTAAAACATATTGTATTAAAGCAGGTTTAAGAATCATGAAAGAAATTCATAAATGGGTGCCACATTTTATCAAACTTAATATCGGTGTCAGTTATAGCATGTCTAATCTTCTCCAAGTTTAAACAAGCTAAAGTTTGGTGCATCCACTAGACATAGGGAGGTGGAATCGAATCTTTCCACTTAAACAAAATAGATCTTCTAACTATAAGCATCGTGAATACAACAACATGACGATTGAATGATGACACATGTATACCTTCCATCACCACTCCAGATAATGAGGTAGTTGGATTCGGCTGTGTTAACTGATAAAATTGTAGATAAAGTATTGAAAATGTCTTTCCAATAAAATTCTAAAGCCAGGAAATACCAAAATAAATGAACTAATTATGCCACCCAGTTGCTAGACCTGTTGACATCTGGAAATATACTTGCCAATATATCTTCGGATATGTGTGCCTAATTTTAAACTTCTGTTTTTTATAAACCTATTTTCCGCAATTTTTTTTACCGGTTGCTCGAGGCTGACAATTGCTTGAATTCTGGATAAAAGGGGTTTTACTGTACAATCAGTTTTCCGACATAAAATATGCTGTGAGGTCAGGGACCTTAATTACATCTTTTCCAGCATTCAAGTCCATCTGTATAATTTTCAATTCCATTGAAGGTTTTCTATTAAATTGTGAGATAGGAATGTTTGCTAATTTGACTTGAGAGCAAGTTCGAACCAGGTAAATTGGCAGCAGGATCAATATGTTCTTTGGATCTCAACTTGGGGTTGTGGGAACAAGCTGCAAGTGAGGGGTGGATCAAGTAGGTTCCAAGCAGATAAAGTAAATTGGCAGTGGCATCAGTAAGTGTTCTTTTGAATCTCTCCATTGGCCTATTAGTTCAAGCCAATAAAAAGAGGGGAAGCTCAAGTGGAGCAGCCAGTGTATAAGTGGTTCAGGGTAGGAGTGGGGCTTTGAGGCTTTGGCTCGAGAGGCTTCAGTGAGCAGATGCTGAGGAGAAGGTGCAAGTTAAAGACAAGTTTATCTAACATTCTTTTCCTATTTCATAGATTGTGGAAATGGCAAGTAATGCTAGCTTCTCTTGCAGGATGTGGATTGTTAAGGAAGCTAACAGCATCCCTGATGAGTTCTCTGCAAGGTGCATCCAGCTGCAGCTCCTGACAAGCCAAGTTAAGGAATTGGAACTGGAGTTGGATGAATTCCAAATCATTCATGAGGCAGAGGGGGTGATAGACAGGAGATACAGGGACATTATCACACCTGAGAAGCAGGAGGATGGTAAATGGGTGACAGTCTGAAGAGGGAAAGGGAACTGACAGTCAGTGCAGGGCACCCTGTGGCTGTTGCCCTCCATAACACCTACCGTTCTGGATACTGTTGGTGGAGGACAGCCTACCAGGAATAAGCAACAGCAGCCAGGTCTCTGGCCTTTTGACAAAAGAGAAAGGAGGATAACAGGCAAGATATAGTGGTAGTGGAAGAGATTGAGTATCCTGGATGGTATGTTGCCTTCCTGGTGCCAGGGTCCGATGTGCAGCCACATGTCGTTGTCCGTGTAGGGACCAATGATGTGAGGAGGTCCTACAAGGAGAGTTCAGTAAATTAGACACTAGGTTGAAGATGAGCTTAGATCGTGGATTGGCATGTGGGATTATGACATTGTGGCCACTAGTGAAACTTGGTTGCAGGGTGGGCAGGACTGGCAGCTCAATGTTTTGGCTTCTGTTGCTTCAGACACAATGGAACAGGGGGATGAAAGGGGAAGGAGTGGCATTGCTCAACAGGGAAAATATCACAGCTGTGCTCAGGAATTCAGACAAGAAGGCTTGACTACTGAGGATATATGAGTGGAAATAAGAAACAGGAAAGGTATGACCACACTCATGGGGTTGCTTATAGATCACTCAAAAATCAGCGAGAATTGGAGGAGCAAATCTGTGGAGAGATAGCAGACATAAAGTTGTGATAGTCGGAGATTTTAATTTTCCGCATATTGACTGGGACTCCCATACTGTAAAAGGGCTGGATGGCTTGGAATTTATCATATGCATTCAGGAAAGTTTTCTAAATCGATATAGAGAGGAGCCAACTAGAGAGAGTGCAATACTGGATCTCCTAACAGGAAACAAGACAGGACAGGTAATATAAGGATGTGTAGGAGAACATTTTAGGTCCAGTGATCATAACACCATTAGTTTCAAGGATATATCTTGGCCTTGGGTTGAAATTCTAAATTGAAGAAAGGCCAATTTGGAGGAAATGAGAAAGGATCGAGGAGGAGTGGATTGGGAGAAGTTGCTTTCAGAAACGATGTACTAGGTAATTGGAGGACCTTTAAAGGTGAAAATTTGAGAATATATCCCTATTGGGATTAAAGGCAAAGTAAACAGGCATAAGGAACCTTGGTTTTCGAGGGATATTAGGAAACTGGTTTAGAAGAAGAGGGAGATTTATAGCAGGTACAGGCAACGAGGAGCAAATGTGGTACTTGAGTAGTATAAAAAATGCAAGAGAAAACATAAAAAAGAAATCAGGAGAGCTATATGGCATCACAGTTGGCTTAGCGGTTAGTGGAACTCCATTACAGCACCAGTGATCAGGACCAGATCAGGGTTCGAATCCCATGCTGTCTGCAAGGAGATTGAATGTTCTCCCCGTGGCTGTGTGGGTTTTCTCTGGGGGCTCTGGTTTCCTCCCACCCTTCAAAATATACCTGGGGTTTTTATGTTAATTGGGTGTAAATTGGGTAGCATGGACTCGTGGGCCGAAATGGCCTGTGACCATGCTGAATGTCTAAATTTAAAAGAAGACATGAGGTTGCTGTACAGACAATGTGAAGGAAAATCCTAAGGATTTCTAAGGTATATTAAGAGAAAAAGGATAGTCAGGGACAAAATTTGTTCCTTTGAAGAGCAGAGTGGTCAGCTATGTATGAAGCCAGAAGAGATGGGAGTGATCTTAAATGTTTTTTTTTAATCAATATTTATTCATGAATCAGCCACAGATTCTAAGGAAGGAAAACAATCAGTGATGTCAAGGATCCTATACAGGTTAGAGGAGGTAGTGCTTGCTGTCTTAAAGTAAATAAGGGTGGATAAATCTCCAGGGCCTGACAAGATATTCCCTTGGACCTTAAAGGAGGCTAGTGTAGAAATTGCAGGAGGTCTGGCAGTAATATTTAAAATGTTCTTAACTGCAGTTGTGATGCATTAGGATTGGAGGGTAGCTCATGTTTTTCCATTGTTTAAAAAAGGCTCCAAAACTAACCCTTGAAATTGTAGGCTGGTGTGCCTGACATCAGTAAAAGGTAAGTTATTGGAAGGTGTTCTAAGAGATCAGATTTACAAGTATTTGGATAGCCAGAGACTGATTAAGGATAGTCAACATGGCTTTGTGTGTGGTAGTTGTGTTTAACCAATCTTATGGAGTTTTTCAAAGAGGTTACCTGGAAAGTTGATGAAGGAAAAGCTGTGGACGTTGTCTACATAGACTTTAGAAAGGCCTTTGACAAGGTCCCTCGTGGGAGGTTAGTCAAGGAGGTTCAAACTTTAGATATTCATAGTGAAATAATGAACTGGATTTGACAATGGCTGGAGGGGAGAAGCCAGAGAGTAGTGGTGGAAGTTTGCTTATCAGATTGGAGGCCTGTGACTAGTGGTGTGTCTCAGGGATTGATGCTGGAACCATTGTTGTTTGACATCTATATCAATGATCTAAATGATAATGTGTTAAATTGGATCAGCAAATTTGCAGATGACACCAAGATTATGGACAGCGAGGAAGGCTTTCAAAATTTGCAGAGGTATCTGGACCAGCTTGAAAATTATCATTTTGGAAAGACATACCCTGGTAGGTCTTCCATGGTATAAATGGTAGGACACTGAGGAGTGCAGTAGAACAGAAGGATCTGGGAATATAGATGCATAATTCCCTGAAAGTGGCATCACAGGTGGTTAGGGTTGTAAAGAGAGCTTTTGGCATATTGGCCTTCATAAATCAAAGTATTTAGTATCGGAGTTGGGTTATTATGGTAAAATTGTACAAGACGTTGGTGAGGCCAAATTTGGAGTATTGTGTGCGGTTTTAGTCTCCTAACTACAGGAGAGATATCAATAAGATTGAAAGAGTGCAGAGAGATTTATTAGGTTGTTGCCCGGACTTCAGGAAAAGGTTAAACAGTTTAGGACTTTATTCCCTGGAGCAAAGAAGAATGAAGGGAGATTTGATTGAGGTATTTAAATTTATGAGGGGTCTAGACAGAGTAAAAGTAGGTAGTTTAGGGGGAATGTGAGGTAAATTTCTTCACTTCACACAGAGAGTGGTGGAAGTGTGGAATGAGCTGCCAGCTGAAGTGGTGAATGCAGCCTCACTTTTAACATTTATGAAGAATATGGACAGGTGCAAAGTTGGAAGGGTAAGGAGGGCTATAATCAGGGTGCAGGTCAGTGGGATTAGGGAGAATAATAGACTAGAAGGGCTGAAAGGTCTGTTTCTATGCTGTATTGTTCTATGGTTCTAAATGAGATTTTAAAAATCAGTGGTTGGCAATCTTAAAATTACCTCAAGAAAAGTAATTAAATAAAGCATTATAATATAGTTATTAAAGTAAAGTAAAGGTGGTCTTAGAAATGAACACAAAACTAATGTTACCAACTTAGCAACCAATCTTTCATCTTGTGCGTGTATTTTTATTGCATTTTGATCTACAAGCTGGGAACCTTTTCATACTTGTGTTTATTGTTGGATTCGCATCTGTTGATAATGTAGCCCCAGTTGCTATAATTTTGTATATATTAATTAATATAATTAAATTTATTTTTTAAAACAGAAAGTAGCTTTTCTGAAAGCCAAAATTATTATTTTTTTTCAGAGAAAATTAAAGAGCTTTCCCCAGGAAACAGAAAAATTCAAACAGTACCTCTGGAACCTATAGCTCGACCTGGCTCCTGTTCTCTTCTTAGTTCCCCCTCAAATGCCTCCTCAAACTCTTCAGTGTTGGAGGGAAAAGACGCTCTACTTCAGAGTTATCAGCAGCAAGGGATGGATGAACAGCCAGGACATGGTGTTGATTTTCATCTGCATCACCTTCAGAAGCTCCATAAAGAACAAAGACACCTGTTTTCAGAACAAGAACGAAACAAGTGGAGGTGAGTAACCTGGGGCTGGGAAAGACTTGTTTCCACACCAGCCCTTTGACTATTTCTATAAACATGGTATGTCCATTGTAAACCAGTTTCCACGAGGTCTCAGAAGTATTTGGACTTTCAAAAGCCCTTTGACAAGGTGCACACGAAGAGGCTGCAAAACATAGAATGATACCAGGAATGAAAGGGATAGAATATGAGGAATATTTGTTGGCTCTTGGACTGTACTTGTTTTTTTTATTTTTCACACTGTGAACCATATCAACCAAAATACATTCAAACATTTCCCTCTTAAATATACACAGTGACATTTCTCCCCTTTTTTCTCCCTACCTTCCCTCCCCTCTTCCCACCACTCTCCAAAACCAATAAACATTCAACATATCTTTCTTTGGCTTGGCTTCACGGATGAAGATTTATGGAGGGGTAAATGTCCACGTCAGCTGCAGGCTCGTTTGTGGCTGACAAGTCCGACGCGGTTGCAGCGGTTTCAGGGGAAAATTGGTTGGTTGGGGTTGGGTGTTGGGTTATTCCTCCTTTGTCTTTTGTCAGTGAGTCGGTCTTCTTCAAAGGAGGTTGCTGCCCGCCAAACTGTGAGGCACCAAGATGCACGGTTTGAGGCGATATCAGCCCACTGGCGGTGGTCAATGTGACAGGCACCAAGAGATTTCTTTAGGCAGTCCTTGTACCTCTTCTTTGGTGCACCTCTTTCACGGTGGCCAGTGGAGAGCTCGCCATATAACACGATCTTGGGAAGGCGATGGACCTCCATTCTGGAGACGTGACCTACCCAGCGCAGTTGGATCTTCAGCAGCGTGGATTCGATGCTGTCGGCCTCTGCCATCTCGAGTACTTCGATGTTAGGGATGAAGTCGCTCCAATGAATGTTGAGGATGGAACGGAGACAACGCTGGTGGAAGCATTCTATCTAGGAGCCGTAGGTGATGCCGGTAGAGGACCCATGATTCGGAGCCGAACAGGAGTGTGGGTATGACAACGGCTCTGTATACGCTAATCTTTGTGAGGTTTTTCAGTTGGTTGTTTTTCCCGACTCTTTTGTGTAGTCTTCCAAAGACGCCATTTGCCTTGGCGAGTCTGTTATCTATCTCGTTGTCGATCCTTGCATCTGATGAAATGGTGCAGCCGAGATAGGTAAACTGGTTGACCGTTTTGAGTTTTGTGTGCCCGATGGAGATGTGGGGGGGGGGGGGGGGGCTGGTAGTCATGGTGGGGAGCTGGCTGATGGAGGACCTCAGTTTTCTTCAGGCTGACTTCCAGGCCAAACATTTTGGCAGTTTCCACAAAACAGAACGTCAAGCACTGAAGAGCTGGCTCTGAATGGGCAACTAAAGCGACATCGTCTGCAAAGAGTAGTTCACGGACAAGTTGCTCTTGTGTCTTGGTGTGAGCTTGCAGGCGCCTCAGATTGAAGAGACTGCCATCCGTGCGGTACCGGATGTAAACAGCGTCTTCATTGTTGAGGTCTTTCATGGCTTGTTTCAGCATCATGCTGAAGAAGATTGAAAAGACGGTTGGTGCGAGAATGCAGCCTTGCTTCACGCCATTGTTAATGGAGAAGGGTTCAGAGAGCTCATTGCTGTATCTGACCCGACCTTGTTGGTTTTCGTGCAGTTGGATAACCATGTTGAGGAACTTTGGGGGGCATCCGAGGCACTCTAGTATTTGCCAAAGCCCTTTCCTGCTCACGGTGTCGAAGGCTTTGGTGAGGTCAACAAAGGTGATGTAGAGTCCTTTGTTTTGCAGCAACAGGTATGGATGGAATTCCCCCCCAAGAGGTCTGGAAGGCTGGAGACAAAACTCTGCATGCCAAACTGCATGAGTTTTTCAAGCTCTGCTGGGACCAAGGAAAGCTGCCTCAGGACCTTCGTGATGCCATCATCATCACCCTGTACAAAAACAAAGGCAAAAAATCAGACTGCTCAAACTACAGGGGAATCACGCTGCTCTACATTGCAGGCAAAATCTTCGCTAGGATTCTCCTAAATAGAATAATACCTAGTCTCGCCGAGAATGTTCTCCCAGAATTACAGAGTGGCTTTCACGCAAACAGAGGAACTATTGATATGGTCTTTGCCCTCAGACAGCTCCAAGAAAAGTGCACATTCAACATATACAATACAATAAAACCATTAAACAATGTCATCACACAATGAAAATAAACAAGAAAAATGTGTCATCTGGATGTACACACTGGGTCAGTTAATTTTGTCGTCTTCTCATTTTATCATTTTAGGGGGTGGGGGTCCGAGGCAAGCCCTCTCTGTTATGTTCCATGTACAGCTCCCAAATTTGTTTAAATAATGTGACTTTATTTTTTAAATTATATGTTTTTTTTTTCCAATGGAATACATTTTTTCATTTTTATGTACCATTGCTGTACTTTCAGGCTCTCTTCTGATTTCCAAGTGGACATTATACATTTTTTTGCTACAGCTAAGGCTATCATAATAAATCTTTTTTGCTCTTCATCCAGTTTGTTGCCTAATTCTTTACTTCTTATATTACTTAGAAGAAAGATCTCTGGATTTTTTGGTATGTTGCTTTTTGTGATTTTATTTAATACCTGATTTAGATCTTACCAAAACTTTTTCACTTTCTCACATGTCCAAATTGCATGTATTGTTGTTCCCATTTCCTTCTTACAGCGAAAACATCTATCTGATAATGTTGGATCCCATTTTTTTTAACTTTTGGGGTGTGATATATAACCTGTGTAACCAATTATAATGTATCATGCGCAACCTTGTGTTTATTATATTCTTCATAGTTCCAGAACATAACTTTTCCCATGATTCATTTTCTCTGAAATCATTTTCCCACTTTTATTTAGGTTTATAACTTATTTCATCATTTTCCTTCTCTTGCAGCTTGATGTACATGTTCATTATAAATCTTTTAATTATCATTGTGTCTGTAATCACATATTCAAAGCTGCTTCCTTCAGGTAATCTCAGTCTGTTTCCCAATTTATCCTTTAAGTTGGCTTTCAGTTCATGGAATGCAAACATTGTACCATGAGTTATTCCATATTTGTACTTCATTTGTTTAAATGTTAATAAATTATTTCCCAAAAAACAATTTTCTATCCTTTTAATTCCTTTTCTCTCCCATTCTCTAAAGGAAAGGTTATCTATTGTAAAAGGGATTAGCTGATTTTACGTCAATAATAATTTTGATATTTGGTCATTTGTTTTTTTCCTTTCTGAGTGAATTTTATTCCATATATTGAGTAAATGATGCAATACTGGTGAGCTTTTATATCGTACCAGCTTTTCATCCCACTTATAAAGTATATGTTTTGGTACCTTCTCCCCTATTTTATCTAGCTCTATCTTAGTCTAATCTGGTTTTACCCTTGTCTGATAAAAATCTGATAAATACCTTAATTGTGCTGCTCTATAATAATTTTGAAAGTTTGGTAACTGCAAAACACCTTGGTTATACCTCTCTGTTAATTTATCTAACACTATCCTCGGTTTTCACCCTTTCCATAAAAATTTCCTTATTATTCTCTTTAGTTAATTGAAGAATTTCTATGTTAAGGGAATTGGTAATGATTTAAATAAGTATTGTATCCTTGGGAAGACATTCATTTTAATGCAATTTACCTTCCCTATCAACGTTAGCGGTAATTCTTTCCAATGTTCTAAGTCTTCCTGAAATTTCTTTATTAATGGCTGATAATTTAATTTGTACAAGTGGCTTAAATTATTATCTAATCTAATACCTAGGTATTGGACTGCTTGTGTTTGCCATTTAAATGGTGATTCTTTTTTAAATTCTGTATAATCCACATTACTCATTGGCATCACTTCACTTTTATTTGCGTTCATCTTGTAACCCGATATTTCTCCATATTCCTTCAATTTCTTATATAGTTCTTTTATTGATATTTCTGGTTCTGTTAAATAAACTGATTTTATACTCCTTCTCCTTTATTTTTATCTCTTTATTTTATTTTCTGTTCTTATCAGTTCTGCCAATGGTTCTATTGCTAAAGCAAACAGTGAGGGAGATAATGGACATCCCTGCCTAGTTGACCTACTTAATTTAAATTGGTACAATACACATCCATTTGCTGTTACTTTCGCCAATGGTCCATTATATAATGCTATAATCCAATTAATATATTTTTCTGGTAGACTGAACCTCTGTAATACTTTGAATAAATAATTCCATTCTACCCTGTCAAAGGCTTTTTCTGCGTCTAAAGCATCAGCCACTGTTGGCTTCTTATTTCCTTGAACTGCATGAATTAGATTAATAAATTTACAGACATTATCTGCTGTTTGTCTTTTCTTAATAAATCCAGTTTGATCTTGTTTTACTATTTTTGGTACACAGTCAGCCAATCTGTTTGCTAATAATTTTGCTATTATCTTATAATCTGAACTAAGTAGAGATATTGGTCTATATGATGCTGGTGTTAGTGGATCCTTCCCCGTCTTTGGTATTACTGTAATTACTGCTGTCTCACATGAATCTGGCAAGTTTTGTGTTTCTTCTATCTGATTCATTACTTCCAGAAGAGGAGGAATTAAAAACTCTTTAAATGTTTGATAGAATTCTATTGGGAATCCATCCTCTCCAGGTGTTTTATTGTTCGGCAGTTTTTTTTAATATATCCTGTACTTTCTCTATTTCAAATGGTTTTATCAGTTTATTTTGTTCCTCCTCTTGCAATTTCAGCAGTTCAATTTTAGCTAAAAACTCTTCTATTTTATCATCTTTCCCCTCATTCTCAGTTTGGTAGAATTGTTCATAAAATTCCTTAAAGTTCTCATTAATCTGCATTGGATTATATGTAATTTGTTTGTCCTTTTTCCTTGATTCCAATACAGTTCTTTTAGCTTGTTCTGTTTTAAGTTGCCAGGCTAATATTTTGTGTGTTTTTTCTCCTAGTTCATAATACTCTTGTTTCATTTTCATTATGTTCTTCTCCACCTTGTATGTTTGTAATGTTTCGTAGTTTAATTTTTGTCCGCCAGTTCTCTTCTTTTTGTTATATCATCCCTTTTGCTAGTTCTTTTTCTGTACTTACTATCTCCCTTTCCAACTGTTCTATTTCCCAATTGTAGTCCTTTTTCATCTTAGTTACATACCTATTATCTGCCCTCTATTGCTTTAATTGCATCACATAATATAAATTTGTCTTTCACTGATTCCATATTTATTTCAAAGTACATTTTAATTTGGCGTTCAATAAACTCTAAATTCCTGCCTTTTAAGTAGCATGGAGTTTAACCTCCATCTATATGTTCTTGGTGGGATGTCCTCCAGTTCTATTGCTAATAACAGGGGTGAATGATCAGATAGCAATCTAGCTTTATATTCAATTTTTCTAACTCTCCCTTGAATATGGGCCGACAACAAAAACATATCAATCCTTGAGTATGTTTTATGCCTACTCAAATAATATGAGTATTCCTTCTTCCTTGGGTGCTGCCTCCTCCATATATCCATAAGTTTTATTTTCTGCATTGATTTAACCAGACTGTACTTGTTGAAGTACAGAAGGATGAGGGGGGACCTTATAGAGGTTTTCCGAATGCTAAGATGAGAGCCTATGGAATTACAGGAAGGATGCTTGCGTGGGTAGAGCATTGGTTAATAGGCAGGAAACTATCCTATTCTGGGTGGCTACTAGTTATAAGTGGTGTTCCGCTTTTTTAATGTTGTATATACTGTGAATGATTTGGGTTATGGAAATAGATAGTTTTGTGGAAAAATTTGCAGATGATATCAAAGTAGGTGGTAGAGCTGGTGATGCTGAGAATACAGAAAGGCTGCAGGCACAATTGTGTAGTGGGAAGCATAATACCTTTACAGCACCAGCGATCAAGACTGGGGTTTGATTCCCACACTCTCAGGAGTTTGTATGTCCTCCCCGTATTTGCATGGATTTTCCCCAGAGCCTCCGGTTTCCTCCCACCATTTGAAATGTACCGGGGGTGTAGGTTAATTGGGTGTAACTGGGTGGCACAAACTTGTGGATCAAAATGGCCTGTGCTGTATGTCTAAATTTTTTATTTTAAAATTTAATAAATTTAAAAAAGAATTAGATAGATTAGGAGAATGAGAAAAGAGGTGGCAGATGAAATACAAAGTTAAAATGTGCACTGTCTTGCACTTTGGTGAAAGAAATGGACGGGCAGACTATGATTTAGATGCGGAGAAAATTCATAATTGGGAGGTGGAAAGGGACTTGGGAATCCTCATGCAGGATACCCTGAAGTTTAACCTCCAGGTGGAGTTGGTGGTGAAGAAGACAAGTGCAATGTTATAGAACACTATAGCACAGTACCGGCCCTTCAGCCCTCATTGTTGTACCAACCCATATATTCCTTTAAAAAAGTACTAAATCCACCCTAACCCATAATCCTCTATTTTGCTTTTATCCAAAGTTGGCTTTAATTTCTACAGGAATAGCATACAAGAGCAGGGATGTAATGTTGAGGCTTGATTGGACACTGATGAGACCTCACCTGGGGTTCTGTATACATTTTTGGGCACCTTATTTAAGAAAAGTCTTGCTGATGTTGGAGAGGGTTCAGAGATTTACTAGAATGATGCTAGGACTGAAAAGTTTAGAATAAGATAAATAATTGTCAGCTCCAGGACTGTACTCATTGGGGTATAGAAGGATGAGGTGGAGACCTCATAGAGACAGGTATGCTTAATATCATTTGCTTTTTACTTTAGTCTTTATAAAGGGACCCAACCATTAAATGTTGCTTGACCCACTGAGTTCCTCCAGTGGTTCATTGTTTGCTTTTAAAAGATAAGGTTAATCATTTCTCCCTTCAACAGTTTTATTAAATCCTAATTCATTAAGCCTCATCATTATGTTTTTTGAGTCAATTTTGGTTTATGCAGTATGAACCTTGGTTTAGCACAACTTACCTTTTTGACAGTCAGCATAAGTTACAAAATGAAACTATTCTCAATATAAATAGATTGATTTTAAAACATCATTCTCACATGATAATAATGCTTCATTTGTTATCCAGTCATTGCTTTGCATTTGATTCAAATGAAATAATTCATTTTGATTAATTTAATTCTAATTATAAATTAATTTAGACATCCAGCATGGTAATAGGCCTTTTTGGCCTACAAATCTTTGCCACCCAATTACACCCAATTAACTCTCAACCCCCGGTACGTTTCAAATGGCAGAGGGAAACCGGAGCCCCCGGGTAAAACCAAAGCAGACACAATGAGAACATACAAACTCCTTACAAACAGCATGGGATTCCAACCCCGTTCCCGGTCTCTGGCGCTGTAATGTGCTAACCGCTATACCAACCATGCAACCCTTATTTTTCAAATGTTTTGTGGAATATTGGTGTTTGATCATGAAAAAAATTAACTTTGCAGTTTTCAAGATAAATTTGTGCAGTATCTTTATTACCAACAATTTTATCTATTGTTTTAATTCTCTCTCTTCACATAGTTACAATTTATAAAACCTTTTTATTCAATTGCACATTCATTTCTTAGTCTGACTTCGATGGCCAATCTTTTCAAACAAACAGAACAATGGTGAAATGCATAAGCTGTATATTGACAGCTGACCATCATATTTCATACATTGTACTCATTCTCCTTGCTTTATTTCTTTTATTCCCTATCCCCATTTCATCTTTTATTCCCTATCCCCATTTCATCTTTTATTTCTTCCTTATAAATACTCCACACCATTATACCCTGTTTCCCTGACATTCCTCTTAGCTATTCTCCATTTCCTCTTTTTGAGTCACATTTTCTTTCTTCATGACAATTTTAGGCCTTTTTCCTAACAGAGCACAACTGTGGGTCCAAGCCTATACCCAGCCTCCACACATCAACCAGCTCCATTATGTTCCAGGAAAATGCCAGTACAATAAAAACTCCTAGTTTATGCCTTCTACAGGGATTGATTGATAGATGCCGGATAATTGAATTTGCTGGTTGCTTGAGACTGCATGTTGCATGAATGGAGAACAAATTGCGATTTATTTTCTGCGATTTTTATGCCATTTGCTTGAATTCCAGATAACAGGGTTTTCACTGTATTTAAGTTTTGTGATTGTTAATGCAGCAATATAGATGTTGTTCCTCCCTTTAATTTCCTGCTTGGCTCTCGAGGAATCATGATTTTTTTAAAATTTATTTATGTAGCATATTTAAAAATAACTTCATTTGAAATGGTTTAAAATATCATTTCTAGGCAAAGAAGAAAGGGTCATGATAACCAAGTTTGAAAGAATTGTAGATTTTTAATTACAATTAATCTGATGAAGATAAGATATTCATTAGGCAGTATTCCATTAAACTCTTAATAATGGTATTGTTTCCACAAATTTTTTTTTCCCTGCAGCGATTTCCTTGTAACTGAAAATCAGCATCAACATATTGGAGTTCAACCACCTCTCATCTCACCACATCCCTTGAAAGAGATCTCTCCACTGTTGAGACCCTTTAATTCGGCCCCTGTAATTCAACCAACACAAGCACTTAACTACAGCACTAACTACTCTATAGTCAACCATTGTGCATCAGTGGATCCAGAAAGATTTCAGAATAAAATTATGAGAAATGATGCTTCAAATAAAACCACTGTAGAACTTTTTAACTCACAGTTTCCTAAATCTTGCACTGATAGAATGTCAAGTTTAAGAACTGGTACAGTGCCACACCTGAAGAGTCCGAGATTTAGTCATCAGTCCATAAGAGGTTTGCAACAACATCTTTCAATGAAGCATCTTGAAGAATCGCAAAACGAATGCTTGGATCTGTCCACCGCCTTTGGAGCAACGGATCTGAGTCTGAAAAACAATAAGAGTTCTCCAGTGCCCAGTAAGTGTCTTCTTCATAGCAATGATGCCACTACCAGCAGTATGTGCAAAGAGGAGCTTCCAACCCAGCCACTTGTTGTCAGCAAGTTAGAGTTGGCTGAAAAGAACCTAAAAGGTCCCAGAATAAATGGTATGATATCTCTATAATTTTATGTAAATACAACTTCATTCACCCTATTGGTTTAGTGTGCAGTCAACCTCATTCCTATATCTACTGGAGTCTCTTTGTCAATATGCCAATTAATGCCTTGTATTCCTAACAGGTCTGGATATAGTAGAGGTGTTAGTTATCTTGAGCAGCATGAATCTGCTGTTCCCTTCACTACTTCCTTGAACAATTCCAGTCATTCTGGATACTCCCACAATGCTATGGCAGGGGAGTTGAAGGATTAAGGTTCACTGACAGTGAAGGAACGGCCATATATTTCAGAGCCAGGATAGTGAATGGCTTCAAGGAAAATCTGCAGATAGTGACATTTGCAAGCACCTGTTGTGCTTACCCTCCTCGGTCCTATCAGAGGAGCCTTGACAAGTGATTTGCATTTATTTTTAATAGATGTTATTCTTCCTTGATTTTGACTTCCCAGGAGAACTTTCTGGCTGTAGTTCTTCAAATAAAATATTCTACAAAGGAGAAATAAGAGATCGGAGATGTAGACTGGCTGAGCGACCTCCTCTCAAGCTCGATGATGCTCCCAGGGTAAGGTGAACTTGAACCAAAATCAAAGGTGAAAATGTAAATCAACATGATTGCTGTAAAACTGTGGCTTACCACAGTGATTTTAGGGTGTTTCTTCAGATTTGACATCAAAGTCTAGAAAATGGAATTTATAGTACTAATGTTATAGCAACATGACATCCTGCTACATGCTCCTTGTCCTTTACTGCATTAAGCCACATGGGTCTGATATTGCAATAACCATCCACTTCTGGATCTGCATCAGCCTTATGTGAGCATCCCAGCCCTAGCCCTCATTTGTGTCCTCCAGGACAGAATGAATGGAACCCGCACATCAGATGCCTTGTGCCTGATGCCAGACAGTATGCTGCTTAGTTTCTGGTGAATCTCCCTGTGAAATTAGTTCTTGCATCTTATCTAACTCATTCTTCATGGTGCAAGGTGCACTGTGGAGAACCCGGCTCAGTTGAGCAGTTTGAGCATCTGCACCAATATGCACAACCTTGTCCTTTTCTTCATCCACTTACCCATGACAAGCGAATAACAGATTATTTTGTAATCAGCATCGACCATGTCTCTATGGTAATGCATCAGCATACAGCAATATCAACTGATTAAATCAAGGAAAGTGTGGCAATCAAATTTAAATGTTGCCATTGAGCATATCTGCCTGATTCCACAAGGTCTCTGCTCAAGTGATGGCTTTGGAGTTTCTTCTCTGTCCATGAGGAAAAGGTTGGTTTTCTCCAACTTGTTGAGGTACTGGTCTCAAGAAGACCCCTTCCCTATTGCTGTTTCAGTAGGTGGAGATGAATTATATTGAGCAGGTGGAGATGAATTATATTGAGTAACATCTTCATTCTCCTTCCTTTTGGAGGCTGGTCTTGAAAGAGGGGTTGATTTTTACGATTGTCTAGTCATTAATCTTTTTACTTTATTGATTGTGCACATTGATCAACATTAAATGTTAAAATATTTTAAATATTGAAGCAAATATATTCTGCACAGACTAATTATATTTTCTTGCTTGTGTTCAAATCAGAATTTGCACAATTTTAATCCCTTTACCCATAAAAAGGGTGTAGTAACATTGGGGACAGCCAAAGGAGACTCACCAGATTCATTCCTGAGCTGAGAGGCTTAACCTTTGCAGAGAGAAATAGCTTTGGCCTCTATTCCTTAACATTTAGAACAATGGTTCACTCACATACCACTTTAAGTATCCCCTATGCCATAGGTGCTTTGTGATAGGGTTTGCTTAAGGTGGCATGTGAGTGGAAAGAAAAAGTTTGAAAACCACTGTTTTAATCGTACCTCATTGACTCGTTAGAAATACTGTTTCATAACTCCAAAGAAAATGGGCCATGACAATTTTTCTCAAGCAAAATATTTCAGTTACAATTGGGTCTAGAGCAGTGATTCTCAACCTTCCCTTCCCACTCACATCCCACCTTAAGCAATCCCTTACTAATCACAGAGCTCCGATGGCATAGGGATTACTTAAGGTGGGATGTGAGTGGAAAGAAAAAGGTTGAAAACCACTGATTTAAAAGAATGAATAGAGACCTTCCAAGTCAAGTCACTTTTATTTCTCATTCATACCATGCTCGCACGGTAAAGATGAGGTAGTGTTTCTCCAGACCATGAAGCATATTTGCACAGTTAGAATAGAAGTTAAACACATTGAAATATTAAAATAGTTAGACAAACAGTAAAAGTCCACATATGTTCTGGGAATTCAGGGCCTGATGGCTTGGGGGAAAAACTGTTGCCCAATTTGGACATAAGGGGCTGAGTGCTACAGTACCTCCTACCAGATGACAGAAGGAAGAACAGTTTATGTGAGGGGTGTGTGGATTCCTTCACAATGTTTATTGTCTTTCACCTGCATCTATTGTTGTAGATTTCCTTCATGGTAGGAAGGGAACCACCCCCAAATGATTTTTTTCCACTGACTTCACTATTCTCTATGAGGTCTTGCGGTCTGAGGTGGTCCAGCTTCCAAACCAGATGGTGATGCAGCTGCACAGGATGCCCTCAGTACATCCTCTGTCGAATATTCAAATATACAAGAATCTAAGGGGACTTGGCTGGGTAGATATTCAGATAATGTCACTGGTTTGGGGGGATTGGAAAAAGAGGACACAACTGCAATAAGAAGCCAGCCATCCATTTAAAACTGGGTATGTAGAATTTTTTTCTTGCGAAGGGTGAGGAATCCCTGGAATTCTCTGTCTTGGTGAATGATGGATGCTGCATTGTTAAAAATATGTTTAGAGGAAGTAGATAAATATTTGATAGATCACGGTTGGAGGGGTTTGTGGAAATGACAGAGCAGAGGAGCTGAGGCCTGTACAGATCAGACAGGATCATATTTGTTGATTTAAAAGGATCCAAAGGCCTATTCCATTCCTATTTTCTTGTGTGATCATTTTATCAGTGTTTTTATCAATACTAAGTAGCTGCCAATGTCTGTGAAATTATTAATCTTTTTATTATCTATATAAAATACAGAAGGAAGACATCCATTTATGTGGCACTTTACACAATGTCAACCCACAAAGCCTGAGGCCAAGTTGTACTTTTACTTAGTTATGCAAGGCTGAATAATTCACCACGTTGCAAAATTGAATTTCATATATCATGTAACTGAAATGCCTCTGTTACATGGTTTAATTGAATGCATTACAAAATACATTGCATTTATTGCATGGCTGAGTTCCATGTATTTCGTGGTTGAATTGCATGTATCCCATTTGTTGAACAAATATGTGTCATCTCCTTGTATTGTAAGGTTGAATTGCATGTGTAATAAAAGGACCAGTGGACATAATCATCAACGTTCACTCTTTGTGGATGTATAACTGTTGGAGAATGGAAAATAATTTTGTCCATTTG
Source organism: Narcine bancroftii (assembly GCF_036971445.1). Classification (NCBI taxonomy): domain Eukaryota; kingdom Metazoa; phylum Chordata; class Chondrichthyes; order Torpediniformes; family Narcinidae; genus Narcine; species Narcine bancroftii. The sequence goes on from NC_091469.1 coordinate 319,584,882, forward strand.
TAAACTGTTATAGAAAATGCTATCTCTTGGGGCTGTGGGCCTGACAACTCAAAGCAAAAAAGATGAAGTTATACAGCAGAAACTGAAGAAGCAGTGCAGGATCCTGAGAGAACGCAGTCCCTTCCCACTTCATCTACTGCAGAAACAAAGCTCTCCTCTTCCTTCTCATTCCATCGGCCATTCTCCAGATGAACTGAATGAGGCATCTGACCTTGAAGAAAAGAAACAATTTCTTGCACTCTTCAACTTAAAGCACTTGAGCATTGTACAGAGGAAAGGTGAGTGAATACTCAGCAAATGAAAACAAGCAGTTCATCACTAGTGTCATTTTTTGAGAAAATTCTGACCTCTGAATCATTTTTGGGTATGAACAGAGAAAGAACAGCATCATCTTTTTTCCAGAAAACTATCACTTTGCTCCACTTCAGTGAATCATCTTTCTGACTCCAAGCGCCTGATTTAGTGAAGGTGGACTGGAAACAGCTACTTATAGACAAACCAGTTTCAAGGCAATGGAAGTTACTCAAGGGTTTAATATCAATATATGATATAAAGATAATGCTGACAAAACTAGATGATCATGACTGACAAGGTATACCAAGGAGCAAAAATGGAAAACTTATTTCAGACCCTTGAGAGTTTAATGTTGAAAAGTCCAGGAGGAGAATAGAAAATGCAGGAGAAAATTTAAAAGGGAAATTAGCAAAATAAAAATATTAGCATAAATAAAATAAAAATACTAGATAATTCAGAGATGTTTTGAAATACCTAAAGAGCAATCAGATAGCAAGGAGGAAGGCCTAAAATCTTCCATGAAATGTAACCCATTTTTGGAGAAATAGGATGTGGATACAATTCTGCAGAAAGACTTTCTTATAAAATGGAGAGGATATCAGTTACTGTTCAGGAAGAAGAATATGAAACACTTCATGAACATATTACAAGAGAAAATACTAAGGGATTTAGAATTTTTGAAAGTGGTTGAAATGGCTAGCCTTGATTAAAATTTCCCCAGCCTATTCTAAAAAAGACATAAGGAAGGAAATTGTAGAGAACTGTAACCTGTACACCAAGAACTGGGGAGCACTTTATTGACACAATAGACCTGTTTTGAACATTTTGTATAATCGATGAACACAGATTCTCCCTGTTTCCTGTTGACAGCGATGATGAAATAATTAGCACAACTAGATGAATAGCTACCTCACAATTTTATGACTTTAGGTTTGATCCTGACCTCTGGTGCTGTCTTTATGGAATTTGTACCTTCTCCCTGTAACTACTAGCGTGAACACGAAATGCTATAATCATTGCCAAAGTTAACAGAGAGGGGAAACCCAACAGCAGAGTGAAAGGGAGAAAGCAGAGGGCTGAAGGTAAAAAGAAATGGAAATGGCAAGTAAAGACAGAAATTAATGAAGAAGAGAAAAAAGAAAGGTGGAGGTCAACAAGGAAAAAAATAAGTGAATAGAAGAAGAAAGGAAAAAAAGCATGAACAAGGTGTAAAATAATCCCAGGTGATATACATGTATTAGATATGCAAGAGAATGTAGATCAGTGGTTTTCAACCTTTTTCTTTCCACTCACATACCACCTTAAGTATTCCCTATGTAATTAGTAAGGGATTATGTAAGTGGGGTTTTTCTTAAGACAGACAGCATGGTAACAGACCATTTCAGTCCACAAGACCGTGCCACCCAATTAACTTATACCCTGGGTAAGTTTTGAATGTTGGGAGGAAACCAGAGCCCCCATGCAGAAACAGGGAGAAACATACCAACTCCTTCCAGTGATTAATAAGGGATAATAAGGGATAATATGTGGTTAGAAATAAAAAGTTTGAAAACCACTGTTTTAACTGTACCTATTTGGTTTGTTATGTGCACGGTTTCAGAACTCCAAAAGAAATAGGCCAATGGCAATTTTTCTCAAGCAAAATATTTCAGTAACAATTGGGTCTAGAGCAGTTCTTAACCTTCCCTTCCCACCCACATCCCACCTTAAGGAATCACAGACCACTGAACTCTGAAACATATTTACAACCCTTAATTAAAGAATTGAATGCTAATCTGATAGATGCTAACATGTAGCAGTCGCGAAACCACAATGTCATTCGTTTTCGTCAAACGGTATGGTTTCAGATAAATTAATTATAAGCCCACTTCCAGTTCAACAAAGGAAATGTAAATATACGTTTCGGCCTGATAGGTTGGCGGTCAAAAAGGTTTGCTGCTTTGGCAACATTTTGGCGTGCCGTTATGATTAACTCTTAACATTTAAAACAATGGAGAAAGCTTCCTCTGATTTTCATCAGACACAAATAAAAGACTGTGCAATCTACTCCAAAATGATTTTGCTTGAGATGCTTCCTCAGTATTTGTTTAAACTTCATTTATGGGGAATTAGTTATCACTAGTGTCTCAAAGGTTGTTGTCTCCAAGTGTGGAAACTCATGGTGCCACATCACCCTCTTCCACCATGGACCTCCTCCCATACCAGTCCATACAGAATCCTTAGTAATATCTTTTGTAATAAAGATACCCGTATATTATAATTCCTGTATATCACTGAATGTAATGGCAATAGTAGTGAGATAACCAACTAACAAAATTAAATTTACACCTTTAAATTACAATATCATTCACGTGGCAGTAACGCGCTTGTAGCGCGTGCAGATGAAACCACGTGATTCAAAGCATCATTGTAATTGGGTAATAATGGCAGCTCTGACAGGAGCGCATTAGGAGGTTCAAAAAGTAAATGAGCACCAAGTTTAAGCCTTACAGGTATATTGATGCATGTAAGCTGGGCTTACGAAAAATGTTTCTGTGGTTATAGCTAACTATAGGGATATTTTTATCTTAAAAAATGAATTTCTGCTGAAACACTGCACAAAAATTTTATAGACAGTTATTTTGGTGTTCTCCGCTCCATCCTCAACATTCATTGGAGTGACTTCATCACCAACATCGAAGTACTCGAGCTGGCAGAGTCCGCAAGCATCGAATCCACGCTGCTGAAGACCCAACTGCGCTGGGTGGGTCACGTCTCCAGAATGGAGGACCATCGCCTTCCCAAGATCGTGTTCTATGGCGAGCTCTCCACCGGCCACCAAGACAGAGGTGCACCAAAGAAGAGGTACAAGGACTGCTTAAAGAAATCTCTTGGTGCCTGCCCCATTGACCACCACCAGTGGGCTGATCTCGCCTCCAACTGTGCATCTTGGTGCCTCACAGTTCGGCGGGCAGCAACCTCCTTTGAAGAAGACCGCAGAGCCCACCTCACTGACAAAAGACAAAGGAGGAGAAACCCAACACCCAACCCCAACCAACCAATTTTCCCTTGCAACCGCTGCAACCGTGCCTGCCTGTCCCGCATCGGACTTGTCAGTCACCAACGAGCCTGCAGCAGACGTGGACATACACCTCCATAAATCTTCGTCCGTGAAGCCAAGCCAAAGAAGAACCCTCCCCCTCCCCGATGGTGTCACCTGGTGCGGTCTTCACCCATCCCCGACACCCCCCGCCCCGTCCCCAGTTACACTAATGCTGAAATGCTGTTACTGGCTTCAATAAATCCAGCTTCCAATGTGAACAAGTGGAGATGTAGCCACAAACTGAAATGCAGATGTAGATGGTGATATTTGTGTGTGCAGATCTATTTGGCAGTGTGGCCATAGGTCTGGATTAGTAAGAATGAAAATAAATGAAAACCATATGACCATAACCATATAACAATTACAGCACAGAAACAGGCCAATTTGGCCCTTCTAGTCCGCACTGATCCAAGTACCCTCCTCTAATCCTACTTACCAGCACTCTGCCCATATCCCTCCATCCTCCTCCCATCCATATACTTATCAAACTCTTTCTTAAATGTGAAAATCGACCCTGCCTCCACCACCTTTCCCGGAAGCCCATGCAACACAGTAACCACTCTCTGAAAAGTGTTTACTGGTTTAAAACCAACATTTAAGAGATATCTAAAATACGATTATGACTAAGTCAGAATAGTTACATTCTTCTCACTTCTCACTTTCTTGAGAGCTAGCAACTAAGCAGGCAAAGCAATGTAGCAGGACCTGAATGGCCAGAACTGCCTTGAACAATTCATGACCGGTAGTGGGTTGCTTGCAATCATAGCTGGTCAGAACCAATCACAGCCAGTCAGAACTGGTCAACCAGTCACAATCTGTCATGCCACCATAACCGGCCTGAGCAGTCACAAGCAGTTGCAATCTGTCTGAACTGTTAACTAGTTGGGTAGACTGGTCAGAAGCAGACATGACCAATCACAGCCGGTTGGATCTGGTCACAGCCCATCAGAACCAGTTACCAAAACGACTGTGTGGGTTGCTTGTCTCCAATTACTGTTCTCTGGTCATGTGATAAATGGGGTTTCTCTGGTTGCCAATCAGAATAAGTGGGTAGTCGGAAGAAGTAGGTATCGGTGCTGAGCCCACAACTGTTCACAATACATATCAAGGATTTGGAGGAGGAGACCAGATGCAGTGTACCTAAATTCGCTGATGACAAAGTAAATTTTGTGGAGGACACAGAGAGTCTGCAGAGAGGTTAAGTGCGTAGACAAAGATGTGGCAAATGGAGTACAACATTAGTAAATGTGAGGTCATCCATTTTGGAAAGGAAAATAGTGGATTGGTCAATCAAATTTTAACTTTTTTTATTAATTTACACATACAGCATGGTAAAAGGCCCTTTTGGCCCATGAACCCGTGCCACCCAATTAACTGACAATCTCCATACGTTGGGAGGAAACCAGAGCATCCAGAGGAAATCCCACACAGACACGGGGAGAATGTACATACTCCTTACCAACAGTGCCAGATTGAAACCTGGGTTGCTGACACCGTAAAGGTGTTGCGCTAACCACTACGTTAATCATGCCACCCTAAACAGTGAGTATTTAAATAGTGAAAAATGTCAGCATGCTGTTATCTAGAGAGAACTGGGTAGGGGTCCTTGTGAATTAATGGCAAATGTTTCGTTTGTAGGTGCAATGGGTAATCAAGAGGTAATGGGTTGATAGAGGGATTGAATTTAAGAGAAGAGCAGTTCTGCTGCAACTGTACATTGGAGCTTAGAAGCATGGGGACCTTTTATAAAATTATGAAAGGAATTGATAAGAGAAGCAGGGTTGTTTCCATTGGCAGGTGAGTCCAGAAAAGGGGGACATTGCTTCAGGATTTGGGTGAGTAGATTTCAGAAGGAGGTAAGGAGGAATATATGCAGTTTTCTGTCCAATGAAGAGTAAATGCTGTATTATTGAATGTATTTATGACACACATGGGTAGTATTTTGGAGCTAGGGGAATTAAGTGTTATGGGGAACGAGCAGGTAAGTCAACCTGAGTTCACGGCCAGATCAGCCATGATTTTATTGAATGGCTGAGCAGGTTCAATAGGTCAATTAGCTTACTGTTCTTCCTATTTATGAGCATCCTGATCAGTTGGTTTCAGTCTGAACCAGTCACGACTGGCCAGAACTGATCACAACCAGTCATGGTCCGAAACAGTCAGAACGTCTCGACTGGTCTCAACTAGTCACGACTTGTTGGTACTGGTCATGACCAGTCTGAACTAAACACAGCCAGTCATCTCTGGTTGGAACCTGGTCTCGACCGGTCAGAACCAATCTGAAACGATCATGACTAGTCAGAATAGTTACAAGGAACTGAATCAGTCATGGCCAATCCAAACCAGCCTGGAGTCAAAGCTGATCATATCCCATCAGAACCTGGCTGAACCTTTCACCTTGTAGGAACTGGTCAGAACAGGTTTCAACCAATCACATTTGGTCAGAACCCGTCTGAACCCATCATGACCTATCAGAATTGGAACCCACAACTGGACCAGTCATGATCAGAACCAGTTACAACCAGACAGAACAGGTAATGAATGACCTGATGGACTAGTCAGAATCAATCACGGCCTGTTAGTCAGTTCGAAGCGGGGATCAATCTGAGCTAATCGGAATTGGTTTAGCCAGCAACAAGGTCTCAAAGGCATCACTGTTGCAGTTGGCCCTGTAGATGTAACAGCGTGTTAGGTCTGCATCAATTAATCCCACCTCCATTCTAAGTTTGGATCCACGCATGCTGTGGATCCACGTACACAGTTTCTGCTCATTCAGCAGTTTAAAATGGGAAGCACATTGACCAAATCACCTTATTACAAGCCTTATGACATCAATAAACATCTTATGCACTCCTCAGTTCCCTGCAGGCAATGAGCTACAGATCATTGATGCGATGAACAGCCCATACAAGGATATGAAGGATGAAAATCAGTGTACAAGCTCTTGTGAAGCTGTCCTTGTATTTATGTGTTACTTACTTTGAAGCTCAATCAATTTTCTCATTAACCAAACATCAGGGGAAAAAAAAAATCTGCAACATTAGGCCTAGCGGTAGCACTTGAATTTTTTTTTTTGCATGGGCACCAGAAATATTCTATTGGTTGGCACCACAGACAACTGAGAAAAGATCTTGGGTGCTACCTGAGTTGACCTAAAAGAGCAGACAGTTGGCTTTGAAGCGATATTGGTGAATGCCATTGGGCTTGGTTTTTCTGATCGAATGAGTGCATCAAACATTTTGAAGCTCTGAATTCAGGAGAAGTGTATCATGCTTTATCCATTTGTAGCCATGCATTCTTGATGTTGTCTGCCAGTTCCTTCCTCCTATCTGCAGAGGATATGATCTTCTGGGGTCTCTTTGCATGGACCAGTATCACAACCAACAAGGCATCAATGAATTGGAGCAACCCTGTTTTGCTTACAGTCCATCTGAAATGTACCTTTACACACCCAAACTGAAATCTGCTATCTCACCTTCCTTGAAGGATTGGTCAGGACGTGCAACTCAAACATGTCAAGGAAGCAGATGTGTTATTTTTCCTTCAATAAATGCATTGCCAAAATTTCTAGGATTAATAACTACCACTGCATGCGTGTTGATAAGTTAAAATTCCCCAAGTGGATTGAATTATTCAAATAATCTGGCGTCCCTACTTCAGTGAAGCAGCTCCCCAGCAGTTCTTCGTAAATGAAATTTTGTTTCTGCATTCATTGGTTTGGGGAAATTTAGCTGGGATGCAGGCATTTTGAATTAACCTAAATCAAACTATGGAGGTCAGATTTCAGATTTATTGCCAGAATATATACATCATCACATCCAACCCTGTATTCTTGTTTCCTGTGAGAAAAGCAGAATTGCCACTTATTGGTGGTGCAAAAAAACTGTACACAATGTGCACATGTAAGCAAAAAAAGAACTGTAAATAAATAATGAATGTAAACAAACTAACTGTGAAATACAGAAAGTATTTTAAAAATCAACAAAGTGCACAAGTAAGAGTCCTTAAATGAGTCCCCGATTGAGTTTGTTGTTGAGGAATGGAGGGGTAGCAGCTGTTCCTGAACCTGGTGGTGGGAGTCTTGTGGGACCTATACTTCTTTCCTGATGGCAGCAAAGAGAACAGAGCATGTGCTGGATGGGGTGGATCCTTAATGATTGCTGCTGCTCTCCAATAATAACATTCCCTGTAGATGTAATTGATGGTGGAGGTTTTGCCTGTGATGTCCTGGGCTTTGTCTATTATCTTTTGAAGGGCTTTATGCTCAGGGGTATTGATGTTCCCATACCAGACTGTAATGCAGCTGGTCAGCACACTTCCCACCACATATCTGTAGAAATTTGCCAGAGTTTCTGGTGTCATACCAAACCTCCGCAAACTCCTGAGGAAGTAGAGGCACTGATCTGCTTTCTTCTCGATGTCATTAGTGTGTTGGGTCCAGGAAAGATCTTCTGAGATACAGGTACTCCCTGACTTACGACCTTTGCAACTTACATTCATCCGTACATACAACCGAAAATTAGTTTAGAAAACAATATAAAATGTATGTGGTTTATGTTGTATTTGACAAACTAAAACAAGGATACAGGGCATGTAAAAGCCAAAATGTGCATACTTACCTTGTTAGTTGATGTTCTGGGGTCCATAGGCTGGGCGCGGCCATTTTAAGGGTGCAAACTGAATATTGTTAGGGTGCTTAACTCTGCACATGTGCCAACCAAAGACACACCAAAGATGACCGTGCCCAGCCTATGGACCTCGGGACACCGACTAACAAGGTAAGTACGTACATTTTGGCTCTTACGTGCTCTGTATCCCTGTTATAGTTTGTGAAATACAACATAAACTGTGTAAATGTTATATTTTTTCTTTTTTTTTAACAAATGTACACAATTCTGACATACATCCATTCTGAGATATGACCAATCCTTGGGTCTGAAATCCTTGGATCGTAAGTTGGGGAGAACCTGTAATGACTCCCAAGAAATTTGCTCACCTTCTCCACCTCATACATTTCTGGTTTCCCCTCCTGAAGTCCATAATCAGCTCCTTGTCCCTCTTGTGTGCTGAATCTTCCACTTTTATTATACAACCCAGTACCGTGGTATCATTGCCAAATTTTGTTGATGGTGTTATTTCCTCACAGTCATAGGTGTAAAGTGAGTTGAGCAGGGGGCTAAGAACACAGCCCCATGGTGCTCCAATACTAATGGAAATTGTGGAGGAAATGTTCTTACCAATTCTTACTGATTAAGATCTGGAGGTAAGGAATTCCAAGATCCAATTTCACAGTGGGGTCTTGAGTCTCAAGTCTTGGAATTTGCTGAATGGCTTTGAGGGGACGATGGTGTTAAATGCCAAACTGTTGTTGATAAAGAGGATCCTGATAAATGCATTTTTGCTATCCAGGTTTCCAGGGCTTTGTGTAGAGCCAGTGAGATGGCATCTGCCATAGACCTGTTGCTACGATCGGCAAACTGGAATATATCCATGTCGCCGCTCAGACAGGAGCAGGTATACTTCATCACCAGCCTTTCAAAACAAGTGCAGAATTTTCAGTGGGATGTAAAATACATTGCCCATTTGTCTGGTCTTATAAAATGATTAATTCAGCTTGGATTTCATTTCTAGCATCAGCCAAATTTTGGCACAACCACTGAACTGATGCCGGCAAGCAGAGTTTATATCAGGTTTCCTTTAATTTAATTTGTTCAATCCTTTACTCAAAACAACAAGAATGCTGCCAGATACTCCACAGAAGATGTAAGTAAGGTTGTCATTGGAACTTCAAAGCAAATCGATGATCTGTTATTATTTTGCAGGTTATCCTGGCCATCTAGGTGAAGCTGATATAAGTCATCTCTCGGTGATTCCTCCTGATAGCAATCCAAATGTTTGCCTTCATCAGGGGCTGCCATCCTGGTCTCAGGTAGAGCAATGCAGGCCACAGCTCAGACCCGAAGCATTAGAGATTATGTCAAAGGATCACACAAGCAATATAAATGAGATCAAATCTGACCAGCTGGGAGCATCAGATTCTGGTTCATCTGATGAGGCCAAACCATCTGAGACACCAACTGAGAAGAATGCAAAATGGAAACTACTGGACAAGTCAAGGCAGGATTTCCAGGAACCAATATTACATGGTATTGAGCACCAAGCTCCAGATTGCCCCAAAGGTAAATATAGAACAAATTATTTTTATGCACATCATTTTAAAGATTTGTTTCCTTTGTTTTGAAGATCCAGTCCTTTATTGTGTTTTCCCTATCCTTCTGCATTCCAGCATCATTCACCTCAAGCCAGTCAAAATGATGACTGTTATCAACCTTTCTGCAATTAGGCAACAGGAAGCAGAGTTTGAAATGAGCTGAGTCTTTCAGTATTAGCAATACACAGGCTGACTGTGGAAATTCAATAAGATGATGTTCTGTAGCAGTTAGGGGATAAAGTCATACGACTTACATTAAAAATGCTGGAGGCAGTGAGATTGACAAATTCTGTCAATAGCAGGTCAACAACCCTATATTAATTAGCACTGTTAAATTTAGCAAAACTATTAAAATTCTCGTATAGGTCATGTATTCTTATTTCTTTATGGCCTCAGGAACAAGTGATTATCGCATTGGAAAGGCTAAGAAAATGGTAGCGGAAAAATTTTTTTTTAAAGTTATCTTCATTGGAGGGGTTTATTTGCAGGAAAAATTAGATCCAACAATGTACTTACTGGTTTGTAGTGAGTTGGAGGTTCTTATCGGAAGAGGTTATACTAAGAAATTTATTCTGCAATATATCTTTTATTTGCAAGCAGGCACTATTAAAAAGGGAATACATAAATCTAGACAGAAATGGGAGGATGATTTAAATATTACAATTGATGAGAAAAAATGAGCAGAATTCTGTCAGGGTTTTGTGAAAAATATTTTAAATGTTAGATACAGTTTATTTCAATATAATTATATTTAACACCACAATAATTGAACAAAATGAAATCGGATTTTTCAGATAAATGTTTTAGATGTGGTGAAGCAATGGGAACCTTTTTGAATTCTAATTGGTCATGTTAAAAAGTTAGAACTTTTTGGATGGATTTAGGAAAGTTTTAGATCAGATTATTGGAATAGTTATTTCACAATATCCAGATTTATTTTTGATGGGGAATATAGAAGGAACAATACCTGAATTAAAATTATCATTTTATCAAGTCAAATTTATCAAAAATAACTTGAGCAGTGCCAAAGAAGTGTATTGCAGTGACTTGGAAATCAGATGCACATTTGGGTACAGAGAGATGGCATTCAGAAATTCAAAGTTGTATACCTTTGGATAAAATTGCATATAATTTGAGAAATAAATTTGGAGCCCATACATCCAAAGTTTAGGCATAAATATGTAAAAATGTACTTCCGGCCTCTTAAGACCTCTTCCTCCCTAAAGTTATTTAATATAAATACTGTCAGATCCCAGTGTGTGAGCCAATCCTTTGTGCAATCCAGATCAATATTAATTTCTTTATATGTTCTTTCTTTATATAATTATTTTATATAACCATATATTGTATCTATTGTTATAACTTTTATAGTGGGGGGGTAAGAGGGAGGGGAGGACAGGCCATAAAGAAATAAGAATACATGACCTATACGAGAATTTTAATAGTTTTGCTAAATTTAACAGTGCTAATTAATACCATGTAATCATAGTATTTTTAAATTTAATTAGGTATTGACTTTGTACAATATATAATTACATGGATGGAAAATGTAAATAAAATATTCCAAAAAAATGTCAGTGACAAATGAAAGAAAGCAGACAATGTGATTATCATAAAAAAACATAATTATTAAATTCTGAGTTATTATTAAATTATTAAAGTTATTTTTTAAAATGACAACTGAATCGACAAAGCTTGCCAGAAATTCTGGTACCCAGTAACCTATTCCCTTATCTGGCAATTGCCCAAAGCTGAATTAGATTGTTCATAAATGCAGAATTGCATTTGATCTTCCTTTCCTGCATCTATATCTTCACTCATGCCCCCTGCTTCCACATTTGCAATATCACCTGATTCCACTCCTCCATCAGCTCATCGGCCATGCCTTTATTGTCTCCAAACCAGACTATTCCAATGCAGTGTCTATCAGCTGTACATTGTTCAACCTTCCATAAACTTGCTGTTCTTTTCCTAACTTGCATTCCCCATTTCACCATCACCTTCAACTTCAATCAACTTGGCTCAGTTACATCCTGTCTTGATTTTAAAATTAACATCCTTGTTTTCAAATCCTTTTACGGATTCAATCACAATAAAAAAAGTTATTTTTCTAATATCCTTCAGCCTAATATCCTCTGATAAATACTCTTCCCAATTTCTATCCTCTTAATCATCCCAATATAACCATTCCAGCCTTCCAGAACTAAGACCCATGGCCCTGAATAGAAAATGAAAAACTGCAAATGGTGGAAATCTGAAATAATCATGGAAAATGCTGGAAACATTGAACATCAAGAGGTAGCTGTGGAAGCAGAACCAGAATTAATGATTCAGGTCAAAGATCTCTTCTCAACTGAGAAAGTTAATTCTAAGGTGTAGAGAGATGAGAGGTGAGAGAAGGAAGGGACAGAGGTAATATATCCAATTGGGTGAGGTCAGAATTGCTGAAGTAATTCTATTGTTTTACACTATCATCCAGTGAATAGATTAATGAGTCCAGTTAGAGGGAGAGAGAGACCTGTGAAATGCACCTCTGGGCTGATGCTGAGACCTATAAAAAGTTGAAAATACTGGCGATCAGACAACTTTTCTCTTTCTTCAGACACTGATCAATATTACAGGTGGATAACAATGTACCAGAATTGGCTGATTCCAATACAAAGCAGAAAATGCAATTTATTTGAAATAGTGAAATTCCACATTGAGAGCCAAAGGCTGAAAGGTGAAGCAATGTCGGAGGCCACTAACCCATAGATCAGTTGGGAGTGGGATGGAAAATTAAAGTTACAGAGGACAAAAAGCTCAGGATTAATTTTTATCCTGCCTCTCTCTTACTGTCTTATTTTTTTAAACTTCAATGAATAGAATACCAACCTTGTTCACCTTTTGTCAAAGGACAAGTTCTCCATGTCCCAGTGAACTTTCTCCAACATTTGCACAGCCTGGTTCAGCCTCAGTGAATGCCTATATTCATATTCCTGTGTGGAAGATCATGTTATGTGCTTGTGGATATCTGACAGCTTCCAACAATGCAGTCATCATCCTGCTCTGAGGTTTCAATTAGGGTTGCTTTGGTTGCCAGGCTTCAGGGAGGATGTCCTTTCTAAAGTAAGTAAGAGAGCAAGAGAGGATAAGTGTGTGCACGTGTGTGCTTAATCAGTAGATATTATTCCCTGAACATCCTGACAGATATAACTACTACACCTTCTTTAACCCTCATCTTTGATTTCTCCCTGTCCTTGTGGAACACATTTTGTGCAGAGGTCTCAAAGTAAGATGGCTATCATTGAATGGTTCATCCAGTTCAAATACAGCCACATCTGGAAGAATGCATTAAATAGAAGCATAGTTTACTCATGCATACCCATTTTGAATATACTTGTTGATTATTAGGATGGGGACTGTTATTCCTCCCTCCCTCAGACATCTTGGTCCTTATTAATCCTGATTTCAAATTTTGACCAAATTATCTTTATGGTATAACCTTGTGCTAATTAATTCATACTGTGCTTATCTGATAACTAAAATCCCATTTTGTGCATTGATATTATAGTGGTTGATCAACAGAGTGACAGAAATTGTAGCACCCTGGTTCAGAGTTCATCATTATGTGACAAACAAGCATTTCAGATGTTACATCAGAACAGACAAGTTGATCGTTCGCCTGATGAAAGGATCAGTGAGGAAGAAATAGATCCGCGGCCAAAATGGCAAGGTGTGACTGATGTTCTTGAAGCCTTCCAAGAATACTTTGAAGGTAAGATGAGAGTTGATACTAAATAATCACACTGACCAACTACATTATTTGCAAATATGCAACATTTACATAGTTAAGTTCTATTTTATCTGATATTAAAGTAATGCATTTTTCTGGAAATTGTAGTACAATGGAATCGGTAAGGTCAGGTTTGGCTCACTCCAACACACAAAACTGAGGTGATAGTGGCCTGAAGAAAACATTAGGTAATTTAGTAGCTACATATATTGTAGCTATACCATATATTGTAGCTCTACACATATACCTGTGACAGAATATATAGATTTGTTTTTGGGAGATAAATTGGGAAAGGTTTGTTAGAGTAGGTTACATATAAACTCTCTAAAACAGATCTTATTTAAAATACTAGAGCTCTGACCCATGCTAGACATATTGGTTCCACAGCTTTTACAAGAGCTTTGAAGAGTGTTCAAGAGATTTCACTAATGGATTGTTGTTTACAAAAGGCAACAGATGAAAGATCTTGATGGAACTTTTTGTTCTGTTGTGTAGTTTTGAAAGCAGAGAGAGTCAAACAGGCTTTCTCTAAGAGATAGAGAGAGAGAGAGATACAAGATCACTTGTAAAGTGTTACAGCCAGCAGAAGTACCTGAGACTAGAACAGGACAAGCTGGCAAGCTTGTGGAAAGCCCATTTGAGAAGACGGTCTGGTAAAAGTCCTTGTGGTTCATGCAAGAGGACAGGACTGGCTGTCTAATGTTTCACTTGGAATAAAAGAAACTAAAAGGAACTCTGTGGTGACCTGAAAGAGAGAGATTATCATCTGGAGAACCCTGAAGGGGCAAATTTTGTCAGCAAGACACTGAAGTGGCTGATTACAAAGGAACAGCAAATCTCTCTCTGAAAACCGACAAGAACCTTCCTGAGTGGTAACCATTTACCTTTCAAGCACCAAAGCCTGGTGAACTTTATAAATGTTAAATTCTGTGCACAGTATAAGAATTGCCTGCAACCAGTAAACTTGGAGGAATGAGAAGTGAGATTGGACTGTGAACCAAAGAAATTTTTTGAACTTACACATAAATTGCATGCACGTGCACTTAGAATTAGAAGGGGGTTAAGTTAGGTTAGTTAAGTTAAAGTGTGATTCTGCTTTCATGTTTAAAGATAATTAAAAGCAACTTTTGTTTAAGTAACCATTTGTCTTGGTGAATATCTATTGCTGCTGGGTTTATAACAGACTTTCATCTAAACATTTAGGATGTCAGGTGAGAGTCCATTTTTAAACTGAAAGTTAGGATCTATGATCTCAATGACAACTTTGAAGTACAAATTGGCAGAGTATATGTTCCTTTTGCCTTTTCCAAATGTGAGCTTTTTGAAGCAACACCAAAACCTAATTCAGAAGACTAAATTTAGGAATGTTTAGTGTTTGTAATTTTCCTTTTTGCTGCAGACTTCTTCAAAGCAACCCCTTCTCTGGATTCTTTTCCCATTCTCAGATTCCTGTCGACCTGCTCAACTGTAGAGGTGGTCAATTTCCCAACTTTCTGGGATCCATAGAGTGACTCCTTCTGTGAGTTGTCCATTGGACAGCAGGTGATACCAATGGGATTGTTGATTTCTTTTGGGTTTCATGAAATGTAACTGCTGATTCGTGGGTCCTTGAAAGAAATTCTGCCTGGAAATTCATCCTCCATTGATTTTGTTAAACAAGCAGAAGAGCAATTGAATTATGCTTGTCGTGTGAATAAAAGCTCTCATGACTGGAAGGAAAACCTATGCTTTTAGCTAGCTTATAACTGAGGGTGGAGTCATACAGTGGTCTTCAGAAAGGATCAGGGTTCAGGAAGGAAATTAGGGTTACATTTGGGTAGATGGTGGCAGAGCCAGCCATCAGTATAACACATCACCAGTGAATCTCAGTTCACTCCATTCACAACTTCCTGCATAATTTAGGGTCCATGGATGAAGACAGAGAACATTGTTTTAGAAAAGAAATTTTAAAAATATAGTTATTTACAAATTTAAGCAATATGGGGGGTCTGGAGAACCTGCTGGAGCATCTAAGCTTAGGAGGGCCTTAGGCACCTTGGGTCTCTGGTCCCCTTGTGAGGGAGAAGTGGCAGGCGGGGTCTCCAGTTCTATGGTAAAAGGGGATGCACTTTCCTCCTGAACTGGATTCCCTGAGGCCCTGACTTGGAATGGTGACAATGAGCTCTGTGGCTCGTAGGCCACTTGAGACCCTCTGTTCCAGCAGGAGCCAGGTCTTTGATGGAGAATGTGTCATCCCTGCCATCCAGGTACTCCACATAGGCGTACGTGGGATTGGCATGAAGCAGTTTCACCTTTTCCACCAGGGCATTGGTCTTCATGTGCTTCCTGCGAAGAACCGGATCAGGAGTGGTGAGTCAGGTTGGGAGTGTAGTTCCCGATGCCAACTTTCTCTCAAAATTGAATAGGAGCTCATGAGCAGTAGTGTTGGTCGCTGTACATAGTAGCGACAGGATGGAATGGAGTGCCATAGGAAGAACTTCCTGCCAGCATAAGGCTGGAAGGCTTCTTGACTTGAGGGCCAATTTGACAGCCTTCCAGACCGTAGTGTTTTCCTTTTCAACCTGTCCATTCCCCTTGGGATTGTAGCTAGTAGATACTGGCGTAGCTCATCACTCATAAAAGATGAGCCACAGTCACTATGTATATAGCCGGGATACCGGAATAGGGCAAAAATGGAATTTAGGGCCTTTATGACTGACGAAGTGGACGTGTCCAGACATGGGATGGCGAACAGGAAGCGGATGTACTCATCAATGATAGAGAGGAAGAAAGTATTTCCGTTCATGGACAGGAGAGGTCCCTTAAAGTCAACAGTGAGCAGCTCGAAGGGCCTGGATGACTTAATCAGGTGCACCTTTGCAGGGCGGTAGAAGTGCAGTCTGCACTCTGCACAAACCTGGCAAGACCTGGTCATTTCCCTGGCATCTTCCATGGTGTAGGGCAGATTGTGCGCCTTGACAAAATGAGCCATACGGGTAACCCCTGGATGGCAGAGCTCATTATGCAGAGGCACAGCTTCCTCTGTATAAGGCATCTAGAGGGTCGTTAAGGGCTCCTGACCTATAGGCAATGTCATAATTGTAGATGGAGCGCTCAAACCTCCACCTAGCAATCTTGTCATTTTTGATTTTGCCCCTCTTGACGTTATTAAACATAAATGCGACAAAGCGTTTGGCAGTGAAGAGCATAAATTTCCTACCAGCCAGATAGTGCCTCCAGTGCCTCCTTTTCCACTGATGGGTTTTGGAGCTCATGGCCTTGCAATGTCCAAGAAAAAAATGCAACCAGTCTGCCCACCTGATTAAGGCTAGCGGCCAGGGCTATATCCGAAGCATCACTTTCCACTTGGAAAGGTACATTCTCATCCACAGTGTACATGGCAGCTTTTGCAGTGTGGTTCCAGACGTAGTTAAAAGCCATTTAGGCTTCAGCCGAGAGGGGGATATTAGTGGCTTTTAAGAGGTGGAAAATCTTATCAATGTATTGAGGGAGCCACTGGGTGCATTATAAGAAAAAAATCCCAGGCATCTCCTCAAAGCCTTCATGCTCCTGGGAACAGGGAGCTCTTAACAGGGGGAGCATCCTATCAAGATCAGGGCCAATTATGCCATTCTCTACCACGTAGCCAAGGATAGCCAGCCGTTTAGTCCTGAACACGCACTTGTCAGAGTGATAAGCGATGTTCAGGGTTCTCGCCACATGGAGAAAGCTCTGGAGGTTGGCGTTTTGGTCTTCCAAGGTCTGGTCACAGATGGTGAAGTTATTGAGGTTGGGGAAGGTAGTCTGCAACCTTAACTCATCTACCATTCTATTCATCTGCCTCTGGAAGATAGAAACCCCGTTAGTAATACTGAAAGGGACCCTCCGGAATTGATATAGATGGCTGTTCACCTCAAATGTCATATATGGACAGCCCTCAGAACAGATTGGCAGCTGGTGATGGGCAGCTTTCAGCTTGAAGGTCAAATAGACCCAATACCGTGCGATTTAATTCACCATGTCCAAAATCCATGGAGGGAATATGCGTCCAGGAGTGCGTACCGATTAATGTTTTGGCTATAGTCAATTAATAGCCTGGACTTGTTTTCCCCCTTAACTACTACCACTTGCGCTCTCCACAGGTTGGTGCGAGGCTCGATGATACTTTCATCAAGCAGAAGTTGTGTCTCAGACTTTATAAACTCTCGGTCTGCTGAGTTGTACCTCCTGCTCTTAGTAGCAATGGGCTTGTAGTCTGCAGACAGATTCGGGAAGAGAGGAGGAGGGTCGATATTCAACGTGAAGAGGCTGCGTGTAGGTTATGATTTTAGGGGCCCTCCATTCCAAACTGTTACGAGGGAGAGGACCAGAATACTCCAAGGTCACGCTTTTAAGGTGACACAGGAAATCCAGATGCAACAACATCAGAGCACACAGTTCTTCAAGAATATACAATCGGAATTTACAGAATTTTCAGCCTTCAATCGATAAATGTTGTCCTAGGTAAACTTGTACCTCTCACTTTGTTCGTTTTAGATTGGTCACAGTGTTTGAGCTACCGAAAGAAAATAGACACACACGCCGAGAGCACTTCAGTTTATACAAATGTTTATTACAAATTCTAAAGCTGATATCAAACTACAATATGCAAGCCCTTCCCAATTATACTTATCAACGCCTGGACTGGTCCCAACTGCCGAAGCGAGTAGGTTGTTGGGGTGCTGGTAGCAGCTTCTCCACCTCCCCCAACCGGGATGTTGGCTGGACTCTAGAAGTTCTTCTTCTTGCTGAGAGATGTTACCACCTCTCAGAGAGTCTCAAACTTCAGCAGCAGGACCATGGCTTATATTACCCAAAAACTGCTTACCAAAGCATCTATTCCCAGCACAGTAAGAAAGATAAGCGAGCAAGCTAGCATGCCTAGGCTTCTATCGAATAACATAATTTTCAGCTTATCACTTTGAATACAATGGTTTATTTTGCATCAAGGCTAGGCCTCTGACAGTCTGTGACCAAAACAAGCAGGAAGATTAGATGTTCTTGGTACACAGATGTCCTTTCGTCAGATAACTGCATCTCTGGCCCCTCGGTGGAATTTAGCTTATGTCTGCTGATTCTAAAAAACAAGCAGGTTCTCAGCCTTGCAGAAGCAAAGGCTGCAAAAGTAAAAAAAAAAGGGTTTAAATCTTCCATCACAGATGTACTATGCAATGTTGTTGAGCACACGTAGAATGCGAATGAGACGTGAGAAATATGTGGTAATTGGAAGATACATCTTCATGTTGTATTTTTGCACAGTCCGTGAGTCTATGAAGCTTTCAGTATAGCCCGTGTCAATTAGGCATTTAGTGGAATGTCCATTACCTTTACAGTCACTATAGAGTTGCTGAGCTAATGACGTTTGTCCTGATCTAGGACCATTGAGTCTAGGTCCCCGGAGACTCCATGCTCTTCACCTGAGTGGCCCTCACTGTCCTAGGTTGCCCTGTGTGGGTAAGATGGCGTCGACCTCGTGGCATGGCAAGATGGCCACCCTCCTTCTTCCTCCAACCATGACAGCGCAGAATTTGAATTCGGGTCACAGCAAGATGGCCGCCGAGCCTTTGCACGCTGTTTTCAATGGTGGCGTGTCATGCTACCATGTGGGTGAATTTGGAGCAGATGGCTTTGGGCTGGAATTGGATCTGGGAGCAGTGCATGCCGCGGACTTCCCGTGCGACAAACCTTTGCCAAATGCCCTTTCTTGTCACAGCTGGAACACACTGAGTCTTTTGCTGGGCAACGAGATTTGGGATGCTGGCTCTTGCTTAAAAAAAACTCTCTGGCACAAGGAGTGGCAGCCGCTTGGGCAGAAGCAGCAGTAATGGGAGCAGCTGATCCTTGGAAGGGCTCACCTGGTGGGCAAGCTCGCTGACTTCGAGGTTGTTGTTCTCGGGTTTGGCCTGTTCCAGTGATTTGGCCAGCTCGACGTGACTAGCCAGGTCCTTCTTACCCGACTCGAGTAGTCGCTGCCTCATGTACCTCAACTAGTGTCATGGATCTGTTCTTCCTCACGAACGCAGCCTGTAGCTGCTTCGTACCTGCACTTCTTAGCAAGCGTCCACAGATCCAGAAGGTAGTCGCTGATGGTCTCTCCTGGCCACTGGTGATGCAGTGCGAGTCTGTGCCTTGCTAGGACCTCATTCTGCAACTTCAGGTAGCTAGCCTTCAACACCTCAATAGCAGCATCATACGTAGAGCAGTCCCTGATGACTGTATACCCTTTCATTTCTACCCTTGAAACGAGTGCAGAACTCCTGAGTTCATTGGAGTGGAAGATGTCTCTGGTCGCTTTCAGGTAGGTCTGGAAGCAGTCTAGCCAGTATGTGAACTCCTCAGCCACGTCGGGGGACAGAGAGTTTATCAGTAGCATACCTGGTTTGAATAGCACTTCCATCGTTAGGGAATGAGTAGGGGACTGTAGCACAAATAAAAGCTCTCACAACTGGAGGGAGAACAAATGCTTTTATTAGCTCATAACTAACAGTAAGGTTCAATAGTAGTCTTCAGAAAGATTCTGGGTTTAGACAGGAAACTAGGGTTATATATGGGCAGAAGGGAGTGGAGCCATGAGGCAGGGCCAGCCATTAGCACCACACCCTACCAGTGAATCCCAGTTCAATGCAGCCTGTTCCAGCGACTTGGCCAGTTCAACATGGCTAGCCAGGTCCTCTTACCCAACTCAAGCAGTAGCTGATTCATGTACCTTAAGCAGACCCCCATGACTAAAGTGTCCTGGATCTATTCTTCCTCACAAACACAGCCCGTAGCCGTTTCATACCTGCACTTCTTGGCAAGCGTCCACAGATCTAGCAGGTAATTATCAATGGTCTGTCCTGGCCATTGGCAACGTAGAGCGAGTCAGTGCCTCGCTAGGACCCCGTTTTGCGACTTCAGGTACCGAGCCTTCAAAGCTTCAATGGCACAGTCACATGTAGTTCAGTCCCTGATGACTTCATACCCTTTCGTTCCTACCCTGGAAACTAATGTGGACCTCCTGAGTTCATTGGTGTGGAAGACGTCTCTGGTCGCATTCAGGTAGGCCTGGAAGCAGTCTAGCCAGTACGTGAACTCCTCAGCCGCGTCAAGGGACAGAGGGTCTATCAGTAGCGTCCCTGGCTTGAGCAGCGCTTCCATACAATAAAATTGTAGTGCGAATGAAAGCTCTCACAACTGGAAGGAGAACATATGCTTTTATTAGCTCATAACTGAGGGCAGGGTCTTAAAGTGGTCTTCAGAAGGGCTCAGGGTTTAGGTGGGAAACCAGGGTTATATATGGGTAGATGGAGGTGAAGCCAGCCATCAGTACAACACATCACCAGTAAATCTCAGTTCACCTTCTTCAATCAATAGGCTCTTTCATATAATCAAAAAGCCCAAGTGTAAAGGCAGAGATTCTCTGCCCTTATGTTGAGAGACTTACCTCCACGAATGCATCGTGGCCAGCTCCAAGGCTCCGACTTCAATCCCTCTCGGGGGAAGGGTCAGCGTCGGAGTGTAATGCTCCACCGCCTAGCAAGAATGGAATGCTGCTGCAAGCAGCTGACTAGGGGCAGGCTGATGATGTTAGTGAGGTCGTCAGCTTGAGAGGCAGAAGCGGGATTTTTAAAATGCCGACAGCTCATCGTTAATGAATGACGTCAACTCAGTGGGCGGTGCTACGGCAACAGTCGCCCCACCTCCATCGGTTCTGAGGGCACTATGAGGGTGCCACTCAACATGAATGTGATGCAGGAGCAGCCTTTTAGGGCTGCTCCATGAAAGGTAAGTTTATATTTTTCCCTCCGCGCTTATAGCCGGCCTCTGGGCGGAGGCTTGGCATGAAAGGACCTGAATATGATGAATTTCAAAGCCAGAATACAATGTGACAACATGATAATATGATGTGTTTAGAATAAAAAAATGACAAAAAGATATATTTCTGAACAAATGATTTTCTGTCTGATTGAAATTTCTCAACAGGTTTGTTTAGAAATTTAGCAGATATTTCTCAGCAATTGGAGGTGACAATTCAAATGCAATACCTTAAAGGTACAATGTGCACGAGCTCAGAAATATTAAAGTCCGTCAGTCAGAAAAAAATAATGAAATGGTCAGTCATGAAAAATAACAAAATGGTCAGTCAGGAAAAATAACAAAATGGTCTGTAAAGAAAAACAATGAAATGGTCAGCCCTGAGTGCTCGTCTACATGGACCTGGTTTTCCATTCCGTGTGTGAATTAAGTTCTATATGTTTGATCTCCAGGTTGGTGAAAATCATTTATAATACACATATGGCAGGCAAGAAATACCAGATATTTTGAAAATGTGCTCATATAAGAGGAGTGGTGCAAGCCAACAAATGAAGCATAAATGTAATAATCTGTTCAGTGCTTCAGTCTGATAGGTAATGAAAGGAGGATATGCAGTGGCAAAGGATCATTGAGGAATGAAATAAACTTGTATCACAAACTGCTGATTCCTCTAATGTTTAAACGATTAGAAGTAAGCTCAGTTGACAGCTTGTAGAAATAGAATAATGATTAATGGCATTGGAAGCATTTAAACATTACTGCAGAAGTCCACTATTCTGTTTCCAATTACCAATTATTATTGGTATGCCAATAATCCACATTGGGTGAAGTATCTACATATTTAAAATACCAGAGAAGAGCAGCGTTTAACCTCTTGAAATCTGTCTTTCCCCCCCTGTACTTTGCTAAATATTGCATAAAACACTGATGAAGATGCTTAGCAGGTCAGTCAGCTTCCGTGGCTAAAGAAGGAGCTCACTAATCTCAGATCACTAATCAAACTGCTGAGTGTAGTGGCTTATAGTAATTTATTTCAGATTTCCATCATCGATGGGTATTTTGCATTTGGATTATTGTTTTATTCACTATTTATTCTCTTCCAAGAATTCTATCCATGACCTCATGGCCACCAAGACCACCCATAAATTGGTGGAACAACACCTGATTTTCTGTCTGGATACTCTCCAACCAGATGGCAGTAACATCAACTTTTCCAGTTTCTGCTAACTTGCTCTCCTTTCCCCCTCCCTTCTCTTCCCCCTTGTTTTCTTTCCTTCAGCTCTCCACACCCTTCCCTCTCTATTCACCTAGCCATCCCTCCTCCCCCTCCCCCCCCCCACCGCTTGCTGCTGTGCCCTCCCTCCCTTCTCCACCTATTACCTCCTGTCTTTGGGGCCATACTCCTCCCCATGCCTGTCTCCCCTTACTTTTTATTTAGTTGCCTGCCGATATTTTTCCATACCTTGATACAGGGCTCAAGCCCAACACGTCAGTCATGTATTTTTATCTTTGAATATGAAGTACACTGTTTGACCAGCTGAGTTTCTCCAGCATTGTGTTTTTACTTCAACCATGGTGCTTAGAACCTTAGAAAACTACAGCATAGAAAACAGGACATTTGGCCCTTCTAGTCTGTGGTGAAACATCATTCGTCTAGTCCCACCGACCTGCACTCATTCTATAAGCCTCCAGACCACTCCCATCGATGTGTCTACCTGCAGACTTTCATGTTTTACCTGTTCCAGGAACATCTACATTGAGGAAGTTCTCCTTCAGTCACTGAATAGATTTTATTTATCACTTCGACTTTGCTCATTCCTAACTATTTTGATTTTTGTCTTTCATCAGATAGCTGGCAAAACATACTCTACATTCTTTATTTAGTAAATGTTTCATCCCGTATTCGTATGTGTGAGTTCTTAAGACAATACATGGCTGAAAGAAAAGGTTCTTTACTTTAAAGTTGATGTAAACAGCAGAAGAGGCAGGCTATGAGGCTGCAAGACTCCATTACAGATTTGCATACTACATGTCAGTCCCCTGCTGGCAGCCATCTCATCAAACAGTAAGGCATTGCTAGTTGCATTGCAACCACGATCATTATCATTGCATCTCCCTTTCTTCAGACAAAAGTACCTTACTTTTAACTAACATGCTTTCTTTGTATAACTCTGCATTTTTAATTTTAACAACAAGAACTTACATTTTCATTATTATCTGTTTTGTGTGCTCACATTTACATACACTAAAACTTGAAGAGCGAATAAGATAGCACAACTTCATTCTTTGTATTCAAAGTGGACATTCATTTAATGGCTTTTGGAACAATGCTATCAAGGGCTTATGGTCAGTCTCTACACTTATTGCTTGTCCTGACACAAACTGATGAGATCTTTCACAGGCGTATGTGATGCTGAGCAGCTCCGTTTCAATTTGAGTGTATCTCGTCTCCGCGTCTGTCATTGAGCATGATGCATACGCAATGGGTTGCCAGTCATCATATATCTGCAGAAGAACTGCACTGAGCTCACCATGTGATGCGTCTGATGAAATCTTGATGGGTCTTGCTGGGTCATAAAACATCAGAACTGGTTCCTCTGTGAGCAGTTTCTTTAGTTCACTCCATGACTTTTCCTGCTCATGATTCCACTCCTATTCAACGTTCTTTTCTGTTTGTCTTCTCAATGGAGCCACCTTTTCTGAGAGGTTGGATATGAATTGACCCATATAGTTGACCATTCCATTAAACCTCTGTTCATCCTTTTTGCATTGTGACCTTGGCATGTTCCCAGTGACAGACACCTTTCTGGGATCTGGTCTGATGCCCTCACTGCCAATAATATCTCCTACAAATGGTAGTTCTGTCACCCCAAGCTGGAATTTCTCTCTATTCAGCTTCAGGTTTGCTTTCCTTGTTGCTTCCAACAGTTTCCTTAATCTCTCATCATGCTCCATTCTCATGGTTCCCCATACTATGATGTCATCCATTGAGGTATCAACTCCGTCCAGGTGCTCATAGACTATATGGATAGTTTTATGATACACTTCAGGAGCTGAGACAATTCCGAATGGTAACCTTAGGAATCTGTATCTGCCAACTGGACTATTGAACATGCACAGTCTTGAACTTTCATCATCTAATTTTAACTGCCAAAATACTGATGATGAATCTAACTTGCTGAAAAAACTTTGCATTTGCAAACTGTGACATAATTTTTTCATGCGTCGGAAGCTTAAAGTGTTCTCTTTTTATTGCTCATTTTAGATCTCTTGCACCCAGATAAATTCTAAGCTTTCTATTCTTTTTGTCCACAACAACAAATGAACTCACCCATTCTGTCAGCTCATATAAGATCTGAATGAATCACGTTCACGCTTTCCATCCTATCCAACTCTGCCTTTAGTTGCTTTTGATGTGCAAATAGAATTTTTCTGCATGGATGTTTTATCGATGGCACACGTTTATCCACTCTGATCGAGTGTTCTCCTGGAAGGCAGCCTCAACCCTGAAATAGGTCATTGTACTCCTTCATGAGTTCATCACAGACTGTCTCTCCTTCGCGTTCCACAATGAGGACTGTTTTTACCAGGTTCAGTTTCTCACAGACTGTTAAACCTAGTGTGGCCTGTACATCCTTTGATACTGTTATGAGCCCAGAGGACCCATAAACCCAGCATCAATCGATATTCACCAAGACAAATGGTTACTTCAACAAAAGTTGTTTTTAATTATCTTTAAACATGAAAACAGGATCACACTTTAACTTAACTAACCTAATTTAAACCCCTTCTAATTCTAAGCGCACGTGTGTGTAAGTTCAGAAAAGTTCTTTGGTTCACAGTCCAATCTCACTTCTCATTCCTCCAAGTTCACTGGTTGAAGGCAATTCTTATACTGTGCACAGAATTTAACATTTATAAAATTCACCAGGCTTTGGTGCTTGAAAGGTAAATGGTTACCACTCAAGAAGGTTCTTGTCAATTTTCAGAGAGAGATTTGTTGTTCCAGGACATCCACAACTGATGTACTTCCATCAGCCACTTCAGTATCTTGCTGATGAAACTTGCCCCTTCAGGGTTCTCCAGTTGATAACCTCTTTCTTTCAGGTCACCACAGAGTTCCTTTTAGTTTCTTTTATTCCAAGTAAAACATTAGACAGCCAGTCCTCTCCTCTTGCATGAACCACAAGGGCTTTTACCAGGCAGCCTCTCAAATGGGCTTTCCACAAGCTTGCCAGCTTGTCCTGTTCCAGTCCCAGCTGCTTCTGTAGAATGTCTCTCTCTCTCTCTCTCTCTCTCTCTCTCTCTTAGAGAAAGCCTGTTTGACTCTCTCTGCTTGCAAAACCACATGACCTTCTTAGAACATCTCCAGGCAATCTGCAGCTCCTTCACGATCTTTCATCTGTAGCCTTTTGTAAACAACTATCCATTAGTGAAGTCGCTTGAGCACTCTCCGAAGCTCTTGGAATATGTCTAGCAGTAGCAGAGCTCCAGTATTTCAAACGATCAGTTTTAAAGAGTTTGTATGTAACCTACTCTAACAAACCTTTCCCAATTTATCTTCCAAAAGCATATCTATATACCTTGTCACAGTACCATGATGAATGCCAGCATGTGCTCTTTGTTCTTGTGTTTCACTTTGACCATCCATTCTCCATGCACTGGAATATTGGTACCTGAATATGCTGTCACCTTTACTTTTGTTCCATACATATTTGGTCTTG
This sequence comes from Narcine bancroftii, assembly GCF_036971445.1. Classification (NCBI taxonomy): domain Eukaryota; kingdom Metazoa; phylum Chordata; class Chondrichthyes; order Torpediniformes; family Narcinidae; genus Narcine; species Narcine bancroftii. Next base: position 319,610,780 of record NC_091469.1, read on the forward strand.
GCCTAATTTTCTTAAAATCAGCCTCTGATATTACATAAATTTATGCTCCAGTATCCAATTTAACTGAAATGTACGTTATTCACTTTTAATCTCAACATCCAGTCTCTGTTTTCTTTCTTGTTTTCAGTCACATCTACATAGAATTCCTCTATCTCCTTTTCATCTACTCCATGAACCTTGCTTTGTTGCACTTGTTCCTGCAGCAACGTACATATGGTTGCCTATGTTGCACATAGAGCATGTTTTACCATATGCTGGACACTTTTTTGGTAGGTATTGGGTACTGCATCGTGTTGCTTGCAGCGTGTTGCTTGCAGCGCGTTGCTTGCTCTCATTTTTGTTCACTGGCCACACCTCTCCACTTTGGCATGCTTTTTGTTAAATGTTTTATATCTGTTCTTGCTCACTACATCCATGTTGCAGCTAGTTTCACTGAACAGCTCTTTTGCCTGTGTTTTTACAGTTTCTGTAGTTCAACAGAGTGCTATGGCTTTTCCAGGTCTAGATTTTGCTCTCTTAGCATTCAGCTAATATCTGGAATACCACACACATCTTTTTTTTTTAATCAGTGAGTCAGTTAGGCCACCAAATTCACATGTTTTTCTCTGTTTCTCAATTCAGTCACATACTGATCAATGCTTTCTTCCATTTTCTGTACATGTGAAAAATCTGTGCCTCTCAAATGTCACGTTACATTTAGGTATGCAGTATGCCTCAAACTGTTCCATTATTTTTTCCAGTTTCATTTTGTCTCCTTCAGCAGCAAATGAGAAGTTATTATATACATCCAGGGCTTCATCACCCATGACATGTAAGAAAACTGACACTTTCACTTTATCACTTTTCTCATCAGCTCCGACTGTCACTAAATACAATCCGAAATGCTGTTTAAATCTGTTCCAATTTTCAGCCACATTACCTGTCTGCTGAAGTTTCGCTGGTAGATGTAATCCTTCCATTTTTCATTTTGTTAGCTTCTCTTCACTGATCAGTTCTAATTTCCTTCATCTCACTTCTGACACCATGTATCATCTTGGTATTTGTATGTGTAAGTTCTTAGACAACATATGGATGAAGGAAAAGGTTCTTTAAATTTGTTGTAAACAGCACATGAGGCAGGCCATGAGGCTGCAAGCCTCCATTACCAATTTGCATGCTGTGTGTCAGCCCCTTGGTGGCAGCCAAGTCTAATCAAACAGTAAGGCTTGCAGCCATGATCACTATCACTACAGTAAATATATTTAGTTCTGGTTTGTTTCACATGGTTTCAAACTCAAAATAGTAAAAACACAGAAATGCTGGAGGTGCTGTCTGCTTTTTCCCGTACTTTAACAAGTGCTCAGGCCCAAAACGTCAGTGAAATATCCTTACCTCCGATGAAGGCTGAAAAGACCAGCTGAGTTCCTCCAGCATTTCTGTGTTTTCACTATAACCATAGGATTTGCAGACTTGCATGTTTCACCACTCAAACTCAAATTACCATTTCACAATTGCAATATCTTCCAAATATTCAGGTGCTTCTCAAATGGATATTATGTCTGAGATCTACCCTAAGATCCTGAGAACTACATTCCAAACTGTGCTCTGAAGTTCAAGTTTATTATCTTCTGATTGTAAATCTACACACAACGAAACAGCATCTCTCCAGACCATGGTGTACACACACAAAACCACACAATGCACAATACAAAAAGATCACATAAATAATCAAAATAAATATATATCAATATTTTTCATTCAGAAAATATTCTTTGTTTTCTCTCGCAACACCTTGACATTTTCCTCTTGTCCTTTTTTATCATCACAAACTGCAAAACAAACAAAAAGAAAAAAAGTGGTAAAGTCGTTGACCAGAGAGACTGGGAGATCATTTCATTGAGCACCTTCATTTTGTCTGCTGCAATAACAGTAAGCTCTCAGTAGCCACACACCATTCACACATTGACATGTCTATCTGTGGCCTCATGCACCACCAAACCAATATTCTGCCTGAGCACCTTCCACACAGACGGCATTAACATCGACTTCTCCAGTTAAACCTGAGTCTCTCTTTCCATATCCCTCTGTCTCCTTTACTCCAGCTCCCCACCCCCTTCACTATCACTTCACAGCTTCTTACCTTTTCTACCCTCCCACTCTATCCCCCTATGACCTCTTCCCTATTAGCCTGCACTCTTCCCTCTGCCTCTTGCTCCCTCTCCCTCCCTCTTCTCCTCTCCCCGCCACCTTTTATTCAGGCTTTATTTTCATATCCCGATGAAGGGCTTGGGGCCAAATAGTTGGTTGTACATCATTGCTACCTATTGCACTACAATCCCAGTGTCTGCAGACTTTCCTGTTCAACAACGTGAAATATGAACTCTGCAGATAATGGTTGACCTGATGAGCATTTCCAGCTCTTTATGTTTTATTTCAGATATTCAACATCCGTAGTATTTTACTTTTGATTTCTATAATAATTAATAGGAGGCTATGCGGCCCCTGGTGTTCCGAGGTGGTCTTATCTCAGAAACTAAGCAGGCACAGGACTGGTCAGTCCTTGGAAGGGAGACCGCCTTGGAACAGCAGGTTCTTTGGGTTTCTGTGAGGGGCGCTGGACAAAGTGGCAACTCACTGTCTTCCTTATGGTAGACAAAAGTTAAAGAATTTCAAAAATGTTACATTCTAAATGTAGTATTACATTACAATAATGGAACCTTTACCTTTACTTTCCCTGATTAATGGTCTGCACATTTTTTGCTTTTGAAATTATATATTCTCCGTGTTGCCATTTTTGAAGATCAACTCAAAATTCAAAGAACATCCCTGAAGATGTCGCAAAAAAGTTTTTTTTCCACCATTAAACCTTTATGCTGTTAATGCATGCAATTCAGCCAGAATTCATATTTTGATTTCATATGTTGCATACAGTGGAAAAAAGGAACAAAATTCTGGGTAAAAATTGAATAAAAAGAATAAAGGGATGCAGAATAAAGATTTAGAAAATAAACATATTGGTGACATTTTTATACTGAAGACCAATTCTTTGAGCTATGTCCAGCATTCAAACAAGCAAAAAACAGCCTCGGTGACAGGAGAACATCATTACCCCAATTAATATCACGTTCAATCGCAAAGTAGGTTTGTTTCAATTCCTGTGCTTATTCATATATAGCACTAGCATCAATATAAACATCTATTATCTCCTTGCAAGAAGAGTTAATGGAAACATGACAGTCTGTAGATGATGTGATGGTAGTAAAAACACACTGAAATGTTGGAGGAGCTCAGCTGATTTTTCAGCATCCATATATTGCTGACGTTTCGGAACTGAGCCCTTCAAGGAATAAGCAGAATAAGCCAAATGTAGGAAATCTCAGAAAGTCTCAGAACCGGGGGGGCATGGCAAGATGGCGTAGGGAACAGACGTGTCTTCCAGACCTCTCCTGACTCTGATTTATTGTTTTGTCTTTAAGTGTCCGTTAAAGTTCTTTTAAAAGTTTATAAATAATAAGAGGTGTTGGATTAGTGCCTAATGGTTTATATGCAAAAAATGAGGTAAAAGAAAATATCAACAGACTGTTAAAAAACTACATTTTCCGAAATTGTCTGAGCCTACTTGTTTACAAGAAGCCAGGACTCAACGTAGAATGGATCCAGAGGAGGACGTGCAGAGTTCGGCATTGAACCTTCGTTTTAAGACGGTGAGGCTCTCTGAAGGTCGCACTCAACAGCTTTCAGAACAAGGGGCTGGACGGGTGCCAGTGTTTCGCACGGTGGCCACTGCAGGTGTTGTTGCTGAGGCTTTGACAGTTGAATCAGCTGGGGCGCCACCAGCTGGAGAGTTAAAGAGCTGTCATTCGACTGCTATAGTGGTGGCGCTGCAAAATGCATCTTCAATTACAACGGTTTTTCCAGATATCGATTCAGTGAAGATGATTAAAGAGATTTGGCTTAAAGATAACTCTGATCTTCAGTCTCCTGGCATTGCTGGGGGGACTTTGAGAGGGATTTTTATATGAAGTCAAACTGCTAGAAAAGATACTAAATTAAGGGAAGGGACAGAAGATCCCATGGTCTCTAAGGAACAGCAAGACCCCATTATGCCTGAATCTACTTCTGTTGAAATGTCTGTTAAGGATCTTGAAGATAAGATATATCATGTATCGAGTCACTTAGCTAATTTTGTGAACCTGCTTATTTCCAAGATTAATGCGATGGCGGAAGTCATTAATGGAGCTTTTAAGCTTGAAGCCATTGAAAGATTTGAAATGTGTGATCAAGGTTTAGTCGATGCACAGGATCAAGTGCAAGATGAAAATAGAATAATTGAAACATTGCAGATCCAAAATAAAAATTTAGCAAAAAAGGTTGATTATTTGGAGAATCAATCTAGACGGAACAAGGTGAAAATTGTTGGTTTGCCAGAAGGCATAGAAGGACCAGATCCAAGAAAATTTTTTACTGAATGGATTCCACAAGTGTTAGGACAGGATAAATTCCCTGAAGGTTTAATACTGGAACGTGCTTATAGAGTTTTAAGAAGAAAATCTTTTTCAGGACAGAATCCAAGATCTGTTTTGATCCGTTGTTTAAACTATTGTGACAGAGAGACAAATTTACATATGGCTATTAGAAATTCCCAGCAAAATAGATCTCCTTTGATGGTTCAGAATAATCCTGTTTTCTTCTATCAAGATTTGAGTCAAGAAATTATGTTTCAACGACGCGAATTTAATTCTGTGAAAGAACGGTTGTGGAAAAAAAGACATAAGTGAACATTCAGGTATTCTGCAGTACTGAAGATTTTTTAGGATGGAAATTAGCCAAAGTTCTTTGACAATCCTAAAGAGGTTATGGACTTTGCTCAGTCTCTACCAATCATGCAGTTTCAGGAACGATGTAGTCTTTCAAGGTCTCCAAAGAGAGTAGAGATGTAAGGTGGGATCCAGTTTTTTTAAAAGAAATGGAAGCAATGGTGACCGAAGTGGTAACGTTGATTTAAAAAAAATAATCTTTTATCTTTTTTTGAGAAGAGTTTAAATAGTTTAAATAATGATGATAGTTTAATGAAATGGGAGTTGGGAGAGGGAACTGGGTGGGCACTAGTTTCCAGAAGTCATCAGCTACCTGTGAGTTTTATCACACCCAATATTTTGGGGGAGTTACCGCTTTGGGCGGTTTAAACACGAGGAGGTAGTTGTGACCTCCGACCTGTTTTTTTTTCTTTTTAATTTTTGGGTTAAGAAGTGAAGGTTTTTTTATTTTTTTTTAATAAATAATTTTTTTTAAACTCTTTGTTTTCTGATTGTAATTGAGAGGGAATTAGAAGGTTTTTTTTCTCTCCTTTTTTTTCTCTTTTTTTGGGGGGGGGTTTCTCTATTTTCTTTCTTTTTTAAGAAGATGATGTCACAGAAGATAATAAGCCAAAAATTGAGGATGTTGAATTAGATGAAGAGGAAGATGAGGGGAAAGGTGATAAGAAGAAAAAGAAGAAAATTAAGTACAAATACATTGAGGGAGAAGAGTTTAATAAAATTAAGTTAATTTCAATAGAGAATTTTGAGGATGCTATAAATGAAGAATATGGAGAATTTTATAAGACTTTGAACTTTTTTCTTTTTTTTTCTTTTTTTATATAAGGGGAGGGAAGGGAATAAAAAGTTTATCTGATTGTTTTTCTAAGGGATGTTTTTGTTCTCTCGATGAATTATAAAGGAAACTTGGTATTAATGGAAATTCTGTATTTATGTATTATTAATTATGATTTTTTTGAATAACAGATATGTGGTTGATATATGATTTTAATATTTGAACTTAGTTTTAAAGTGGATTTCATTTGTTAAATACATGTATTATGTTTGATTTAAAAATATGTTTAAGGGTATTATTTTAGTATTGATATTTTTTTTGTTGTTAGTAATTTTTTTTGTTGTTAAGTTTTATCCTTTTTTTGTAAGTGGGGTTTTTTCTATTTTATTTACAATATTGTTAATTAATTCTTCACTCTTTATTTTAGGGGGGAGGGTTGGACTAATTTTAAATTAGATGATTAATGTTGTGTTATAATTATTGGGGGGGTTAATTTGTGTAGTTTAATGATGTAGTATTCTAATTTTTATTATCTTATTTTTTATTATTTCTTTAAATGTAATTTTTATTTTATTCATGTCATAAAATTTTAAATAAAGTTTAAAAAAAAAGAAAGTCTCAGAACCCAGACAATAGGGGAGGAATTCTGAAGAATTAAGGCCAGCCTTTATCACCTGTCCACAAAGTGGTAGGAGTGCCTCATGTGTTTTAACTGAAAAATCCGAGCCACTTGACTTCAAATCAAGGAATGACTTCATCACATAGCTTGCATTACCTATACGTAGTGATATTATATCAAGTCATCAGGTTTTTTTTATTTCATTTTGGTTGCTTCTAGAAATCAAATGAGCAAAATGATGTTTCCCATTGACAGGTTTTTAAGTAAATGAAATGATCAGATTTTCCTGAATCTGAATCAAAATACACCTGAATACAAACAAAAATAAAACTGAAAAAAAAATTAAGCCTCATATAGGCTTAAAAATTGTAACAAAGGTAATTATAAAGGTAAAGGTTCTATTATTGTCACGTAATACTACAGTTAGAATGTAAAAATCATGAAATTCTGTAACCAGGCCTGAGCCTGCTTAGCTTCTGAGATGAGACATTAGGCGCCTGTGGAGGCTGAAGTGGAAAATCTGAAATAGAAACAAATTACTGAGTGGCAATGGAAAGAGATCTAATGCTTCTAATGACCTTACATCGGAACAAGGAAAGGATGAAGGATAAAAACATAAAATGCTGGAAACAACATGTAATAAAGTAGCATCTGTGGAAGGAAAAAGGGTTCACATTTTCAGTACTGGAGTGTTTCGAGTTTTTTTAATTGAATGAAATGTAATTACTGTTTAGAAATCATTAGTTTATTTCACCATCTTTGCCTAATCCTTAAATTTTCATTTACACAGCAAGACAAACTTAGCCAAAAGCTGTCATTTAAATCCTGCTTGTTTTGTATCTTTTCCAGTATTCTTAGTTTTTATGAGTTCTTTTTTTTAAAATTTTTATTTTTCACACCATAAATCACATTAGCCATGATATACACTTTTTCTTTTTCACACATATACAGTGACTTTTTCTCCCCCCCTCCCTCCTCCCAAGCCACCCCCCCACCCCCCCTCTCATCCATTTTAGGTATACAATCTAGGTTACATTAAGCCAGTCAGACAATGTTGTCATTCAACGAAAATACACCAGAAATTCTACTGAGTCCATTCTTTTCTTTCCTTCTCCTTCCATCAACTTAGGTAATGTTTGTCCCCGGTAGGTTTTCGCTATTGTATTTAATGTAAGGCTCCCATACTTGTTCGAATATTTCAATATTATTTCTTAAACTATATGTTATTTTTTCTAATGGAATACATTTATTCATTTCTATATACCATTGTTGTATTTTCAGATTGTCTTCCAATTTCCAGGTTGACATAATACATTTTTTTGCTACGGCTAGGGCTATCTTAACAAATCTTTTTTGTGCATCCTCCAGATCAATTCCAAATTCTTTGTTTTTTATGTTGCTTAGGAGAAAGATCTCTGGGTTCTTTGGTATATTGTTTTCTGTTATTTTATTTAATATCTGATTGACATCATCCCAAAATTTTTCTACTCTCTCACATGTCCAGATTGCATGAATTGTTGTTCCCATTTCTTTTTTACATTGAAAACATCTATCAGATACTGTTGGGTCCCATTTATTTAACTTTTGCGGTGTAATGTATAGTCTGTGTAACCAATTATATTGTATCATACGTAGCCTCGTATTTATTGTATTTCTCATCGTTCCAGAACATAATTTCTCCCATGTTTCCTTTTTTATCTTTATATTTAAATCTTGTTCCCATTTTTGTTTAGTTTTACCATTTGTTTCCTCATACTCCTTTTCTTGCAGTTTAATATACATATTTGTTATAAATCTTTTGATTAACATTGTATCTGTAATCACATATTCAAGGTTACTTCCCTCTGGTAAACTCAAATTGCTTCCTAATTTATCTTTCAAGTAGGATCTCAGTTGGTAATATGCCAGCGCTGTATCTCCAGTTATATTGTACTTATCTCTCATTTGTTCAAAGGATAAGAATCTACTTCCTGAAAAACAATTTTCTATTCTTTTAATCCCTTTTTTTTCCCATTTTCTAAAGGAAAGGTTGTCTATTGTAAAAGGGAGTAGCTTATTTTGCGTCAATATTAGTTTTGGTAATTGATAATTTATTTTATTTCTTTCTACATGAATCTTCTTCCAAATATTGAGGAGATGATGTAATACTGGAGAAGTTCTATGTTGTACCAATTTTTCATCCCATTTATATAATATGTGTTCAGGTATTTTTTCCCCTATTTTATCTAATTCTAATCTTGTCCAGTCTGGTTTTTCCCTTGTTTGATAAAAATCTGATAGGTATCTTAATTGTGCGGCTCTATAATAATTTTTAAAGTTTGGCAATTGTAAGCCTCCTTGTTTATACCATTCTGTTAATTTATCTAGTGCTATCCTCGGTTTCCCCCCTCTCCATAAAAATTTCCTTATTATTTTCTTTAACTCTTTGAAGAATTTTTCTGTCAGTTGTATTGGCAATGCCTGAAATAAGTATAGTATCCTTGGAAAAATGTTCATTTTAATACAGTTTATCCTTCCTATTAGTGTTAGTGGTAGATCTTTCCAATGCTCTAAATCGTCCTGTAATTTTTTCATTAGTGGATTGTAATTGAGTTTATATAATTGGCCTAGATTTTTGTTTATTTGTACCCCTAGGTATCTTATTGCCTGCATTTGCCATCTGAATGGAGATTCCTTCTTAAATTTTGAGAAATCCGCATTATTCATAGGCATTGCTTCACTTTTATTTACGTTTATCTTGTAACCCGACACTTCTCCATATTCCTTCAATTTCTTATATAATTCTTTTATTGATAGTTCTGGTTCTGTTAAGTACACTATAACATCATCCGCAAATAGACTGATTTTATATTCCCTGTCTTTTATTTTTATTCCTTTTATATTATTATCTATTCTTATCAATTCTGCTAGTGGTTCTATAGCTAGCGCAAACAATAAAGATGATAGTGGGCATCCCTGCCGCGTTGACCTGCTTAAGTTAAATTTCTTTGATACATGTCCATTTACTGTCACTTTCGCTAACGGTCCCTTATATAATGCTTTAATCCAATTAATATACTTCTCCGGTAAACTGAATTTTTGCAATACTTTGAACAAATAATTCCATTCTACTCTGTCGAAGGCCTTCTCTGCGTCTAAAGCAACTGCTACTGCCGGTGCTTTATTTCCTTCTACTGCATGAATTAAGTTAATAAATTTACAAATATTGTCTGTTGTGCGTCTTTTTTTGATAAATCCAGTTTGGTCTAAATTTACCATTTTCGGTACCTGTTCTGCTAATCTGTTTGCTAATAGTTTAGCTATTATCTTATAATCTGTGTTTAGCAAAGATATTGGTCTATATGACGCTGGTGAGAGTGGATCTTTCCCTTGTTTTAGTATTACTGTAATTATTGCTGTTTTACATGAATCTGGTAAGTTTTGTGTCTCATCAATCTGGTTGATTACATCCAGGAGGGGCGGTATTAATAAGTCTTTAAATGTTTTGTAGAATTCTATTGGAAATCCATCCTCTCCTGGTGTCTTATTATTTGGTAATTTTTTTATTATCTCTTGTATTTCTACTGTTCCAAATGGTTCTGTTAATTTATTTTGTTCCTCTATTTGTAGTTTTGGTAGTTCAATTTTAGTCAAAAATTCCTCTATTTTCCCTTCATTCCCTTCGTTTTCAGTTCGGTATAATTGTTCATAGAATTCTCTAAAGTTTTCCTTAATTTCTTTTGGATTATATGTAATTTGTTTGTCTTTTTTCCTTGTTGCCAATACCATTTTCTTAGTTTGCTCTGTCTTAAACTGCCATGCTAGGATTTTGTGCGTTTTTTCACCTAGTTCATAATATTTCTGTTTTGTCTTCATTATATTCTTCTCTACCTTATATGTTTGTAATGTTTCATATTTTATTTTTTTATCCGCCAATTCTCTTCTTTTAGTTGTATCTTCCTTCATTGCTAATTTTTTTTCTATGTTTACTATTTCCCTTTCCAACTGCTCTGTTTCCTGATTATAGTCCTTCTTCATCTTGGTTACGTAACTTATTATTTGCCCTCTAATGAATGCTTTCATTGCGTCCCATAGTATAAACATATCTTCCACTGATTCCGTATTTACTTCAAAATACATTTTTAATTGTTTTTCAATAAATTCTCTAAAATCCTGTCTTTTAAGTAGCATGGGGTTTAATCTCCATCTATACATTCTTGGAGGGATGTCCTCTAGCTTTACTGTCAGTATTAAGGGTGAATGGTCCGATAGCATTCTCGCTTTATATTCTGTTTTTCTTACTCTATCCTGCATACTAGTTGATAACAAAAATAGGTCTATTCTTGAGTATGTTTTATGTCTAGTCGAGTAGTATGAGTATTCCTTTTCTTTTGGGTTTTGTTTCCTCCATATATCCAAAAGTTTCATTTCTTGCATTGATTTAATTATAAATTTGGTTACTTTGTTCTTCCTGTTAATTTTTTTCCCCGTTTTATCCATATTTGGATCCAAATTCAGGTTGAAATCCCCTCCTATTAGTATGTTCCCTTGCGTATTAGCTACCTTCAAAAAGATATCTTGCATAAACTTTTGATCTTCTTCGTTAGGTGAATATATATTAAGTAGATTCCAAAACTCCGAATATATCTGACATTTTATCATAACATATCTCCCTGCTGGATCTATTATTTCCTCTTCTATTTTAAATGGCACATTTTTGCTAATTAATATAGCCACTCCTCTTGCTTTTGAATTATACGATGCTGCTGTTACATGTCCTACCCAATCTCTCTTTAATTTCTTGTGCTCCAATTCAGTTAAGTGTGTTTCTTGGACAAATGCTATATCAATTTTTTCCTTTTTCAGTAAATTTAGTAGTTTCTTCCTTTTAATTTGGTTATGTATTCCATTAATATTTAAAGTCATATAGTTCAGCGTAGCCATTTTATACTTTGTTTATCTTCTCTTTCCGTTTTTCCATCATTACCTTTCCTCCTTTTCCATTTCTGTTTTCTTATTTTCAAATCTTTATAAGACAACATTTCTACAACATCCAACATTTTCCTTATTCTCCTATTTCTATCTTCTTTATCCCCAATCTCCCCTTCCCCTCGTGAGTTGTCCTTTATCCCTTGTCGGACAACCACATCTCCCCTCTCCATTTGGGTTTGCGAATCCACTCGCAAGCATTTTGCAGTGACCGCTATTTCCCCCCACCCAGCACCCCCCAGAAAAGATTTCACTTTTCATATGTCACAAAGGTCACTCTTTTAATTCCCTCCTTATTCTCTCTATTCCATTACCTTCCCTTATTAATTCTTGTCTATACTATCTATATTTTCCTCTAAGTACAGATACATTCACGTATGCACATTGTCTCTATTCACTCTTATACCTCCTTACCCGCATACATATCAATCGTGATCATTTTTACTCTCATTACCCGTCTTCATCCCTCAGTCTATTTTTGTCTTTACCCACATACATATCAATCGTGATCATTTTTACTCTCATTACCCGTCTTCATCCCTCAGTCTATTTTTGTAATTGTTCTGCAAATTTTCGTGCTTCTTCTGTGTCCGAGAATAGTCTGTTTTGTTGTCCTGGAATAAATATTTTCAATACCGCTGGATGCTTTAGTATAAATTTATACCCTTTCTTCCATAAAATCGCCTTTGCTGTATTGATCTCTTTTCTCTTCTTTAGGAGTTCAAAACTTATATCTGGATAAATGAAGATTTTTTGCCCTTTATACTCCAGTGGTTTGTTGCCCTCTCTTACTTTTTCCATTGTCTTCTCCAGTACCTTTTCTCTTGTAGTATATCTTAGGAATTTTACTACAATAGATCTTGGTTTTTGTTGTGGTTGTGGTTTAGAGGCCAATGCTCTATGTGCCCTTTCTATTTCCATTTCTTGCTGTAGTTCTGGACATCCTAGGGTCTTAGGGATCCACTCTTTTATAAACTCCCTCATATTCTTGCCTTCTTCATCTTCCTTAAGGCCCACTATCTTTATGTTATTTCTTCTGTTATAATTTTCCATTATATCTATTTTTTGAGCTAGTAGTTCTTGTGTCTCTTTAGTTTTTTTATTAGATTCCTCCAATTTCTTTTTTAAGTCTTCTACCTCCATTTCTGCTGCTACTGCCCGCTCTTCCATCTTGTCCATTTTCTTTCCCATTTCTGTTAAGGTCATATCTATTTTATTCATTTTCTCTTCTGTGTTGTTTATTCTTTTTCTTAAATCATTCAATTCCTGTGTTTGCCATTCTTTAAATGACTCCATGTATCCTTTAATAAGAGAAAGTACCTCCTTTATCTTGCCTTTCTTTTCTTCTTCTATTTCACTGTACTCTTCCTCTTCCTCTTCTTCTTCCTCTGGGTTGGCCATCTGCTGTTTCTTTGTTGCCCTTTCCTTCTCTTCTTTCTTGTTTCTATTGTCTTCTGTGGTCTCTTCTTGCTGCAGGTGTTCTGCAGCTGTCGTTGCCGGCTGTGGAGATCGACTCCCCAGCTGGTCCCCCCTCCCGTCGGTGTGTTTTTTTTCATGCGCGGTTGCGCACTTTTACTCGGCTCAGCGAGCCATTTTTGTAGTCCATTATTTACCGACCCGAGGGAGCGGGTTTCTCTTTCCGCAGCGGGCCTCTTCGAACAGGTAAGGCCTTCACCTTCTTCCTCCGTTGTCTTCTCTTCCTCTCTTCTTACCGTTGCTTTCGATTTTTCTTTTTTTGTCGCCATCTTCTTTCCACCTTTATACTCATTTTTCTTTAACTTTTATTTCTGTGCCTTTGTGTTTTCCTTTGTTTTTCCCGACTTTTCTGGAGAGGGCTGGAGTTCACTGTCCGGCCACTACTCCATCACGTGACTCCTCCCCCCTGTTTTTATGAGTTCTTTTGATCTAGCTCTGAACTTCTATCTTTTTCCAGCAACTCTCAGCTCTCTACTTGTAGACTCTCCATCTTTTCTATTAGATCACCTTATGCTTTCCGAAATCTATGTCCATCTTGATCCCTCTGCTAGCTAATATTGTAAACCATTTCTTCCCTCTCTTCATTCATTTCAAAACTGTTACCATCTCCTTACCTCTCAACTTGGTCTTAATTTACACCTTTGTCTTTGCCCTGTCTCCAACGTTTTTTCTCCCTCAGCTTGTAAAACAACAAAATTATGGTTCTAATGTATTCATGAAATTTCAGTCAATGTGATATTATTAATCAGAATACCACAGGAACAAAACTAGATATTCCTTTCATAAACAGTTATCAGAAATCCATGGTAAAATTAAACAATTTAACTACATCTGTGCGATACTGAGCTAGATGGGCAGCTTCCACAATTTACTCAACCTTTGGCTTATGATCTCAGGTTAATAGGTCTAATTTTATTGTGCATTTTATGATTCTTGTCCATTGTTCTATTTCATTGTCTAAAACTAGCATTCTTTAGAAAATTGAAAATCATGTTACGAAATCCCCTCTGAAATAGCTTCCTGGTAAAGTGCTGATGTTTGAAATTTTGAATTATGGTTCCTGCATGGTTTGCACCAAATGTATCGTCGTAAGTTGGAATTTCAAAGAGGCAGAGAGTTCACATTACATTAACTGTCTTTTATTTGCATTGTTACACTCTATTGCTTTGTTTTAGTTTCAATAAATATTCACAAACCAAAATATAAAATATCTCCCTTGGGACCTACCACTGTGATCGAGGGAGATTCATCACTTGCGCCCACACCTCCTCCCTCAACACCATTCGGGGCCCCAAACAGTCCTCCCAAATGAAGCAAAATTTAACTAAGGGGTCATCTACTGCATCTGGTGATCCTCTACATCGGAGACTGGTTGTAGACTTCGAGATTGCTTTATTGAACGCCTTGGCTCTGTCCACTACAATAGTTTGGATTTCCCAGTGGCCACCCATTTCAATTTCCTGTCCCATTCCCTTGCTGACATGGCTGTCCATGATCTCATGCGCTGCCAGACTGAAACCACCTGCAAATTGGAGGAACAATGCCTTATCTTCCATCTGGCCACCCTCCAACCAGATGCCATGAACTTCAATTTCTCTGGTTTCTGTTAAACCTCCCCTCCTTCATCACATTGTCCCCATGCTGCCTTACCCACTCTATTTCCTTTTCCCTCTATCTCCTTTCACAGAGCCAAAATTAATTCTCACTTCTCCTCTTATCAGATCCAATTTTTTGGCCTGGATTCCTCCCTCAATCAGTCTTTATTCTAATGCCTTCCTGTTCTTTGCTTATTTCTTGAAGAAGGGCTCAGGCCCGAAACATCCAATGGATGCTGCAAGACCTGCTGAGTTTCTCCAGCATTTCTGTGTTTTTAATGTACCTACAATGAGCTTGTCAACTTTATCCATTTTGCTGCCAACTTCCACCCTGACCTCAAATTCACTTGATCTGTCTCAGACAATGTTTTCCCAAACTCTCTGGCTCCATCTCAGGAGACATACTCTCCTGACATTTTCTATAAACTCACTAACTCCCACAGCTACCTTGACCACACCATACCCTGTCCCTTGTAAAGATTATATTCTTTTCTCGCAATTCCTCCGTCTCTGTTGCATCTGCTCCCAGGATAAAGTCTTCCATGGCTTCCCTTCTACCACTGTCAACACGGCACTCACCCGCATATCCATTGCCTGCACATCTGCCCTGGCCCCCTCTACCCCCATGTTCAATGGGGGCAGGATTCCTCTTATCCTCACCTACCTCATTAGTCTGCATGTCTAACATATCATCTTCACCACATCTGCCAACTATGACATGATCCCACCATCCCACCACCAGACACATCTTCCTCTCTCCACTTTCTGCAGGGACCACTCCCTCCCTGTCTCCCTCTTTCATTCCTCCCTTCCCACCAAATGCCTCCTTGGCACCTACCCCTGTGACCCCAATAAATGTTACACTTGTGCCTGCACCTCCTCCCTCACCACCATTCAGGCCTCCAAACAGTCCATCCAGTGAAGCAAAATTTTAATTGTGAATCTGTAGGAGTCACCTTCTGCATTCAATGGTGCCATTGTGGTCTCCTCTATATTAGAGAGACTGGACATAGAATGGATATCGCTTCATTCAGCACCTTTGCTCTGTCTGCTGCAATAGTGGTGATCTCACAGTGGCAATCCATTTCAATTCCTTGCCCCATTCCCATGCCAACATGTCTGTCCATGGCCTCATGCAGTGCCAGACTGAGACCATCCACAAATTAGAGGGTCAACGCCTCATATCATAATCATTGGGGGATCAGAGGTGGAAAGGGTGAGTAAATTTCAATTCTTGGGAGTCACAACTCGGAGGATCTTTTCTGGACCCAACACACGAATGGCATTGTGAAGCAAGCACGCCATCGCCTCTACTTCCTCGGGAGTTTGCAGAGGTTTAGTATGACACCAGAAACCCTGGCAAATTTCTACAGAGGTGTGGTGGAAAGTGTACTGACCAGCTGTATCACAGTCTGGTAATGGGAACACCAATGCATCTGAGCGTAAAGCCCTCCTAAAGGTAGTGGACACAACCCAGGACATCACAGGCAAAACCATCCCCACTATTGAGTACATCTACAGGGAATGCTGTCGTCAGAGGGCAGCAGCAATCATCAAAGACCCACACCACCAAGCACATGCTCTGTTCTTGATGCTACCATCAGGAAAGAGGTATTGGTGCCACAAGACCTGCACCACCGGGTTCAGGAACAGCTGCTACCCCTCCACCTCAATGAAAAACTCAATCAAGGACTCATTTAAGGACTCTTACTTGTGCACTTTATTGTTCTCTCTCTATTGCACAGTCAGTTTGTTACATTTGTTATCTGTTTACATTTCTTTTATTTGTTTACATGTTTACGCTGTGTGCAGTTTATTTTTTGCACTACCAATTAGTGGTAATTTTGCTGCGCCTGCAGGAAAAAGGAATCTCAAGGTTGTATATGATGTCATGTATGTACTCTGACAATACATCTGAAATCTGAAAGTCTGAAATCTGAAAGTCTAAAATCATATTTCATCTGGGCACTCTCCAGCCAGATGGCATTCACATCGACTTCTCTGATTTCCATTAGCCACTCCTCCTGTCTCTCCCCTTCCCCTATCCCTATTTCTCCTTTCCTCTCTATTTGTCTCTCTCACTTTCCCTTTCTTTCTGTCTCCTTTCCTCCAGTTCTGAATTCACTGAGACACCCTCTCCCCCCACATCCTCATCTTTCCTCTTCTGCCCTCCTAAGCATGTCCAATTATCACCTTTTATCTGTTGGCTTGTACTTACCTGCCCCTACCACTCCCCACCCCAACCCTCTCTTTCCTTCTCCCCAGCTTCTTTATTCTGGTAGCTGCCTGCTTTTTACTCACACCTTGAAGAAGGGCTCAGGACCAAAACTTTTCATCCTTTGGATGCTGCAAGACCAGTTGAGTTCCTCCAGCATTTCTGTTTGTTTTTGCTACAATCACAGCATCTGCAGACTTTCATGTTTCACCCTGCATGTTGGGCAAGATGTCTTCAAAACTTGCCTCTTTTGCCAACCTTCCTTTATTCCTTCTCTCCTCCTTTCCTTCCTTCCTTCCTTCCTTGTGATTTTATCATGCAAAGAAGGTATTTGAAGAACCAGCTGAGTGTGGTTGGGCTTTGCATTGAGAGGTTCCTGTAGTGATCTGTTAGGGCTGGATGACTGGCCTCCAACCACTGCACTTTCTTGTGTTGGGCATGACTATACCCAATGGCATGTTTTCCTCTTCACGGTCCTTGATTTCAGTTTTCCCAAAGTTCCTTGATGCCATGTTCTGTCGAATGTTACCTCAATGAAGACACCTCATCTTCAATTCTGAGACTCAGCTGCTTGGCTCTGCTGTTTGAACTCTTCTTTGTCTTTGGCTTGGCTTCGCGGACGAAGATTTATGGAGGGGGTAAAAAGTCCACGTCAGCTGCAGGCTCGTTTGTGGCTGACAAGTCCGATGCGGGACAGGCAGACACGGTTGCAGCGGTTGCAGGGGAAAATTGGTTGGTTGGGGTTGGGTGTTGGGTTTTTCCTCCTTTGCCTTTTGTCAGTGAGGTGGGCTCTGCGGTCTTCTTCAAAGGAGGTTGCTGCCCGCCAAACTGTGAGGCGCCAAGATGCACGGTTTGAGGCGTTATCAGCCCACTGGCGGTGGTCAATGTGGCAGGCACCAAGAGATTTCTTTAGGCAGTCCTTGTACCTTTTCTTTGGTGCACCTCTGTCATGGTGGCCAGTGGAGAGCTCGCCATATAACACGATCTTGGGAAGGCGATGGTCCTCCATTCTGGAGACGTGACCCATCCAGCGCAGCTGGATCTTCAGCAGCGTGGACTCGATGCTGTCGACCTCTGCCATCTCGAGTACTTCGACGTTAGGGATGAAAGCGCTCCAATGGATGTTGAGGATGGAGCGGAGACAACGCTGGTGGAAGCGTTCTAGGAGCCGTAGGTGGTGCCGGTAGAGGACCCATGATTCGGAGCCGAACAGGAGTGTGGGTATGACAACGGCTCTGTATACGCTTATCTTTGTGAGGTTTTTCAGTTGGTTGTTTTTCCAGACTCTTTTGTGTAGTCTTCCAAAGGCGCTATTTGCCTTGGCGAGTCTGTTGTCTATCTCATTGTCGATCCTTGCATCTGATGAAATGGTGCAGCCGAGATAGGTAAACTGGTTGACCGTTTTGAGTTTTGTGTGCCCGATGGAGATGTGGGGGGGCTGGTAGTCATGGTGGGGAGCTGGCTGATGGAGGACCTCCGTTTTCTTCAGGCTGACTTCCAGGCTAAACATTTTGGCAGTTTCCGCAAAACAAGACGTCAAGCACTGAAGAGCTGGCTCTGAATGGGCAACTAAAGCGGCATCGTCTGCAAAGAGTAGTTCACGGACAAGTTTCTCTTGTGTCTTGGTGTGAGCTTGCAGGCGCCTCAGATTGAAGAGACTGCCATCCGTGCGGTTTGAACTAAGGCTGTGATAAAGTCATCACTGTTTATTCATGGTGGAACCGGGAATATATAGTGAGCAGATTATTAGAGATCTGGTGCTGCTTAATGGTGCTTTGATGGTGCCTTCTATCACTTAGTTAATGAGAGTTTTTTCTTATAACTTCTTCTTTAAGTATCAATTCTTGCCATATTACTTTTCTGTGAAATGGCATCATCGTCCGATCATTAAAATGGTATATATAATACATAAATTAGTCTTTGTTGTAATATTACATCACTGTTTCTGAAGCTCTAACATTCTTCACTTTGTCTCCAGACCAATTTTTCTATGGCCCACAGGCTCTAGTGTTGATATTGTTAAACTCTGCACAGAGTATTTCAGATGATCTATGATTTACACTCTTGACGTGCATGAACGAGACCATCATGTAGCGGCCCCATGATTTCATAAGTAAGTTGCATCTGCTGTCCCACTCAGTTTGCTCAGGCAGAATCCTCCTGCCATTTGTAATTGGAGGCAGATGCTGATTCCTCAGCAGGTAATTAATAGCTTCTGCCGTTCAACAGATTTTTTTTATCATGTGTCTCCTGTTCTGTTTAGCGGAGGATACTCCAGTGAAATAACTTTCCCTGTCAAATAACATTCCATGCTAAATTCTGAACAACTGCTGCAGGGTCACTTCACGAGAAGTAAAATTTGTAAACCACTCCCAGCACTATCCAAACCTCTTTAGCAGTGGTTCTTAAAACCTTTTTCTTTCCACTCCCATCATATGCCATCAGTGCTCTGTGATTAGTAAGGTATTGCTTAAGGTGGGACATGAGTGGGAAGGGAAGGTTGAGAATCACTGCTCTAGTCCCAATTGTGACTGAAATATTTTGCTTGAGAAAAATTGTCATTGGCCCATTTCCTTTGGAGGTCTGAAACCGTGCACATAATGAGTCAATTAGGTACAATTAAAAGAGTGGTTTTCAAAATTTTTCTTCCCACCCTCATACCACCTTAAGCAATCCCTTACAGAGCTCCGATGGTATAGGGAATACTTTGAGTGGTGTGTGAATGGAAAGAAAAAGGTTGAGAACCACTGCTCTATAGTTAAGAGGCGGCCATGTTACTGTTAGGCAGATTTAAAATCAAAGGGAAAAGTGCTAAAATGATGAATTTAGAATGAAAACGTACGAATAGAATAATTAATGTAAACTTTTGCCTTCCATTTGCTTCTCGAGGTGACCCAATAAAGAAACAATCTGCTTCAGCCTTGGTAAAACAAAGTATATGCTGGGCATGCATTAGGCAGGAAATGTAGTGAAGGGAAAGGATAAAGCACTCTTTAATTAATGCATTGTTAAATTATTTTTGCAATGCAGACAAAAATCTGGAGCAGCAAATTCTTCAGGAGCAACTGAATCATCTCAAGAAAAGAAATCACGAATTGAGTTTGACAGCAGAGCACCTCAGTGCACACATGCTGGTAAGGACGAACTGAATGATAGCCAGATGGATAAAGCTGATTCCAAAAGGCCACTTTTAAGCATGTTTCTCTGCTTATAATGGATCGTTTTAGTATTGATGAAATATTCTGCCATCCAAATGACATTCACTTTTAGTTACTCTAACAAAAGTTTCCATCACTTATAGAAGATGCACCTACTATTCAGAGTAGATCATAAGTTGTGTAGAAATTCATCAATGGTTCATAATGTGTATGTGGCTCTTCCACCCAAACAACACACCAGCCTCTAACCGTTATTTATATTTGCTTTGCATATTTAGTGATAGGATGTTGGTCATTTGGTTTCACCCTAAGCAGAAGGACAACCCTAGTTTATATTTGAGAGTCATTTAACATCCATCAGATTACATCCCTGCACCAGTCTATAGAGTTCCACCATGTCCTTCATTATCTACAAGAAAAAAAGTGAATATTGTAACACAGGTATTGTATTTAAGAGTCAAGTGGAGATTTCCCTCCTCTTGCACCTTCCAAGTGGGTTGAGGGACCTATAAAATGATATGCTTGGTCTTTACTTGTTGGCCACTCTTTTACAGAGAGTCTTCTGATCTAGTAATCCGAGTTAAAGCAGAAGATCTTGTAGCAAACAAACTGCTCTAACAAAATACAGTGCAACCTCTTTGGAACACGATTCGTCAATCCGCGGAATTGCTTATAGCGCGGGTGTCCGTGGACCCCAAACTGCTAAGGGGCGGGCTGATGACAATCAGCCCGTGACCCAACTCCCCGCGCCTGACAGCCCCCATCCCCGCGTCTGACAGCCCCCGTCCCCGTGCCTGACAGCCCCCCTCCTTGCTGCCCCTGCCCCCTGGTGCAGGACTTAGGGGTAGGGGCTGCCAGTGTGGGACTTTGGGCTGGGGTGACCGGCACAAGATGTCGGGGCTGGGGCAGTCACCACGGGACGTCAGGGCGGGGGTCCCTGCTCCGATGCCGACGTCCCATGGCGTCTGCCCCTGCCCCGAAGTCCCACACCGGCCGCCCCTGCATCTGTTCCGCGACTCAGCTGTAGTATGAAATCTTGGACCACAACTACCGCATTCTAATGAGGTTTTGCAGTATTAGAGCCTAGGAGGGGGCAATATGGCTAATGGAAGAGTTGTGTGTGGGCAACCACAGGTTGTGGTTAGTGTTCTCTTTCTCTGTTATATTGATCACTGCATTTGGTGCTGCTTCCTGCACTCATATGGAACATGAACATTTTTTTTGTTCCAAGTTTTCTCCCTGTTCTCACCATCATATTGGCCATATCTGATTCTTTATTGTTTTGGCCTCTCTCTCTGTTTCAAGAGATAGTCGAAACCAAAATCAGGGTGGAATGTTTGGTGTAGCAGTTAGCACAGTTCCTTTACAGTGCCAGCGATCAGGACCGGGGTTCAAATCCCACACTGTCTGTAATGAGTTTGTACGTTCTCCCTGTGTCTGCATGGGTTTTCCCCAGGGGCTCTGGTTTCCTCCCACCATTCAAAACATACCAGGGGTTTTAGGTCATTTGGGTGTAATTGGGCAAACATCATTTCTTTTTCCCAGTTTATTTGTCTCCATCTATTTACTTCAATGACTTGTCTTTCCATGCGGCTGTCTCTGAGATTTCTTCCTTTTTTCTGAACCATGGCTTCTCCTTTACCATAGCAGTCAGAGCCCTTGACCACATCCTATCTGTTTCTCACACCTCTGCTATTATAGAGCAATGTCAGAGTTCTGCAGGTCCACACTATCCACCCCACTAACATTCACATTGAACCATTTCCTTCACCTCCAACAAGGTTCCGCCACCAGGTACAATTCCCTGCTCCCCTTTCAGTAATCAAAGGGAGTCTTCCCTCTCTGATTTTGTCTTCACCAATTACTCTCCTCTTTTATACTTTCCATTTAACCAAGGCAGATACAACACCTGTCATTTTATCTCTTCCCTCTCAATTATCTGGAGACCAAAACAATCCTCCCAGGTGAAGCAGTGTTTCAATTACACTTTCTCCAGTATACCACATTCAGTGCTGATATTGTTGTCTCCTTTACTCCGGAGAAACTAAACTAGTTGGGAAGCCATTTTGCAGAGCATTTGAGTTTCCAGTGACCTGCCACTTTTGTTTTCCATTCCACTCTCTCATTGGTCCATCTGTGTGGCCTCCTTCACCGTTAAGGTTCAATGTAAGTTGAGGAAAAGCTTGTCATCTTTTATCTGAGCACTTAGCTGTCTCCTAAATACAATATTGAATTCCATAACTCTAGGTAACTCCTAACTCTGTATCAGAAGAGGCCATTTCTGTTGTATGTGATATAGACTCTGTTATTCTCTCTTTCTTAGTACCAGATATGTCCAATCACTCTGCATTTTGCAACTGTTAAAATCCTTTATTTGAGTTCTCATTCTCTTACTGCCCTTATTCCATTGATTTATATACCTTTGTTCAGAATCTGTCTCTTCAACTGCCCCATTAACCCCATCAACCAGATGATCTCTCTGCAATTTATCCCCATGGCTACCTTGGCCTCCTGTATCAAAGATATTCCCTAACCTCTTTGCAATTTAAAAGTGCTGTTTTTTTTTGTCATCATTTGCAAGTCCTATTTCTGAGACCTAGAAAGCCTAAACATTGGCTGACCTCAGTTTTTGTAGAAAACAATTAGTTAATTATCATGTATAATTAACAAAAGAGGAAGACCACAACCAGGTTCAAATTAAGTGTCAATGAATAGCAGTGTTTGTTACATTTTGTTCCTCCAGGAGTTACAGTTGAGTAAACAGAGATATGAAGTGGAGCGCCAGCATCAACTGACTGCCCTCTGCCTCCTACACAAGTGCCTTGATCTGACGCATTGCCTGCCTATATCATCATCCAGGTGAACTGAGGAGTTTGACACCACTTGGTCAAGAGTGAAACCTCAGTGGAGAAATGTGTGCTCTGACTGTATAGTTTTCATTTCAAGATTGATTACATTTGATTTTTTTTGTTTCAAGAGTCATCAGTTTACAACATGGAGCTTTTCAAGTTATTTTCAAAAGGAACCTCTTGAGGAAACTCCCATTGCCAAAAAGCTTAGTTCACATGTTTAGTCACCTCAGCCAAGCTTGACCCAAAGCTACTGTTCTTTTAGCACTCATCTACTGAGAACTTAAAATAGAAAGCTGGATATGGACACATTGGGGTTCCTGTGCTTATATTAAAAATGCAGAAAAGGCCACGCTAAAGAAAATAGTCAGTGAATTTGGTGCCTTTTATGTATTGCATAGAAATAATTTTTTTTTTTGTTTTGTTTAAATTCATAATCTACCTGCAGAAAATATGTTTTTCTATTTTTGAACCATGGGGGCAATTAGTCCAAAACTCTATTGTGTAAAATAAATTGAAACGCAAGCTTTTAACCAAATGATTTCTAACTATTCATTTATTTTTGAAGCCTCGTTAGGTTTTAAGAGTTATCAAACTTTTCCTAGAAGTGCAAACCTATTTCAGGTTATTGTCTTTGTTAAAAATAATGAGGTGATGCATTTGATATGAATGCTTTCAGGACTTTTACCCATTGCTTTCCTTAAAGTAATTTTCTTTTAATGCCACGCACAGTCTAACATATGGAGCTTTGCAGTTTGTTGTTTATATATTGACAGTGTGAAACCTTTATTGGTTTGCATATTTATAGCATTCACTGATTATAAAGTTAAATGTATATTTTGATGTTTTGCAGCAGGCTTGCTTTTAATCCAGTCGTTGGTAAGAAAAAGGTACAGATTTTCAATGAAATGTAGAACTAGGGACTGAATTTTGTAAAAAAAAAATAGATTTGTTATTTTTATTTTGTGGCATCAATGATATAAATGTTAAGGAAAAACTACCTTTTACTACTCAGTACCACTTTTAATATTAGGAATTACTTGAAGAACTCTTTCTATTTTTGTATTGAAATTAATTAAAACAGAAAATCTTGTAGCAACCAAGAAATACATGAAACTTGCCTCACTCTGAAGAAGAATAGGGATCACAAAATGTGTTTTTTTTTCTCAGAGAAAAATTGCCTAAAATAATTTTGTTTTCATAATGTATAATTGTAATTCTTAAGGAAATTGTTATATACAATGTGACACACTTTTGTGCAATAAGCTTTCTTTTCTAAATACAAACCTTGTGCTACTAAAACATTGCTTACAGGGTCCATTGACCCAATCATGGAATCTTGATCCCTCATCGACCCCCCCTGGCAAATACAAATAAATAAATAGATAGACATGCAGTTTCCATATGCATTAGTGAGGGAAACTGCATATCATGAACATAGCGTCCAGGCCTCCCAGGAACAACCCAAACTTTGTTACAACATCCCAATCGCCAAGTAACAAATCTGTAAATTAACCAAGCAAGTGATTACAATAACAGTAAAATAAACCCTTTGCTTCTGGCTGGGAAGATGGTGAGGTACCAAATTCATTTGACTCAGCCAAATGGCGCTGAGTCCGAGTCTTCAGCATCGGTTGCAACCGGAGTCGGTGACTCCATTCATAATATCGGGTGCAGTGCCTTCCACATCAAAGAAGTTGTCACGGGCTCCCAGGCAGAAGTGAGGACCTCAGGCTCTTGGGCAAGAGCAGGGACCTCAGGCTACTGACAGGAGCGGGAACCTCTGACTTTACAATTCTTTTGACCCCAAAAGTTAAATCAAACCCCGCCCCTGGTGTTATCAACCCCTTTTTGAACCCCCTGCCATTTTACAACTCTTGGATAGTCCCATCAACCCCTAGGGATCAATAACAACCACTTTCGACACCCCTAGACCAGTTACTAAAATATATCTGTAGATAGCTTCAGACTATTTTAAGGAATAGTTCATCAATTAAATTATTTGTAGATCATTTTGAAATTGTGACTGTTTATGTTAAGTCCTCTGAAGTGAGCTGGTTTTTATTCATTCACTTTTTTTAGAGATTGACGAAGAGAACAAATCAACCATTTTGTTTAGATAAGACTCATCTAGTTGAGCATTATTAAAGCCTAGACTTCACCACAAGCAACAGTTTTCAAAATGTAACAGGTATTTATTATTTGAAGTCATGCTTTTTAAGTATTTATTAATTTTGTCTGTGGTGATGCAAAGAAGTATTTGTTAATAAAGTTTTGTATGCTTTTTAATAAGTACTATCTGAGTGATTTACATTCATATTGCAATATTTAAAATTAAAATATGCACATAATACATGTTTGTGTTTAATTTAAGTGTAGCCACAGTGGATCTCACCAGCATTAAATTAGAAATTTAAAAGGAGTTCGGTGCACCACTATCAACCGAAATATTTTAGAACCATTACAGCACAGAAACAGACCACTTTAGCCCCTCTATTCTGTCCCGAACCACTTTTTATTGCCTAGTCCCCCTATCCTGTACCCATTCCATGGTCTTCCATACCTCTCCTATCCATATACCTGTCCAAATTACCCTTAAATGTTAAAATTGAGCCTACATCTACCACTTCAGCTGGAAGCTTGTTCCACACTCCCACCATCTCTGAATGAAGAGGTTCCCCCTCATGTTCCCCCTAAACTTTTCCCCTTTCACCCTTAACCCATGTCCTCTTGTTTGAATCTCACCCACCTTCAATGGAAAAAGTCCATCTACATTTACACTGTCGATCCCCTCATAACTTTAAATACCTCTATCAAATCTCCCTCATTCTTCTACATTCCAGGGAATAAAATCCTAATCTGTTTAACCTTTCCCTGTGTCTCAGTTCCTGATGTCCAGGCAATATCCTAGTAAATCTTCTCAGCACTCTCTTATTGATATCCTTCCTGTAGTTAGATGACCAAAACTACACACAATTCTCCAAAATTGGCCTCACCAATGTCTTATTCAACTTTAACATAAAATTCCAATCCTGTACTCGTTATTTTGATTTATGAAGGCCAATATGCCAAAAGCTCTCTTTACAAGCCTTTCCACATGTGATACCACTTACAGAGAATTATGCCCATTCCTCAGTGTCTTACCATTCACTGTGTATGTCCTTTCTTGGTTTGTCCTTCCAAAATGCAACACCTCACTCTTGTCTGCATTAAACTTCATCTGCTATTTTTCAGCCCACTTTACCAGCTGGTCCAGATCCCTCTGCAAGCTTTGAAAATCTTCTTTGCTGTCCACAACACCTCCAATCTGCAAATTTATTAATCCAATTTACCTCATTATCATCCATTGATATAGATGTCAAACAACAATGGTCCCAGCACCAATCCCTGAGGCACACCACTAGTCACCGGCCTCCAATCTGATAAGCAGTCTTCCACCATTACTCTCTGGCTTCTCCCCTCCAGCCATTGTCAAATCCAGTTCATTATTTCACTACAAATATTTAGAGTTTGAACCTTCCTGACTCACCTCTGACGAGGGACCTGTCAAAGGCCTTACTAAAGTCCATATAGACAACATCCACAGCTTTTCCTTCATCAACTTGTGGAGTTTTTCGAGGAGGTTACCAGATAAGATTGGTTAAACACAACCTACCTACCACACACAAAGCCATGTTGACTATCCTTAATCAGTTTCTGGTTGTCCAAATAATTGTATATCCAATCTCTTAGAACACCTTCCAATAATTTACCAACTACTGACTTCAGGCTCACTGGCCTATAATTTCCAGGGTAACTTCTGGAACCTTTTTCAAACAATGGAACAACACGACTCCAGGTTTTGTCTCCAACCAGTTTTGCATCCATCCTTGCACTTTGGGCCTGAAATATCACCTAATTGCATTCGGTGAATTGAAGTGCTTTTCTTCATCACCTTTTTTTAAGTGATAAAATATCATACCTTAGCACCCATGAAAGACATATTTATTAGTTAAAGCTTTCATTATTCAGGCCTGTGCCTCGGCATCAGTGTGAACAAAGCGACAACTTCTTTTCTAATCTGAAAACAACTCATTCACATATTCATTCTGTATTAATTTCAGCTCCATTATTCCCAGACCTCTTCCAAATAGAAAAATCATTCGCTTTTTTAAAAAAGTCCAGAAAAGATTAGTAAAGTATCCAGTGTCAATCGTGGCTCTACTGGTAGTACAATAGCCTTCATGTCTCCCTCCAGAGGCTTGAACACCTAAATCTAAGCTTATTTTAGTCTTCATGTGAGGCACTACACTGTTGAACCAGAAGACCGTCTTCCCTTTCACATGAATGTTAAAGACTCCATGGCCCCAAGGCAAATATTTGCACTTTAACCAAAATCAGTAAAAATGTTTGGGTTAAAGAAACAATTGCATGGTCCACGTTTCCTTTCTGTAACATGATTAAATTGAGGTACAGCATTAACCACTGAATCTTAACAGAACCTCTTTACATGAATAGCTAAGTACAGATGCTCCTTGACTTACGATGGCTGGACTTTACGATTTTTCAAAGTTACAATAGTATGATAGCATGATAGCAATACACATTCTAATGAAACTACCTGTCCATAGTTCTTTGGTATTGTCATTTCACAATTTGCGGCATGGTGGTGTTGATGTGACTGTCATTATTGGTTATCGCACAGCAGCTGGTGGATGCTTTGGCTGGCGCTATATTTTATGATTAAAAATTGTTTTCTTCAGGCTTGGTTTTAGATAAATGTGCCCAGCTGTAGACTATGGTAAGTGGTCTGAACATATTTAGGGTAGGCTAGTCTATGATGTAAAAATACACAAAGCTGGAGAAACTCAGCAGGTCAAACAATGTCCTTCATGTAGCAAAGATAAAGCGACATAACCAACGTTTTGGGCCTGACCTCTTCATCAAGATATGGAAAAAATGTCAGCATGTGTCCGAACAAAAAAATAAAGGTGGGAGAGTGTGGTCACAAAGGCAGGAGGCTATGCAGTTCGGTAGGTGCAGTATTATTTTTCAACTTACAATTTTACCACTTATGATGGGTTTATCGGAACTTAGCCTCATCATAAGTAGGGGAGTATCTGTACATGTCTTGGGATAGCATACTTTTGTGTGTGTGATGAACCTAGAAAGGAACTGAGATTGCAGCAGTGAAACCAACCTTTACACCCCATTCAATTAACAGTACAGCTGGACGAAAACCACATGGTAAAGAAATGGCCCATTAACAGAAAAGAGCCCCAAACAAAAGGAAGCAGGGTTATTTAAAAGGTCCATATTTATCTGCTGCATTGTTTAGAAACCATAGTTGAAATGAATATATAAGATAGAGGTAGGTAAGTTGTTTCCATTAGTAGGGAGACCAGAACCAGGGGAGATTGCCTCAACATTCAGGATAGGAAATTTAGGACAGAGATGAATGAGGAGGAACTGCTTTTTCCAGAGGGTGGTGAATCTGTGAAATTCACTGTCCATTGAAGCAGTGGAGGCTACCTCAGTAAATATAGGTTGATAGAACCATAGAATACTACAGCACAAAAAAATAGGCCATTCATCCCTTCCTATCTTTGCTGAAATATCATTCCTCTAGTCCCATCATCCTTCACCCAGTCCATAACCCTCCAGACATCTCCCATCCATGTAGCTTTCCAATAGAGTTTTACAAAGTAGGGGAATTAATGGATATGGGGAAAAGGCAGGTAGGTGGATCTCATTGAATGGTTCAATGGGCTGAATGCCTACTTCTACCCCTGTTTCTTATGTTTTTATAACTGGTGTTGATAGATTTCATTTTGATGCAACAATAACATAGTTTTCTTACATTTATTCAATATTTTTGAAGGGTTGGGGATGCAATGAATGATCTAAACCTGTTTCAGGATATTCACTTGAGTCCCGTGAACTTCAGTCCCGTGTCAGAAAAGGATGTTGGATAACTTGGCACTCCACGTCGCCAAAAGCCTCAGTCCCATAACTTTCAATTGCATTTACAGTTGGGAACTCCTGGTCAAGGACTCCTGCATGATGGAACTTTGAGCAGATTTAGAGGTAATTCATGCACAATATCCAAACTTACAGCCACGTGATCTGCCCAGACAAGCAATAGAACTGTGGATTGCAATACATGTGATAAACACTCTAAAATCATTCCCTTGAGGCCCTGGATCAAACTAGCCCAGGTCCACCAAGATTGGAAAGGGAAGTCACACCACGCCTAATTTGGTGTACAAAATATACACAGTTAGCATGAATGCCAAATCAGAGTTTGCCGAAAAAAATGAAAAATTGGACTGTCCTTGCTTTCAGAAACTATTGGTGCGATTTATATGCTAAAATTTAATCTGCCATTTCACATACACTGCCCAGTTACCAGGGAGGCATAGAAAAATGATGTCCTAGTGGAACACTACCTCATTCGAGCTTCATTACCTTCTTCATGATGTCTTGATCACACTGATCATAAATCTATTCTTTTGATCCAATTTCTGGCATTAAGGAAATGTTAATAATATCATGTGTGCAGAATACTTGGGTGAAATTACATCAGCTTTTGGATAAATTGCACCAGGAATTTCCATGTCCAATTTCCCAATGGGAAATGAATGAATAAACGTTAAAAATGCCAAGAAATAATGATTTATTCTGTGTCTGCACAAAGGAAAGAGCAAATTGAGTTCCTCTCTTCCATATTCTAGATTCAATTGCTTAATCTTGTGCTGAAGCTGAAAAAATAAAGATCAATTCTCAGTTCAAGAATTATCTGATAAAACTGCAAAATTCTGACTAAAAATTATAGACCTACTAATCTGACACCTCGTGGAAAATCTAAAATTAAGGACAGCTGCAGAACATAGAACCAGACAACCATAGAACACTACAGTACATAAACAAGCCCCTTCAGCCAAATCATTTTTTTTTTGCCTTGTCCCACTGACCTGCACCCAGCCAATAGACGTCCATACCTCTTCCATCCATGTCCAAATACTTCTGAAATGTTAAAATAGAGCCCACAAACACTTCAACTGGCAGTTCGTCCCTGTGTGAAGATGTTCCCCCTCACGTTCCCCTTAAACTTTTCCCCTTTCACAAATCATGGCTTCTGGTTTGTATCTCACCTATCCTCAGTGGCAAAAGCTTATCTACATTTACTCTGTCTACCCCCCTCATAATTTTAAATGCCTCTATCAAATCTCCCCTCATTCTTCGACACTGCAGGGAATAAAGTCCTAATCTGTTTAACCTTTCCCTATAACTCATTTCCCGAGGTCCAGTCAACATCCTAGTAAATCTTCTCTCCACTCTTCCTATCTTATTGTTATCTTTTCTGTAGTTAGGTGACCAAAACTACACACAATGCTCCAAATTTGGCCTCATCAATGCTTTACACAACTTTAGCATAACATCCCAACTCCTATGTATCTATATTCCCAGGTCCCTCTGTTCTTCCACACTCCTCAGTTCCCTACCATCCACCATGTACGTCCTTTCTTGGTTTGTCCTTCCAAACTGCAATACCTCACACTTGTCTGCATTAAATTCCATTTGCCATTTTGTAGCTCATTTTTCCAGCTGGTCCAGATCCCTCTGAAAGCTTTGAAAACCTTCCTCACTGTCGACAACCCCTCCAATCTTAATGTCATCTGCAAACTTGCTGATTCAATTTACCACATTATTGATATGGATGGTAAACAACAATCACCATGAATACCTTGCATCTGAACTTTCCTGACTAACCTCCCATGTGGGACCTTGTCAAAGGCCTCAATAAATTCCATGAAAACAACATCTACAGCCTTCATCAACTTTCCTGTAACCTCCTTGAAAAACTATAAGATTTGTTAAATGTGACCTACTACTTCACAAAGCCATGTTGACTATTCCTAGTTTTTAGTTATCCAGTAATTGTATATCTGATCTCGTAGAACACCTTCCAATAATTTACCTACTACTATACTGATGTCAGGCTCACCAGTCTATAATTTACAGGTTACTTTTGGAGCCTGTTTTAAACAACAGAACAATGCAAGCTACCCTCCAATCCTCCGGCACCACACCTGAGGCTAAGGACATTTTAAATATTTCTGCCAGAGCCCCTGCAATTTCTACAGTAGCCTCCCTCAAGATCTGAGGGAATATCTTGTCAGTCCCTGGGGATTTATCACCCTTATTTGCTCTAAGACAGCAAGCACTTTCTCCTCTTTAATCTGTATAGGTTCCATGACCTCATTGCTTGTTTTCCTTACTTCCTGTGACTGTTAGTTTTCTGAGTAAATACTGATGCAAAAAACCCATTTAAGACCTCCCCCATCTCTTTTGACTCCATACATAGCCAAACACTCAGATCTTCAAGGACACCAATTTTGTTCCTTACTATCCTTTTGCTCTTAATATACCAATAGAAACCCTTAGGATTTTCCTTCACATTGTCTGCCAAAGCAACCTCATGTCTGTTTTTTACCTTCCAGGTTTTTTTTCTTAAGATTTTCCTTTCATTTTTCATTTTTTATATGCCTCAAATACTTCATTTGCTCCATATTGCCTCCGTTCTTCTGAACCAGATCCCCATTGTACCCTTGAAAGCCAAGGTTCCCTATGCCTATTAACTTTGCCTTTAATCCTGACAGGATCATACAAACTCTGTACTCTCAAAATTTTCCCTTTGAAGGTCCTCCACTTACTTCGCACATCCTTTCCTGAAAACAATTTATCCAAATCCATGCATTCTAGATCCTTTCTCATTTCCTCAAAATTAGCCCTTTCTCCAATTTAGAAGCTTAGCCCAAGGCCAGACCTATTCTTCTCCATAATTAATTTGAAACTAATGACATTATGATCACTGGACCCAAACGTTTCCCCTACACATACTTCTGTCACCTGTCCTGTCTCATTCCCTAATAGGACATCCAATATTGCACCCTCTCTAGTTGGTACCTCTATATATTGATTTATAAAACTTTCATGAACATGTTTGACAAACTCCAAGCCATCCAGCTCTTTTACAGTATGGGAGTCTCAGTCAATATGTGGAAAATTAAAATCTCTTACTATTATAGCCTTATGTTTCCTGCAGCAGTCTGCTATCTCTCCACAGATTTACTCCTCCAAATCTCTATAATACAACCCCATGAGTACAGTCATCTCTTTCCCATTCCTCAGGTCCACCCATATAGCCTCAGTAGATGAGCCCTCTGGACTGTCCTGCCTGAGCACAGCTGTGATATTTTCCCTAACAAACAATGCCACTCCTCCCTCCTTCATCCCCACTGTTCTATCATGTCTAAAGCATTGAGCTGCCAATCCTGTCCCTCCTGCAACCAAGTTTCACTAATGGCCACAATGTCATAATTCCACGTGTCAATCCACACTCTAAGGTCACCTGCCTTTCCTACAATTCTCCTTGCATTGAAATAGATGCACCTGAGAAAATTTCCACCACTTTCAACCCATTGACTTTAACTGAGCATGTAACTTTCCCTCTTCCACTCCTCTATCTACTCCAACACTGGTTCCCAATCCCCTGTAGTTCTAGTTTAAACCCACCGGAGCAGCACTAGCAAACCTTCGAGCAAGGATATTAGCCCCATTCCAGTTCAAATGCAAATCATCTCATCGGAACAGGTCCCACTTTCCTTGGAGGGGAACCCAATGATCCAGAAAGCTGAAGTCCTCCCTCCTGCACCATCTTTAGCCACACGTTAAGCAGCATTATCCTCCTATTTCTAACCTCACTAGCATGTGCTATTGGTAGCAATCCTAGGATCACTATCCTGGAGGTCCTGTCCTTCAATCTAGTGCCTAACTCCCTGAACTCTCCTTGCAGGACCTTCTCACTCTTCCTACCCATGTCATTTGTCCCTATATGGACCATGACATCTGGCCAATCACCCTCCCCCTGAGAATGCCATGGCACCAGGGAGGCAACATACCATCCAGGACACTTGATCTCTTCCACAGAACCTCATCTGTCCCCTAACTATGGAATCCCCTATCACTACAGCTCACCTCATCTCCCTTCCCTTCTTAGCTGCAGGACCAGACTCCGTGCCAGAGACCTGATCACCGTAGCTTGTGCATGGTAGGTCATCCCACACAAAAGAATCCAAAATGGTTATTTGAGGGAAAAGGCCACTGGGGTGCTCTACACTGCTTGCCTGTTCCCTTTATATCTCCTGACTGTCACCCATCTACCCTCCTCCTGCCTCCTAGATGTGATAGGGCCCCTCTAACTTCTGTCTATCACCACCTCTGCCTCACAAATGATCCAGAGTTTATCCAACTCCAGCTCCAATTCCTTAACTCGGCTTGTCAGGAGCTGAAGCTGGATGCACCTCGCAGATGAAGTCATTGTGGATACTGCTGGCTGACTCACATTCTGCAAGAGGAGCATTCCCCTGCCTTGGCTGCCGTTCCCCCTGTTTATGACTAGAGGAACAAAATATATGATATCTAAAACCTGCCCTTACCTGTGTCTACCTGCTGAATTCTTTTTGTTCCTTGAAAAGGGTGTCCCTTTCTATTTCAACTCCTATCATCTTATGAAATGACCAACAATTGGCTACCAAAAGGAAACGCCTTCAGAAATGCAAGGCTGCAGTCCAGAAGAGCACCCAAAAGCTGAAAAATCAATGGTGGAGGAAGAAAACTCAGGAATTCCAACAACTAGTAGATGCCAATGATACTTGAGGCTTTTTTTTTTAAACACAACTAAAGTTATTTTGGCCCATCTACTCACGGTCAAGCCCCTCTCAAAAGCAAAGATAGTTCAACCATCCTGAAGAGCAATGCTGACATCATTTTTTGATGGAGGGATCACTTTGAAGATCTGCTAAATTATTTGACAGGATGTGATTAACATTCCAAAACAGCCTATTGATGACTCCCTAAATATAATACTGTGATAGATTATGTTGTATTTTGTATTGTATTGTAAGATATGTTTTAAAGGAGATAAATTGTGGCAGGTTTTTAGTTAGGTCACACACAAATACAAACACTTCAAAACAGTTCTCATTTAAAATGCCAGAGCTCTGTTCAAGCCAGACAGTCCAGGCTCCGAGTGCCTTTGCAAAAACTTTGAAGAATGCCAATAAGGACTTCACAGGTAGGTGTTAATTGGACATGCTGTGGAGTGATGGATTATTGGTTTGGAAAGCAACAGATAAATGAACTCAGAAGACTGGGTCCGGTGCCACAGTCTGAGTGCAGTTTGCTGTTCTAAGAGGGTCATGTGTTTTTTTTCTGAGAGAGTGAGAGAAACTCCTTTCAGGCGGCCAGAATACCCAACTGTAAAGCCGCCTATTCCAGCCCCAATGCGGCTGTCAGGTGGCCACCTGAAAGTGGAGAACCCAGCCCCGAGGAGCACTTACCTAACCCTCTTCGGGTAGGTATATTCTCCAGCTCAGACCACAGAATAGTGAAAGCAGCCCAAAACACAATCCTTCAATTAATAAAAGATTTAATATCCTATTAAATATTGTTTCTCTCGCCATCAGGTAGATAACAATTTAACAAAAGCACCTTACGTTTAGTTAGTGACTTTAATGTCGCAAAGCTTTTATTTGTTTTTTTTTAATATTTGGGGGCATTAGATTGCATAACCAAAAAACTCGGTACATTGCTTCCAAAACTCAGAACCTTGACAGCTGATGGCAGGGCTGCCAAAGTTGGCACAATTAAATGCTGACATAAATAAGAGGTCAAAATTAAAGGTCTGAAGATATCTCAAAAGAGATACAGGGCTTTGAGAGAGGAAGGGAACGCAGCAGTGACTATGGCCACAGTCCACAGGAGCCGCATTCGCTCGGACGTGGCTCTCCTTCAGCTGGCACGTGCATGTGACAGAAAGGCATCTTCTCTGTGGCCACCTGAACGTCCCAGCTGCATCTGCCGGTGCATTATCTGCGTCCGAGCACCTGAAAGCGGCTGGAGAGAGAGAAGTCATTTCTACAGTTCAGTAGCAGAAGCTGGGACTGGAACAGGACAAGCTGGGAAACTTGTAGAAAACCCCATTTTGAAGATGGGTCGTGAGTTCTTAGTTCAGCCTGGTCAAAGCCCTTGTGGTCCATACAAGAGGTGAGGACTAGCTACCTAATATTTCACTTGAAATAAGGAAATCAAAAAGGAACTCTGTGGTAACCTGAAAGAAAGAGGTTATCATCTGGAAAACCTTGATGGGACAAATTTCTTCGGCAAGACACTGAAGTGGCTGGTCAGCAGGAATTAGTTGTGGGTGTCCAGCAAACAATAAATCTCTTTCTGAAAACCAACAAGAACCTTCCTGAGCAGTAACCATTTACCTTTCAAGCACCAAAGCCTGGTGAAATTCATAAATGTTAAATTCTATGCACAGTATAAGAATTGCCTGCAACCAGTGAACTTGGAGGAATGAGAAGTGAGATTGCACGGTGAATCAAATAACTTTTTTGAACTTACACACGCACATTGCATACACATGCACTTAGAATTAGAAGGGGGTTAAGTAAGTTAATAGTAATAAGTTAAAGTTTGATACTGTTTTAATGTTTAAAGATAATTAAAAGCAAGTTTTGTTTAAGTAACCATGTGTCTTGCTTGATGAATTCCTATTGCTGCTGGGTTTTGGGATCCTCTGGGCTCATAACAATACATACACTTGAAGAAGTCAAGGGAGCCATCAAAACCTTGAAAATAAATAAGGCCACTGAACTCAATGGGATACCAGCTGAGGTCTACAAAATTAGAGCTAATGCAATTCATTAACAACTGCATCAAATTCTCATCAAGATCGGGATAAATGAAGATGTACCAGCAGACTTTAGAGACTCAGCAATTATTACCATCTACAAAAGGAAAGGCGATTGATCCAAATGTGGAAACTATCATGGAATTTCCCTGTTAGCAACAGCAGGAAAGATCCTCAACCGCATCATGAATAACTGGCTTAAGCCTTTACCTGAGACACAAGCTGGTTTTAGACCTTCTCGTGGAGCAATCGACATGATCTTCTCAATGCGACAACTGCAAGAAAAATGTCATGAACAACTTCAACCTTTGTATATGGCATTCATCGACCTCACTAAAGCCTTTGACTCGGTTTCAAGGGAACTCCTATGGGATGTCCTTTCACCTGTAGATGTCCTGAAAAGTACATTTAAATCCTGAGACTCCTCCATGATGGTATGCTTGCCACAGTCATGGTCTGCAACAGTAGCAGTGAGCCTTTTCAAGTCAAATCTGGAGTTAAACAGGGATGTGTGATTGCTTCAACTTTGTTCACCATCTTTATTGTACCAATCATCCACATTATCAAGGATGATCTACCCAAAGGAATCAAAATTGTCTACAGAACTGAGCACAGACTTTTCAATCTTGCCCATCTCAAGTCAAAAACAAGTCATCCAAGAGTTCCCTCATTGAGTTCCAACAGTGTTGCAGCTCTCTCAGAATGCCACCTACAACAGATGTTGTCTGCCTTCAACCATGCATATATGACTTACCATCAATTTCAGGAGACTCAAATCATCTACAAACCATCACCAACTGAGCCAAGTCGGATAGAACCATTCATTCAAATTGGCGAAACAACCCTGGAAAATGTGGACCACTTTCTGTATCTTGGAAGTTACCGCTTTTCTGATGTCGAGACCAACATCATCTTAAGTGTGCTTTTGGCCATCTCCGAATAAGAGTCTTTTATGATCGTGACATTCGAACATTCAAAATGTTAGTTTTCAAAGCAGTGTGATCCCAATGCATTGGAAACCTGAACATGCTGACAACATCTGAAGGCACTTGAAAAGTTATATCAATGCTGTCTTCTTTACATATTAAGTATCAGCTGAGAAGATAGAAGAACTAACGTCAGCATGCTAAATGAACCAAAAACAACAAGCATTGAAGCCTATAATCATTAAGAACCAACTAAGATGGAGCAGTCATGTTGTTCGGATGGAAGATGAACATCTACCAAACAAATCTTCTACTCCCACCTTAAAGAAGGCAAATGTAAAAGAGGTGGACAACAGAAAAGATTTAAAGACATCTCAAAATCCAACATGGAGAAATGTAACATCGGCATCAATAATTAGGAAACCAATGCCAAGGACAGGAAACTCTGGCAAACCATCATCTGAGAAGGAACAGCAACAGATGTGCAGAACTAGAAGAAAAGAGAAGTAAATGGAAAGAGAGGCAGCAACAACCAAAGCCTGATCTGCCATCTGGAATGACCTGTCCTGAATGCAAAGTATTCTTTCAAAGCCAAAATCTGACTCATAAATCACTTGAGAGCCCATAAATAGATCAACGGAACGAAGTCCACCATCCTCAACTTCGAGGGATAGCCACCTCCACCACATCTCTTACCTGTTCTTCCTGTAGCCTGTTGAGCCAAAGCATTACCAATTTGACTCAGTCCACTCTGATGATGTCTGCTCCACTGCACTTTTATAGTGACACTCAGTTTTTTTCCTCAATTCAATTCTAAACCAGGTAGCAAGAGAAAGAAAAGAAAAATGGAACAGATGGAAATAGAAAATATAGTTATTCATGGTGAGACAGAAAATGAAACAGTGACCTGAAATTGATGTTTAATATTAAGTCACAATGGCTGTAAATAACCAAATGAAAGATTTACTTAAGCTAACATTGGGCATCAGTAGAACAGTGTTAGGGGATGAAAACAAGTCAGCGAGAGACTGTGATGGAAGATGAAATTAACAGGTGACTGGAAGCTTACAGATTGAATTAAGATCTTCTGGCATTTGGCACAAATAGACACATAGCAATATAAGAGGCAGAACTACTGAGCTGAAAAATAGCTTCTTCCCACGGGCAGTGAGACTGCTGAAGGACTGAATGAACTGCTCTTACTAACCCTCTGAGACTCTACTATTTATGAAACAATATTTATTTATTTTTATATATTTCTATCTTCTTTGGCTTGGCTTCGCGGACGAAGATTTATGGAGGGGGTAAAAAGTCCACGTCAGCTGCAGGCTCGTTTGTGGCTGACAAGTCCGATGCGGGACAGGCAGACACGGTTGCAGCGGCTGCAGGGGAAAAATGGTTGGTTGGGGTTGGGTGTTGGGTTTTTCCTCCTTTGCCTTTTGTCAGTGAGGTGGGCTCTGCGGTGTTCTTCAAAGGAGGTTTCTGCTCGCCGAACTGTGAGGCGCCAAGATGCACGGTTTGAGGCGTTATCAGCCCACTGGCGGTGGTCAATGTGGCAGGCACCAAGAGATTTCTTTAGGCAGTCCTTGTACCTTTTCTTTGGTGCACCTCTGTCACGGTGGCCAGTGGAGAGCTCGCCATATAATACGATCTTGGGAAGGCGATGGTCCTCCATTCTGGAGACGTGACCCATCCAGCGCAGCTGGATCTTCAGCAGCGTGGACTCGATGCTTCTATATGTACTGCATATTGGCATCTTTTTTCTCCTTTGTAGGGGTGACCATATCATGAACACTAGATGCAATATAGTATATCGATTCCTCCAATTTAGTGCACTGCATTCAGTGCAGATGCCTTATAAAATGACAATTTTAAGTACAAGATGACAGATTTTGGCACACAGAACTATGGACAAATTTTTTTTTTAATTTAGACATGGAGCATGCATGGTAACAAGCTATTTCAGCCCACGAGTCCATGCAGCCTAATTTACCTACAATCCCTGGTAAGTTTCGAGCGGTGGGAGGAAACCAGAGCTCCCAGGAAAAACCCACGCAGACACAGGGAGAATGTACAAACTCCTTACAGACAGCATGGGATTCGAACCCCTGTCCCAATCAACGGTGCTGTAAAGGCATTGAGCTAACCGCTACGCCAACCGTGCCACAAGCATGGATGAAATTAAAATTCAGATCAACCATTGCACACCAGAACAAACTGAAGAGTCTAAATCACTGGTTTTTAACCTTTTTCTTTCCACTCACATCCCACTTTAAGTAATCCCTATGCCATCGGTGCTCTGTGATTAGTAAGGGATTGCTTAAGGTGGGATGTGGATGGGGAGGGAAGGTTAATCTAGGCCCAATTATTACTGAAATATTTTGCTGGAGTTTCCTTTGGAGTTATGAAACTATGCACATAACGAGCCAATGAGGTACAATTAAAACAGTGGTTCTCAACCCTTTCCTTCCCACTCACATGCCACCTTAAGCAATCCCTTACTAATCACAGAGCACCGATGGCATA
This sequence comes from Narcine bancroftii, assembly GCF_036971445.1. Lineage (NCBI taxonomy): Eukaryota > Metazoa > Chordata > Chondrichthyes > Torpediniformes > Narcinidae > Narcine > Narcine bancroftii. The sequence continues at coordinate 319,649,422 of NC_091469.1, forward strand.
GGGATTACTTAAAGTGGGATGTGGATGGGGAGGGAAGGTTAATCTAGGCCCAATTATTACTGAAATATTTTGCTGGAGTTTCCTTTGGAGTTATGAAACTATGCACATAACGAGCCAATGAGGTACAATTAAAACAGTGGTTCTCAACCCTTTCCTTCCCACTCACATGCCACCTTAAGCAATCCCTTACTAATCACAGAGCACCGATGGCATAGGGATTACTTAAAGTGGGATGTGAGTGGGAAGAGAAGGGTTGAGAACCACTGGTCTAAATGGCCTTCCACTTCTATATTCCTGTATTTGTCTTGCAAAAAAAGGCACCCTTTAATATTAGCTGTGAAGAATGTGCCCTATTTTCCACCATCTCTCAAGCTGTGAAGACAAAAATCTATGATGAAGTTTCAGAAATATATTTTTTTACTGAACAACTCCAAAGAGAGGAGTGAAGAAGATATAAAAAGACATGCATCACCTGGTGAGATGAGTCACTGCTTCTAGTAGAGACCTAGCACTGCAATTTTGAATGTAGTGCCCTCTGCTGGTGTGAGCGGCACATCACACGAATGTGTAAATAAATACTGTTCAGACTGGAATTCTGAAATAAAACAGAACATGCTGGTGGGGTCAGTCAGTCTGCAGAGACCAATTAAAGTAAGTGTTTCAGGTTGATGACCTTTCGACAGAAATCTCTAACATTTTAATCCCCATGTGAAATCTTCACTTTGCATGTCGAAAATAGTCTCATCCCATATACTTACGTTAATATTTTATTAATTGTGAAAATGCCTCCCAATCTATCAGAGTGGGTGGGAGAGCAGAGAGGCCATTGCAAAAAATTCAGAAGCAAATTTGTGAGAACTGTTAGGAAACAAAGTTGTAAACATTTTCCGTTTCGATTAAAGTTTTTGGACTTCTTCAAATAGCTTTGTCCTGCTTCAGTACAAATCATGTAGCTGAACCTTTGCTCCCTGCGTTTCGATGTGTCATCGTGTATTCATCACAAACCTGATTTTACCTCAATAACAGTGAACCAGAGCAAAACAAAAGAAATTGATGTTTCAAGTTCTAATTTATTCTCATCTGACTGTCCACGTACAATCTGAAAACACTGCATTCTCCAGTCCTCAGAGCAAAAACATGCAGACACACAACCAGACATAACACATATATGAAAAATCACACCAAAATGGTAGAGGAACTCAGCCGGTCTTTCAGCGTCCATGAAAAGCAAAAATATATTGCCTGAGCCCTTCTTCATTCTGCTTATTCCTTGAGGTAGGGCTCAGGCCCAACATGTCAGAAATGTACCTTTGTTTTTTTATGGATGGTGAAAGACCGGCTGAGTTCCTCTACCATTTTGGTGTGTTTTTTCTACAATCATAGTGACTGCAGACTTTTGTGTCTCACTCATAACACACGTATAGAAAAACGATACATATCCGGAACATAAATAGATATTTAAAAATAAATAATATTGATTCATAAATAATCAAGTCTCAGAGGGTTAGTATGAGCAGTTCATTCAGCTGTTCAGCAGTCTCACTCCCCATGGGAAGAAGCCGTTGCAAGCATCATCTAGGTGGTTCTGGCTCTTATTACCCTTGTACCTCTTTCCCATTGAGAGTAACTGAAAGATGCCGTGTGTGGGGTGGTAGGGGTCCTCAACAATTTTTAGAACGCTCTTCAGACAATGATTCTAGTAGATCACGTCGACAGGGAGGAGGGAGACCCCAGTGATCTTCTGTTTCTCTTATGACCCTGTGGATTGACCTCCGATCCATATAATGTAAACAGGCCATCTCAGACCCTCTAATCCGCACCAATTTAAGTGAATTCCACTAGGCCCACCTACCCGTTCCCCGACAATAACCTTCCAATCCTCTCACATTCATGCACTTATCCAACCTTCTCTTAAATGACAAAATTGACCCTGCTGCATCCACCTCTTCCGGAAGGTCATTCCACTCAGCAACTCTACCACACTGTGATCCAACTGGCCAGGACACTCTCAATAGGGTTCCTGTAGAAAGTTTACAGGATGTGGCAGGTAACTTTGCCTGCCCCAGTCTTCTCAGGAAGTGTTGTCTCTGTTGAACCTTTCTTACAATTGAGGAGATATTGTGTATCCAGGATAGGCCCCTTCTCAAGGAACTTGGTGCTCTCTATTCTCTGTATTACTGAGTTATTAATGTGTTGTGGAGTGTGGTCATTCTTGGTCCTCCTGAGGTCCACGATCATCTCCATCATCTTGTCCATATTGAGAATCAGGTTGTTACACTCACACCATATCATGAGTAGAGTGACTTTCTGTTGTACTGATGAGGCCCACTACTGATGACACTGTTGGAGATGGATCTGGTAATGCAGTCATGGATTGGTAGCATGAATAGGAGAGGGCTGAGCACACGGCCCTGAGGTGTGCCTGTGCTCAGTGTGATGGTGCTCGACATTTTGGGCAGACTGTGGCCTTTTTGTTAGAAAGTCCAGAATCCAGTTACAGAGAGGGGTGTTGAGTCCCAGTGAGGACAGCTTCTCCACCAGCCTCTGGAGAATGATCGTATTAAACGCAGAGCTGAAGTCAATGACTAGCAGTATGGCGTATGAAGCATCATTTCCAGATGGATCAGAACAGAGTGAAGGGACAAGACTTTAGCTTCATCAGTGGAATGAGCTGGATGGAGTACCCGGCCAAGTATTAAAAATCTGTGCTGACCAACTTGCCAATGGATTCACAGATATCTTCAACATCTCACTCCGGCAAGGTGCGGTACCCACCTCTTTCAAATAGGCATCAATCATACTGGTACCCAAGAAGAGTGTGGTAACCTGCCTAAATGGCATTCACATCAACAGTGATGAAGTATTTTGAAAGGCTGGCGATGAAGCTTATTAGCTCCTGCCTGAACGGCAAAATGGATCCATTTCAATTCGCCTATTGTAGCACAGATCTACGGCAGATGCCATCTCACTGGCTCTACGCAAAAGCCCTGGAATACCTGAACAGTAAAGATGAATACATCCGGATGCTCTTTATCTACTGCAGTTCAGCATTTAACGTCATCATCCCCTCAAAACTGATCAGCAAACTCCAAGACTTAGGAGTTAACACCCCACTGGATAATTGGATCATGAATTTCCTCAGTCAGTGAGGATTAGTAAGAACATCTCCTCCACAATCTCCATCAGTACCGTGAGCACCAGAGGACTGCATTCTTAGTCCCCTGCTCTACTCACTTTATACCTACGACTGTGTGGCTCGGTATAACAGCTACAAATTTTCTGATGATACTACGGTAATGGGTTATTTAAAGAAAAGTGATGAATCAGGATACAGGAAGGAGATTGAAAACTTGGCTGAACAGTGCACCAACAACAACCTCACACTCAATGTCTTCAAAACTAAGGAGCTGATTGTTGACTTCAGGAAGGGAAAACCAGAAGTGTAAAATCCAGTGATTGTTTGGGGATCTGAGGTGGAGAGGGTGAGTAAATGTAATTTCTTGGGAGCCACTATCACGAAAGATCTTTCCTGGACCCAACACCAATGGCATTGTGAAGAAAGCCCGTCAGTGCCTCTACCTCCGCAAGAGTTTGCGGAGGTTTCGTATGACACCAGAATCCCTGGCAAATTTCTATAGAGGTATGGTGGAAAGTGTGCTGACTGGCTGCATCACGATCTGGTATAGGGACACCAATACCCCTGAGTGCAAAGTCCTGCAAAAGGTAGGGGACAGAGGCCAGAATCATATGCTGAGAGCAGCAACAATCATCAGGGATCCACACTCCCCAGCACATGCTCACTTCTCACTGCTACCATCAGGAAAGAGGTATAGATGCCACAAGACTGACACCACCAGGTTCAGGATCAGCTGCTGCTCCTCCATCAACCGACTCCTCAACAACAAATTCAATCAGGGACTCATTCAAGGACTCTTACTTGTGCACTTTATTGATTTTTTTCTTCTCTGTACTGCACAGTTTATTTTTATTTCTTTATTTGTTCATGTGTGCACAACCAATAAATGGTAATTCTTCCTTGCCCACAGTGAAAAGAATCTTAGGGGTGTATGGGATGTCACTCTGACAATAAATGTATCCATTATTTCTGGTAGATGTACTTTGATGTGTTCCATCAACAGACGCTTGAAGCATTTCATAATGGTGGAGGTCAGTTCCACATGGTGGTAGTCATTGGGGCCTCTTTGGTACAGGGACCTGCAGGGACGATGGACTGCTGCAGAGACATGTTGAGGATGTCCATAAGGACCTCCGTATGTTATCTGGTCCTGCCACCTTGTGTGGGTGCACTTTGGATAGGGTTCTTCTCACCTCGGCCACGGCCGGGGCCCATTTATCAGGGGGACATTGCGTTTTCTTCAGTGTCACCTGTTCTTCTCATCAAACTGTATATAGGTGTACAGTTGTTGTCTTTATTCACAAGGTTGTCTTGTGATCTGTTATGATCTTGGTCCCTTGCCACATGCTCCTCACACATCACTAGTGTCTGTGGATCTTCTGTGCCTAATTATGATTTGGTTCTGAGTTCAGCCCTGGCTGGTCTTAGTGCCACCATGTTTTCTGAAGACAGCATCAAAAGCTCTGAGAAGGGCCCGGACCTCTACATCCAGCCATGGTTTCTGGTTATCCCCAGTTGTGAAGCATTTACATTTAATTTTTTTAAATTTAGACATGGGGAATGTCTAACCACAGGTTGATTCAGCCCTACGAGTCTGTGCTGCCCAATTTAGAACCCATTAACTTTCACCCCAGTAGGGGTTTTTGAACAGTGTGAGAAAACCGGAGCCCCCAGAGAAAACCCATGCAGACATGGGGAGAACGTACCAACTCCTTAGAGGCAGCATGGGATTCGAACCCAGGTCCAGTCACGATCACTGGGGCTGTAAAGGCATTGCACTAACTGTTACGCCAACCGTGCTGCCCCACTTGATCTCAGCGACATCATCAATACGCTTTCTGATGTAGACAATCACTGAACTTGTGCATTCTTTGGTGTTCATATGACAGTTATAGGTGTCAGCTTCCCTGAAATAGCTCCAGTCCATGGCCTGCAGTGTTGCTCTTCCCCTTCCCCGGCAAGCCCAGCCATGTTCTGATCTCTCTGCGAACTTTTTCATATAGACATTGTATATGAATGTCACACATCTGTAAAAAGAAGATGTCAAGAGTGACTATTGTGGCAGTCATAAGCCCATCTTGCCTGATATCTGGCAGAGGAAAACTTTAAGCAACAACAGAATAAAGTTGATGGTGCCTTGGGAAAAGTGTGTGTCAGTAAGTGATGGCAGGCACTGTCATTAATAGCAAATTTGATTCAGTGTTTCGATAAAGAAGCAGAGAAGATTAATGCTGCAAATATAATTTTTTTCAAAAGGTGTTAGATTAAGCACCACTAATTATAAAAATTTAAAAATGGGTTATTAAAAGGTCCATAAGCCAGAGAGCAGAGGGATAAAAATAAATAGGAGACTAGGGACTGTAAATGCTGGAGGAACTCAGCAAATCGAACAGCATCAGTCAACGTTTCAAGCAAAACCCCTTCATTGGGACATTTTTAATGGTACCTTTCAAAATGGAATGCAACTTGGAGAGACGCTGCAGACGGCAGTGTTCTTATTTGCTGGCTGTCCTTCTTTGAGGCAGTAGAGATTTCAGGTTTGGAAGGTGCCGTTGGGTTAGCTGTGGTGACTATTTGGACTATATTCTGTAGGTGTTGAAAACAGCAGCTACTGATGGATGAGCATATAAATGGTGTGGAGCATTTCATCATATGTCTTGTCAAAGGAAGTAAAAAAGCTCTCGGATCTCAAGAGGTGAGTCGCTCACTGTAGAGCTCGTCGAAAGAATCAAAGACTTGTTGATCCAAACCAAGGCTTTTATTAGCAAAAGACAGGAGCTCTTCACAGGTGTCCGACCAGTCCGGAATGATCCGACCTGGCTAGGGGCATAACCCTTTAAGGTCCAGACAGTAGGCGTGGCTAAGCTCTCAGCCAATCGCTGTAAGCACAGTCTAGATACTGTAACTATATACACTATATACATTGGTGACAGATCTGTACTATCACACTCACCAATGGTTACTTGTTTTTGTAGCCACAGTACCTTCATGACTCGTTCAGGTGAGTGTTTGCTCAGAGGTGATTGGCATTGAATGTCAAGAATAATCAGCGCTCTCTTTGTTGGTCATTGGCTGGCACTTCTGTGAAAAATGTTACATATCACTTCTCAGTCCTTCCCTACATGTTTTTGTGGTTTTGTGCCATGCAGGCAAAGGCTGTTCCAATTGTTGAGTTGATGTGAATAGAACTGGACATTGTACATTATCAATGAACAGCTCTAATTTTGACTTTACAAAGCAGTTGAAAATGGTTGAACCAAGGATGCTGCAAGGACGTATTGTGACAGAGAAGAAGGTGATTCAACCCATTGACTGAGGTAGTCCTGCAGTGATGAAGCGCTCTAGCCCGAAACGTCAGTTATGTATTTGTAACTTTGATATATAAAGAACACTGCTTGACCTGCTGAGTATTTCCAGCATTATGCTTTTATGTCCTTGGGCTGTTATGATTGATCTGCAACAATCACAACTATCTTGCTTGGTGTTTGATAAGACTCCAGTCAATCTTCCCCTTGATACCCATTGGCTTTGCCTTTACCAGGGATCCTCGGGGCTGCCTTGATGTCAAGCACAATCACTCTTGTCTCATCTTTGGAATTCGGCTTTTTGGCCCTTGTTTAGCCCAAAGATGCGGTGAGGTCCGGAACTGAGTAGTCCTGGCAAATCCTGAACTCTTCATCGATAAGTTCTGGCTGCTGGGGGTGGAGGGGGAAACATAAAATTATCTGGAGAATTTTCAAAGGAAAATAAAATATACATTTACAAAATCATATCATTACTAAAGGATATTTGCCAGAACTTAACAGATCAGATTTATTGTCAGAGTACATGGATGAGATCACATACAACCCTGAGATTTCTTTTTCCTGTGGGCGTGGTAGAATCATCACTAATTGGTAGTGCAAAAAAAAGCAGCATAGACATGTAACAAACAACGAACTGCAAACAGATAATGAATTTGTAAACAAAATGTACAATACAGAGTGAATTAAAAACTCAATAAAGTGCATAAGTAAGAGTCCTTAAATGAGTTTCTCATTGAATTTGTTGTTAAGGACCCTGATGGTGGACGGGTAGCAATTGTTCCTGAACCTGGTGATGGAGGGGGAGCAGCTGTTCCTGAACCTGGTGGAGGAGGGGCAGCAGCTGTTCCTGAACCTGGTGGTGGAGGGGATGCAGCTGTTCCTGAACCTGGTGGTGGAGGGGCAGCAGCTGTTCCTGAACCTGGTGGTGGAGGGGATGCAGCTGTTCCTGAACCTGGTGGTGGAGGGGGAGCAGCTGTTCCTAAACCTGGTGGTGGAGGGGGAGCAGATGTTCCTGAACCTGGTGGTGGAGGGGGAGCAGCTGTTCCTGAACCTGGTAGTGGAGGGGGAGCAGCTGTTCCTGAACCTGGTGGAGGAGGGGCAGCAGCTGTTCCTGAACCTGGTGGTGGAGGGGATGCAGCTGTTCCTGAACCTGGTGATGGAGGGGGAGCAGCTGTACCTGAACCAGGTGGTGGAGGGGGAGCAGCTGTTCCTGAACCTGGTGGTGTGAGTCTTGTGGCACCTATCATGAAGACCTATCATGGGGTCTTCAACCAGACCAACCTGAAGGAGACTCAGATAAACTACCACAAACACATCACATGTAAGACCAGGGGAACCAACACACTCGACCACTGCTACACCACCATGAAAAAAACAAACCGAGCCACACCACCGATGCACTTTGGCAAGTCTGATCACCTGGCTGTACTCATGCTCCCAGCGTACAAGCAGAGACTGAGGACCACAGCACCAGTGGTGAAGACGGCAAAGGTGTGGTGGAGAGAGGTGGAGGAGCGTCTTCAGGACTGAAGACTAGAACATATTCACAAACTCACCCATAGATGCGAATTCATATGCAACAGATGTCAGCACCTTCATCAAGACCTACGTGGATGAATGTGTGCCCACATGTAATACCAGGTATTCCCCATCCAGAACCCCTGGATGAATCAGAGAATCCGCAAGAACAATGGCGTTTAAGGCTGAGAATCAAGATCTTTACAAGAAGTCCAGGTACAATTGCAGAAGGCCATCTTCGAAACAAAGTGGCAATTCCAGAGAAAACTAGAGACAGATGCACGCCAGCTATGGCAGGGAGTGCAGGCCATTACAGCCTACATAGTGAGGGCTGCGATGCTTCACTACCTTCTACGCCCACTTTGAGAAGAAGTACCAGACAATGCCGACCAGAATCCCTGAAAAGGCTGAGGATCCTGTGATATCTGTCTCTGAGGGCGACGTCAGAACATCATTCAAGAGGGTGAACCCTCGCAAGGCGTCAGGCCCTGACTATGTACCTGGTAGGGTACTGAAAATCTGCACCAACCAACTAACCGGAGTGATCGTGGACATTTTCATCCTCTCAATGTGGCAGTCAGAGGTTCCCACCTGCTTCAAAATGGTATCAATTATCCTGGTACCCAAGGAGGGTAGCATGGGCTGCCTCAACGACTACCACTCAGTAGTACTAACCACTACTGAGATGAAATGCTTTGAAATGCTGGTCATAGCCAGAATTAACACGTACCTAAGTAAAGATCTGGACCCGTAGCAATTCACCTATCATCACAATCGCTCCACAACAGATGCAATATCACTGGCTCTCCACTCAGCTCTGGATCACCTCAAAAACAGCAACTCATACATACATCTGCTCTTCATCCACTACAGCTCGGCCTTCAACACCATTATTCCCTCAGTGCTGGTCAAGAAGCAACAAACTCTAGGCCTCTGTATCCCCCTCTGCAACTGGATCCTTGACTTTCTCATCGGAAGACCACAGTCAGTACAAATTGGAAACAACATCTCCTCCTCACTGATCATCAGCACAGGCGCACCCCAAGGATACGTACTTAGCCCACTGCTCTACTCATTATCCACCCATGACTGTGTGTCCAGGGACAATTCTAATGCCATCTACAAATTTGCCGATGACACCACAGTTGTCGGCAGGATCACAAACAGCAATGAGGAAGCGTCCAGGAGGGAGAGAGATTAATTCGTTGAATAGTGTAACAACAACCTTATGCTCAATGTCAGCAAAACCAAGGAGATGATTGTGGACTTCAGGAGGAAGTCAGGGGAACATGGCCCAGTCCTCATCGAGGGCTCAGTAGTGGAGAGAGTCAAGAACTTCAAATTCCTGGGTGTCAACATCTGCGAGAATCTGTCCTAGAGCCACCATGTTGATGCAATCACAAAGAAAGTTCCACAGTGGCTATTATGATGGAATATTTAGGAATGTTTTTGGGAGTTAAATTGGTAAAATTAGAGAAGGTTACATATATACATATATACACTTTAAAACAGATCTTTTTTGAAATACTGAAGATTTCATATTCAGTAACTTTACAGAAACTATGGAGAATGCTATGCAAATTTTCCAAGTAGGTGCTCATTGAAATTATGTCATGAAATGAATGAACTATTGTCTTGGAAGAACAACCAGAGCCAGGTTGTCTGTTTTGGACCTTTTTGCAAGGCTTTTGAGCTCTCTGCAAAGTGCTCACTCAAAGGACATTCCGAGGTTCTTGTTTACCTAAAACAACAGATTGACCAAAAAGACGAACTCCTGTTGTTTGCTGGAGAAGGAAGGGTTTTGCAAGTGAAAGAGAAAAGTTTGAATCTCAGATAGAGAGAGAGAAACAGAAGGGAGTCTTTGACTGTGTGTGTGATAAAGAAAGTGGTAACAAGCCAGGAGAAGCTTGTTGGAACTGAAACAGAAGCTCCAGAGTGGCAGATGGCTGAAAGTGCTATCTGTCTGATGTTTCTCTTGGAATAGGTGGAACAGAAAGTAACTCCGTAGTAGCCTGAAAGAAAGAGGTTATCATCTGGAGAACTCTGATGGGACAAGTTTCATCAGCAAGACATTGAGGTGACGAATGGTGGTACCTCAGTTGTGGAAATCCTGGAACAACAGATCACTCTCTGCAAACCTACAAGAACCTTCCTGAGCAGTAAACATTTACCTTTTGAGTACCAAAGCCTGGTGAACATTATACATGTTAAATTCTGAGCACAGTATAAGAATTGCCTGAAACTAGAGAACTTGGAAGAATGAGAAGTGAGATTGGACTGTGAACCAAATAACTTTTCTTACATTTACACATACATCATACACATGCACTTAGAATTAGAAGGGGGTTAAGTTAATAGAGATAAGTTAAAGTTTGATTCTGTTTTCATGTTTAAAGATCATTAAAAACAACTTTTGTTTAGGTAAACCATTTGTCGTGTTGAATATCTATTGCTGCTGGGTTTTGGGGACCTTTGGGCTCGGAACACTAGACTTTGTGAGGTGTCTGAGGAGATTCGGTGCGTCACTGAAGACTCTTGTAAACTTCTACAGGTGAACCGTGGAGATCATTCCGCCTGGTGGCATCACTGCCTGGTATGGAGGCCCTGACTCTCCGGACAAGAATAAACTCCAGAGGATTGTTAACTCGCCCTGCGACATCACAGGCACCAGACTTCACCCCATCTACATGAAGCACTGTCTTAAAAAAGCAGTCTCTATACTCAAAGACCCCACCACCCAGGCGATGCCCTCTTCACTCTGCTACCATCGGGGAAAAGATACAGGGGCCTGAAGACCAGCGCTCAGCGGCACAAGGACAGCTTCTACCCCGCTGCCATCAGATTCCTGAATGATCAATGAAGCACAGACACTAATTGCAATTATTATTTTTTAGAGTAATGAGGTAAGATGGGTATGATGTTTGCTCTAAGATGCCGCTGCAAAACACCGAATGCCATGCCTTGTTCATGACAATAAATGCTGGTTCTGATAACACTGCCCGAAGCAACAATTCCCAAAGAACTGGATGGAAAATCGGGATCCCAACAACCAACGAGCAAGCCCGAGGGGTCTCGCAGCCTCCACATTTTAATCCACTGAATGGTTGGAGTTGGGCTCCCGGAGTCGGGCTGGCACACCCTCTGCGCGGTGCGGAAGCGGTGGACTCAGCGCGGACGCCACCACCTGCCCACCGTCTCCGCCTGCATCCTTCCGAGCCCAGGCTCGTCCATCAGCGAACCGCCCACCGCAATCGGAGCGGTGACCTGCAACAATCAATGTTTTCTGGTCTCGGAGGCGAATCGCTGTCGCGGCGCCGTGGCTTAGTTGGTTAAAGCGCCTGTCTAGTAAACAGGAGATCCTGGGTTCGAATCCCAGCGGTGCCTTACGACTAATCGTGGATATTTTGCCAATTTTAGCGACCCTTGCAATTATTGCGGAGAGTGGTTGGCTCGAAATCCACAACATTTTTGGCGTTGAACTGTTTTGCAATTTTGGCTGTTTGCAAATCTCTCTTTATGTACATTGTGCAAGGTAGCCCCCGAGTGCAGTTATAATTCCTCAATGTGGAAGATCTGAATACCATACACAGGCTTTACCTTTGGTTTTGCCCTGTGCTTCGCTTGGCAGAATTGAGGAATCTTGCTTTAGGCATTGTCTTTTCACAAATAATTAATGCTATTTACAAAGTTTTTATTCACAATAAAAATGACCTTTATTCACAATAAAAATCATATACAAAAGAAAACACTGCAAAGTCTTTTCACAATCCGTACCTTGCAGTGTTATGAGCCCAAAAGACCCCAAGACCCAGCAGCAATAGATATTCAACACGACAAATAGTTACTTAAACAAAAGTTGTTTTTAATTATCTTTAAACATGAAAACAGAATCAAACTTTAACTTATCTCTATTAACTTAACTAACCTAACCTAACCCCCTTCTAATTCTAAGCGCATGTATATGATGTATGAGTAAATTTAAGAAAAGTTCTTTGGTTCACAGTCCAATCTCACTTCTCACTCCTCCAAGTCCTCTGGTTTCAGTCATTTCTTATACTGTGTACAGAATTTAACATGTATAAAGTTCACCAGGCTTTGGTGCTTGAAAGGTAAATGTTTACTGCTCAGGAAGGTTCTTTGTAAGTTTGCAGAGAGAGATGTGTTATTCCAGGATTTCCACAACTGAGGTACCACCATTCGTCACCTCAATGTCTTGTTGATGAAACTTGCCCCATCAGGGTTCTCCAAATGATAACCTCTTTCTTTCAGGCTACTACAGAGTTCCTTTCTGTTCCACTTATTCTAAGAGTAACATCAGTCAGATAGCACTTCCAGCCATCCACTGCTCTGGAGCTTTTGTTTCAATTCCAACAAGCTTGTTTCAGTTGTGACTGTTCAGTCTTTCTCCCTCTCTCTCACTTGCAAAACCCCCTCCTTCTCCAGTAAACAATAGGAGTTAGTCTTCTGCTCCCATCTGTTTTTTAGGTAAACAAGAACACAGGAGTGACCTTTGAGTGAGCACTTTGCAGAAAGGTCAGGAGTTTTGTAAAAATGTTCAACACAGACCCCCTGACTCCTTCAAGTCAATGGTCTATTCATTTCATGACCTAATTTCAATTAGCACCTACTTGTGAACTGTGCATAGCCATTCTCCATAGTTTCTGTAGTCGCTGAATATGAATTCTTAAGTATTTCAAATAAGATCTGTTTTAAAATATGTGTATGTATGTAACCTACTCTAATTTTACCAATTTATCTCCCAAATACATCTACAAATATTACATCACGAGTGTAAACCACATTTTAATGCATAGCACCATAATGTGGCCAGAGAGGGGTGGAGGGGTTTGAGATACTCCTCCTTCAGTTGTTTGAGGGATTTCCCCACTGGTCTTAGCCCCTTGACGATGTCTAATGGGGGAAGAAGGGCTTTGATTTGGCTGCCCCAGGTTGCACTCCGTCCCTCAGCATGTCCTCCTGCAGGCTGGCTGGAAGACCGAGCTCTGGTCAGACAAGAATGTCTTTCACCAATGATCTTCCAACAGCTCTGGATATCTGACTCCATGTGCATTCTGCAGGATTGACATTAAGTTCAGAGTCCTCTGTTACACTGTCGCTGAGGATGAACTGTGATGGGATCATTCTCCACACAATCTTAGTGAATCCATAGTGTGCAGAGGTGAGCGACTGTCTCCTCCCCATCACAGTTGTCTCAAGGGCAATGTGTGTTGGGGTTGATATTCCAGTCATACAGAAAAGATCTCGTTGGGAGGCCTCCTCTCTCCACCATCCAGGCCAGGTCTTCGTGCTTGTTACTATTGCTGATGAGGCATTCCACCAGATGACCTGGACAGTCTGCTCCGAGATTCACCACACAGATTCCATTGAGACCTTGACCCTCAGTGTCAGCAGAACATTCCATGCTGACCACTGGCTGATTGTCTTGTGGTCAAAGGCTTTTTCCTTGGAAAAAAAAGTTTCCACAAAGAATACAGCAATGACCAACTGACTGGGACATTATGTGGCCGCCTGGCCAGGCCCATCCATCACAACATCTCGGACAGGTCGATGGCACCAAATACAGCAGTACTTAAGATCACCTCAGACCTGATAACAGATTCTTCCTGTTATCAAAAAGGAGTGCCACTCCCACAGTTCCAATTTCTGGTGGACTTTGTTCTCCACTCAAATTTTTGTGAACCAGAATTCCATAATCCTAAAGTAGCTTTTAAAAATAAATAATTATTTGTGTCCTTTCAATTAAAAATCTGGTTTGATTAACATGCAAGTGCACAATATATTTGAGGGGGAAAAAATGTATTAGCAATCAAAACACTTCTGAGGGCCACACCTGAATTCATTGGGGAGAACCTAATTGCCATCAAACCATAGAACACTACAGCACAGAAAACAGGCCATTCAGCCCTTTCAGTCTGTGCCAAAACATCATTCCACTAGTTCAACTGACCCATTCTATAACCTTCCAATCCATGTATCTATTCAATTTATTCTTAAAACTTAGGAGTGTTTACATTATATGCTTAATTTATGATATCCATATGATATGACCTGTTGTTTGTTATTATTAGATGACTTTATACGTAGGATTTATATGTTAAACTCAATAAAATTATTTAAAAAGAAAACTTAAGAGTAAGTCTGCATTTACCATGTCAAATGGCAGCTTGTTCCACACTCCCATCATTCTCTGAGTGAAGAAGTTCCCCTAAACCTTTCCCCTTTTACCTTAAGCCCATTTCCTCTTGTATTTATCTCTCCTAACCTAAGTGGAAAGAGCCTACTCTCATTTATTCTGCCTATACTCCCCATAATTTTGTAAACCTCTATCAAATCTCCCCTCATTCTTCTACGCTCCAAGGAATAATGTCCTAACCTGTTCAATTTTTCCCTGTAGCTCAACTCCTGAAGACCCAGCAACACCCTAGTAAATTTTCACTGCACTCTTTCAGTCTTACAGATAACATTGGATTCGAAGTGGAATCCATTAGCTGAGCACGAGCATCCTGCAATTTCCCTCAGAAAACCCACTGACTCACTCAGTGAGATAACTAGGATGACAACAGGTTGACTGGCTTGATTCATTTCAATGGATAGAAATAGGTCTGAGGGATGGTAAACCAGCAGCAATTAAATGAAGTAACCAAACTACAAAAGGAAAACATTTGTAGACATTCTCAGTAATCAATCTGTCTGTATCATGAAAATATTTAAATTCGTGGGAGAATCACAAACAAGGTGACATAGCCACAAAGGAACAGATCATTTAAAAATGATGTGCATTGACAATTCTTCTCTCAGATGAACTTCTGGAATTCTCTGGACCAGAGAAAGGAGGGTGGCCAGATCATTTGATGTCAGGCAATTGAAGATATGGAGAAGTGGCACAAAAGAGTTGAGGAATCTGGTGACCTCATCCTGATCATGTTTTCTTGTGTATATGAGAGTGACTGGGACACTCTTTGCAGAAATTAACTTTTATCTTAAATGAAGAACAATTTTCATCTTATCTTTTGGCATTACTGTATGATAAATAGCATGGATCCAGTGTAACGGGTTTGCATAGGACGAAGAAGAGGAGACAACTGCTTTCCAACATTTATTCACTCCCTTTTCGAAGACAAAATAACACAACCATTGTCCTCTAAATTTTCTTCCTTTTCTGCTCCTTTTTCTCCTAAGCATGCAAAATAACAGAATTTACACTGTGAAATCTCAGCAAAGCTATGTTGATTACATGACCAATAATGGTTTCCACAGCCACACAGTTTTCACTCCAAACCATTGGCAACCTGAGCTCCAGATACAAACCTTCAATACGGTCACCTCTTCTCATCCCAGTTCCGATACCTGACACCCCTCCAACCAGTTCAAGCTGTCTCCAGCAGCCCACAGCTTCAGCGGTTTCCTCACCTTGAGTCACCAGCAGCCTGCCACATGAATTGGTCCCTCAGCCACAGAGACTCATCACCGTGGTCACCACCCACCCCCCCCCCCCCCCCGTCATCTCCTCTGCTTCTCCCTCTCAGTCGGAGGGAAGGGGGGGTGATCTTCTTGTCTTCTAGTTCTCTGCTCCAGACCTCCGCTTCCCTGAAATCTGCAGCCCCTCATGGCTGCTGCTGATTAATAGGTGCCCCATCTTGGGCGCAGACTCCGCAGTAGCGGGATTTCAACTAAAACCACCATCAGGTCTCTCAACGGGCCATTCAAAGCCCTTGCGGAGCCAACAGCAGTTGTGGCAGCTCCGGCAGCGCTGCCATCTTTTTCAGTGAGAGTGCAGAGATTTACTAGGATGTTGCGATCTTGATCCAATAAATAATTGCTTGAAGGCTAAGCGAGACACTTATTAGTGACACATTCTCAATTAGTTTCAAATACAAGTTCAGATGTATTTTAATCTTTTCTTTTAGCATGCAAACTTGAAATGATCTTCTTTAACGTTGACATGAAGTATTCATAAATGACATCTGCACTGATGTCCCGTGAATACAGAGTAACATCAGTGCTAACGGGCAACTAAAGTTATAAGTGTTTCACTCACCCTTTATGTTTATAATATTCTATCTAAACTCCCAATTCGCACATGTTCCTACTGGCTCTACAACTCCCGAATACATTGCACATGCTCCTGGAACCGCACATGCATGTAACCACAAAGATGCCCATGGGAAGTAAAACACCTCCAACGACCACGCAAGGACAAACGGGATGCCGACCGAACAAGGCAAGTAAATTCTTTACAAATTTTTTGCCCCCTACACCGGGTCTTCAGTCAAGTTACAGGGGAAGATTAAGCAGGTTAGGACTTTGTTCCTTGGAGTGTAGAAAAATGAAGGGAGATTTAATAGAAGTTTACAAAATTATGAGGGGTATAGACAGAGTAAATGCAAGTAGGCTTTTTCCACTTAGATTAGAAGAGATAAATACGAGAGGACATGGCTTTAAGGTGAAAGCCGTGGTTCTCAACCTTTTTTTTTTCCACTCACATACCACTTTAAGTAATCCCTAGGCCATTGGTGCTGTGATTAGTAAAGGATTGATTAAGGTGGGATGTGAGTGGGAAGGGAAGGTTGAGAATCACTGATCTAGATGCAATAGTTACTGAATATTTTTGCTTGAGAAAAATTGTCCTTTTGGCCCATTTCCTTTGTTCTGAAACCGTGCACATAACGAGTCAATGAGGGATGATTAAAACAGTGATTTTCAAACTTTTTCTTCCCATTCACATCCCACCTTAAGCAATCCCGTACTAATAACAGAGCACTGATGGCATAGGGATTACTTAAAGTGGGATGTGAGTAGAAAGAAAAAGGTTGAGAATCACTGCATGGTGGTGTGGGAACTTCTTCACTCAGAGAGTGGGTGGTGGAACTAGCTGCTATCCTGATGTGGTAAATGCGGGCTCACTCTTAAAGTTTTTAGAATAAATTCGGTAGATACGTGAATGGGAAAGGTCTGGAGGGTTAATGAAAGGGTGTAGGTCGATGTAACAGAATGATGTTTTGACATAGACAAGAAGGGCCAAATGGCCTGTTTTCTGTGCTGTTGTGTTCTATGATGGGATTAAATGGATATAAGGAGACTTTGAATTGTTTTCTTTCTGTAAATAATTTATTATGCTGGTCTTTGATGTGGGGGGTGGGGGGAAGACGCTGGGTTTGACCACGTCAGACAGCGCAAGTGGCATTGACCTCGGCAATAGTTTGGTTGTGCGCCAAGAGAAATGCTGCACCCCTCCCCCCAGACCCCATCCCTCACATCTCCCACATACTATCACCCCCCCCCCCCCCACATACACCCACACCCTGTCCCCCGGAATATCCCACACTCTGCACCCCCCCCATCCCACATACACCCACTCCCTGTCCCCCAGAATACCCCACACTCTGCACCCCCCCCCCGCATACACCCACGCCCTGTCCCCCGGAATACCCCACACTCTGCACCCCCCCCGCATACACCCACGCCCTGTCCCCCGGAATATCCCACACTCTGCACCCCCCCCATCCCACATACACCCACACCCTGTCCCCCAGAATACCCCACACTCTGCACCCCCCCCCCCGCATACACCCACGCCCTGTCCCCCGGAATATCCCACACTCTGCACCCCCCCCCCCATCCCACATACACCCACACCCTGTCCCCCAGAATACCCCACACTCTGCACCCCCCCCCCGCATACACCCACGCCCTGTCCCCCGGAATACCCCACACTCTGCACCCCCCCCCCCCGCATACACCCACGCCCTGTCCCCCGGAATACCCCACACTCTGCACCCCCCCCAACCTGCATACACATACACACACACCCCGTACACCCTGCGCCCCCCACACATCCTAAACTCTCCACCCCCCACACAACCCGCAACCCCCACATACTATTACCCCACCAGACTATCACCTCCCCCACCCCCGAGGCGCCGCGG
This sequence comes from Narcine bancroftii, assembly GCF_036971445.1. NCBI lineage: Eukaryota > Metazoa > Chordata > Chondrichthyes > Torpediniformes > Narcinidae > Narcine > Narcine bancroftii. Next base: position 319,667,328 of record NC_091469.1, read on the forward strand.
GCCGGCCGTGCACGGTCCCTGCTCCCGCGCGCGCACCGCGGTCCCGTCGTCCCTCGCGCGCTGACTTCGGCTACGGGGACGGGCCGAAGGCGGAGGGAGAATCGGTGCAGAGCCCCCGGGGCCCTCGCTTCCCCCGCCCCCCCCCCAACCCCTCCCCATTCACGCGGCTTCGTTCGACTGAGCCGCGGCCCTCGACGCGATGGAGAGCACGGAGGAGGGTAAGAGAAGGCCGCGGGCGGGCGGGATGAGGCGAGGCCGGGGATCGGGGTAGGAGTAGGCCGCCACCACCCTGGGGAAGGCAAGACGGCGGCACCCCCCTCCCCCCTAAAACAACCCGGGCCCAGGCCGCGGACATTTCCCGACTGCGCCCCCCACCCCTCCTCCACACAGTTAGGGTGAGAGTTAATGGCTGATGGGTTGTTTCGGGGCAAGGGGGTTAAAGCGGGGCACGACCAGCTTGGCCTGTGCTGACAAGGTAAGGTGGCTTTCCTCAGGGACTCGCGGCCTGGGCAACGAACAGCGGGAAGCGGCGGCACTTCGTCGGTGCCCCTCAACTGCTGGGATACCCTTCAACGTGGAACTTGTGAAAGCAAAACTTTTCTTTACCAAGGCAAGAAAATAGCGACGCCAGCTTAATATTGGGCCTCAACACCCCCGCCCCATAACAGGTGTTAAATCTAAAGCAAAGTTGGGGATAGGTGGGCACAGACTTGGTAGGTTCCTTCCCCAATACGTATTTTAACGAAGTAGTCAGGTACAGGTCGAGGGAGGTCCTCGTCATGTTACTTTCGCTAATTTTCAGTTCCAGGTTGAAAGGAGATTTGTATCTGTCTTGAGTACAGTTACAGATAAGTAGAAATGCTGTCAGGCCGCTGTGGGTGGGGTGGGGGTGGGGGGGAGCACCTCAAGGTTGCATGTGATGTCATGTATGGACTCTTGACAATAAATCTGAACCTGGAACTGTTCTGTAAACTTGAAACGTGTTGTTGGAGGAAAATGAATATTAGCTTTTCTAAATCATTGTTATAATTGTTGGTAGTTGCCATCTGAATCGATCCATTTGGATTGATTATTATTGCTAAATAATAATGATACGGAAATGCCATTGGATGTTTTTGATGGAGCTCGATTTAAATTATTTTTGTGATAGGGTGGTTTTGGAGGGGGGGGGAATACATACCACATATTAATGAAAACTTGTTCTAAATCTCTACAAGTTTTTCCACATGTTAATTCAATACATATTTGTCTTAAATGCATATTTTGTTAAAGTATAACACTGCCCAGCTCATGACAGGTTAGCAATATCCTGTTTCCCTCATTAAGTGGCAACTGCTTTGTTTACACCTTTATCCATATGACAACTCATCATTGCCCAAGCTGCTGTCATGGACTCTAGGGAATGGGAATCCCTCTGGCATTTTCAACATATTCATACAAAGGCTTCCTTTACAATGAAATATTTTAATTATGTATTGCGGAACACCTTTATAGGGCCAGCGATCAGGGTTTGAATCCTATGCTGTCTGTCAGGAGTTTGTACATTCTCCCCATGTCTGCATGGGTTTTCTCTGGGGGCTCCAGTTTCCTACCACCGTTCAAAGTGTACCAGGGGTGTAGGTTAATGGGGTGTCAATTGGGCAGCACGGACTCATGAGCCACAATGGTCTGTTACTGTGCTGTATGTCTAAATTTAAAAATTAAAATTTAAACTTTTTTCTTTGACAATAATATCTGATGCTAGTTCAATTATTAAACAAATGTTTTGTATTTTTTTCTTTGTCCTAAAGCTAGTTTCAGTTGAACTTTCAAAGCAACTTTGCTTGAGGTGAAGTGTGGAGTACAGATCCTAAACAGAGTAAACAGAGTTTTAGTATTTGAAATTGCAGACCTTGCTGCTCAAAATAGGTCATAATTGGATAAAATGCATGCATGAGAATTTTTTAAATCACATCCCTATAAATAGTGTGATGCTGAGTTTTGTTGCAGTTCCATGACCTGTGAAAGAACTTTGAGCATCTGTGATTTGGCTGAAATAACTTTGGATAAAATATTTAAGTATTTTTTAAAAAAAGTAAGAACCAAAGAACTGAATTCATTGAAAACATTTAATTATTTTAAACTTACAGTTAATTACATTGAATGTCATGACTTCAAGGAAAGAAATTACCTGAAAAGTCTTTCTTGGGGGCTTTCCTGGCCAAAAATGAATGTAGTATGTGCAGTAGATTTCCCAGCATATTTACAAGAAGTTCGCCTCGTACTGGTGATTTATATGAGTCGAATGCAAGATGTCGAAGTACTCGAGATGGCAGAGGTCGACAGCATCGAGTCCACGCTGCTGAAGATCCAGCTGCGCTGGATGGGTCACGTCTCCAGAATGGAGGACCATCGCCTTCCCAAGATCGTGTTATATGGCGAGCTCTCCACTGGCCACCGTGACAGAGGTGCACCAAAGAAAAGGTACAAGGACTGCCTAAAGAAATCTCTTGGTGCCTGCCACATTGACCACCGCCAGTGGGCTGATAACGCCTCAAACCGTGCATCTTGGCGCCTCACAGTTTGGCGGGCAGCAACCTCCTTTGAAGAAGACCGCAGAGCCCACCTCACTGACAAAAGGCAAAGGAGGAAAAACCCAACACCCAACCCCAACCAACCAATTTTCCCCTGCAACCGCTGTAACCGTGTCTGCCTGTCCCGCATCGGACTTGTCAGCCACAAAGGAGCCTGCAGCTGACGTGGACTTTTTACCCCCTCCATAAATCTTCGTCCGCGAAGCCAAGCCAAAGAAGAAATGCAAGATGTAGTGTGAAAGATGGCTGTCACGACTTCTCAGAGGGTTTGAGGTTTTGTGTTTAATTGGCTATTGGAACTGATTCTCATAGTGAATCAGATGTTGTGTGTGTTTGCAAAAAATGTTATGCGATACTGACGCATTCAATGGTGTTATGAAGCATTTGGGTATTTTGTTCTTCTGTCATCCATAAAAATTTACATGTATATGTAAATATTAAATGTAAAATTTAAATTTAGACAAGGTCCTTTTGGCTCACGAGCCTCTGGTGCCCAATTAACTGACAACCCTGGTATGTTTTGAAGGGTGGGAGGAAACCAGAGCACTTGGAGGAAACCCACGCAGACGTGGGGAGAACATACAAACTACTTGCACACAGCACTAGATTCGACCTGGATTTCTGATGCTGTAGCAGCATTGCACTAATCGTTATGCTAATCAAGCCACCCTTTTGGGTCTCTGAAATTCTGCAGGATGTTTGTGGCATTTGTTGGCACTTTCTGGAAAGCTTCATTGAGATAATTAATTCTAGCTGAAATCAGCTGCAGCAGCACGTCTTAGGATTCTTTATATCTGAATGCCAAAAAATGTTGACCCTAAAGTTTAGGAACATGATACTCATGTACCAAAAGGTAGAGATTAGATACTAACCTGAATTATTTTCTGATGACTTAAAAAGAGGCATCCTGTTGTGGGAAAGAATCTTATCGACTTTTTGTGGGTGCCATGTTATGATTAGAAGAAGACCTGTGAAAATCCTGACCATTAGCAAAGAGTCACATATACTACCAATAAAAAGCTTTGGGCATATTTTTGATTGAACATTTTACTGTTGCTGTGTTAATGAAGTTGAAATCGTGTTGGACCATTTGTTGCGGGTGATCTCGTATCATGTGTCTAACTATGACATTGGCAATCTGTTACTTGAATTACAGAACAGAAATGTACATCCAGCACATTTTGCATCTGTTTAACTGACATATAATCATACATTGGAATTTCATAACCATAATTCTACATATTTGTCAGAAGTGTTATAACCACCATTTGAATAATGTTTAGTGATGCTTACATGCTTTAGTTTTAATGTGACTGGTATTGATGTGCTTAGATTTTCTGGTACTAGATGGATGCAGCAGCAGATTGCATTGCCTTTCTGCTGAAAGCCTTACTGTGATTGAAACAGGTCTTGGCTGTAACTGATGAATATTTTGACACAATGCATTGCCACTTGTGTTTATGGAAGATGGGAATTTTTTGGGTAGGGTGCTACGTGGGAAAGTAGACACTTGTGTGATTGAATTATGTGGTTATTGAGAAAGGGAGATGCATTGCTGTGATTTAGATGGTGCAGATGTATAGATTGACACCAATGGTTTTGGAGTGGTTGGGTAAAAACCAGCAGTTAGTGGTGGTAGAGTTTGGTGAAGAAAATCAAGAAACTGGCAGTATTAAAATTGTGGTGTGGCTGGAGGCAGCAAATCAGGGAAGATGTCATATTGTGTCAGATGATCTGGGTTGGTAGGGTGGCGGGGGGGGGTGGGGAGGGGAAAGAGACGCTGGGATTGAGGGCGAAGGAAAGTAATTCCCTACCTTAACAAGTATCCTAGTCTGGCTCTGTGCTGTGAAAACCACTTTATCCTTTAATGGATCATGCTGTCTCATTGGGTAGATTTCCTATGCAAAGCTCAGAAGCTTTGTACTTGGAAGAAAATCATGGAATGTGACCCTGATCAAGAAATGGTCAGTATTGCATTTTTCTATGTTTGTAATTGATTTTAATTTCTATAGTTAAGACAATTGCAATGTATAGTTGAATTTCTAGAAGGTGATGAAGACTCTATGCTGTTATATATATATATATAGATAGATATATATATATATAGATATATAGATATATAGATAGATATATATATCGTTAGGAAAGCTAGAGATGTGGGTGGAGGTGGAAGATCAACCACCAACTTGAAGAATGGTGGAGCATGCTTGAAGCACCAAATGGCCTATTCTGTTCTGGTTTCTTGAGCTTTTATTAATGTTTATTTGTATATTGTTCAAGTTTTGGGATTACATTTCCTTGGTGCACTTATAAAGGGAATTCTGAGGGAAGCTAGAGACAGAAGGATTGTAGACCATGAAAAACCCTATAATACTATAAGATGCTTCACAACTTGATGAGTTGAACAGTTTTTATGCTCGCTTTGAGAAGGAGATCCCAATGGTACCTTTGAGAATCCCTGCAGAAGCTGATGGCCCTGTGATATCTGTATCTGGGGTCAGCGTCAGAACATCCTTCAAGAATGTGAACCCTTGCAAGGCTTCAGGTCTTGAAGGTGTATCTGGCAGAGTAATGAAAAGATTTCAGGAAGGTGAATATCAGAACACAGCACAGTCCTCATTAAGGGGTCATGTGTGGGAAGGGTTAAGAATTCAAGATCCTGATGTGTCAACAACTCTGAAGATCTGTCCTGGGGTCTTCATGTTGATGCAATCGCAAAGAAGGCTCATCAGCAGCTATACTTTGTGAGGAGTTTGATGAAATTTGGTCTGTCACCAAAGACTCTTGCAAATTTCTGCAGGAGTACCGTGAAGAGTATTCTGAGTGGATGCATCATTTGCTGGTATGGAGGTGCCAAAAAAAATCAGAGAGTTGTGAACTGGGTGTTAGTCTTCACTCTTTTGAGGACATCTGCAGTATATTAAGAAAGTAGTCTCTTTCCTCAAGGTGTCTCACCACCCAGGCCTTGTCTTCTTCACTCTACCATCGGGAAGGATGTATAGGAGTCGGAAGATAAGCACACAGCGACACAAAGGCAGCTTCTTCCCCTCTGCCATCAGATTTTTGAATGAATAATGAACCACAGACACTACCTCACTATCCCTTATTTTTGCACAAATTGTATTTATTTTTAAAATGTAATTTATAGCAACGTTTGCACTGTAAAGTTCCCACAAAATAACAAATTTAGTGACATGTTCATGACAATAAATTCTGATTGTTTTATCATGTGGCCAAGGAGGCTTTAATGTGATGGCACTTTAATATTAGCTAGAGATGTATTGAACAGGATTTGAGGGGTTGGGCAGTAAATAATATTCCAATGACAATGCCATTAAAATTATTAGATGTTGAAAGAGAATTTCTTGAACTTCAGACTTGAATTTAAGCTGTTCTTCACATCACTCAGCATTGCACATTGGTCAATAGTAGGGTATTTGCAGAGGAGCCTGATCCTTTTCCAATATGATACTCATCTAATTATACAAGGTAAGGCTCATAAGCTGCAGTGAAAAAAAAACCTTCGTTGAGCATTTACTTGAGAAAAAATGATAATGCAAGTAGAATTGAGCCATCAGTGCCTTGTTCGAACTGTAGAATAAAACAAATAAGAAGGATGTGGATGCTGGCAATCTTTAAAAAAAAATCTGAAGATGTTGAAACTACTCAGCAAATGAGAACAAAAAAAGCTATTAATCAGTCCTTAATCAGAAATACAAATACCTGTGGCGACCACTTACCACCAAGCGAACCAATCCCAAAATGGCGGACGTGCTGTTTGAAAGGTGGGAAATTGATCTACATCCATCACAGGTTCTTAATTCTGGGCTGATGACATCATTGATGATGTCACTTCCTGTCCAAGTGACAGAAGCAGTGGTGTATATAAGCCCTGCATGCAAGCCTGGAGGTGTCAGTCATGCACTAGACTCCACAGTGTGTACAATGACTTCTCTGTGTATACATCAACTTGACAATGTGTACACTGACGTCTATAGTAGCTCAGTATAGAATACTTTGCTACGTACTGGTATTACTTAATAGAGTACTCAGTTAAGGCTAATTTGTACACTTTTGACTTATTTAGAAATATAGAGGTTTATCACAACAAGCAGATGAAATTGCCATTTTGGAAGAGCTGTGGATCCATGAAACATCATGATGGCACCAATTTCTTTCTTTTGAAAATATTTTGCAGTATAAACAATGTGCCTCAAGATTTGAAAAAATTGCAAATATTCTTGTAATCAGGAAATCCAGAGCACAAACATGACAATGAAGTAAAATTTAACAAGAAAAGAAAAAAATTTCAAAACCCCTTCCTTTAAGCAAGGTTGAAAGATGACGTGTATGAATCAAGCGACACCAACTTGGAGACGGACAGCACAGCGCCAAAGTTCCAGAACAAAACTAATTCTTGAGATTATGATAATAGTCCATTAATAGAAAATAACTTTCCAAACTAAGTTCGGGCAGGTCCAGAATATATGAACTTAAGATGCATCACTCATTTTACATTTGTCATGTAAGGGTTTGTGTCTGAATAAAAACAAGACAATTTAACTTTAGTCATTTGTACCATGTTAAAGTGCAGCAAATAATGCCATGCACAAAAGGAAGTACTGTTAAGCAAATTAAAAATGGAGTCCCAAACCTCATTAGATAATGAAAGATTCAAATTCTGCCCCCAGGTGTTCTTGATTTTAACTAGTGGAGCTAGTGTTAGATCAGTCCCTTCAAACATTCAGTCCTCATCGACCCCTAGGCATGGAATCCTGGCACTGAAGTGGGGCAGGGGGGTGGTTGGTGGCAACGCTGGATGGAGGCGACGGCAGCGCTGGACAGAGGTGATGGTGGTGCTGGCTGTGGTGAAGGAGATAACGGCGGTGCTCGATGGTGCTGAACGGGGGGGTCTGGTGGCAGCAATGGACATACCTCACACCCCTTTGTTCTCCCATTCCCTCTCAATTACAGTATACGCAGAAGCCAAATACAATATGGCGGCCACCAAGCACTGGTCTCTCAAGAGCTTAGCCAGCATCGCCATAACTGCTATATTAAATTGACCCACCCTTCCCACATTATCAGCCCTCTCAGTTGTTATTGACTGCCCCCAGGTATATTTGACCCCCTTTCAACCCCCCAGAATTTATCGACCCCTTGGGATGGTCCTATTGACCCTAGGAGTCAATATCAACTATTTTGAAACCCCTATTGTAAATCAAAAAATTTGTCAAGAACAGTCACCTCGGGGATTCCAGGAAAATCAGGGATCTGAGATTGAACAAAATGTCTAATTTGTAAATTCAAAAAAAAGTTTTAGGTAAATTAAATTTTAAATCAAAAGTTGCAACATTTTTGCCAATAAAAAATCTTTGAAACATTTAATACCCAATCTGTGCCAGTCATTGAAGGTGGTGTTAAGAAGGTAGAAAAAGGTGATTGGATGCAAGGACTGGTAAGAGAAAAACTCTGCAATCCAAAAAAAAACCTAAGTTGTTCCCATATTCTCAGACTGTGTTTTAATTATTGGGTTTCCAGTTAGTTTATATAAAGAGGAAAAGACCCTAGAATTATCCACATGGAAGTATTCTTAGTAAAATTTAGTTCCATTTCTACCCATGTGGGACGGTCAACTTGTTTCTCAAATTGTAGCGAAAGAATCAAGTTATGTATATTGACCACCCAATAATAAAATCTAAAATTAGGAAATGCCAAACCACCGTTCCTTTTAGCTTTTTGAATATGAACTTTATTTAAACGGGGATGTTTTCCTTAACATATATAAGATGTAAGTGAATCAAGTAAATCAAAAAAAGATTCAGGAATGAAAATTGGTATAGATTTGAAAAGATTGAAAAATTTAGGTAGCATGTTCTTTTTTAAAAAAATGTTTTTAATAATTTTAAAACCACATCTGAACATAAATATTGACTAAAAGTATACATAGAAAAAATACATGTGTGTATATGTAAAAGAAAACAAAAAAAACCCTCATCACTCCCACCCCCCCCACCCATTAATCCTAACTAATAGAAAAGAAAAGCAAAGAAACGAGGAGAATGTCAATATAAATAATTAATTCAATACATATAATTGAGTTGAGGGATACCAGCAGGATGGGCCTTCAAGAGTCTCTTACACCTTCAAACCAACGTGGTAAATATGGGCTCCATACTTTCAATAAAAAATAATATTATGTAATTTTCTTGTGGAATACATGAAAGTAATTCAGCATGACACCTCTCCATCTCTAAATCCACATCTGATTTCCAAGTAATGGCAACGCATTTCCTAGAAACAGCTAAAGCAAATCGTAAAAATTCAATTTGATACATAGATAATTGTATGTTCGTCTTAATAGAATTGATACAACAAATCATGAAAATAGATAAAGGTGACCATCTTGATAAGAGTAATTTAACATAATTTAATAAAATTAGGACATTTTCCTTAAAAATGTGTTTATAACTCCTAGTAATTGTAATACCAAAATAACTAAATTGATCCTTCTCAAAATTAAAATTAAAATACATTGGTATAGGATCATTTAGAGGTAAAAGTTCACTTATGCAGATTCAACTTGTGCGTTGAAAACTAGCTACATTGAGATAGCAAAGATAATATGTTTTGTAAATAAGCATCTGGATTAGCTACAAAAAGCAAAAGATCATTCTGCATATAAGAAAACTTTATGTTCAATGCCATTCCTGTAAATCCCTGTAAAATTCTACATTTACAAACGGCAATTGCTAATGTTTCGAATACCAAATCAAAAAGTAAAGGACCATCTTGACGAGTGCTTGTTGAAGATTAAAAGGTTTTGATTGTTGTAGATTAGTAAGAATTGAAGCAGTAGGACATAAATATAATAATTTAATCCATTTAATAAAACATGGTCGAAAATTAAATTTTTCTAGGGTCGGAAATAAATAACCCACTCCCTCTGATCAAAAGTTTTTTCTGCATCTAAAGAAAGATCCCATTCAGGGACAGGAGTGGGGGATAAATATAAAGTATTCAATAAACCATGTACAGTACAACTCCATTTAACTGATATGGCTGGGACTGGGCCTACATTGGATAAATGTTTTTTTCGGAGAACTAGTCATTTTTTAAAAAAACAGCCAGTACCAGCAGCAAATAACTTGTATCAATGTTAAAAGAACAACATACAACAAGGGAAGCTATTTAAGGATTAAAATAATGCTTAATTCTACCAAAAAAATACTGGATGCCACTGATCACCAACCCATCCCCACCGCTGCCGCTGATCCCCAGGAAAGCTTCCTGAGCTGGTGGAACACTCACTTGCAAAACGGCGGGCTCCTGTCTCCCTGGTCACCGGAGTACCTGACAGCGATGTCCGAGTCCCGACTGGAAGCACACCAGGGTGTCGTGTGTGTGTGTGTGTGTGTGTGTGTGTGTGTGTGTGTGTGTGTGTGTGTGTGTGTGTGTGTGTGTGTGTGTGTGTGTGTGTGTGGTAGGCCGAAGGGAAGGTTTGGAGTCTGTGTCGACCTCTGGTGTGCCAAGAAGGGATGGGGGTGGGAGAGGGGGGAGGGAATGCCTCCGAGATCCCATCCTGCCCGGAAGCCACTATCCTTGATGATGCTGGTATAAGGGTTCTTCTGACCACTTTTGGCTGGAAGACAGTGGCACACAGTTTGAGGGGAGAGTTTGAGAGAATAGTCAATAGGGGGAAGTAAAAAAAGAAATGGAAAGAGAGAGGGGAGGGATATAACTTGAAATGAGGTCAATTGTCGTTCTAATTTCATGTCTGGTGAATTTTTTTTTTAAACCTGTGAGGTCAATTTGGTGCTGAAAAATAATTTGGATAAATGAGGATTTCTGACTTGATTTGGATATCCTCATTTATCCAAAATTTTAAAACATTTCAGATAATGGAAGATTTCGGAGAATCCGATTTCAGATAATCGGAGTTGTATTGTATATTAAAATAAGAATAACGATTTTTAATAAAAGTCGGTTTGATCTTCAGAAATGATTGATGGTAAAATATTCTCCAATCTGTGGGCCAATATTTGAGCCAAAATCTTCATATCATTAAGAAAAAGGCCTATAAAAAGCACATTCAAGTGAATCCTCCCCCTTTTTCACCATAAGAGAAATACAGGAATCATTAAAAGATGGTGTAAGATTCCCTTGTTTAAACGAGTCATTAAGCACAAAACTTAATTGGGACACAAGCAATTTAGAAAGGGATTTTAAAACTTCCACAGGGTACACATCAGGTGTTGGAGATTTACCTGATTGCAAAGAAGAAATTGCAAAAAATATTTCCTTTTGGGAAATCAGTGCCTCCTGACTTGTATGTTTATTGTGAGAGCATAGAAAGTTTAGGTAGTCCAAAAAGTCCATCATTAAGTTATTATCATTATTAGTATAAAATCTGGAGTAAAATTCTCAAAAGATATGATTAATTTTAGAATGATCTGTAATATCCATACTGTCATCCATCTGAATCTTATTAATTTGTTTCTTAGCAGCCATTCCTTTCAATTGGTTGGCCCAAAGCTTACTGAATTTTTCACCATGAATATAAAGTTGACTTTGACTCGTGAGAAGTTACTGTACAATGGAATAAATAGAAAGATGATTTAAATTTAGTTTTAAGTTCAACTCTTTTTGTATAATTCAGGGTTTTTAACATGTGTATTACTGTAAATCAATTTGTTTAATCTGATTGATTAAATCTAATCTTTTCTTATTAGTCTTCTTGATTTTAGCTGTATAAGAGATAAATTTCCCACTGCTTTCATAGTGTCCCAGTCAATCAAGTTAGAAACTGTTGAAGAAGAATTTGTATTAAAGAAAAACTTAATTTTCTCTTCCATAAATTTCAAAAAGTCTTTAAAGTAAGGTAGAATTAAAACTAAAATGGCTTTTTATCGAAGGAAAGTCAGGAAAATTCAAAGACAAAATAACAGATATCATTATTCCATGATATTCAAATGATTTGGTCAATGAAAGCAATTGATTAGCTCTTAAAAAAAATCAATCTGAGAGAGAGAATGATGAACATTAGAAAAAAAATGAGTGCTCTCTTCTATTAGGATGGGAAAAATAACACCAAACTTCTGAAATACCAAAATTTGTTAGACAAGAATGAATTACAGCAGCAGATTTACTCAGTGGCAAGTTTTAGGGATGAGCGATCCAAAACAGTATTTAATCAACAATTAAAATCTTCCCCCAACACCAGTGAGTAATGAGTTAAGTGCAGTAGGGCTGAGAAAAATCTTTCAAATAATTCTGATCATCTGTGTTAGGGGGTTTATACATTAGCAAAAACTACCATTTTATTACATTGTTTACTTATAAGAATACTATAATGACCATATTATGATGTACAAAAGAAATATTCTGGTTAATTAAAGTAGAAACTCCCCTGACTTTAGGATCAGAGGAAGAATGATAACATTTTCATTTTGACGTAAGTCTGGCATTATCACAATTTCTGATGATTTTCTTTTAGATAAACAATTTCAGCCTTAAGATGCCTGACATGAGCAAACATTAATTTGCATTTAATTTGACTATTCAAACCTTTAACATTCCAAGAGATGTCTGGTTAGATTAATCATGAGTTTTAATTAGTGTTATGAAAACAATCCAGCACAATGTCAACATTCTCCAAGTTGTCAGCTTGTATAAAATATTAAGCCAAAACCAACCCTGTTCAATAGACCCAAACATTGAAAGTTGCTAAACAAAACAGCAACAAGCTCAAAAATAAACCATTTAATCCCTTATGCTTCTGCTGAAGAATCTAAGTATAAACTCCTTATTTTAAAAGAGAATGAAATAATTGTATGAAAGAATATAACCAAAATGGAAAAATAAAGATACATAATATATGCGCAACTATAGAATAAAATGAAGCTTTTCAACACCTTGTTTGTAAACAAGCTGGTCCAAATAAACTACAGTGGGATGGAATCAAAAACAGTGTCACGGTTGAGGTCGTTGTGTGTTTTCTTCTCACAGTCATTTAAATGCTCCTCAGAACTAATCAATCCTCCTGACTAGGGTGGGAAGAGTCCTCGATTTTTGAGCCACAAGTAACTCATGTCATTTCTGAAATGCCCAAACCTGTCATGGCTATCAGTATTGATCAAGGCCATAACGTTCCTGGGCTTTATCCACCTTCTATTCTTTGGGTCATGAATTGTCTTCCTTCAACCGCCAGTAGAACTGTTTCTCTTGCAGCATCCAGGAATGCCTTGCATTTGAGATTAATTAACTAATAATTTCCTGATCATTCTTATCAAACCAGTCATGCTCTTGTGGAGAAGACAAGTTTCTTTGCAGGTACATATTGCAGAAAACTTCAGACACCATGGACATTCTCTTGGCTGGGGTTCGAAAACTGGTCTATAAGAAATTGTCTCAGAAAAAAATTAATTTTGTAGAGTCCTTGAAACTTTCACATTCATCTTCTTGTGACATTGTTTCTATTGATACCAATGTTTAAGGACCAAGTTGATAAAGATTAGGTAGTGGTCAGTCTAGCAGTCATTGGTACTGATCATGGCAAGGGTATTGGCAACATTTTGGTGTATCAATCAGATGATGACATTACCTCATAGATACTAATGGACCAGGATTATTGGATAGAGGAGAATGGACTGAGTACTTCAGATGCAATGATGATCATTTTCAAGAAAGAAGATGTGCTTTACTGTGATAACTTAAGAGGGGTCTCTGTTGTCCCCATACAAAAAGTAATCATCAACTGGAACTGCTTTAATTCTTGCTTCTCAGTGGCTGTAGCACTGTTCTAAAATTATAGTGTAAATTTTGACAATCTGGAGACACGATGGACATGATCTTCACTGTGGGACAACTCCCAAGTAAAATGCAGGGAGCAGCACTGACCCTACTGTTCTTTGTCAATCTCACTAAACTTTTGACACTACCAACTGGATGGGTCTGAGAAGCACTCTCGACAAAATAAGTTGTTGAAATATATCTCAATTTTGAGTTTTCTGCATGATGGAACACGAGCTATGGTCGCTATTAATAAATCTGCAGCAGAGCTCACCTCAGTGAAGATTGATGTCAAACCACATGATTCATTGCCCTGATGCTTTTCTCAAGCTATCTCGTTTGCAGTTCTTTGCCTCTCCTCCAACAAATATCTGGGACAGGAGCTAATCTTCACAATTATTGGGAACCTGTTCAATAAGTGGAGCCTGCACTCCGGAATAGTACATACCTACAGTAAGTTCATGCCTGCTGGGTTACTGAGCACCAAGCTATTTTTGACTTATTTGCTGAAGATTACAGGAGGGTAGGCCTTGCATGAAACATCCACTACATCAAAGATCTTCACCAGATCTTTCAAATTCACAAGAGGGGTAAGTAAACGTATAAGTTGCCGTTTTCACACCGTAGTGAGCGGTGACCTTTCTTTGTCCCAGTGAAATTCCTGGGAATTCAGAATGTCCCAGGCCTTTCACACCGTGGTCTAAATTCCCTGTAATTTGCGCTCCCCAACAATTTAGTGGGGTTGGGCACCCCCAACCGATGACATGTTACGCACTTACAGGAGTAAGAGTAAATTCACCTCCTGTCCATTGGTCACTCATCTGCCTGTTCGCTAACTCCCTTCCCCCACCCTCCAACCACCAGCAAGCCCTCTCCACCTCGTGTTTCAGCACATTGTGACAGCAGCACAATACTGGATGAATGGCCGACTTTGTTTCCAATAATCCCTCATGCAACTGGAACAGTCTGGGAAATCCAGCTGCATGAGGGATTATGGTCAATGAGGACAGCCATTCATACTACATTTTGCTGCTGTCGTGATGGGCTGATGCGGCCTGCTCTTTCAGAAGGTAGATAACTTTTAATTTTAATCGGCTATGTGACGCAGCATGCAAGTGCTTACTTCACGAGTCTTCCTTGCTTGGCCATTTACCTTTTCACATCACAGGGAGAAGATGGTCCGGGAAAATTTCCTGGGGCTGTAGCCCTACATATGAGGAGGGTCACAGACCCTTTCAAAATTCCCGGGCTGACTTTCACATTACAGATTGACGAGGGGGTTACCGGGAAAATTTCCCAAGAATCTTCATTTTACACTGCAGTGTGAAAAGGCCTGGTGTCTCCCCCAAATCAGCTGTGAGCCGAACTCAAATTGACCTCCACTCAATTTCATCAGGAAGGCGTGATGTTTGTAGGCCACTGGGGAGTGCGGTAGAATAGAGAGAACTAGGAATACAGATGCATAATTCCCTGAAAGTGGCATCACAGGTGGATAGGGTTGTAAAGAGAGCTTTTGGCAAATTGGCCATAAATCAAAGTATTGAGTATAGGAGTTGAGATGTTATGGTAAAGTTGTACAAGGCATTGGTGAGGCCAAATTTGCAGTTTTGATCATCTAACTACAGGAAAGATATCAATAATATAGAAAGAGTGAAGAGAAGATTTACCAGGATGTTGCCTGAAGTTCAGGAAATGAGTTACAGGGAAAGGTTAAACAGGTTAGCACTTTATTCTCTGGCGAGTATAAGAATGGAGAGATTTGATAGAGGTATTTAAAATTGAGGGGGATAGACAGAGTAAATATCTATTGAAGGTAGGTGAGATACAAACCAGAGGACATGGGTTAAGAGTGAAAGGGAAAACATTTAGGGAGAACATGAGGGGAACTTCACACAGAGAGTGGTGGGAGTGTGGAATGAGCTGCCAGCCGAATCGGTGAATGCAATCTCAATTTTAACATTTAAGAATAATTTGGACAGGTACATGGATGAGAGTTGTATGGAGGGCTATGCACTCGGTGCAGGCCAGTGGGACTAGGCAAAACAAAATGTTTGGCAAGGCCAAAAGAGGCTGTTTCAGTGCTTTAGTGTTCTATGGTAGTTGGAACATTGTGAATATGCGGAACCTCTGCACCATCCTACAAAATACCTACCTGCTTACCACATCTTTAGAGGAGTTTGCATTTCCCACATTGGCCTCAACTGCCACCACAGATCACAAGAAGAAAACATTGTACACAAAAAATATTCCATCGTAGATGCTTCCGGCTTTAATCTTTCCAGTTATGTTGCTTCCTGGGTCGTGACTCTAATGTGTATAAACTTTGCATTATGCTTCTGAACATTTGTGTTGGAGGACTGTGTTTTAGGAATATTTGTGGAAATGACCAGGAGAGAGTCTGTGTTAAACAACTGTGCATGTGGCAATGGTTTCAGTTGAGTTGCATGTCAATAATTAACTCTATTTAAAGTGCTTTTCGTACAAATATACCTTGTTAAAATTTTATGATAGTCTTAACAAACATTGAACTCTAGTCAAAAAAATTAAAATAAAACTTTAAGCTTTGGAATTCTCTTTGAAACTTCAGATTTTCTTTCCAAAATAAAAAAAAATGTGTGAATGTTGGAAATCTGAAGTAAAAACAAATGCTGGAAATATTCAGCCAATCAGGCAGCATTTATGAAAAGGGAAATATAGTAATTGAGATTTGGCTCTGAGGCTATCTAGCTCATCTCAATATTATTTACTTTCAAGGAGCAACGCGTTTGCAGTCCTGTGCTTAGATCCTCCTACACAAACTGTTTTATGTTGAGTAATATAATTTTAAGTCATTGAACTTGAGTGCGTAATAACATTTTAAATGTTTTTTTAGTTCAGCTAATTTTTTTAGCAGATCAATACGTGATCCATAACAATGTTACACAATGTACTTTCTCTTTCCATCTCTTGGCATTTTGATCTATTCATATGAAATGATTAATTCTCACAATATTGCTTTTGAAGTTTCAGTTAACTGGAATAAACACTGGCTAGTCCTTTGACAGCCATCAGTCACTAATTTCTGTTCCAAGATTTTAGACCTGCAGCATTAACTGTTTCTCTTTCTACCTGAGTGCTTGCAACATATTGTGAGTTTCAAGTTTGCTTTAATTTCCATCAGCACAAATGTTATTGCAATTTTTTTTAACCGAATATTATTTCCATTTTCTCAATTTTAAATTGCTAGTGTGCTATACTAATTGGGTTAGGTGTAAATTCAAGTTTTGGTTTGTAAAAGAGATTGCATTAAAAATACAATGATTTGATTGTCAGGATCATCTTCAGATAGTTAGAGTCATGGATGTGACTATCCTTTACCCATGTTTGAATCTAGCATATAGAGGTGACAGTTCCCTCATTAAGTTTAAAAATAATTCAATCAAGGAACGTTGTGAGATTGAACCCCTTTATCCCATGGCCATATTTCCTTGGCAGGATTGCTTTAACAGCATCACCTATAGATACTGGTAAATACTTCAACTATTGCAAGTAGCCAAATCCCCTTGTGTCCATTTTTGGAACACTGACATCCCTAATAATTTGGTGTGTTGCAGATATCCCACAAGAATGGTATTGTTCAAGTTGTTCCTTTTGTAAGCTTTGATGTGGAAAGTTAATTGGAAAGGAATACACAAAGCTGCTGGGGAAAAAAGCAGGCAGGTACCTGGATAAAAAATGTGGGGGAGGAGCACAGGCCAACAGGCAAGCAGTCATGGGTGGATATGGAGAGAGGACAGAAGAGAAAAATACCAATGTGATGGGGAGAGGGTAGCTCATTGAATGGAGAGGGAAGGAGATAGGGAGCTAGAGGAAAAGTGAGAGAGAGAGACAAGAGCAGACGTACGGAAACTGGAGAAGTTCATGTTAATGCCATCTGGTTGGAGAGTGATCAGACAGAATATTAAGTGTTGTTTAATTTTTTTTGTGACGTTCCTCATTTGGATGAATATTCATTTGATGAAATAAAGTTACATACAATGGGAATTGAACCACTCTAGTTTCATTCACCTTTGACATCTGGGTGTAATGTGAGAAACACCTTTTGTGAGTTTTAACTGGAATATTGATGGAAAAGTAATGCAGAATATTTACAAAGTCTTTGTAAATTAGTGCTCCTATTAAGGAAGGGTAAAGTATGACACCTGGAAGGCAGTTTCTATTATTAAATGCATGATGCAGAATTTATTAGACTTCTGAAATCTAGTTTTGTAGAGAGGTAGTACAAGTTAGTTTATTCTTATGTAGATGTAGCAACCAAAATAACATTAAATGGTTAACATTTTCACAGGCATACTCCTGGGGGTAGAACAACTGGAAACTCCTTGGGACACAGAAGTGGAACAAAAAGCTGATAACATTCAACAAATCCTGCAGCGTACATGGGGGAGGGGGGATTGAGTCAACATTTTTATGTGAAGACCTTCATGTGAACTAGGAAGTTAAAAAATGAGCCATTTTTTTAGTTACAGAGCAGATTGTGAGGGGATGGATAGGTCTGTGATATGAGGCTCAGAATGTTGAGGTGATTCACTGGTTTGTTTGGTTAGCAGACTAATCAGGGCAGTTAGGGAAGAAAAAAAAGGTGTGCAAAAACTGAAATGCATGTCAGCTGTTGCAGTGACCTCAAAACATTTGACAATTAGATTAAAAATAAAATGATGGGGATGCTGAAAACATCAAATTGGCACTCAAGAGAGAAGAAAATTTAGCTAATATCATGGATGATCATACAGCAAACTGGCCAGTTCTCATACAAGAAGCCAAGTTTCCTGAAATTATTGGATGCACTTCCTCAATAGAAGGTAGGGCATTAAGCCTTCGGAATAATGCTGGATGACATTGACAGAAGGGAGTAGGATAGAAAATTAAAGTGCAAAGTTGCTGTAAGTTCAGGGTTGCCCTTGCAGAAAGAATGGAGGCATTCCATGATCACCTAATCTGCTTTTGGCTTCTCTGATGGTGACCACCCATTGAGCTCTGATTGTCAGCAAGTGATTTGTTGTTTGACTTGAAAGAACTCTGGTCATTGGATAGTGGGGAAGGGCATGTAGGGGGAATCCAAGAGGGGGGACTGTTTTCTTAAAAAAAAAGATAAAAATATTGCTTGTGCTGCTAAATAATGCTTCTTAAAATCCGGGAGCCTAAATCCTCCTAGTTTATAATTCCATTTTAGCTTTTCCAATGAAATTCTTGGCACTTTTTTATTCCATAGGAATTGCCTTATATAATTATTTAATAATTTAAAGAAATTTTTAGGTACTGCAATAGACAATGATTGAAAAAAGATACTGTAATCTTGGCATCACCTTCATTCTAATACAATTTGCACTTCCCACTAAAGTATTCAGCAAATCTTTCTATTCTGTAAATCTTTCAATATTTTTTCTAACAGAGGAGTGTAATTAGATTAAATTATTATCCATAATTATTCCTAAATATTTGATTCCATCCACCAGGGTATCTTCCATTTAAATCTGCTACCTTTTTGATATCTTTCATAATCAAAATTTGACAGTGGTATTATTTCACTCTTGCCCATATTTATTTTATAATCGATACTCTTCCATATTTTTATAATATTGTTTGTAATTTTATCAAGGATTCAGCTGGGGTCAGACATATATTAGCACATCATCAGCAAATAAGTCAATTTTATGTTCTTCCTGTCCAACTTTGAAGCCCTTAATATCCAGATCTCTTCTTATAATCTCCACCAGCAGGTCAATCTCAAGGATAAAAAGCACTGGGATAGAGGACACCCCTGCCTATTCGATCTACTCAAGGGAAAAACTGCTTACATCTGATTATTAGTTATAATTTTGGCTTGTGATTTATGATAGTTTTTATCCAATTTATAATTTTTCTGCTTATACCAAATTTTTCCTGTGTTTTAAATAAAAAAATATCAAATGCTTTTTTTCTGCATCTAAGGAGACTATTGTACTTGGATTCAACTTTCATTTTGCCATATGAATTGTTAAATATTTTACCCAGACTATTTGAAGAATGTATTCCTTTAACAAATCCCACCTGATCTGTATGTATTAATGTTGGTAGATATTGTCCCAATCTATTAGCTAGCGCCTTTGTCAATATTTTATAATTAGGATTCAGAAGTGATATAGCTCTATATGATGAAGTTTTTAATGGATCTCTACTTTTCTTCAGTAACACTGTAATTATAGCAGTTGAGAAAGATGCCAGGAGGATCTGGGTCTCCACCATCTTGTCCAATATATTTATTATAAGAGGTATCAATAAATCTTGAAATTGTCTATTAGAACTCGAGAGGAAACCCATCCACCCCAGGAGATTTGTTAGCTTGTAAAGTTCCCAAAGCTCTCTCAATTTCTTCTCTTATAAAAGGGGCATTCAAATCTACCTGTTCTTTATCTTCTAAATTTGGAAGTTCCGTATTTGTTAAAGATTCATCTATCTCATTTTCATCTCCAAATAATTCTGATTTGTATAGTTTCATACAATATTGTCTAAAACTATTATTTTTCTTTTTGATCATGTGTTATAGTATCGGCCTCTGTTTTTGTTGCATTTATTAACCAAGAAGACTCCTCTGCCTTTACCTGCCAAGATAAAACTTTGTGCCTGTTCTCCTAATTCATAATATTTTTGTTTAGTTTTTAGTATGCTTTTTTCTGTTCTATACATTTATAATGTGTTATCTCTTAATTTTTTATTCTCTAGTAATCTATATTTTTCTTGAAACCCCATTCTTTGATATTCTTTTTTCATTTTCATTATATCTCTCTAAACTATCCGACTCTAGCATATTCTCTCAAGATTTTTTATATAAGAGATAATTTGTCCTCTTAAGTAAGCTTCAAGCATATTTCATATTAAAAAGCTACTATCAATAGAAGAAAGATTTGTTTCACAAAATAGTTCTATCTTTCTTTCAATAAACTTTCCTTTTCAACAGTGTGACATTGAGATGCTATCTATACACACTTTCTTGTTTTTCCGTCATCGCAATCATTAAAGTTAATGGTGAATGATCTGATAAAAGTCTCGCAAAATATTCTGTTTTCACCACTCTACTTTTAATGGGCAGACATTAAAAACAAATCAATCCTTGTACATGAATCAAGTACCCTTGAGTAGAACGAGTAGTCTCTACGGGGTTACTGTAAATATTCGTGTATAATGCAAAATATTTTGTACCGAAATTCGAGCTCAAAGTGGGGGGGGGGGTTACATTATACATGAGGTTATTATTGTAACAATTTTTTCTGCCAGGTTTAACGATAAGTAAGATTATCAGCAGCTGCCTACAGTGACTAGGTTGGGTGGGTGAGGGGGGAGAGACGGCAGCATGAATTGGGTGGGCAAGGGGGGGGGGGAGACGCCAGCGTGAATTTGGCGAGAGAGTTGACAGCGTGACTCGGACGGACGAGGGGGGAGAGATGGCAGCACAAATCGGGTGGCCAAGTGGGAAGAGAGACGCCAGCGTGAATTGGGGAGGAGAAAGGGAGAGAGATGCAAGCGCAACTCAGGGCGGGCAAGGGGGAAGAGAGACGCCAGCGCATATTGGGCGGGCAAGGGGAGAGGGGTCATATTATACACGGGGATAAAATTTTTCTCTTTTCCCCTCAAAAATGGGGGGCGGGCTCACATTATACACAAATATACACAAATATTTATCAATCAAATATAAATCCTTCATAAATGATGTTGTCATTTTTGCAGCTTTTGCCCTTGTCAATATTCTGGCTTACTTATCCAGTAGTAGATTGAGACAAAAATTGAAATCTCCAACAATAAAATTTTGTCTTCCTTCTGATGTTTTTAAAAAGATATCCTTCATAAAGGTTTCATTGTCATACTTTGGTGTATAGATATTTATAGAAGTCCATGATTCTGCATAAATTTTACAATGTGCTATTACAAATCTGGTTTGGTCAGTCAGTGTCAATTATTATTGGTATATTCTTATTAATTAAACATTCAGAAGGAACTTGAGAGTAACCATTTTATGATTGATTGTGAATTGTACATAACCCATATCAACTAATTTTGAACCAATTATTTTGTCATTTATGGCCTGCTCCACCCCCTCTCTCCCCAACCCCCCCTCCCCTGAATCGCAGTCTCTTTCGGTGAGGTTTGGGAGATTGTGTTTGGGCGGGCATCCCTGGCACCGTAGTATTGGGGCAAAGAAAGGCTCTGAACAGTCCAAGTGGGTTTTCTTGAGGTGGTTGACTGTAAACATGTTGTGCCTGCCTCCAATGTCTAGAGTATATTACAACCCGCTCCCTTCTCAGTACCTTAAAAGGCCCTTCGTAAGTACACTTCTGAGGGGAGGGTACCTGGTTTGCCTCGTCTTATAAAGTCTGTGGCTTTGAGTTCTCATGGGTCTTGGCTTGTTGGTGTCCCATGGGTGTGGATGGATGTGGACGTAGGTACGCAATGTGGTTCCTCAACCGTTGTAGGAAGTCCATGGCGTTCAGTGGTGGTTCCGTGGAGCTGAAATAGATGTCACCTGGGATGGAGAATGGTGCACCATCGACCATGTCCGCTGATGAGGTGGGAAGGCCCTCTTTAGGTGCTGTGTGGATGCCCAGCAGAACCCATGGGAGGTCATCCATTCAGTTAGGTCTACGCAGCCGTGATTTGAGGGCTGCTTTTAGATGGTGGTGAAAGTGCTTTAACAGCCTATTGGATTGGGGTTGGTTGGTGATTGTGTGGTGTAGCTGGCTGCCGCAGAATTTGGCCATGGTTGCCTAGAGGGAAGAGGTAAACTGGGCTCCCTGGTCTGAAGTTATGTGGGAATGGACACCAAAATTGGCAACCCATTTTGGGATAAAGGCTCTCACACAGGTCTCCATGTCGCGGGCCGGCATGGGCACTGCCTCTGGCTAGCGTGTAAAGCGGTCGACTATGGTGAAAAGGTATCTCATCCCCTGGCTGATGAGAAGGAGCCCTATGATGTTCATGTGCACATGGTTGAACCTGTCCACTGTGGGCAGGAAATGTTGCACTGGGCCTTTAGTGTGCTGATGGACTTTGGCTCACTGCCATTGTTCACAGGTTTTTGCCCAAAGTAAAACTTCACGCCAAAGCCCATGCTGTATGAATCTGTCCGAATGAGGCAGACTATTGACCAAATGGAAGGATGAGAGTGTCCATGCACTTGATTGAACACTCGCCATCTCCAGGTCGTGAGCAGGATTGGCCTGGGGTGGCCTATAGACATATCGCACAGGAGTGTTGAGCCTCCTGGGTTTGGCGCAAACTCTTCAATTTGTAGGTTGGTGATGACGTTGTGGTATTCCTATGTGTCAGCATCTTCAGCCTGGTCCCTGGTGAACTGAGCTGTGTCGATGCCACCCGTCACCTCACATTGTTGGCTTGGACAGTGCATCATTTACCATGTTGGTCTTCCCCGTAACGTGGCGGATATCCATTGTATATTTGGAGATGTATGAAAGGTGCCGTTGTTGCCCAGCGGCTTCACCAGTGTCTTGTGGTCCGTGTAGGCTGTGAACACTCGACCTTTGAGGATATACTGGAATGGCGTACGTCCAGATACATTGCCAGCAGTTTGCAATCAAAAGCTCTGTACTTCAGCTCGGGTGATCGGAGGCATTTGCTGAAGTACGCTGGTGATCCACCCACTGATGCAGCACTGCGCCCTCTGCCCAGTCTGAAGTGTTTCTCATTAACGACAGGGGTAAGTCTGGATCCGGGAGTGGCAGGAACATGGCTTTGGAGAGTGCTGTTGTGGTCTCCTCGAATGCCTGGAGTGCCTCCGCAGACCAACTGGGCTCCTTATAACCTGCCTTATTGGCCGCATGGTGGCTGCTGCTCCTAGGAGAACCTGGCCTACTGAGGTGACAGTACGGTCCCACCTGAAAACGGCATTCCCGGGGTGAATGGTCATGCAACGTGTCCCATAGGTGGGGATGGTTGAACTGTTGACAGCCTGTAGGGGTAAGCCTCTGGCATTGTTCTTCCGCTCAAAGAACGTGGGTGGCACTAGGCTGATTTCTGCGTTGGTGTCTATCAGGAATTCCTGCTGGGCCTTCCAGTCGCAAAGGTAAAGTAGGTCTTTTCTGGTACCAACTGCCGAGTCCATTAACGGCGGTCAGCTTGCTCATTTCCTTGCATTGGACTGGGTTGAAAAGGTACAAGGCAGTACGCACTGCCAGGCATTGTGGCCACACTGACAGTAGTAGTAGCAGTACCCTGCTGTTTTGTCACTGTGTTGTGACTGGGCTGCTGTGAAGGCTGCCATGGGGGCGCACAAAGTGGCTGAGGTTTATACTGTTGCTCTCACTGCACGAATGAGCTGCACGTGGATGGAGTCTCGTTGCAGAGTGCGGAAGAGCTGGTCTACTTGTCTCGCCATGAGGTGCGGTTTGGCAAAGTCCATGTTGGAGAAGGCGGCGGCAACGTGGACTGGCAACTTGGAAATGAACAAGGGTCGCAACAGGAAGCACTTTGTGTGGCCGCCTGCAAGGGCCACTAGCTCCTGAATCAGTTCTGAGGGGTTGCCATAACATAGGCCCTGTGTGTTAAGTACGCGAATAGCCCACTCGTGCTGGCTAAGTTCAAATGACTCAAGCAAAAATCGTTTAAACATTGTGTTCTTGCCGTCCACGGGTGGGTTGTTGACAAACGGGACGACTTTTGCTGCTCTGGCGAGGTCCAGGGCACTGACCACATGCCAGAACTTCATGTCCTTGGATATTATTCCTCACAAGGTGACCTGTGATTCTGCAAGTTGCAGCCAGCTACGTGGCTGGTTCGCCCAGAATGCCGGCAAGTGGACGCTTAAGACATAAATTGCCACGAGAGATCCATTGGTGGCAGCCGCTTGGGCTATGGACAAGATGGCAGGAATCATCTTGCTGCATGTTGTGGGTTCTAAAATGTTAGGACCTGTTCGTGGTCACCACTGTAGCACTGCTAAAGGCAGAGCTGTTGAAATAAATGGTGTCCACACCAGGCAAGTAAACCAGCGTCTGCCATTTATTCAAACCACGCACGTTCCTTTTAAGGGGAGGCGACAGGCTCAAGGTAGTGATGTCATAATGCTGCTGTGAAGCGTGGCCGTTCCCCTGGCAACGTGCTCCTGTGTGGTGGGTGAAAGCCCCTGTGTCCTGCCGTGCTGGCTGTTCGCTATGGCGATTCGTCCATGTTGACCCGGCCCACTACAATACCTTGTATTTTGACTTACAAGTCAGCCAGTGTATAATTAACCCCCCTGCCTTTTTTTTTCATCCCCATTTTAAGGGTTAAGCGTTGACCAGCGTATAAGTTGACCCCAAAGCTTGTGATGCCAGAGATGGGCCATTGGCTGGTATGTACTTCGATTCCCATAGATCGTGAGGATTGATCTGCTGGGCTGATGATTGTTATCATGACTGTTATCATGGAGGGGCTGTTTGCACAACGCAGCACATGACCAAAATGTGGTGAGCTTTAAGTTGAAAATTATAGAATTGGCTAAGAAAACTAACAACTGCACTTCTACGAGAAAATTTGATGCATATGAGAAGTTGGTAAGAGATTGGAGGAAGAACAAAGAGGCTTAAAGAAAAATACCAAAAGGCAATGTTCATTGAGAAAAGGAATCACTCATTGGCCAGAGTTGGAAAATCACATTGCAGAATGGGTACGTGAACAGAGGCAAGATTGCTACATGGTCACCCGAAATAAAATAAGAACATTTCCACCCAGTCCTCAGTGATGATTTTGAGGCTACAGTAGCCAGGTGCAATCATTCCATGAACAGGAAATATCTGGTATGTTGCCAAAAAACAAAAATTGCTCAGAAACTACCAAAGGATCTTGATCACAAAGTTGTAAGTTTTCACCAGTTTATTATACAGAACTGGCAGAAACACCAGTTTGCATTGGCAAATATCAGAAACATGGACGAAACCCCCATGAATTTCAACATGATTTACAGTAGAATAATGGAATGGAAAGTTGTTAAAACTGCAAACCAGAAGTACAGGCCATGAAAGGACCAGGTTTTATCGTCAATGGCCTGTGGGACAAAGTTAAGACCCATGGTAATCTTCAAACGCAAATTAAACCAAAAATGAAATTCCCTTCAGGTACTTTTCATGAAAAAAGATAGATGGATGAAAATGGTGTAAAACTATGGCTAGACAATGTGTGGAACAGGTAGCCAGGCAGTTTATGTAAAGAATGGAGTTTGCTGGTCTAGGATATTTTTTGTAGCCACTTAACTGAGAACACTAAAAGTAGATTAGCACTACATAATAATTATATGGCAGTTATCCCAGGTGATTTGACATCTATATTGCAACCTCTTGATGTTTGCTTGAACAAGCCATTCAAAGATCATGTGTGTGAGGAGTGGAATATATGGATGTCGAGTGCAGAAAAGGCATTAACAAAAGATGGGGCAATGCGTGCTCTATCACTTGATGTGCTGTATAACTTCGTGCTCAAGGCATGGAACAAAGTTAGAGACTGTGATAAAATCATTTAAAAAGTGCGGTTATCTCTTGAGCAATTGATGAGATGGAAGATGATTTATTGTGGGACACTAATGACGAAGCTGAAACCGCTTCATCGGATACAGACTGGGATCCATATGATTACTTTAAACCGAGAGTAAGGATGTGCTTGCTGCCATCTTTGTTTCAGACAATGATAGAGTGATTGCGAAGGATTCTAATTGTGTTGTTTTCAATAAAAATCTCATGAAAATCTGTCATAGTCGGGTTTTTTTCTGATTTTTCAAGAGTTGACTTATACACTGAATCATTTTTTTCCAAGGTTGACATACGGCGAACTTTCAAGCGTTGACGGATCAGCGTAGATTGGATTTTGAGCTGAATTTAAGATCTCAAAAGTATACCTGGCATATAAGTCGACCCACATTTATGAGAGTTTTTTTTGGGTTTCATGCTTTGACTTGTACATCAAAATGTATGGTAATTTTTCCTGTTTTGTCAGTGTTATGTACAGTTTGACTATAGTATTTGTATTAGGACTGTGAATTAGTGTGGAGTGTAACTCTTCATAATCTGTCCCTTGATATTACTGTACTGCAGTATTTTCTTCTGCTTGGAGAATTTTGGCCTCTGTTATGCTGTAAGTTTACAGCTGAACCTCTAACTTCAGTATCTCAAGTGAGCATTATTTTCATGTGCCCAAGTATCAATCAAAATCTTTTTTCCTGGTCTTATACTATTTATGTATACTTTAGCAATTCTCATCAATTCGATAACGTAGTGCAAGGTTGCATGAGAGTAAATTTGCTGAGTTGGGATAATGCCACTCTCTGTTTTATTCTCTTTCCACTTCTCCATTCCTCTAAAGCACACATGTCAAACTCAAGCCCGCAAGCCAAATTTGGCCCGTGATATAATTATATTTGGCCCACAAGATCATATCAAGTATGTATTAGAGCTGGCCCGCTGGCCGCCGCGCCAGTATAGCGCATGCACAGCTAATACTACAAATCCCAGAATGCTTTGCAAATGCGTTGGCGCCGGCCCGTCAGCCCGCTAATCGCCCCCACCTCCTCTCTTTACTTTCATTAGCATCTGCGACCTGTCGCCCAACTCACATGTAATAAACCCCTTACGAAAAATGGCCAAACGAAAGACAGAAAACAGGACCTTTCAACACAGGTGGGAGGCAAACTCTGACCCCAGAGTTTGATGAACTTGCATCTAAGAAGAGATGCCAAGTATCTGGTTTAGACCCAGGTGCATCAGAGTAAATCACAGTGTAGCAAGCTAAGCTTGGATTAATATTTTCTTTGGTTAACTTTGGACTGTTCATAGTTGAAAGATTGGATTTTCATTGAAGCAAGTTGTTATTTTTTTGACTTGTTGGCTTGTGAAAAAAAAACATTTAAAAGGAGCTTAAAGGCTATAGAGAAATATTATTTATTGAATATTTTATTTCTCATTTGTTAATGCTTCTTCTGGAAAGAGTTTAACCAAAACTATTATTAAGCATTTATTTTAATAAGAAAAAGTTTAACATTACATATGTTGAAAGAAGAGAAAACATGCAGATGTTGTTGAAAGTTTTCAATAAATATTTAGTTTGGCCCATGACTTAGTCCAAGTTTTTAATTTTGGCCCTCTGTGAATTTGAGTTTGACACCCCTGCTCTAAAGGAGAGCATTGCAACCTCCTGCCAATCAACTAGAGGTCATCAATGTGTGGCAGCTGTGGAAAAAATGTTAATACAAAGTTCAAATAAATCTTTTTAGCTTGAAGCATTCCAAATAAAAACAAGTGTCCTGCAGTTGAAAATGAATTTTGTGCTTTCCTACATTTAATGTATATGTGGGAATGGTAATTATGGCTCCCTGTTTTGGTACAGTATATGTATTGTAGTTAGTACTCAGAATAAATAATAGCTTGCATGTTTTAAATCAAATTAGCAAAGGAAATATTTGATACAGTAAAACTCCAATTACCCAAAATGGTCGGGACTGGGCCTATTTTGGATAAACGTTTTTTTTGTTAAACTGGTCATTTTTTAAAAGACAGCCCAATAGCAACAGCAAATCACTTGTAACAGTGTTTAAGCAACAAGAAAGGTAAATCTTTTTAAGCATTAAAATAATGCTAGCCACCACCAATCACCAACACTTCCCCACCAAGTCCACGGTCAGTTATCCTCATTTCTCCAAAATTTTTTAAAAAATTCGGATAACTAAGGAATTTGGAAAATCTGATTTTGGATAATTGGATTTGTACTGTACGTGCTTGTTTTTATTGTAATTAAATGTATAAATGTATCGATATAGTCGATGATGAAATTTCAATGCTGAAAATCCCTTTTCTCTTTCCAACCTATGTAGATATATGTCGGGTCTGTCGGTCAGAAGGGACACCAGATAAACCACTTTACCATCCTTGTGTGTGTACTGGCAGCATTAAATTTATCCATCAGGAATGGTAAGTTGGGTTATTATTTTTATGCTGTGGAGTCGTTACATTTTGAACAGAATTTTAATTTGCACCAAGAAAATTCACAGCCAATATTGCTTTCTTAAAATATTTGCTCGTTAATTAACATCAGTGTCTTGGGTAAACTTGTACCTCTCACTTTGTTCGTTATAGATTAGTCATAGTATTCGAACTACCGAAAGAAAATAGACACACACACACCGAGAGCAGTTCAGTTTATACAAGTCTTTATTACTAAATAGCTAGCTGAATTCACACTTCAATATCCAAGCCCTTCCCAATTATACTTATCAATGCCTGGACTGGTCCCAACTGCCGAAAAGCAAGGCAATGACTGCACACTTGTAGGTTGTCAGGGTGCCGGTACCAGCTTCTCTACCTCCCTCGACCAGGACATTAGCTGGACTCTCGAGGTTCTTCTTCTTGCTGAGAGATGTAGCCACCTCTTCCAGACTCTCTCTCTTCAGCAGTGGGACCAGGGCTTATATTACCCAAAAGTTGTTTACTTCAGATCTTATCTTTTTGAACAAATGGTTTATTATCTTCTTGCTGAGAGATGTTGCCACCTCTTGGAGAGTCTCTTCTTCAGCAGTGGGACCATGACATCAAAAGTTGTTTACCTCAAAAATCGTATCTCTTTGAACAAATGGTTTATTATCTTCCTCTTGCTGAGAAATGTTGTCACTTCTTGGAGAGTCTCTCACTTCAGCAGTGGGACCATGGCTCATATCACTCCAAAAGTTGTTTACCTCAAATCCTATCTCTTTGAATAAATGGTTTAATTATCTTCAAGGTCTCCTGACAGTCTGCGACCAACAAATGTAAACTGCTCTGGGCCTCATAAGTGTAAATTAGATAATGTCTTTCTATTCAACTGCATCCTGGGCCCCATGGTGGGTGTTTACTAAATATGCATCCTGGGCTCATGGTGGAATTTAGATTATGTCTGCTGATTCCAAACAGGTTCTCAGCCTTGTAGCTGCAGAAGTAAAAACACAGTTTAAATCTTTCATTACAATCAGTAATGATTTGGAAGACTACACAAAAGAGTCTGGAAAAACAACCAACTGAAAAACCTCACAAAGATAAGCGTATACAGAGCCGTTGTCATACCCACACTCCTGTTCGGCTCCGAATCATGGATCACCTACGGCTCCTAGAACGCTTCCACCAGCGTTGTCTCCGCTCCATCCTCAACATCCATTGGAGCGCTTTCATCCCTAACGTCGAAGTACTCGAGATGGCAGAGGTCGACAGCATCGAGTCCACGCTGCTGAAGATCCAGCTGCGCTGGATGGGTCACGTCTCCAGAATGGAGGACCATCGCCTTCCCAAGATCGTGTTATATGGCGAGCTCTCCACTGGCCACCGTGACAGAGGTGCACCAAAGAAGAGGTACAAGGACTGCCTAAGGAAATCTCTTGGTGCCTGCCACATTGACCACCGCCAGTGGGCTGATAACGCCTCAAACCGTGCATCTTGGCGCCTCACAGTTTGGCGGGCAGCAACCTCCTTTGAAGAAGACCGCAGAGCCCACCTCACTGACAAAAGGCAAAGGAGGAAAAACCCAACACCCAACCCCAACCAACCAATTTTCCCCTGCAACCACTGCAACCGTGTCTGCCTGTCCCGCATCGGACTTGTCAGCCACAAACGAGCCTGCAGCTGACGTGGACTTTTACCCCCTCCATAAATCTTCGTCCGCGAAGCCAAGCCAAAGACAAGAAAAAAAAAGACAATCAGTAATGTTGGTATGCAAAATTTTTAATCTAATTAAAATTGCTTTGCTGCTGGCTGTGACAGTGAATGAAAACAGCAAGGTTGAAATGTTGCAGTTATTCTGAAGTAATTTAATTTCATTGGGTTTTTCTAATCTAATGAGATCATCAATCAAGATATTAAAAACCTGTACTTTGGAAATAGCTCATTTAGCATCTGGATTAATTTGGGGCATCCAAAATATTTGTGTATGAATCATTTACCAAAAAAGCATTTTGTTAGCTGTTGGAGAAGAATCCCTTTTCTTCCCCCACCTTTCTATAACCTGGAAGTAGTAGTCGAATGATACAACTGGGAGGTCTATTTTCTCTGACTCCTCGTCTCATAGCTCTGTACATTTTTCCACTTCCAGTATTTATCCTATGCATCTTGAAAGTTGCAATTCAATCAGTGTAGCATCCTTTTTAAGACCATTTCAACATAATAAGTTTGCTGTTGCTCAGGACTGGACTGCTTGATAATAAGATCTTAAAATAGTCAAATCATCTGTTGAACGCACTGAATAACCAGCTAGTAGTTCACTGGTTATTATCTTTAGTAATCTTGTGCACCCAGTACTACATAAAAAACACCAAGTGCATATTTAAATCTGCAGTGAGGCTTTACATCTTGGACAAAGACACTTGTTTTTTTTTGATCCACTAGATCAGAATCAGGTTTGTTATCATGAAAGTGTGTCATGAAGTTTTTGTTGATTTGTGACAGCAGTATGCATTAGAGGTATAAAAATGTTTATGCATTACATTTCCATAAGTACACTATCTAATATATATTTGTGCATGTCTGTTTGTTTGTCTGCTCTCCATGCAAATCAATATGGAACACTCTAGAAATGTCCAAAGAGGTTCAGTAGGGATAACATTTGATGCTGAATGACATGACCACATTGAATTTAACCTTTAAGGTCATATGAAGTTCAAAAGTATTAATTGCTAACCTTCCATTTTCTTTCCAGTTTAGTTCAATGGCTCAAACACAGCAGAAAAGAATACTGCGAACTATGCAAACATCGATTTGCTTTTACACCAAGTAAGATATTTATTATTTGTTCTGAAGTTCACATGTAACTGCTCCAAAGTTTTTGAACTGGCCCCTTGTATCATTTATTTTGATATATAGTGGCATGCTTTAGTTTGAGAAATGTGTGAACTGCTCTGGTAGCTTAGGGGGTACTGTATTTTAAATTTAAATTTAGACATGCAGCATTTTCACAGGCCATTTTGGCCCATGAGTCCATGCCATCCAAATTATACCTAATTAACCTATACCCCGGTACATTTCAAATGGTGGGAGAAATCTGGAGACCCCACCCCCCCACCCCAGGAAAACCCATGCAGACACATACAAATTCTGACAGACAGCACGAGATTTAAACCATGGTCCTGATGGCGCTATAAAGGTGTTGCACTAACCACTACGCCGACCGTGCTGCTCCCTTGTAATTTTAGTAATAGACGTACATATAAAAAACAGTTAGAGAAACAGATGTATTTCAATTAAGATTAATCTGTGTTTTGATTTGCAAACTTTCACAGTTAGATTTGGCATAACTACACTGAAACCTCGTTAGAACACGATTCGTTAATCCGGGGAATCGCTTATAGTGCAGGTGTCTTTGGACCCCAAACTGCTAAGGGGCAAGCTGATGACAATCAGCCAGTGACCCAACGCCCAGCTGCCTGACAGCCCCCCTTCCTCCCAGCTACCTGACAGCCCCCCTTCCTCCCAGCTACCTGACAGCCCCCCTTCCTTCCAGCTACCTGACAGCCCCCCTTCCTCCCAGCTACCTGACAGCCCCCCCTTGCGGCTGCCTGAGCCCCCCTCGCGGCTGCCTGACAGCCCCCCCTCCCTCGCGGCTGCCTGACAGCCCCCCCTCCCTCGCGGCTGCCTGACAGCCCCCCCTCCCTCGCGGCTGCCTGACAGCTCCCCGCTACCTGACAGCCCCCCTGGCCCCTGGCGTGGGACTTTGGAATGGGGCGGCCGGTGCGGGACGTAGTGGCAGGGGTGGCTGGCATGCATCTGTTCTGCAACTCAGCTATAACGCGGTATGAAATCTTGGACCCCACCTACCGCGTTCTAACAAGATTTTACTGTTCTTTCAGTTCTGGAGTACATGACTATGAGAGTAACTCAGTTAGATGAGAAGTTCACGTGACTGATACGGTTTAATGGCATCCAACCCGATAAGTTTATTGCACATTCATTTCATGCTCTTTCTTTTATGTAGTCAGTCTATTATTTCTATTTTCAGCATATGGAACCTTGTGTTACCTTTTTAAATTGGCATCTTAAAGTTGAGGGTTCTTTAGTTTTGTCCTCTTAAAACTAAAGTTACGAAAGGCTATTGGAATTTAACTATATTGTGCAAGAAACTTTTAATTAAAAAAAAATAGACCTACAGCACAGTAACGGGCCATTTTGGCTCATGAATCCATGCCACCCAATTTGCACCCAATTAACTTAGAACCTCCAGTACGTTTCAAATGGTGGGGGGAAACTGGAACTCCTGGGGAAAACCCACGTAGATACTGGAGAGTGTTCAAACACAGCATGGAATTCCAACCCCAGTCCCGATAGCTCGTGCTGTAATGGCATTGCAGTTAGCGCAATGCCAACTATGTTGCCCCTTTTGACTGATTCTACTTTTCTATTGAATAACGATGCAGTTTTCTAACATCCATAACCTTTTGCTTCCAAAGGTGATGTTCATTCATCTTTCCATCATTTTCATTTTATTTTTAATACCCTTGATTAATTTCAGTAACTACTGATGTCTAGAATAATTAAGAGATGGTGAGAGAAATGCAGTTAATGAGGGAGAAATCATCCAAATATTTTGCTCTGTAAACTAAATTCCAACAGGATGAATCAAGGTGATGGATTAAACCATAAAATGGTACGATGATACAGTGCTTCAGAGAGGGAGATCTGCTTTGCATTTTTCTGTATCCCACGTGGTGAATGTTTTTTTTTTAATTTTTAATTTTTCACACCATAAATCACATTAGCCATGATACACACTTTTTCTTTTTCACTCATATACAGTGACTTTTTCTTTCCCCCCCCCCCCCCCCCTCCTGCCAAGCCACCCCCCCACCCCCCCCCCCATCCATTTTAGGTACCACGTGGTGAATGTTGATCATTATTAAATCGTTCGAGCAGAGACTGGGGTGTTATTTAGAAGTGTTTTGTTTGTAAACACTCAGGTTTACACTCTTGTCACTGAATCAAGAATTATTGAAATGGGTATAGAAGCTGTCCAGTTATCCGCATTCACCCTGGTGTTGAATTCTATTTGAGATCAAAATTATTATTTTTTAATTAAATGGACTGGGTCTGTGCAGAGTCATGTGCACAATTGTATCCCTGTAAGTCAAAAGCAGGAGGATGTTGGTTTAAAGGGTGAGTGAAAAATGTTAAAACCTGAGTAACAAATATTTTGCGTAGAGAG
Organism: Narcine bancroftii; assembly: GCF_036971445.1. Classification (NCBI taxonomy): domain Eukaryota; kingdom Metazoa; phylum Chordata; class Chondrichthyes; order Torpediniformes; family Narcinidae; genus Narcine; species Narcine bancroftii. Next base: position 319,700,894 of record NC_091469.1, read on the forward strand.
CAGTAGGTATTTGGAACAAACTGCTAGATAAACTGGTGCAGTAACAGTGTTTAAAAGACATTTGGGTATATGGGAAGGGGTGTGGGCAACACCCAGATAAATGGAATTTGTGTTGATAGGCATCTTGGTTGGCGAGTTGAGCTGAAGGGACTGTTTCCATGCTGTATGTAATTGTTCCATGAACCTGTGATGAGTGATGTGGAAGGATCAAATCACAGGTATAAAGTAGTGGGAAAGAACATTGATAGTGGCACAAAGAAGCTATTTTTAAGTAGAATGTGGTTTAAATATGGAATGGACTTCTGAATTTGTGATAGGTTTCACGATGATCTTCAAGTTCTAGAGAGTTGCTCTGGTAGAGAGTTAGTGTGGACACAATGGGCTGAATTGCTCCCATTTTCTAAGCAATATGATTCTATGAAGTGGTTGGAGGACTAAAATGCACTTGGATGAATGCATGAAGAGTCATGCCCTGTGGGTCTATGTGAAGATGGGTTAGGCTAGGTAATTTTTACTCAAAGAACACGACATTGAATTTCAAATTTGTATATTTTCTGAGTGTGGTTCTTATTATTCTGATCTGGAAGTCATATTGTAACCCAGGATGTCTCAGCTTCAGGAAGTGAGCCATTTTAAAAAAAAAAGCCTATAAACTATGGCTGATCTTGTTTTCTTCTGATGAATGAGCAGTTAGTTTGTTGTTGGGTATATGGAATAGGTTCAGCACTTTCTGTACAATCTGTTGATCAAAATGTCAAACTGTAGCAATAGGTGATTTTTGACAGTACTTATAAATCATCATGGCCCTTCCCTTCATGAGCGAAGATGAACACGGTGCCTTGTAGCTCTTCTGCCCTCACAGAACTTTTTGTAGTTGTTGGCACATTGTGATGTGCCACTGCGAATCACGGAATACCATGCAGTGCGGGTTTTTTTTTGTGAGGCCCTCCTAGTCAGTATGGTTGACATGGAATGACTGGAGATTGCACTTGATTACGTCTTTGTAGCGAAGATGTGGGTGGCCAACAGGGCAGGGAGCATCTGGTAGCCCACCGTAGAGGACATCTTTGGGCAATCAGCTGTCCTCCATATGGACAGTTGTCTCAGAATTAGTTGGTGCAGCTGTCTCACAGCACTAAGGAGACTGGGTAAATCCTGACTTCCCATTAAAAATGGGATTAATATCAATGTTTAAATGGGTGTTAATGATTAGTTTGGACTCTGGTCAAAGGCCCATTTCTGTGCCATATGACTCTTTGAACATAAAAAGTCAAATTTTTCTTCAATAGCTTTTCAATATATGGGTAATTATAGTGGGAGGATTTTCTTTTCTACAATGTATAATTAAAGCTGAATTGTAACTTATGGAGAGATTAATCACAAATTGAACAATGACTCAATAAATATTTTTTATTTAGCATTAACACAAAAAAAATCTAAAAGATTAGAGCCTTGGAGCAGTGCTCTGGGTTTGAAATGGTTTTCTGTTAACTATACTTGAGCATGGTCTTGTTACTTCCTCCAGAGGTAAAATGTGAGATTGTGACTTTGGGAAGCTTATTTGTTCCTTGCTACCAGGTCCTAGGGGCTTGAATAATCTTCCAAAGTATTGAATTTTATGTTCAATATAGTTGTATTGATTACATTGTCTGCATTTAATTCTAGTGCTTAAGAAAGGATGGTGTTCAAATGATGCATCATACTTCGATCCAGGCCCAATGTTTATTTGTTTTACTGCATGTTGAAACTAGAATTTGGCTTTTTGTCAGCTGGTGCTAGAGATATTACTTCAAATACTAAAAGATCAAAGAAAATTGTTGTATTTTCTCTGTAAATGAAGTGCATTGAACTTTAACGTGCAACATTGGTAAATCTTTTTGACTAAGTTGTGGCAATCATACTTAATTTTTGAATAACCAAGTGATCCACATTTCCAAATTTTTATGGTCTTTTTATCTCCTTGTACAAAATATTTGTGAATCAGGTTTTGTGTGTTTATACATATCAGGAGCAAAGCATTCATCTAATATTAGATGTGGCCTATTGTGTCTGATATTGTCTAAGACGTCTAATATTGTGGCCTTTTCTACGTCGGAGAGACCGGTCGCAGATTGGGAGATCACTTCACTCAGCACCTCTACTCCGTCCGCAACAACAGTGACTATTTCAATTCTGAGTCACATTCCCAAGCTCACATGTCTGTCCATGGGTTTATGTACTATCCCACCCTGATCACCCACAGATTGGAGGAGCACCTCATTTTCCGTCTGGGCACTCTCCAGCAAGATGGCCTTAATGTTGATTTCTCTGCTTTCTGCTAAACTTGTTCGCTTTCTTCCCCCTCCCCTCTAGACTTTCCATTTCTTCCTTCCCCCCTTACCCACCCAGCCTTCTCTCCTCCCCCGATCGCTGCTGTCCACTCCATCCTTTCTCTATCAATCTTCTTCTGCCTTTACCATTCTCCCTCCTTCCCGCCCCCCCCCCACACATCTTTTGTTCAGACACCTGCAGACGTTCTCTCATACCTTGACAAAGGGCTCAAGCCCGAAACATTGGTTATGTATTTTTGCTTTTGCTACATAAAGGACACTGTTTGACCTGCTGAACTTCTCCAGCATCTTGTGTTTTGACTTCACCACAGTGTCTGCAGATTTTCGTGATTTACATTTAATATTAGATGATTGCTTTTTGTGCTGCTTGTTGTGTGACTAGACTTGACTTTCTAATGCCACCTTCAAATGTTCACACCTCTGCAAATTAAATTAATTATTTTGGAAAACTTTGTTGAAAGTGCGGGGCTATATTTTATTGCATATAGTTTATTCTGCATAATTTTCTAAAATGATGAGATATTTTAAAAGATGCGTCTTGTATCATTATAAATTATTATTTCTTTTTCCAGTTTATTCTCCAGATATGCCGTCTAGACTTCCAATTCAGGATATTTTTGCAGGATTGGTTACAAGTATTGGTACAGCAATAAGATACTGGTTCCATTACACATTGGTGGCCTTTGCATGGCTGGGGGTTGTACCTCTTACAGCATGTAAGTATTTTGATATGTTTTGCAATGTTTGGTAGTTCCAAATTATTATTATTACAAGTCAAAATTTTATGAAATGCTTTTCCTTTATTTTTCTGTCATTATGGATCATTTGATTTGTTTGCTTTACATCCTCATTTACCCAACTGCTTTCAACCCTCAGATTTGTAAGTTAAAAATTAAAGTTAAGGTTCAAGGTTCCTTTTTTAGTAATGCTCATAAATATACAAATGTGTTTACTTTTGTTTGCCCTGTAAAGGCTCACAAAGTGGCCTTGTCCAGTGCCCTTACCAAGAAGAGAAAGAGAAACAAAAGAGAGTCCCTTCAGGGGCATCAAGTGATTCGATGTCACTGCCTCCTGAGCTCTTGTAACCTCCAGACCCACTCGGCTTCCTCTCTGTTTCAGCTGTGAACCCAAGCTCCAAGCATCCAAGTCACTCTCCTTGACCCCTTGTTCCAAACCCTTGATAGGATTAGGAGATGTGTTGAGAAAGAACCATATTATCATGGAATAATTTGACTCAGAAAGAGGCCATTTATCCTCTGAATCTAATAGTTGCCCAGCATAGAATCAGGTTCTTTAAGCCATTGATGTCCGTGCCAACTATCCTGCACTCATTTTACCTGCAAACTTAAACTTGTTAGGTTCTATTTCCTGCTCCCTTTAAATTTAGCAGGACAATTGGAACCTTTATTGTATTTTTAAAAGGGTGAAATAAAAGTGCTTGGGAATTAATGAAGTAACATTCAATAGCTAGTTAACCTAGCATCACCCAAGTCCTGATGGTGCCAGGTTATTTGAGATTTACTGTAATTGGGCAGAGGTGGAGAGGGTGAGCAAATTTAAGTTTTTGGGAGTCACCAGCTCGGAGGATCTTTCCTGGACCCAAAACACCAATGGCATCATGAAGAAAGCATCTCCAGAGTTTGTGGAGATTTGGTATGACACCAGAATTCCAGGCAAATTTCTACAGAGGTATGGTGGAAAGTGTGCTGACTGGTTGCAACATGCTCTGGTATGGGGACACCAATAGCCCTGAGTGTAAATCCCTCCAAAAGGTAGTGGACAGAGCCCAGGACATCACAGGCAAAACCCTCCCCACTATTGAGCACATTGATGACTGGCGCTGCTTTTTGATGGCAGCGCTTCCTGTCAGCCCCACACCACCCAGTTCTGTTCTTGCTGCTGCCTTTAGGAAAGATGTGCAGGACAACTCTGATTATCCGAAATCCTCATTTATCTGAAATTTTCAGAGCGGAAATGACCTCACAGGTTTAAAAAAAAAGTTCATTCGACATGAAATTAAAATGATGATTGTCCTCATTTCAGGTAACTCCCTCCCATCTCTTTTTCCATTTCTTCTTTACCTTCCCCTACTGACCTTTCTTTCTAACTCTCCCTCTCAAAATGCATGCCACTATCTCCTAGCAGTAAGTAGTCAGAAGAATCCCTTGTCCTGGCATCATCAGGGAGAGCGGCTCCCGGGAAGATGTGGCATTCCCTTCCCTCCCTCCCTCTTCAGCATTCTGGAGCTCCCAACGCTGACTCTGAACCCTACCCTCAGCCTACTACCACACCTGCACACCTTGGTATGCCTGTGCAGTAGGCCGAGGGAAGGGTTCAGTCAGAACTTGGGCATCGGGAACTCTGGTGTCCAAGGAGTCAGGAACCTATCAACACGCTGGTGAGTGTTCCAGTGGCCTGGGAAGCCTCCCTGGGGATCAGTGACAGTGGTGGAAATGTGTCAGGGATCGGTGGTGGTGATTGGGAGGTTTTTGTGATTGGCGGTGATGTTGTGGCCCATTTCCTTTGGAGTTATGAAACTGGGCACATAACAAGTCAATTAGTTACAATTAAAATGGTGTTTTTTTTCAAACTTTTTCTTTCCACTCACATCCCACCTTAAGCAATCCCTTACTAATCACAGAGCACCGATGACATAGGGATTACTTAAAGTGGTATGTGAGTGAAAGAAAAAGGTTGAGAACCACTGATCTAAGACTTTCCAGGTTAGATTTTTTCCTCAACAAGCCCTAGGTTCACTGGCTTTGGTTTTTAGATGTTTACTTTTAAATAACAGAAGGCTTGTCAATGTTCAGTTTATCCCCTTGGCTACCACTTGAGTACATATTTGGCATTTTTCTTTTCTCTTCCCCGTTATTACCTTATCATTGGATATAATCAGAGGAGAGAAAATCGTGTCATTGCGAGAGGAGAAGCTTCAATTCCAGTTGATGGGCTATCTAGAAATGTACAGCTGATCAGCAAAAATTGATCAACAGCCAGCTAGCCTGTTGGGGTTGAATGTCAATGCTGCTGTATGAAGTTGTCCCTGGTTTAAACAACAGTCAATGCTATATATAAAAATATATTATTATTAAAGATATACTAGAACTATTAAAAATAAACTTTAAATTTTAATTTGACAGAAGTTAAATGTACTAAAAAAAATTTGAAGTAAATCTAAACTATTTGTCATTCCTCTCTGTAAAACAAATTGAACCTGCTGATTGTGCATAGGCACAGCTTCTGGTGACTTCTACATCATAATCTGCAATTCATTGCTGCAAACCTGAGTTATCTCACTGTGTGAAAAGTTCAGTGCCAGTGTGTAGTCAGGAAAGTAACAGCAAACATTTAACAGCAACTTCAGAGCTTTGGCAGCTGTACGTATCTAGATAGAAGTATAGAAGTTGCAGGGTAACAGGTAAATTCTGGCACTTCAACTGGATTTTTCTGTAAAATCCAGGCCATCAACATGGCAACTTAAAAATCACTTAGATGTAGGTTGAGACAAAAAGTAGTAGAATCCAGATGGAGAGGTTATGTCCAGAGTTGTGGCAGCAGTTTCAAATAGATTAGTACTAGCAAAAAACCAACGAGTAAAATTGTCAGTAGCTACTATTTCTATAGCTGCTTTCAGGTGGCCAGAATACCCAAATGTAAAGCCGCCTAAAATACCAAAATGTGGCTGTCGGGAGGCCACCTGAAAGTGGAGAACCTGGCCCCGAGGAACACTTACCTAACCCTCCACGGGGAGGTATATTTTCCGCTTTGGAGCATTCCCCCATGGCACCTGAAAGCAGCAAGGCAAAGCGTCTAGCAGCTTTCAGGTGCCAAGCAGCAGACGGGCTGATGACAGTCAGCTGGCAACCCGCTGACAGCCTCCCTCCCTGCTGTCAACAGCCCCCTGGTGCGGAACTACGGGGCTGGGGCGGCCGGGGCGGGACTTTGGGCCCCTGTCGTCCCGCGCCGGCCGCCCCAGCCCTGTAGTCCGCACCGGGGAGCTGACAGGCAGCGGGGAGTGGGGCTGTCAAGCAGCGGGGAGTGGGACTGTCGGGCAGCGGGGAGTGGGGCTGTCGGGCAGCGGGGAGTGGGGCTGTCGGGCAGCGGGGAGTGGGGCTGTCGGGCAGCGGGGAGTGGGGCTGTCGGGCAGCGGGGAGTGGGGCTGTCGGGCAGCGGGGAGCGGGGCTGTCGGGCAGCGGGGAGCGGGGCTGTCGGGCAGCGGGGAGCGGGGCTGTCGGCCAGCGGGGAGCGGGGCTGTCGGGGAGTGGGGCTGTCGGGCAGCGGGGAGCGGGGCTGTCGGGCGGTGGGGAGCGGGGCTGTCGGGCGGCGGGGAGCGGGGCTGGCGGGCGGCGGGCGGCGGGGAGCGGGGCTGGCGGGCGGCGGGCAGCGGGGCTGGCGGGCAGCGGGGAGCGGGGCTGGTGGGCAGCGGGGCTGGCGGGCAGCGGGGCTGGCGGCCAGCGGGGAGCGGGGCTGGCGGGCAGCGGGGAGCGGGGCTGGCGGGGAGCGGGGCTGGCGGGCGGCGGGGAGCGGGGCTGGCGGGCAGCGGGGAGCGGGGCTGGCGGGCAGCGGGGAGCGGGGCTGGCGGGCAGCGGGGAGCGGGGCTGGCGGGGAGCGGGGCTGTCGGGCAGCGGGGAGCAGGGCTGTCGGGCGGCTGCCCCTACCCCGACTCAGGAGCTGGCGTTTGCTCCGTGGCACCTTTCCCCGCTGTGGACCTTTCAGGTGGCAGAACACCGCCTTCAGCGCTGTCACCTGAAGGTCCCTTCGCAGACACTCGCAGCCGCTCCGGAGCCACATTCTTCCGGCGATTCTACCTGAAAGCGGCTTATGACAGAAGCACTGCACTTGATTGGCACCACCAGATATAAACAATGTTAACTATGTAGTCAGAGCAATAAGTATTACTGTACTTGCATGTTGCCTACAGGTTATCCTTGAGTTGCTTCACCCTTAGTGGCAAGGTGTTGAGACCTCCCATGCCATACAATTCTGGTGGATACAAACGCACGTTTTGTCCACAAGTATGATCACACCTTTTTTTTCTCAATTGTTTTTTTTCCCCTTTTATCACTTTTAAGAGTCCTTGGTATGCTTAATTGGGTTATTGGCATAACATCTTTGGAAGAGCTGACAACTAGTGACTGCTCTAAATGTGGAAATGACTGGGAACTGCTTTCTGCTGCATTGGTTCTGTAAACAATGTGTATTTGATGTTACCTGAAGACGTCAAAGATCTAGTATTTTCAACAAGTCAAGAGAATTTTTATTTTATTGTATATATTTTTGGATTTAGTGTGGCCTCAGCTATGCATAATTTTTCTACTTTGCTTTTTGTGTAAAAAAAATGTTGGTAATCGTAAAATATTATTATAATCTGTAAAATATATTCACTAATTTTAAAAAAAGGTGCAAAGTTGTGCGTTGCTTTCTCGTAAAAATAGTGTGGTAGATACTGGTATAAAAATATGAGTTGGGAAAAAAAATTGCCTTGAGAACATTTAAGATTGGTTTAAAATAACCTTTCTTCGGCACTTCCTCTTTCATTTAGGTCGTATCTACAAATGTTTGTTTACTGGCTCTGTGAGCTCACTGTTGACACTGCCACTGGATATGTTATCCACGTAAGTTTCCGCATTTTGCTTTGTTTTCGATGAAGTTGCAATTTTGAAGTAATGAATTGATTTAGAGAGGAACATCTAACAGATCCTTTGTTTATATTACTGTGAAATGAATTATATTTAGCAAGGCCCAATTTTGCTTTTGGTATCAGATGTAATCCTTTCCTCACCTACAAGTTGATTAGTCAAATGAAGGTTCATTTTTGACAGTTAAGATGTGGTTATTAATTTCTGCTTGGCTAGTTTGCCTCTGTGTAGTAGGTCTTAAAATTTCAAACTATTTAATTTGTAGAATTGATTATATGCATTTTGACTTTTGATTACTTACAGGGAGAATTTGTTGGCAGACTCTTTGCAGGGCTGCTTTGTGGTGACGTGCACACTGTGTGCATTCATTAGCCTTGTCTGGTTACGAGAACAAATCGTACATGGTGGAGCTCCACAGTGGCTTGATCAAAATCAAGTTCAACCACCCAACGGAGTGGGACAACAGAATGAGGTAGGGACCATTAAAGTCCCAAAAGGGCTATTAACAGGAAAAAGTTATTGATTTGATGGGATCTTGTGTTAACTTTCATGATCCCTGACAACCCTTTCATTTTTTTAATTATTCCTACTGTTAGAGTAGTTTAGAATTAAAGATGCAAAGCTGGCAATATTTGTTTTTTATTATATACGTTTATTTTTCATCATTCTTTAAATATGGATGATATCAGTTTAATTCTGCATACTGATTCAAGCATCCTCATCTCTTGGCAATTACAAATTGTATGCAGAAACTTGAATGTCAGATGTTGTCATGCTGGCTGGAATAAAACTACATGGTAACTTGGTTCAGTTAAGATTGTTAACTTATTTATGTCTAGTAACCGAGTGGCTGGAATGTTGTCGTATCCTGTTTTAGCCAGTAGTTTCTCTCCAGCTGCAACTTGAGTCTGATCAAAAGATACTAACTTTTTCCTCTCTCCTGCAACATCTCTCTGATATTATTTAGTTTAAACAATGGAATGAATGAACCATTTTTGATCCTTCAGCCTCAAGCTGCACCAAATGCTGCAGCAGAGAATCCCCAAGTCCTTCAACCAGCTGAGGAGGCAGAAGGAAATGTAGCGGCAGCTGCCGGGAATGTGCCTGTTGCGGAAGAGAATGCCAATGCACGTGCAGATGAGGGTGAGAACGAAGACGATGAAAATGATGAGGAGGATGATGCAGTCGTAGAAGATGGTGCTGATGTCAATAATGGTGCTCAAGGTACGGATACAAAATTAGTGGCCTGAGTGTGAGATCCTCCTTATGAAACCATTGTCTTCTCATGTTAGTGAAATTCTAATTGGGGCATCCATCTGGGTTTGTTTTTTTTAAACCCAGAGAGTTGTTGATCTGTGGAATGCTTTGCCGCAGAGGGTGGTAGAGGTGGCTTCTCTGGATAAGTTCAAGAGGGAGTTAGATAAGGTTCTTCTGGACAGGGGAATTAAGGGTTATGGGGAGAAGGCAGGGACAGGGTACTGATAGTGGAAGGTCAGCATGATCTAAACGAATGGTGATGCTGGCTCAATGGGCCGAATGGTCAGCACCTATTATTCATGATATCAATAATCAAAAAAACCAGTGACAACTGTGATTAATTCCAAAATACAATGATCAAATCATAAAATGATTTATGGCATAGGAGGAGATCATTTGGCCTGTTGCCTGTTCTCAACCAGAACAGCTCTTACATTGAAATGATTGAAATTTTTTTTTCTGTCAATATATTTATCCAGTTCCCTCTTGGAAGAGCACAATAGAACTTGCCTACACCATATCCATAAGCTGTGTATTCCAGATTTAAAAAGTACCATGCAAAAGATAATTAATGTTGCCTTTTGGGTGTTTTAAGCAAAATTACAGTTTCTGACTGTACCTATACATTGAATATTTCCTTCCAATATTACTGTAATAGTCTTAACAGCCATTATTTCCATATTTGTCTCCAGGACTTGTTTCATTTGGATACTTCTATTGATTTGTAATTATTCAGGATCCATTGTATCTTCCACTTTCTAGTACAGATATGCACCGCTTAATGTCCATTTGGGCAATGTCTGACTGCAAATACGTCCATGGTCCCATAATTATTCCCTTTAATAGCTTTATTTGGATTTTCTCAAGAAGATGATGTTTCACTGACTTCAACTCAAAAGCAAATTTTATCTTTTACTTCTCTGATAGCTAAATGGGCAATTCTGATTAAATGGAAGGACAATACTCCAACACACTTTCAATGGTTAAATGATTTCATGTCCTACTTAAGTTTGGAAAGAATCAGATTGACTATTAAAGATGTAAAGAATAACTTTTTTAAGTTGTGGACCCATTTATGGATTATTATCATATAACAAAAGCATCAAGGTATTTGGATGCTCCAATGATGAGCTGTCTGTTTCCTGGTTGATGTCATAATTCAGTTACCCCAAGTAAATCCTCAGCAAAAGAGATTGCTAGCTTTAACAATAGGAAATTGCATACTGTATACCCAACTGGTCTGACTTCCCTGCTCTCTCCCCGCAGACCTCTATCAGTCCCAACTAATCCCAGTGCCCTGCACTCTCACCACTTCCCCGTGTCGGTCCCCACACTGATCCCACTGCCCCGCTCTCCCCACAGCCCCGCGTCGGTCCCCACACTGATCCCACTGCCCCACTCTCTCCCTACAGCCCCGTGTTGGTCCCCACACTGATCCCTACTTACAAATAAAAAGTTTACAGGTACACTACAATATCCCATAGCTCTGCTATGGATACAGTATAATATGGTCTCACGACATCCACATTGCATAACGCCCAATTTCACAGAACTTATCATGGACATTAAGTGGCACATACCTGTATTAGTAATACAGTGTTTTTAAACTTTATAATTGGGATAGTTCTGCATGATGCCAGCTCTGTCCTCCATCTTTCCTTCTCCTCCTCCCATCACTGCATATCAGCTATCTTTCTTACACAAAATCTGTGCAGTATAAATTCTAGTGTTTTGACACACACACTTTTAAACTTGGCTTTATTAAAGTTCACCATTCATGGGAAGATTTTATACCAACAATTTGAATGAAAAAAAAACTGTACAAATGAGTTTGTTCATTTGAGGGATTAAAATTGTATTTCTCTTTTCAGATGACATGAACTGGAATGCATTGGAATGGGACAGAGCTGCAGAAGAACTTACATGGGAGCGTGTATGTGGTCATATGGTCACTTTTTTCCCCAAGTTATTTATAGAAGTTAATTAATTTACTTTCATTCCAAAAATAAAAAATCTATTGCAGTAAAATTTCTTGTGGGTGGCTGGTAAGATTGTTTTTATTTAAAATTGTATTTTTTCTATGATACAACCACATCAAGACAGCACTGAATCTTGGTCAACCTTGAAGCATCTGGGTGGTTGTCTTTCTCTACATATCGAGCTGGGATTGTATTAAGATGTTTAGTAGACTTTCAGAAAATTAATTTCAAGCCTGCTTTTTATCTAACATTGATTTTCAACCTCCAAACATAACCTTCCCTACCCATGCATCCCTTGGTTCTCCATGTATCAAATAAATTATTCATTTCTGTTTTGAATGGCATCAGTCTCCATAGTCTTCAAGGATAGAAAACTCCAAATGTTAACCACATTAACATGGATGAAACCCCCATGAATAATTTTCTCCACATTTCAAACCTAAGTGGCTTCCCCTTATTTTGAACTTGTGTCCCAAGTTGTAGATTCATTAACCTGGGAAACACTATCCCTATATTTACCCATTTCAAACCCTCTAAGAATGATGAGCATTTCAATGTGACTTCTAATTTTTCTGAACTCTTAAGAGAACTAGCCTACTCAATCTCTTATATGACAGATTTTCCATCCCAAAACCAATCTGGTGTATCTGGCTTTATTGCCTTTGTAGCAAATACTGTATATTTCGGTGTATAAGTTGATCCCCTTTTTCAGCCTCATTTTAAGGGTTTGATCATATATTGGGTGTATGTCTACCCCCAAAACTCATTATGCCTGAGATGTTGGGCGTTTGTCAGCATATGAGTCGACCCCCAAAATTTGCAATGATTGAACTATTGGGCATTGGGTGGAGGTGATTGTTATCATGGAGCCTCCATCAAAGTGACAAAAGTATAAAGCGAGTTTTAAAATGTGATTGAAATGGCCAAAAAAACAACAACTGCGCTGCTACAAGAAAATTTGATATATATGAGAAGTTGGTAAGGGATTGGAGGAAGAAAGAAGCGACTTTAACAAAAATACCAAAAAGACCAGAGTTGGAAAATCACGTTGTAGAATAGGAATGTGAACAGAGGCAAGAGTGCTACATAGTCACTCAAAATAAAATGAGAACATTTGCACTGCAGTGGACAAAGTTGCAACCAGTCCTCAGTAAGGATTTTGAAGCTATTGTAGGCTGGTGCAATTATTTCAAAAACAGGAAAATATCTGGTACTACAGTACAACTCTGATAATCCAAAATGGTTGGGACTGGGCACACTTGTAACTGTGTTTATACAACAACAAACCACAAGGTAAGGCTTTTTAAGCATTAAAATAATGTTTAATTCTCACCAAAAAAATACTGGGCTCCGCCAATCACCGACACCTCCCTGCCCTGTTTATGCCAGGAGCTCGAAGGTCCCGCTCCTGCCCAGGAGCCCGAGGTCCGCTGTTGCTGCCATCGAGAGCCTGAGGTCTGCTGCTGCCACTGTTGGGAACCTGGGGTCCGCTCCTGGCGAGGCCGGGAGCCAGAGGACCCCGGTCAGGTCCGTTCCAAAAAAATTCAGATAAATGAGTATTTTGGAGAATCTGATTTCAGATAATGGGAATTGTACTGCATGACAAAAAAAACAACAAAAATTGTTCAGAAACTACCAAAAAATCTTGATCAAAGTTTATTATATGTAATCAGCAAAAACATCAGTGTGCGTTGGCAAATGTTGGAAACATGGATGAAACCCCCCGTGAATTTTGACATAGGCAATAGAGCAGTGTTACTTCTGTAAATCAGAAGTACAAGCCACTAAAGGATCAGGTCTACCGTGGTGTTATCATGCATGGCTGACTGGATGAAGTTATGTTTCATGGTAATCTTGAAATGCAAAATTAAACCCAAAATAAAATTCCAGCAGGTATTTTTGCGCATTTTCATGAAAAGGATGGATGAAAATAGTGTAAAACTGGATAGACAATGTGTGGAACAGGTGGTCAGACAGTTTGTGCAAGGAATGGAGTTTGCTGGTCTGGGATATGTTTCTTGGCTACTTATAGTAGATTACCACAAAACACGTGGCAGTTATCCCGAGTGGTTTAATGTCTCTATTGCAACCTCTCGATGTCTGTTTGAACAAGCCGTTTGAAGACCATGTGCCTGAGGAACGGAATACATGGATGAGAAGTGCAGAAAAGTTGTTTACAAAAGGCAGGGCAATCCGTGCTGCATTATTTGGTGTGCTGTGTGACTTCGTGCTCAAAGCATGGGACAAAGTGAAAGTGGAGACTATGGTGGCTCGCCCACGCAACAGGCAAACCGGCTCACGGAGTCATGGGCAAGTCAGCGGCAGATCTGACTGAGAGTTGATGTTGTAAAGGTCGTGGAATCCGCAAGCATCATCGGATTCCAAGGGATTTAAATGTGAGAGTTCTATTAAAGTCAGTTGGTTCAACTCACTTTCAACTCTCCGTGGTTCCTAGTGCGACGACAAGACTAATAAAATCATTTAAAAAGTGCGGTATCTCTTGTGCAATCAATGGCACGGAGGATGATTTATTGTGGAATACTGACAACAAAGCTGAAGCCACCTCATGAGATACAGACTAGGACCTGTATGATGACTGTTTAAACAGTGAGAGTATGGATGCGCTTACTGCCATCTTTGTCTCAGACGATGATAGAGATTTTGAAGGGTTCTAAACGTGTTTTCAATAAAAAATTTCAATTAAAATTTGTTGCAGTCAGGGTTTTTTTTTTGTTTTTCAACGATCGGCCTATACATCAGATTGGTTTTCAAGGGTTGACTTTTATGCCAAATTGGCATCCAGTAGTTTTGTGCTGAATTTAAGGGCTCAAAAGTATATCTGACATACAAGTCAACGCCATTTTTTGAGAGTTTCAAGATTCGTATGCTGAAATATACAGTATATCCTTTCTGAGAAAGACCATAGTTTTACCCCAGATATGATCTCAGCAATGCCTTACATTCCAGTGGTGATAAATGGATATTTAGCTGAACTATAAATTTAATAATTGAATAGATGGTTATACTTGAAAGTTGATGCCTGGCAGAAAAGATGCTATGTGGCAGCATTCATAGACATACAGTATGGTAACAGGCCATTTTGGACCACAAGCCCATGCTGCACAATTACACCCAATTAACCTACAACTCCTGGTACGTTTCGAATGGTGGGAGGAAAGTGGAGCCCTAGATGAAACCTATGCAGACATAGGAAGAACATACCAACTCCTTATAGTCAGCTTGGGATTTGAACCTCTGTTCCAATCGCTGGTGCTATAACAGCGTTGTGCTAAATGCTACGCTAACCATGTCACTCCAATTAACAATGCATGAACATAAACTGATTTTTAAATTGATAATGGATAATTGTTTATTTAAGAGACTAATGTCATGAGGTTTATACTTGAATAACTATTTGTAGATCCAATTAGTACCTTTTTAAGTTAAATAGAGAATTCATAGGTCAAAGTGTGCAATGTAATTTCAGCTTTAATTATGTAATTTTAATTTATGCAAATTCAAAGTGCTTTAATGTATTGAGTAGTTCATTTTTGCTTATGTGCAAATAATTGGATAATTATTTTATGAAAGAGGTATGCAAATTCAAAATTGGCAGCTGATAAGATGGATGTTTAAACTTATCCTTGTCTGTTTTATAGATGCTTGGATTGGATGGTTCACTTGTATTTTTGGTAAGTTTAAAAATAAATTTTTTAAACTTATAGCTAAAATGAGTACAGTCTATTTTTTATCACATTTTGTGGACAGTTCATCTTTTAAATGAGAGAGTTAGTTAAAAGGATGTGTGCATGCAATTTAGTTGCTTGTTAATGTCATTCAGTAATGAACCTTTTATATTTGGATTTTATTCTTGAGCGTGTGTAAAAAATATTTTTAAATCTTTTATGGAAGTAAAGGTGATTGTTTTTAACTGATTTTTATTTTTCTGGTAGGAACATGTCTTTTGGGTAGTTTCTTTAAATACGCTTTTTATTCTTGTGTTTGGTAAGTACCTCATAAACTTAATAAAAAATCTTAACTGTCGTTCCATAATGTGCATATTTTAATGGCTAAATTCACATACAATGTTTTAATGTTGGTGTTTGTAGAACCCCCAACAACATCATTCTTTCAGAATTGAATGAATGCTTTCAAGAACAGTGGGATTTTGTAGAGCAATTATGGATTGCACTGAAGACCACTCCTTGCAAGATCCTGACTGCTTTGTCACTTGTGGCTGGGCTATCCTTAAGTTGATGTCCATATTCCTGAAATGAAATGATTGAAACATTTCACTTCTGTGGCAGTTAACTTATTAAGCCATTCCAATAGCAAGGTCAGGAATGTATCATGGGCAAATGAGAACCATTTCACCTTTATCAGAAAGTTTCTAGATGCTGTGATTGTAGTTTACTCAAAAATTCTGAAGAAAGCGTTTCTAATGTTCCAAAGATAAAGATACAGAACCGGTGTTATGCGCCTGAGCCCTTTGTCAAGTTATGAATAAAAAGCAGGCGGACATCTAAATAAAATGGCAGGAGGCAGTGCATAGGTCCACAGATTATGGATGGGAAGGCATAGGGGAGGGATAGCTCTGAATGGAGAGGTAAGGGGGTAAACTGCTGGAGAAAAGACAAAGGGATGGAGAAGAGAGGGAGACAGGGGTGTGGCCCAACAGAAACCGGAAACAGCCTTCTCTACCTGGCAGAACTTGTTCTACCCTCAGTAACCTTCTTTGGCTCATCCCACTTTCTCTGTCAAAAGTGTAGCCATGGATACTTGCATGGTTCCCAGCTATGCCTTCCTTTTTGTCGGCTATATGGAGTAATCCATGCTGCACCCCGACTTAAGCAAGGCTCTTCAACTCTTCCTTCCTCTGCTCCATTGATGATTACATTGGCGTGGTCTCATGCACCAATGATGAGCTTGTCAGCTTTATCCATTTTGCTGCTAACTTTCACCCTGATCTCAAATTCACATGGTCCATCTTTGGCAACACTCCCCTTTTTCGATCTCTCTGTCTCCATCTCAGGAAACAAACTTTCTACAGATGTTCTCCACAAACCCACCAACTTCACAGTTACCTCAACTACACTTCTTTACACCCTGTCCATTGTAAGGATTCTATTCCTTTCTCTCAATTCCTCCATCTCCGTTGTATCTGCTCCTAGGGGATGAGGTCTTCCATTGCAGATCATCTGAGATGTCCTCCTCCTTCAAAGAATGTTGCTTCCTCTCTATCACCATCAACTTGGCCCTTATCCACATTTCCTGCACATCTGTCCTGGCCCCCTCTCCCCCTAGATGCAACAAGAACAAGATTCCTCTTGCATCTGTGCGCCTCTGCATCCAACATATTATCCTCTGCAATTTCTGTCACCTACATGATCCCCTCTCTGTCTTCTGCAGGACTGCTCCCTCTGTTGTCCACTCATCCCTTCCCACTAATTGGTACCTACCCCTTTGACTGCAGAGAGTGCCACATATGCCCACACCACATCCCTCACCACCATTTGGGAAGCAGCACTTCATTTATTAATCTGGAGGGGTCCTGTACTGTATCTGGTGGTCCGTTGTGGCCTCCTCTACATTAGAGAGACAAGTCGTAGACGGGAGATCATTTCTTGGAGCACCTTTGCTCTGTCCGCAGTAATGGCAGGGATCTCACAATGGTCAACTGTTTCAATTCTGCTCTCTGCTCCTGTCCCGACATGGTTTCATACACTGCCAGACGAGGTCACTCGCAATTTGGAGGAACAACACCTAGTTTTCCATCTGCGCACACTCCCACCTGGATGGTATTAACATCAGTTTCTCCAGTTTCTGTTGGGCCACTCCTGCCTCTCTTCCCCATCCCTCTGCCTCATTTTCTCCAGCTCCCTACCCCTTGGCTATGAGCCCCTTGTGGAGGGAACATCATGCAGAGATGTTGACACTGACAAAATGGGCAAACAGCCTGTTTTGGAGTGGTGACTGGACCTAGTTGGTTGTGCTCAGCGAGATGCATTGTTTGGAAGCTAAGCTAAAACCTTGACTGTCATCAAGGATGCTAACGGTAGTTAATGATAAGTTTTTCGTACAATTAGACAAAACTAAAGCTTTAAGAAAAATGTGATGTAGTTTAAGATGTAGTTTGCCAAGTTTTTGATTTAATTATATAATTGTAGCTGACTGCTAAAAGAAACACGCACACACACACGCACACACACACACACACACACACACACACACACACACACACACACACACACACACACACACACACACACACACACACACACACACAGAGTGTGCCAGGTCAAACTCACTTTATTAGGGCTGGAAAGGCTGCTTTTATACTGTTCAAGTTCCCGCAGTTTTTGCTGATTTACTGAGTCATCCATATGAATAGCAATAGCGGGTGGGAACGTCCAGGCATCTGAATGCCCTTCTTCCCCAGCCTGTTTCTGCTGAGTTAGCTGGGCAGCTTGACCAACGCCATTTTAGGGCTATTGGTCTGATGCTTCCCCAGCTTCTACCCCCACTGGTTCGTTGTCCTGGGAGTTGCTTTAGTGATCTCTGTCCACATCCGCTGCCGCATGATGTGCCGTGCCGATCTCTGCAATTGCGGGCCGCCACATAATCATCATTTCTGTAAAAGTTTGTTTGTCCCTCTGTATAAAAATAAGTGCTGGTGGAGGTAGATTTGAATTCTGATTGCAGTGAAGGATGTTGCAGAATCTCCATGTTATGTTTATAAACTCTTAAAGCGAATCTCAAAGTCCATGTCTGAGTTAATTTCCACGGCATTCCCTTTCCTGTGAAGCAGTCATTTAGTTGGTTTCTTCCATACTTTTCTCTTACCGATGACATAAAAAGCAGAATTTTTTAAAATAATTTCAGTCCATGCCCCCCCCCCCCCCAAATATGCTGTGTGGCCCATGGGATTGGGGTGTGTGGGTGTAAGGCACCTGTTGACTTAAAGCATTGCAGAGTACAACGATAACAGTCAACAAATGGAAAGCCGAGAGCTCACCACTCACTTTGACAACTGTGGAATGCCTGACCCCATTGCCCCCCCTAGACTGTCACGATAAAATTATTTTGACAATGACATAAGTTAATTAAATTTTACAATGAAATACTAAGAGCAAACACACTTCTAAATAATTAAAATACTGTATTAAAACCATTTTTTAAAATAATGTAAATGTTTTCTTCCCAAGACCTAAATCCCCGTGAAACTCGTGTGAATGCTGATCCTGTGCCACATATAGCATCATCCAGGGTTGAAGAGCAGATACCCCAAATGGGTGCTGGAGAAACATACCACCCTAACTAATGGTAGAATTGTGACCTGTATGCTTAATAATGTAGTCCACCTTTTGTCCTACCTGTGGTCCATGTGGAATTCAGTTTCTTTTGCAGGTGAACTATTCCAGGAACATCGTGCATTTTATTGTGCATTTTGTCCAATTAGATCAAATAGAAATGTAAATAATTACCTGTATTAGGATAGATACAGAGCGAACATTGCCCCAAGTGAGGAATTTAGGACCAGGGTCATAGTTCAAAACAAAGGGAGGCTATTTAGGTTTGAAATGAGAAATTGCATCAGAGGGTGGTGAATCTTTTGAATTCTTTACCCTGGAGAGGTGAGGAGACTCCATCGCTGAAAACTTTCAGAACAGATGGGAAGATTCTTAAAAATATATTGAGGAAATGAAAGGATGTGGGAATCGGCAAAGTTAAGATTGAGGCTGAAGATGAACCACAATCTTTGTTTGATGAAAAGCAAGTTAGAGAAGCAAATGATATATTCCTGCCTTTTGCATATTTACAATGAAACACTAACTTTCTGCAGATTTGTTTAACTGTGATTATCATCAATCAAAACCAGGTCTGATTTTAATTTGCAGTTGGAATGTGGCATATAAATTCAGAAATAAAATTGGGGGCTGATATTTTCCCACAACTTCATTGAGAGCTGATGGTCCAATTACTTGCTTATACTGTTTTATTTCAAATAAGCTAACTTGCTGCAGATTGCATCACAAACCTTTTGGATATTTAAACACATAGTTACATTTTAATTAGAACATGCAGAAATTACCACACATTTTACACATTATCCCCTCATTTCAGTGCATCATAATGTTTGGGACATTTGGCTTCACAGACATTTATAAGTACTCAGGTATGTTTAATTGTTCATTTGTGCATGTATAAGAGAGCTAGGCTTTTGAGCTAGGCTTCTAAGCTTTTGATCACCTTTGGAGCCTGTAGATGCCATTTTTCAACATGAGGACTAGAGTTGTGCCAATGAAGACGAAAGAAGCCGTTATGAAGCTGAAAGACAATAATAAAATATTAAGACATCGCCCAAACCTTAGGATTACCAAAATCAACAGTTTTGATCATCATCATTAAGAAGAAAGAGGGTACTGTTGAGCTCAGTAATTGCAAAGGGACTGGTATTCCAAGGAAGATTCCCACTGCTGATGACCGAAGAATTCTCATCATAATAAAGACAAAGCCCCAAATGTATGACTGACAGATCAGAAACACTCTTCAGGAGGCAGGTGTGGATATGCCCATGAGTACTGTCCACAGAAGACTTCATGAACAGGGAATACAGAGGCTACACTGCAAGATGCAAACCATGGCAAAGGTGGTATGCTTTTGATCTTGGGCAGGTCCTTTATGCCTCCATCCTTTACTCTTGCCATCACTCTGATCTTGGACTCTTTTAAATACTTAGCAAACTATAATCTGACCTTCCTTTCTGTGGCTAACTATGCTTTGCATCTTGCAGCATAGCCTCTTTATTTCTGTTCATGAAGTCTTTTGCAGACAGTAGTCATTGAGACATCCACACCTATTTCCTGAAGAGTGTTACTGATCTGTCAGACATGTGTTTGGGGATTTTTCTTCATTAAGATGAGAATTCGTCTGTCGTCAGCAGGGAGGTCTTCCTTGGAATATTAGACCCTTGATGATTACTGAGCTCACCAGGACTCTCTTAATGATGTTCCAAACTGGTAATTTTGGTAATCCTGAGATTTGGGTGATGTTTCGTACTGTTTTATTGTTTTTCAGCCTTATAATGTATTATTTGACCTTCATTAGCACAACTCTGGTCCTCATGTTGAAAAATGGCAACTACTGACTCCAAAGGTGATGAAAAGTTTGGAAGCAAGCCCAACTCTTATACCTACACCAATGAAGCAATTAAACATACCTGAGTTCTCACAAACACCTGTGAAGCCAAATGTCCCAAAAATTATGGTGTCCTGAAGTGAGGGGACTATGTATAAAAAAAGTGCTGTAATTTCTACATGGCCAAACCAAAATGTGTACAAATAACCTTGAATGTACACTTTAATCACATGTGAATTGTTTGATTACAAATGTAAAACTGTGTAGCACAGTGGCAAATAAATGAAAAACGTGTCTTTGTCCCAAACATTATAGAGAGGACTGTATATGAAAAAATTGTATTCTATATTCAGCTTGCATTATTAAAATATAAAGGGATTCCTTCTGGGATATGGTTTCTATTGTGGTTTTATTATTACATGACAATAAATTGAATCTTGAATCTATGTTGTGTTGATAAACAGAGCTGAATTGTATCAAATTGTATGAAACCAACAGGAGAAATGTATTCATTCAAAAATCTTTGATTTGTTTTTCATTGTGAGAGCCGAACGCCTGCTAACCTTCCGTCATTCCTCTTTCCTTTTTTCAATGCTTGACTTGGTTTACTTTTTTTTAAATCTTGTATTTTGTGATGTTTTAATGTTACAACTTTGGAACAAGATTAGCGGGAATGTACAAACTTCAGTACCTTATTCTGTAACATTTACTTTTGTACATTTCAGCATTCTGTCCTTACCATATCGGGCACTTTTCTGTGGTTGGTTTGGGTTTTGAGGAGTATGTAAGTACCAATGATACATAGTGTGTGTCCTTGGAGAAGACTTTATTTGAAGTTAGACTAAATACAGGTTGTACCTCTCTTATCCAGCGCTCTGTGTCCAGCAGTTCCTGTAGACCGGCACGTTTGAATTCTTCGCTGTTACTACAAACTCCTTTCAGCCATCGGGGGACTTGAGCCCCAGTCCTGATCATTGGTGGTGTAAAAGCGTTGCGCTAACCGCTACGCTAACTCTGCAGCCCCACAGTATTATTTCCTGATTTAAGCTTTGTTCTATGTTTGATATGTAAACAAAGGGGGTCAAATTCTATTTTCCGGCATTTTCTGTGGACTGGCAATGGCCAGGTCCCAATGTCGCCGGATTGAAGGAGTTCAACCTGTATTGAGAAATTAGCAGCATGGTGGTGTATTTGTACATTTGGCTATACAAACTGAATTGTGTTTTTACTTTAGCATTATATACCACACTAATCATTGCCTCCCAATTATATATATTTTTGAGGTTAATTTTGATTTTTAAGAAAAATACCTGAATTTATACATTTAAATTTAGACAGTAAGCATGGTAATAGGCCATTTCAGCCCACAAGTCCATCCCACTCAATTTACACCCAATGAAACTACACTCCCCCCCCCCCCCCCTCCCCAGTACATTTCGAACAGTGTGAGGAAACCAGAGCCCCCAGGGAAAACCCACATAGACACAGGGAAAATGTACAAACTCCTTACAGACAGTGTGGATCAGAACCCAACCAGGCCGCCATCAATTTTGAGTCTGATAATGTATTTTTGAAAATGCATTTATTTTCCAAAAGCAAAATATTGTAGATGCTGTAAATCTCAGGCAAAGAGGGGTAATATCCTTGAGGGTGGAATAAGATGTCAGTGTTCTCTCAATTTCCCAGCTAATTCAAAGGAAAACTATATGATAGTGTGCCTTTACCATAATGAATATTGTTCGTTGCAATTTTTGAAAGTGGAGTGCAGGAGTGGTTAAAAAAAAGTCTTATTTGAATTTTTTAATTTACTGATGAGATATGCTTATCAGTGGCTAAGAAAAAAATTATTGCTACCCCTACTTTCACTTTTGACTTCCAACATTACTTATTTTAATAAATTAATTGATTTTAATGTTTGTCTAATTTATATTAATTTCACTGTAATTGTATGCATGTTTTAAAGGGAATAATGTAATTGTATATGATCAGAACAAATTGATCTGTGTTGCTTTGTGGCAATGAAATGCCTGGCCTTTTTATTTTGAAATAAAAATTCAGCATGTTAGTCTGGCATGTTTAAGATTTTAATGCTGTACTGGAGTTTTTCCAGTCTTATTGATGTTAATGCACCAATGCAATTTAATATTAATTTTTTAAAAAGGTGTTGGACAGTAAGATTTCATTGTTCGGTTAAGTTTAAAGAAATGGTGGCTGTTGAATCTCAGTCCAAAATCCAGACCTATCTTTCTCCACAATTAATTTGAAACTAATGGCATGATGGTCACTGGACCCAAAATGTTCCCCTACAAGTACTAATGTCACCTGTCCTATCTCATTCCCTAAAGGGAGATCCAGATCCAGTATTGACCTCTCTCTCTAGTTGGTACCTCTGAATATTGATTTTAAAAATTTCCCTGAACACATTTCACAAACTCCAAGTGATCCAGCCCTTCTACAGTATAGAAGTCCTAGTCAATATGTGGAAAATAAAAATCTCCTATTGTCTGCTATCCTCCAATTCTTACTGACTATTGGGTGGTCTATAATACAACCTCATGAGAGTGGTCATACCTTTCCCATTCCTCAGCTCCACACATAAAGCCCCTGGCCTGTCCTTGTCTGAGCACCGTTAAGTGATATTTTTCCTGACGAGCAATGCCACTCCTCCCCCTTTCTTCCCCCTTTGCCCTGCTCAATTGCATCTGAAACAATGGAAGCTCAGAACTGCCAGTCCTACCTTCCTGCAGCCAAGTCTTACTAATGGCCATACTGTCATAATTTCACGTGCCAATCCATGTTCTAAGTTCGTCTGTTTTTCCTATATTACATGCATTGAAATAGATGCACCTGAGAAAATTTCCACCATGTACAACCCTTGACTTTTGATTAATGAAATGTCTACCAAAATATCTCCTACAGATAAGGATCTCAAAATTAAATTAGAATTGAAGAAAAATGTGTTTAGTGTTTAAAGATAATTAATGTATCAAACAATAATTAATTAGTTAAATGCATAAACAACTCAGTTATGGTAAACTCATGCACTCTATCGATCTTTTTTTCAGGTACAAGCCTCACAGTTTGAAGGCCTGATAACAACTATAGTGGGCTACGTGTTACTGGCTATGACTTTAATAATCTGTCATGTATCCTTTTTGCCTCACTTAAAAATAGAATTTACTTTCAGTGTTCTAAGTAGCACACATTTTTCATGAGTTGCTGTATAAAGATGGTTGCCAATGTTGTGGTGCTTAAGGTCCATTTCCTGAGCTAACAAATTGAACATCTCAACAGTCATCAATTGGTTGAGGGCATTGGGGATTTTAAAATTATTTTTCAGAATCAGGGTATGGGCAACAGGGCCAGCATTTATTACCCATCCATAATTGCCCTTGAGAAGGTGATTGTGAGCTGCCACCTTAAACTACTCCAACACTTCTACTGTGCTGTTTCAGAACAATGTACTGTATTTCCAAGTCAAGATGGTGTACAATCTGTCGGGGGGGGGGGAAGAGGGGAAATGGCGGTAATGAGGTTCCCATGTATCTATTGCCACTGGTAGAGGTCTCCAGCTTCGGTGATAATGTTGAGTTTATTTTGAGTGTTGTGGAGTTGAATCTCATCCAGGCAAGTGAAGAGGTGTGATTGGTTGAGCAGCACTGATTTACAGTTTGACAACTGAGTCGCTGAGTCGTTGTCTTTGCTTTCAGCCCTTGCTTAATGATCATTTTGTGAGCTTGTGATGAAATGCAAATGTGGTTCAAGGTGATCAGAAACCATATCTGTGAGATGGACTTCCCTCTCCAATTTTACATGGATACACACACGTGCCCTACTCCCCCCCCCCAATAGAATCATGTCACATGCCACCTGAAGCATTCGACCTCCCCCAGAGTAAGATAAAATCTGAAGGGAGCTCTTCAAGTTGTATTATTGTTTCGTCCTCATTTTGCCAGGGGTTACTCAACTTGCTTGAGCACTTCCAGAATTCCATACCCACATTTCCATGTATCTCGCCTATATTTTTTTAGCAAATATGTCCAAACTACCCACTCTTGCTGATCAAAGGATCAAAAATCAAATGATTTTTCTAGGGAACACCAATTATCAAATGTTGTATTGGCTGTTTCAGAGCAGGATTCACTCTGGCCTGCTAACATCACAGCATTCTCTTGCCTAAGGCCTGTTGTCACACAATCCCTCACTACTGAGGATCTGGCTGTTTAAAATAGGTATTTATACTTGCATTTAGATGTGTGAACCTCAACGATTCCCATCTCTGAAATTCATTAGATGATCATTAGGTCACCTGCCTGCAATGCTTAGTTTAATGGCTTCAGCTGTTGCCCACCAACATTTTTTAAGTTGTGGTTGATCATGGTTATCAAACCAGTAGGAATGATGTTCTAATGAGAGTATTTAAGGCAGAGATTGATGGTCTTCAGCATCTATAGGAGACAAAGATATGTTGCCGATGTTTCAGGCCTGAGTCTTTCTTCGAGGAATAAAAATCAGAAAAGGTAGAAACAGGATATATCAAAGAGTTTCAAAATTCAAACAATGAGGGAGGAATCCAGACCAACAAAAGGTGTTAATTGAATGTGATAAGGGACTAGGTAGAATTTATCATGTCTGTTCAAAAGGAGACAATGGGGGAAGAAGGGTGGAAGGTGTTTTTTTAACGAAAGACAGACATTGATATTGATACCATCCAGTTGGAGAGTGGCCAGTCAGAAGATGAGATGTTGTTCCTCCAATTTATGGGTGGTCTCAGTCTGGCAGTACATGAGACCATGGACAGACATGTCGACAAGGGAATGGGATGGAGAATTGAAATAGGTGGCCACAAAGAGATCCACGCTATTGTGGGGGACAGAGCCAAGGTGATCAACAAAGTGATCTCCCAGTCTACGTCCATTCTCTCCAGTGTAGAGGAAACCACAGAGGGAGCATTGGATGCAGTAGATGACTACTGCAGATTCACAAGTGAAATGTTGTTTTACTTGGAAGGACTGTTTGGGGCCCCGAATAGTGCTGAGGGAGAAGGTATGGGCGCAAGTGGGGCATCTCCTGTGGTCATGGGTTGGTCCTGACAGGACGATTGGTGGGGAGGGAGGACAGGACAAGGGAGTCACAGAGGGACTCTGTCACAGAGGGTCCCTGCGAAAGGTGGACAGGGGAATAATGTCTAGTGGTGGTGTCTAGTGGCGGAAATGGCGGTGGGGAATGTGTTGGATGCGGAGGCTGGAGGGGTGATAGGTGAGGACAAGAGGAATCCTGTCCTTGTTGTGCATGGGGGTGGAGGGGGCCAGGACAGATGTGCAGGTAATGGAGGATATGCAGATGAGTGCGGAGTTGATGGTGGGAGAGGGAAAGCTACGTTGTTTGAAGAAGGAGGACATCTCTGATAATATGGCATGAATGTCCTCATCCTGGGTGCAGATGAGATGGAGGAATTGAGAGAATGGAATCCTTGCAGGGGACGGGGTGGGAAGAGAGGTGGTCGAGGTAACTGTTGGCGTTGATGTCTGTTGAGAGTTTGTCTCCTGAGATGGAGACAGAGATTGAGGAAATGGAGTGTTGCTAGAGATTGGTTAAGTGAATTTGAGGTCGGGGTGGAAGTTGGGAGCAAAGTGGATGAAATCAAAGAGCTCATTATGGGTACACGGGGCAGCACCAAAGTAGCCATTGATGTAGCGGAGGAAGAGCTGAGGGCCCTTGTCTATGTAGGTTTGTAGCATGGATTGCTCCATGGCATAGCTGGGGACCATGTGGGTAACTTTTCATATCCTATTAACACCTTTAGTTGTTCTGGATTCCTCCCCCATTGTTTGAATTCTGAGACTTTCTGATATATCCTGTTTCTGCCTTTTCTGATATTTTTTTTCCCTTGAAGAAGGGCTCAGGCCCAAAACATTGACAATATATCTTTGTCTCCTATAGATGCTAAAAGACCAGCTGAGTTCCTCCAGCATTTCATTGTGTTTACTACAATCACAACATCTGGAGCCAATCATATTTTACAGAGATTGATACGTTCATGATTAGCCAGGGCATCAAAGGTTATAGGGAAAAGGCGGGCAGTGGGACTGTTGGTAAATGATTCAGTTCATGATTAAATGGTGAGACAGGCTCAGTGGGCTGAATAGCCTATTTATGCTCCTATGTCTAATGGTCTAATCCACTGTACTGTATTTGGGAGATAAATTGGTAAAATTAGAGTAGGTTACATACATACACACACTTTAAAACAGATCTTATTTGAAATAAAGAATTCATATTCAGTGAATTTACAGAAAGTATGGAGAATGCTATGCACATTTCAAAAGTAGGTGCAAATTAAAATGATGTCATGAAATGAATGGACTGGAGACACTCTGGCTGTTGAAAGCTCTTTGCAAGGGTTTTGACTGAGTGCACAGAAAGGTCACTCCTGGGTTTTTGTTTACCTCAAGACAACAGCTTGACCAAGAAGACTAACTTCTATTGTTTGATGGAGAAGGTCAGGGGTTTTGCAAGTGAGAGAGTCACATGTGCTTTCTGGCAGTTGAGAGAGAGAGCGAGAGAGAGAGAGCGAGAGAGAGAGACAGTGACAGCTGAAACAAGCAGGAGAAGCTGGTTGGAACTGAAACAAACTCCAGAGCAGTAGATGTCTGGAAGTGCTATCTGTCTGATGTTTCTCTTGGAATAAGTGGAACAGAAAGGAACTCTGTAGTAGCCTGAAAGAAAGAGGTTATTATCTGGAGAACCCTGATGGGGCAAGTTTCATCAGCAAGACATTGAGGTGACGAATTGTACCTCAGTTGAGGAAATCCTGGAACAACAAATCTCTCTCTGCAAACCCTATAAGAACCTTCCTGAGCGATAAACATTTACCTTTCGAGCACCAAAGCCTGGTGAACTTTATACATGTTAAATTCTGTGCACAGTATAAGAATTGCCTGCAACCAGAGAACTTGGAAGAATGAGAAGTGAGATTAAACTGTGAAGCAAAGAACTTTTCTTAAATTTACTCACATGCACATGCACTTAGAATTAGATGGGGGTTAAGTTGGGTTAGTTAAGTTAATAGTGATAAGTTTAAGTTTTTTTCTATTTTAAATGTTTAAAGATAATTAAAAACAACTTTTGTTTAAGTAACTACTTGGTGAATGTCTATTGCTGCTGAGTTTTGGGGACCTTAGGGCTCGTAACAGTACTTAGAATTGTCTCCTGCCTTTCCAATTGCCATGGATAAATAATATTTGCATTATGAAATATTTGGTAGTTTTTCTTAACTTAACACAGGGGTTGGCTGCACTGGTAAAATTTCAGAGGTCCCGGCGTTTATTGGGAGTCTGCTACATTGTTGTTAAGGTATTGTTGCATTGGTTTAAAGATTGAACATTTGTAATTTTACATGTGAAATTAAGTTAAATTAATGTATTATCAAAATAGGCAGATTACCACCATAAATTTCTGAAAGTACTTTGTCAACATACTGTGAATTTGCTTTGAAAATTGGTTATAATGGCTTTTTCCCCACAGAATTTGTTTGCCTTGATGAGGGTTATTTGGTTAAACTTAAAATTGTAATTGACAGTATGACAAACGAGATTTAGCCTAGGTGGCAATGATAAAACATTATTTTAACTTTAGAATATATGCTGACATTTTATCCTGGAAGAAGGTTACATCTGGAATAATTTTGATGAGAATGCTGAGTGGATGTCCGGCTACAGGCTTCCAAATGAACAGTGATAATCTGGAGACCTCTCTGATACTCTTCCCAGATTCTCCGTGAATGATGACTCTAGTCTTCCTATATCATCTCCTTGTATATGAGATTAAGAATTCAATCGATGTCAATCTTTTGTTTTTTTTATATCCTGCTACATTGTACACGTACACGATCCTTTAACTGGACATCTAAAATCCAGCAAGTGGGGACCGGAGGATGGGGGAGGCGGCCGAGTGACCGGCAGTTTGGGGAGGTGGCCGAAGGACCAGCGGCCGAGGGACTGGTAGCTGGGAGAGGCAGCCAAGTGACCAGCAGTTTGGGGATGTGGCCGGGGGAGGCAGCCGAGGGACTGGCGGTTGGGGGAGGCGGCCGAGGGACCAGCGGTTGGGGGAGGCGGCCGAGGGACCGGCGGTTGGGGGAGGCGGCCGAGGGACCGGCGGTTGGGGGAGGCGGCCGAGGGACCGGCGGTTGGGGGAGGCGGCCGAGGGACCGGCGGTTGGGGGAGGCGGCCGAGGGACCGGCGGTTGGGGGAGGTGGCCGAGGGACTGGAAGGGGGTGGGGTTGGATACGGCAGCACAATTCGGGTGGGCTTTTCGTAATCTGGAACGCACTGTCCCCCAAGGGTTCCGGATAAAGGATTGTGTACCTGTATTTAGATACTCATTTGGCAACAGCAATATAATTCATAGTACAGTAACTAGATGAACAATAATTGCAAGTGTATTTTAAAATTAGCAGAGATTTCTCGTTGAAGATTCGTAAAGCAAAGTATTTTCTTCTAGGTATCATTACTGGTGGTTGTGGAAATTGGCGTATTCCCTCTTATATGTGGCTGGTGGCTTGATATATGTTCACTGGTGAGTGGTTTCCAATAGTGGGATTACCGAGTGATTTAAATATGTTATGGAGCAGAACTCTGTCTTAGCTAAGAGGCTGTTTGGGACTTTGACAATTATTCTTATTTTCAAAAGCTTTGAAAATGCAAAAGATTGGGGAAGAAATTAAGTACTCATTGTCATTTAGATTGGATTAGAATTGTATATGCTGATATTTATAATAAGATATTGTAAACTATATAAATATTTAAGGTTTTAACAGTGTAGATATTTAGTGAGATTGTCCCCAGTTTAGAAATTCAAGAAGTGTGGTTATTCAGAACTGCAAAAAGGTTGGGGGATGTGGGGGAGGAGGGGAGTTGGTGGAATCTCTTTGATTTATTTTCTTCAGAATGCTTTGGAAACTCGATTATTAAGTATCGCCTATTGATATTTCTACTTTGGTATCTAGGAAATGTTTGATGCTACTTTGAAAGACCGAGAACTGAGTTTTCAGTCTGCTCCTGGAACCACGATGTTTCTACACTGGCTGGTGGGGATGGTCTACGTCTTCTACTTTGCATCTTTCATTCTTTTATTAAGAGAGGTGAGGTCATCTAAAATTAGATTCTAGTAGAACTGAGAATTTCTTACAATATCTTACATTATTGGTCCTTGGAGATAGTTTGAGAATATCTTCCTCATGGGAGTTACCCTCTCGCACATCACAATCTTGATTCAATGTCAGATATATTTTTCTGTTTATCTAAGAAAATGTTGAAATTTGTATTTCTCAATGTATTCTTAAAATATAATCTCTAATGCAAAGTGATATTTCTCTTGTACATTTGGGTACCCCAGAAGTCAATTGTTTTGTTTGATGCAGAACAATCTGCTAAAAAAAATACAATTTTACTGATACAGTAGATCTCTATCGAATTTGTGCCTTGTTTTAATCTTTATTTGTTTTGGTTAGTTTTTAAAACTTTTATTTTTTTTAGGTATTGAGACCTGGAGTCTTATGGTTTTTAAGAAATTTGAATGATCCAGACTTCAACCCAGTGCAGGAGATGATCCATTTACCCATATACAGGCATTTCAGGCGCTTCATATTATCTGTGGTAAGTACAATATCAGTGAGGTGCAAACCACACTCTCAAAACAGCCATTCAGGTAATGGAAATGTACCCTAACATGTTCATAAACCACTACTCCAAAATTTGAGAAATAGACTAAAATGTGGTCTTAAGGAATTTGTGAGGGGAGAAGCTAAATAATGTAGAATGCAAAAGAAACAAATTCTGTCAACTTTTATTTTCCGTCAGCACTTCCATATGATGCCACTTCACTGATGGGTTGGCAGTGATGGCTGAGTTTTTCCTATACCAGAGGGCACATGAACCAGAGGCCTCAGAGTACAACTATTTGTGAAGAGCCACAGTAGATCTGGCTAAATCCTTGTATTTAAAACAAAAATGGTACTGGCAATCAACAGTAACTATCTGTGGCCTGCAGAAACTTCCACTACCTTTCCTTTTAAATATTCACCTCATGACTTTTCACTGTAATCTACAGCCTTTACTCCACTTCCACTAAGGAATAACACTTGAATTCACGATTCTTCTGAGCTGCTTCTACGCAACTTTTCTCCTATAAACCCTGATCTTCTCATTAACCCCACTTCAAAGATCCCTTTTATTGTCACATAGTAATACATTAAAATATAGTATTGATGTGTACTTTAACTTCAAGTCAATTTAATTGTCATCTGATTGTATAAGGACAACCCAACAAAACAGCATTCTCCAGTCCTTGGAGCAAAACAATGTAAACACACAACCAGACTTAACACATATACATACAAACAATACCTATGCAGGACAAGTATTCATGTACAGGTACATGATCCTTTATCCGGACATCTAAAATCCGAAAAGCTCCAAAATCCGGCAAGTGGGGAGAGAGGCGGCAGTGCGAGTCGGGCGGGTGAGGGTGGGGGGGGAGAGACCGGCAACTCAAGTCAGGCGGCCAGGAGACCGGCAGCGCGAGTCAGGCGGCCAGGAGACCGGCAGCGCGAGTCGGGCGGCCAGGAGACCGAGTCGGGCAGCTGAGAGACAGGCCAGCAACTGGAAGGGGGTGGGGATGGATACGGCAGCATAATTCGGGTGGGCTTAAATCCGGAAAAATCCAAAATTTGGAACACACTGTCCCCCAATGGTTCCAGATAAAGGATCGTGTACCTTTACACAAATGAATAGTATTTCATGACTATGACGGTCTCAGATGGTTAGTGTGAGCAGTTCCTTTGGTCGTTCAGCATTCCCACTGCCCTTGGGAAGAAGCTGTTCCTCAGCCTGGTGGTGCTGGCTCTGGTACTCATGTATCTCTTTCCCGACGGGAGCAGCTAAAGGTGGAGGGGGAGGTGGGGGGAGAGGAAGAGCTCCTCAATGACTTAGCGCACCCTTCTTCAGACAACGATCCCATAGATCACATTGATTGGGGGGGAGGGGGGAGGAGACTCCAGTAAACCTCTCTGCAACTCTTTTGGTCCTGTGGATTGACCTCTGATTCATTTCTCCACTGCAACTTTTTGTCTACCGTGAGGCAAACAAGGAATCGCTATGGTTATAAGAAATACCAGTTGCCCCAACCAATAAGGGAAAAATTAGCAAAAGAGAGTTCTTTCAGAAATTCACCTCCAGTGCATCTACAGCCACTCAGACTCCAGTTCAAACCATCGACAACTTGACCTCCAGAACCTAACCTCCAATATGATTCTTTCACCCTGCATGTCCCAGAAAATTCCTTGGATTGGAGAAGAGTGATAAATTAAGGACTTGACTGTGACTGCAAAGTCAATGGTGACATCCTAACCAGATCTTAATGCTGCCCCGTACTAAGTGACTAAAAATTAAAGCTGCCTTGCCCATCCCTGAATAATGTTGGGCTCAGCTGTTAAATAACCACAGGGACTCACTTTTATCTCACAGGTAAAATGGCTTAATATGAGTCAAAAAAAATTCGGCAAGGACACAACATGGGATTCAATTTGAAAACTGCTTTCACATTATGTGTGTATGCAGACGCACACATACCATGTGAGGGTGGGCTGTACTCATGAAATTGGACATCATAGTATTTAAGACTTTAAGACATAGTATTTAAATATTTAAGAATCTAGGACTTTGAATTCTTGGAGAAAAGCAGTGAATATTTTTGGTTTTATTATATTTTTTCATGGCATGTGGTGAAAACATGACTATCATAAATGTACATTCTGGTCATTTTCAAAGCTTCATTCAGTGGTCATTTTTCAGTGATTCTAGTAATGATCTGAGATTTGGTGCATAGGCTTTTTTTGTATATGATTATTTTGTATAGATTGCGGGTTTTAAGTTCAAATGGTCAAATCCAAGAAAACCAATCTTTAACCTTATACAATTTAAAATAATTGTATTTATAGTTTGATGGAAATGAGATAATGTTATGGATAGATTTTCTAGGTAAATGGGAAATATCTCAGAACTTTTTCATGTTTTAGAACCATAGAACATTACAGCATATGACTTGAGATAATTTGGCTCAGCATGGACATGTTGACTTTTTCTTTGCAGATTGTCTTTGGGTCAATAGTCCTCCTGATGCTTTGGTTACCAATTCGTATTATTAAGACTCTGCTCCCTGATTTTCTACCGTACAATGTAATGCTTTACAGGTAAAATTTTTATTTCATGTACTCTTAATAATACAGTATTAAATTTAGACATACAGCATGGTAACCAGGCCACTTTGGTCCACAAGTCCATGCCGCCCAACTATAGACAGTGTGGGATTCAAATCGTTGTCCCAAAGACGTTGCGCTAATCGCCATGCCAACCATGCTGCCCAAGAAATGTTAGCATAATTAATGTTGACCTTTATTGATTTTTATTTTAAATCAGAAGAACCTTTGTATAGTGAGAGGCTGAAATATCCAAAGGCTTGACACCCTGTTCATGTATCCCAGCAACTTTGTTGTTTCACAAAACAGACCAGAGAAAAGCCTTTTTACCTCCCACTTGTGACCAACAACCAAAAGAATGATACAGAACATAACAGGACAACTGTAATGTTCTATATTCTGTATCATTCCTTTGGTTGTTGGTCACAAGTGGGAGGTAAACATTTTCCATGATGTAAAGTGAGAGATTGTTTTGACACAAAAGTGACATTCCTATTAATATTTCTATAACTAGATGGTGAGTTTGTTTCAAAAGAGCTTAGTTTTTCAATCCAACTCATTCCTGCTTCTAACTAATAAAGAGCTATATTAATGTAAAATCCTAGAAGTCATTTGAATACAGTGAGGCGTTACAAACATTAATGCAAAAAAGATACAATGCTTTTGTGATATATTTTAAAGAATGGATAGTGGTCATGAGATAAGAGAACTCCCTGCACCTCCATGTGCACATAGGTTTTAAATTACTTGAGAAGGCAAATTTTTACCACCTAGTATTTAATGACATCACCAAAACATTTATGTGTAAATTACATCTTGTACAGTTTTGGTCACCAAATTATAGGAAAGATATAAACAAAATAGAGAGAGTGCAGAGAAGGTTCACGAGAATGTTGACAGGATTTCGGGGTCTGAGTTACGGGGAAAGGTTGTGCAGACTGGGGCTTTTTTCTCTGGAGCGTAGAAGATTGAGAGGGGACTTGATAGAGGTGTTTAAGATTTTAAAAGGGATAGACAGAGTAAATGTGGATAGACTTTTTCAATTAAGAAAGGGGGAGATTCAAACTAGAGGACATGGTTTAAGATTGAAGGGGGAAAATTATAAGGGGAACATGAGGGGAAATTTCTTTACGCAGAGGGTGGTGGGGACGTGGAATGAGCTTCCGGCAGACGTGGTCAAGGCGGGATCATTGGTTACATTTAAGGAAAGACTGGATCATTACATGGATAGGAGGGGACTAGAGGGGTATGGACCAGGTGCTGGTCAGTGGGACTAGGAGGGTGGGGATTTGCTACGGCATGGACTAGTAGGGCCGAACTGGCCTGTTCTGTGCTGTAAGTGGTTATATGGAATAACAGCAGTTTGCAATGGCCACAGATGCTCCAAGCAGACTTGTGATGCTTACATCTGCTGAGTTATGTGAAGTGCTAGAAACAATTTTACCTCCATATTCCCCTCATGCCAACTTGTGAAGCTGTACCTGATCTCTGCTTATTAACTCTAATGACCTGCTGCAGAACAGAACCTTTTTTTGTGTATATTACACAATTCAAGTTTAAAAATCTCCTTATTAAGGTCCACTTTAAAACTTAAATTTTTGGTAACGTGATACACCTTTTAAAATATCCTCGTGTATGTTGATGCCCTTCAGTTGGATATGTAAAACAATATATATTGGTAAGCTATGAATCTTAATTCCAATATGATGAGCTCATATTGTCCAGATGCAACAGCACAATGTTGTGGGCTCCTGAAGTAAAATAACTGACCTGGTGTGAATCTTCCTCTTTTTTCATTCTCACCAATCCCCTTCACCATCATCCTCAGTACCTCAAATTTAATTTCTGTGCTATTTGGCAATATTTTCTAAAGCCTCTGCAATGTGGCAACAAAAACAAAGCAGACAGACAATAACTCTTGTGCTTTGACTTGGTTGTGATTAGCAAACCCTGCTCAAAAAAAAAGCCAAAAGCCTTTCTTTGATGATATGATGATCAGGAAAGAATTGTACCTTTCCACTGCTGTTAAATTGCTTTATCAATGGTTTGGTATTGTCTTGACATTCTGTTTTCTCTCTAGTGATGCCCCAGTTAGTGAGCTGTCTCTGGAGCTTCTTCTTTTGCAAGTAGTTTTGCCAGCTCTACTAGAACAAGGACATACCCGCCAGTGGTTGAAGGGCCTGGTTCGAGCTTGGACTGTCACAGCTGGGTATTTTCTGTAAGTATTTCTAGTCTTTTATCCTTTCTGGTTAGCAGTAAAGATTATTAATCGATTAAAGAAATGTGGAGGGGATGTACATCTTTGCCAATGATCAATAGAATTAAATTTAAATTTATTAAATTTAGACATACAGCACGGTAACAAGGCATTTTGGCCCAAGAGACTATGCTGCCCATTTTACACCCAATTAACCTATACCACTCCCCACCCCCCCCGGATAGATTTTTAAATGGTGGGGGCAACCAGAGCCGCCAGGGAAAACTCATGCAGACATGGGGAGAACGTGCAAACTCCTTACAGACAATACAGAATTGGAACCCAGTCTCGATTGCTGACGCTGTAAAGGCGTTGCACTAACTGCTATGCCAACTGCCGCCCTAATTAGTTCTGCAGCAGGATATTTTGAACATCACTTGCGTTTTATTCATGTCCATCAAAACTATCAGTTCTTGTTTTGAAATGAAATAATGTTCTGCTAATAAAAACACATTTCTTTGGATTGTGTGCTACATGTATTAGTGAGCTCCAATAAAATTATTGCACATTATCACCACTTCTTGAAATTGATAAATTTTTAATTGAGCTATATTTCCAAATGATTAGAAATCCTGGCATAAGTCTGAAATGATTGAGAAAAGCTTCCTTCTTCTTCTGACAAATTAATCCACAGTTTTTTTTTAATGACTGCTTTTAAAGTGTTTTTGTGATTCGGATGTTGAAATCACATCCTTGAGTTTAATTCAGCAAAACCACTGTTTTTGGACCTCCGACCGATGTGCTCCCGTTAAAAAGTTGGATAAAGCTTGATCTCTCATCTTGGTTGCATTTTATTCTTCATAATAGGGATCTGCATTCGTATTTGCTGGGAGACCAGGAGGAAAATGAGAACAATGCCAACCAGCAGGCGAACAACAATCAGCAGGCTCGTAATAACAATGCCATTCCCATCGTAGGGGAAGGGCTTCATGCAGCTCACCAGGCCATACTGCAACAGGGTGGGCCTGTAGGCTTCCAGCCTTATCGGAAACCTTTACAGTTTCCTCTTAGGGTAGGTAACATTTTTAATCAGTGTTAGCTTAATGTAATTCATTTAAAGGAGTAGCATGGGCCCCAGCTTTGCCTGCCTTTTTGTTGGCTTCGTGGAGCAATCCATGCTACAAGCCTACGCAGGCAAGGCCCCTCAACTCTTCCTCTGCTACGTCAATGACTACTTTGATGCTGCCTCATGTCCCCATGATGAGCTCGTCAACTTTATCCGCTTTGCTCCCAACTTTTACTCCCACCTCAAATTCACTTGGACAATTTCTAGCAACATTCTCCCTTTCCTTGATTTCTTTATCTCGGGAAGCAAAACTCGATAGACATCTTATGCAAATTCACCAAACCCACCGCTACCTCGACTACACCTCTTCCCACCCTGTCCCCTGTAAGGATTCCTTTCCATTCTCTCAATTCCTCCGTCTCCGTCTCATCTACACCCAGGATGAGGACTTCCTTGCCAGATCATTAGGGGTGTCCTCCTTCAAACTATGTGGCTTTCCCTCCACCACCACCATCAACTTGGCAGTCACCCGTATATCCTCCATTATCTGCACATCTGCCCTGGCCCCCCTCTACCCCCATGCACAACATCAACAGGATTCCTCTTGTCCTCACCTACCACCCCACCAGGCTCTGTATCCAACGCATCCTCTTCTGCCATTTCCACCACCAGCTACGTGATCCCACTACTAGACATCTATTCCCCTCTCTACCTCCCTCTGTGACTCCGGCCTCCCCACCAATTGTTCTCGGGGCCTATCCCTGTGACCGCAGGAGATGCTTCACTTGCGCCCACACCTTCTCCATCAGCACCTTTCAGGGGCCCAAACAGTACTTCCAAGTGAAGCTGCAGGGGTCATCTTCTGCATCTGATACTCCTGTTGTGGTGTCATCTACTTCAGAGAGACTGGATGTAGACTGGGAGATTGCTTTGTTGAGCACCTTAGCTCTGTCGGGAGCGTTCATTGTCGGAGTGGCCTGAGTCAGAGTAGCAAGGCTTGGCTCGAGGGGCTTCGGCAAGAAGAGGCTGGGGGGGTGGTGGTGCAGGAGTTGTAGTAAGAAGGGCCACCCTATTTGAGAAACAAAAAGAATCCAGCAGGTAGGGATTGGTAAGGGCAGGTTTTAGATATCATATGTACTTTTCTCTAGTCATACACAGTGAGAAAGGCAGCCAAGGCAGCGGAATACTCTTGCAGAATGTGGGTCATCAGGTTAGCCAGCAATATCCCTGACGATTTCATCTGCAAGAAGTGCAACCAGATGCAGCTTCTGACAAGCCAAGGTAAGGGACTGGAGCTGGAGTTGGATGAACTCCAGATCATTCAGGGAACAGAGGGGGTGATAGACACGAATAATCACACCTAGGAGGCAGGAGGACGGAAGATGGGTGACAGTTAGGAGAGTGAAAAGGAACAGGCAGGCAATGCAGGGAAACCCTGTGGCCGTCCCCCTCAAAAACGAGTAGATCATTTTCAATACTATTGAGGAGGACAACCTACCAGGCACAAGTCACAACAATTAGGTCTCTGACACGGAGTCTTGTCCTGTGGATAAGAGGGAAGGGAAAAGAGGCTAGCTGTAGTGATAGGGGATTCCATAGTTAGGAGACAGATAAGAGGTTCTATGTAAAAGATTGAGTATCCTGAATGGTATGTTGCCTCCCTGGTGCCAGAGTCCGAGATATCTCAGATTGAGTTCACAGCATTCTCAGGAGGGAGGGTGAGCAGCTAGATGTCATAGTCCACATAGGGACCAATGATGTGGGTATGAAGGGTGAGGAGGACTTGCAAGGAGAGTTAGGCGCTAGATTGAAGGACAGGACCTTCAGGATAGTGATCTCGGGATCTCGTGGTTTAGGGGGAGCACGTGCTAGTGAGGTTAGAAATAGGATAATGCAGCTTACACGAGGCTAAAGACATGGTGTAGGAGGGAGGGCTTCAGGTTTCTGGATCATTTGGCTCTTCCAGGGAAGGTGGGCCCTGTTCTGACAGGATAGCTTGCATCTGAACTGAAGGGGGACTAATATCCTTGCAGGAAGGTTTGCTAGTGCTGCTCCGGTGGGATTAAACTAGATTTACAGGGGATGGGACCAGAGTGCCAGAGCATATAGAGAAATGGAGGAGGGAACAGATGATGTGAAAATTACATGCACCGTTAGAAGTCAACGGGTTGTACACGGTGGAAATGTCCTCGGGTGCATCTATTTCAATGCAAGGCAGACGGACTAAGAGCATGGATTGGCATGTGTAATTATGACATTGTGGCCATTAGTGAAACTTGGTTGCAAGAGGGGCAGTACTGGCAGCTCAATGTTCTGGGCTTCTGTTGTTTCAGATGTGATAGAGTGGGAGGGAAGAAAGGCGGAGGAGTGGCATTGCTCATCAGGGAAAATATCACAATTGTGTTCAGGCAGGACAGACCAGAACGCTCGTCTTCTGAGTCTATATGGGTGGAGCTGAGGAATGGGAAAGAGATGACTGCACTCATGGGGTTGCATTATAGACTGCCCAATGGTCATTGAGAATTGGAGAAGCAAATCGGTGGAGAGACAGCAGTCAGCTGCAGGAAACATAAGGCTGTGATAGTATGAGATTTAAATTTTCCACATATTGACTGGGATTCCAATACTGTAAGGGCTGGATGGCTTGGAGTTTGTCAAATGTGTTCAGGAAAGTTTTCTAAATCGATATATAAAAGTACCAACTAAAGAGAATGCAATACTAGATCTCATATTGGGGAACGAGACAGGACAGGAGACAGAAATATGTGTAGGGGAACATTTTGGGTCCAGTGATCATAATCCCATTAGTTTCAAGTTGATTATGGACAAGGATATGTCTCAGGTTGAGATTTTAAATTGGACAAAGGCCAATTTTGAGGAAATGAGAGAGGATCTAGAATGCATGGATTGGGAATTGTTTTCAGGCAAGGATGTGGGAGTTAAGTGGGCACTATGGACCTTCAAAGGGGAAATTTTCAGAGTACTGAGTTTGTATGTTCCTGTTATCATTAAAAGCAAGATTAGCAGGCATAGGGAACCTTGGTTTTCAAGGGATATTGGAGATCTGGTTCAGAAGAAGGGAGAAGTATACAACAGGAAAAGCAATATGGAGCAAATTAGGTACTTGAGGAGTATTAAAAAAATGCAAGAAAAACCTCAAGAAAGAAATAAGACAATGTGAAGGAAGATCCTAAGAGTTTCTACAGGTATATTAAGAGCAAAAGGATAGTAAGGGACAAAATTGTTCTCCTTGAAGATCAGAGTGGTTGGCTTTGTTTGAAGCCAAAATAGATGGTAAGATCTTGTGTTTTTTATTCATCGATATTCATCAGGAAAAGGGCACAGTCATGGAAAGTAAGAAAAATAAGCAATGAGGTCACGGAACCTATAAAGATTAGGGGAGGAAAGATCAGGGCCTGACAAGTACTTGAGACAAGGCTAGTGTTAAAATTGCAGGGTTTCTGACAGAAATATTTAAAATATCCTTAGCCATGGGTGTGGTGCCAGAGGATTGGAAGGTAGCTCAGGTTGTTTTGTTGTTTAAATAAAAGGCTCCAAAAGTAACCTGAAAATTATAGGATGGTGAGCCTGATGTCAGTATTAGGTAAATCATTGGACCGTGTTCTAAGAGATTGGATATACAATTATTTGGATAGCCAGGAACTGATTAAGGGTAATCAACATGACTTTGTGCACAGTAAGTCATGTTTAATCAATCTTATGGAGTTTTTCGAGGAGGTTACCAGGAAAGTTGACGAAGGAAAGGCTGTGGATGTGTCTACTTGGACTTTAGTAAGGCTTTTGACAAGGTCCCTCGTGGGAGGTTAGTCAGGAAAGTTCAAACTCAAGATACTCGTAGTGAAATAATGAACTGATTTGACAGTGGCTGGATGGGAGAAGCCAGAGAGTAATGGTGGTTGATTGCTTCTTCAGTCTGGAAGCCTATGACTAGTGGTGTGCCTCAGGGATTGGTGCTAGGACCATTGTTGTTTGTCATCTATATCAATTATCTGGTCAATTGGATCAACAAGTTTTCAGATGACACTAAGATTGGAGGTTGTGGACAGCGAAGAAGGTTTTCAAAGCTTGCAGAGGGATCTGGACCAGATGGAAAAATGGGCTGAGAAATGGCAGATGGAATTTAATGCAGACAAGTGCGAGGTGTTGCATTTTGGAAGGATAAACCAAGAAAGGACGTACACAGTGAAGGGTAGGGCATTGTGGAGTGTGGTAGAATAGATGGATCTAGGAATACCAATAACACAATTCCTTGAAAGTGGCATCACAAGTGGATAAGGTTATAAAGAGAGCTTTTGGCATATTGGCCTTCATAAACCAAAATATTGAGTATAGAAGTTGGATGTTATGGTAAAGTTGTATAAGACATTGGTGAGGCTAAATTTGGAGTATTGAGTGCAGTTTTGGTCACCTAACTACAGGAAAGATATCAATAAGGTAGAGTACAGAGAAGATTTACTAGGATGTTGCCTGGACTTCAGGAACAGAGTTACAGGGGAAGGTTAAACAGGTTAGGACTTTATTCCCTGGAGCATAGAAGAGGGGAGATTTGATAAAGGTATTTTAAATTATGAGGGAATAGACAAAATAAATGTAGACAGGTTATTTCCATTGAGGGTAGATAAAATACAAACCAGAGGACATGGGTTAAGGGTGAAAGGGCAAAGGTTTAGGGGGAGCATGAGGGAGAACTTCTTTACACAGAGTTGTGGGAATATGGAAGGAGCTGCCAGCTGAAGTGGTAAATGCGGGCTTAATTTTAACATTTAAGAAGAATTTGGATGGGCACATGGATGGGAGAGGTATGGAGGGCTATAGACTGAGTGCAGTTCAATGGGAGTAGGCAAAAAGAAATGGTTCAGCACAGACCAGCAGGGCCAAAGGGGCCTGTTTCTCTGCTACAATATTCCCTGGTACAAATTGTATGGATTTCCTCTTGGCCACCCATTCCCCATCCCATAACCTTGCTGACATGTCTCTCCATGGCCTCATGCACTACCAGACTGAGACCACCTGCAACACCACCCTACTTTCCCACTGGGCACCCTCCACCTGGATGGCATTAATATCGACTTCTCTGGCTTTCGTTAACCCCCCCCACCTTAATTCTTTCCCCCGTCGCCTTCCCCCAGCTCTCTCTTTCCCTTCCATCTCTTTATGTGCAAACATAATAAATTCTTACCTCTTCACTTATCATATCCAATTAACATGTTTTGTTGTCTGGATTCCTTCCCCCAGCCAAGATAGTCTGAATTCTGAGATTTTAAGATTTCCTGCTTCTGTCTCATTCCTTGAGGAAGGGCTCAGGCCCGAAACATCGACAATATGTCTTTGTCTCGTATGAATGCTGAAAAAACCAGCTGAGTTCCACCAGCATTTTGGTGTGTTTTTACTTCAGTCACAGTGTCTGCAGTCTTTCATGTTTCAAACATTTTGCTGGCACCAAGAATGGAAGGCAAACATTCCTGAATGTTTATGACATTGCAATTTTAAAATGTTTTATGAATAATTGGGCCATTAATTTCAAAGATAAAAGATGGTCCATTTCTGCTCATGGTATGTCTATTTGCAAGACGCTGTTATTGGAAATTCAGTCCATCATCTACGACTTGGACGTTTTATGAGAAAAGATGCAGTAGGTGGGAGGAAATAAAGAACCAGTTAATCAGTTTATTATTGAATTGTTTGAGGATTCAGAAGAGTTCATATAAATACTTTACATAATGGACTCTCATTAACCACGCTGACCAGGAAGCAAAATCTCCTCTTTCTGCTATCACTAAACGTGCATATCTATTTATAAAGAATGAATCTATGAATTGAGATTTGTTTGTGTAATTAAATGTAGAATTAATAGAAAAAGGATTCACTTGTAGAAATTTTTGCAAGTTGCTCCCAATAATAAATAGTAGTTAGGGAGAATCAGGATGGGAATCTTAAACATCATTGTTTTGAACCCAAGGTCATATTTGTTTGTCATTAAAAATGAAAGTCTGCAGACACTGTGATTGTAGTCAAAACACAGAGATGCAGTAGGAACTCAGCCAGTCTCTCAGCAAACATAGGAGGCAAATGTATATGACTGACATTCTGGTCCAAAGCCCTTCCTCA
Source organism: Narcine bancroftii (assembly GCF_036971445.1). NCBI lineage: Eukaryota > Metazoa > Chordata > Chondrichthyes > Torpediniformes > Narcinidae > Narcine > Narcine bancroftii. The sequence goes on from NC_091469.1 coordinate 319,742,888, forward strand.
AGCAAAAAAAGACAGGTGTCAGTAGGCACTTTTACGCTGCTGCTGAGAAGCAGAAAATTTGTGCAAGTTGTCTGCTCCACTGGCAGTGTAAAAATATCCTGACAGAATTTATTTGCTAAATTCCATCCCGTAATTTTTCCACCAAGACCCCTACACATTCCTATGGAGTGGCTGCACTGTAAATTGACTGCAGGCATTCTGTAAGAAATTGGGCTATGAATATGATGCTCACCCTCTGACAAACTCCACAGCACAGGGAGACAGTGTAAAGTGCTTAGGAAAAGTGCTGTGTTCATGACCACTCTGGAGGGAAGTCTGCAATTTTTTTTACAGAATGTTTCCTTTATTTCTGAGTAAAAATCATGTGTTAATGACTGGGGGGGGGGGGGGGCAGGAATAAAGGGGAAGAATGGGAGGTGGAGCTGTACCAACAGATAAAAGGTGTTCATTGGATATGATAAGATGACAGGAGAGTGGAATGGTGAGAATTGATTTTGGCTCTGAAAGGAGACGGGGGAAAGGGAAGAGAGAGACAGCAGCTGTTTACAGGTGGAATCGCTTGGAGAATGTGGCTCCAGAGCAGGCTGCAAGTGTCTGCGAAGGGACATTCAGGTGACAGTGCTGAAGGAGGTGTTCTGTCACCTGAAAGGTCTGAAGCAGGGAGAGGGGCCACAGAGCAAATGCCGGCTCCCTAGTCCGGGCAGGGTCAGCCATCTGACAGCTCGTCTCCCCGCTGCCTGACAGCTCGTCTCCCCGCTGCTTGACAGCTCGTTTCCCCGCTGCTTGACAGCTCGTTTCCCCGCTGCCTGACAGCTCGTCTCCCCGCTGCCTGACAGCTCGTCTCCCCGCTGCTTGACAGCTCGTTTCCCCGCTGCCTGACAGCTCGTCTCCTCGCTGCCTGACAGCTCGTCTCCTCGCTGCCTGACAGCTCGTCTCCCCGCTGCCTGACAGTCGCCTCCCCGCTTCCTGAAGCCCCCTGGCGTGGGAGTACTGGGCTAAGGTGGCCGGCAGGGGAGTACTGGGCTGGGGCGGCCGTCCCCGAAGATCCTGACTTATCGAAAGCTCTCACCTTTTAAATTTAGCGGGATTTTGTGTGCGTGCGTAAGCCCCGTAGTCCCTCACCAGCCTTCCCAGTCCCCTAGTCCCCCGCCGGCCTTCCCAGTCCCCTAGTCCCACACCGGCCTTCCCAGTCCCCTAGTCCCCCACCAGCCTTCGCAGTCCCCTAGTCCCCCACCGGCCTTCCCAGATCCCCAAGTCCCCCACCGGCCTTCCCAGTCCCCTAGTCCCCCACCGGCCTTCCCAGTCCCCTAGTCCCCCACCGGCCTTCCCAGTCCCCTAGTCCCCCACCGGCCTTCCCAGTCCCCTAGTCCCCCACCGGCCTTCCCAGCCCCATAGTCCCCTACCGGGGATCTGTCAGGCAGCGGGGAGGGTAGGTGCGGGCAGCGGGGAGGGTAGGTGCGGGCAGCGGGGAGGGTAGGTGCGGGCAGCGGGGAGGGTAGGTGCGGGCAGCGGGGAGGGTAGGTGCGGGCAGCGGGGAGGGTAGGTGCGGGCAGCGGGGAGGGTAGGTGCGGGCAGCGGGGAGGGTAGGTGCGGGCAGCGGGGAGGGTAGGTGCGGGCAGCGGGGAGGGTAGGTGCGGGCAGCGGGGAGGGTAGGTGCGGGCAGCGGGGAGGGTAGGTGCGGGCAGCGGGGAGGGTAGGTGCGGGCAGCGGGGAGGGTAGGTGCGGGTAGCGGGGAGGGTAGGTGCGGGCAGCGGGGAGGGTAGGTGCGGGTAGCGGGGAGGGTAGGTGCTGGCAGCGGGTCTTCTGCTAACTGTCAACAGACTGCCCACTGCTAGGTACCTGAAAGCTGCCAGCAACTTTGCCTGAGCTGCTTTCAGGTACAACAGGGGATTCTTGGAGCAGGATATTATACCTACAGGAGAAGGGTTAGGTAGGTAAACCTCCTGGCCGGGTTCTCCATTTTCAGGTGGCCACCCAACAGCTGCATAGGAGTACAATAAGCTGCTTTACATTCGGGTATTGTGGCCAACCGAAAGTGGCTAGCTTGAGGATGGGAGTCATGGGAAACGATTGTGGGGGGTGGGAGTAGTTTCCAATGGAAACCAGAGAAGTTGATGTTAGGGTCCAATTGGAGGGTACCCAGACAAAATATGAGGTGCTCTTTCTCCAATTTGCGGGTGGTCCCAGTCTTGCAATGCATGAGACCATGGACAGACCACTGCCAACACTTATTGAATTGAAAAGAAAAATTCAGATGTTGGAAATCTCAAATAAAAGCAGAAAATGCAAGAAATACTCAGCTAGTCAGAGCATCTTTGGAGAAAGAGAAAGGTTAATGTTTCAGATTATAGAAACATAAAAGATAGGAGTTGATATAGGGCATTTGGCTCTGCCATTGCTTGCGATCAGACTAGCCATCCGTGTTCATTAGCTTATTCCTGTTTTCTCATCTCTTTCCTAAATGGTCTGTACCAGTGGTTCTCAACCTTTTTCTTTCTACTCACATCCCATCTTAAGCAATCCTTAGTAACCTCAGAGCACTGATGGCATAGGGATTGCTTAAGGTGGGATGTGAGTGGAAAGAAAAAGGTTGAGAACCACTGATCTGTCTCATATCTTTTGAGCTAAGAGCCTCTTCCCCCTCAGCTCCATTCTCCAGTGTTTGACTTCCTTTCCATGGAGAGCGTCTTTCCTGAATTTAGTCTGTTCTGTTCTCTGAGCATTTTGTAGGTTTTAATGGTCCCTCTCGTAGTGATAACTCCAGTCATCCCAATCCCCCTCACTGTGAGAATCCTACCATCCCAGGAATCAGTCTGGAGAACTGTTGCTTTACCTTTTCAATTGGAAGAATAGTCTTCCTCCAATAAGGAGACTAAAACTGCACATAGTATTTGATGTACAACTAAAAACCCTGTGTCATTGTAGGAAGACATTCCTGCTCCTCTACTAGCCTAGCTTCCTTAACTGAAACGTTTGGTTTAATTGACAGGTGTATGAGGACATGCAGATCTGTCCCAACTCCCCACCCAGCTTTTCCAAATCCAAGCCATTCAAATAATTATCTGCCTTTCTGCTTTTGACACTCCTGGTGTAGATGATCTCATATCTGTCCTCATTTTGTTTTTACCCACTCCCTCAAATCACCCTGGAGCCTCTGCTGTGTCCTCCCACCTCACACTCCCAGCTAGATTTGTTTGCCTTGGACTTGGAGATATCACATTTAATTCCATTGTCCAAATCATCAAATTATGTGGTGAACAGCTGTGGTCCAAAACGGAATCTTACAGTACCTCACTGCTGCTTGCAGCATAGAAACAGATCTGTTATTCCTACATTTTTAGTTACCTTTCTGCTAATTAATTTTCTGTCTACATCAAGATCTCCTCAGTCCCATGTACTTGTATTCATTACTCTAGCTATTAAGACCTTGTCAAACTCTGGGTCTCCATACAACCTCCATTTGAGATTTTTGAGTTGTTTGTTTCATCAGAACACCGGCTGTGTAACAAAAAAGCTTTTTCACTGGAAGTAATAAAACCATGCTAGATTTCCAGTCTTTAAATGCATTGGTATTTGATTTATTGACCAGCTTCTCTGAAGAATTGCCAATTTTGAGCTTGTGATGGGACAGATTACTTTTTTTTATAGGAAATGTGAAACAATCCAATTTGTTTACCCACAGTTCAATTCAATAGTAAAAACTTAACCTTAGCAAAGGAAAGGACTCTTTCTCACAATTAAAGTTCAAATAGCAAGTCCCTTGCCAGCTATCATTATAAGAAAAATTTTGAAACTATTGTGTATTTAATTACTTTGAGACAAGCCAGTTATTTTGCTGAAAATGTCATGCTTCTTCAAGGCTAACTTAATGAACTTGAAAATTATTCTTTATTTCTTTTTAGATCCTGTTATTAGTAATCTTCATGTGTCTAACATTGCTGTTTGCCAGTCTCATCTGCCTCACGTTGCCAGGTACATGAAAAATACCTCAATTTTTTTAAAGTAATTCTTTCAATTATGCAACTTTAACTTTTTGATTCATGCTGAGTGAATGGATATTAATGTGATCCTTAAAGAATGCAGCATATTCCACTATTTTATCAATTTCCAGTTTGGACCCAATTTGGATACAGTAGAAAAAGTACAGAAAAGAAACAGGGTGTGAGGTGCACTGACCTCTTTTTAAAAAAAAGACAATTGAGTTTGACTATTTGAAGTGCAATTGCTGAAAGATAAGAGTATAAAGTTCAAAACTATTTATTTTAATGTTAATTGAACCCAAGATTTCTCTTCAAGGCAAACCTGGCTTCAAAGATCAGAAGCTATTTAAAATAATTAACTGTACTTTAATAACATTGAATATTAGAGTACAGGCCTTTCAGCCCTCAATGATGTGCCGACCTTTATATTCCTACCAAAAAAAATCAAAATCCTTCTGCCTCATAACCCTTTATTTTTCTTTCATCCATGTGCCTGCCAACGAGTCTCTTAAATGCCCCTAATGTTTCAGCCTCCACCACCACCCCTGGCAAGGCATTCCAGGCACCCACAACTCTGTGTGTGGAGGGAAAATAACTTGCCCCTGATGTCTCACCTAAACTTTCCTCCCTTTACTTTGTACGGATGACCTCTGGTGTTTGCTACTCTCACTCTGGGGAAGAAGGTGCTGGCTTTCTCCTTATTTTTAAATTTTAAAAAAATTAATTTTGATTTTAAATGTAGACATACAGCAGGGTAATAGGCCACTTTGGCCCACGAGTCCGTGCTGCCCAATTTACACCCAATTAACTTACACCCCTGGTACGTTTTGAACAGTGGGATAAAACTGGAGCCTTTGTGGAAAACCCACACAGATACTGGGAGAACGTACAAACTCCTTTCAGACAGCGCAGGATTCAGACTCCGGTCCCAATCACTGGCACTGTAAAGGCGTTGTGTTAACCACTACCCCAACCTTGCCTCTCAGAATATTGTATTGTAGACCTCTATTAAGTCACTTCTCATGCTTCACTCCAAAAAGAAAAATCCCAGCTCTGCTAACTTTGCCTCATAAGACTTGTTTTCCAATTCAGGCAACATCCTGGTAAATATCTCCTGCACCCCTTCCATAGCTTCCATATCCTTCCTATAATGTGGTGACCAGATTGAACACAATATTCTAAGTGTGATCACATCAGAGATTTGTAGAGTTGCATCATGACTTCTCGACACTTACTCAGTTGCCCGACTAATGAAGCTCAGCATCCCATAGGCCTTCTTAACGATCCTATCAACCTATGCGGCGGCCTTAAGAGATTATGGATTTGGACCCCAAGGTCTCTGTTCCTCCATACTATTAAGTATCCGATCATTAACCCTGTACTGAGCCTTCAAGTTTGTCCTTCCAAAATGGAACACCATCTGCCACTTTTCCGCCCACCTCTATATCCTGTCTATATCCTTTTCTAACCTATGACAAACTTTAACACTATCCACAAACATATTAAATATATAACAATTACAACACAGAAACAGGCCAACTTGGCTCTTCTAGTTCAAGCCAAACACTTTCTCCCACCTAACCCCATTGACCTACACTCAACCCATAACCCTCCATTCCTTTCTCATCCATATGCATATCCAACTTCTTAAATTCCAATATAAAGCCAGCCTCTATCTCACTGTCTGGAAGCTCGTTCCACACACACACCACTCCCTGAGTAAAGAAGTGCCCCCTCATGGTTCTTCTAAACTTTAGCCCCCTAACTCTCAGCTCATGTTCTCTTGTTTGCATTTCCCCCTTAAAAGGAAAAAGCCTCTCCACATCCACTCTACACCCCTAATAATTTTAAATACCTCAACCAAATCCCCTCTCAATCTTCTGTGCTCCAGAGAATAAAGATTTAACTTATTTAACCTTTCCCTATAACTTGGACCCTATAAACCTGGAAACATCTAGTAAATCTTCTCTGCACTCTCTCCAAATTGTTGCTATCTTTCCTATACCTTGGTGACCAAACTTGCACACAATACTCCAAATTTGACCTCACCAATGCCTTGTTACAATTTTAACATAGCATCCCAGCTCCTATACTCAATGCTCTGATATATAAAGCCCAACATACCATAAGATTTCTTCACCTCCCTGTCCACATGTGACTTCACCTTCAGGGAACTATGTTCCATTATTCCTACATCCCTCTGTTCTGCATTCTTCAATGCCCTACCATTCACCATATTATGTTCTATTTTGATAGCCCTACCAAAATGTAACACCTCACATTTATCTGCATTAAATTCCATCTGCCATCTTTCAGCCACTCTTCTAACTGGCCTAAATCCCTCTGCAAACTTTGAAACCCTTCTTCACTATCCACAACCCTGCCTATCGTAGTATCATCCATATACTTACTAATCCAATTTACCACCCATCATCCAGATCATTAATGTATATGACAAACAGTAATGGACCCAATACTGAACTCTGAGGCACACCACTAGTCACTGGCTTCCAATCTGACAAACATTTATTTACCACTACTCTCTGGCATCTCCCATTCAACCATTGTTGAATCCATTTTACTACTTTAATGTCAATATCTAATGATTGAAGGTTCCTAATTAACCTTCCCTGAAGAACCTTGTCAAGGTTCATATGAAGTCCATATGTACCTTACCCTCATCAACTTTCCTAGTAACCTCAAAATATTCGATGTTTTGTCAAACATGATCTTACCATCAATGTTAACTGTTCCTAATCAGACCCCACCTATCCAAATAATTATATATACCATCTCTAAGACCACTTTTCATTAACTTACCCACCACTGACGTAAACTTACAGGCCTGTAATTACTAGCTTTACTCCTAGTGAGGCGGTACACCATTAGGCAGGTGAACTGGCCCCACTTGTCACGCACGCGGCGGGGCAGCTGGCCAAAATGGCGCCATCAGAGGTTTCCTCCTGATCTCGGCACTGGGCTCAGAAGCCCGCGCTTGGGGACCCACGTGACGCCCCGGTGACGTCAGGGCCCCCCAGAGCGGTTCTCAGCCAGGTCTGGGCTTGGAGTATAAGACCAGCCAAGCAGCCTGCAATAAATCAGTTTTTGCTCACTGAACTCAAACCCGCCTGTTGTGCGATCCTTCAGTCATCAGTGTAGCCGCCGCTACAATTGGTGACCCCGATAGGTTCAAACGTCTTTGAACCCAACATGAATGATCCTTTGATCAACGCTATAGCCATCAAGCTTCCTGACTTCTGTGTTCAGGAGCCAGAGACCTGGTTCAGCCTCGCAGAGGCTCAGTTTCACCTCCGCCAGATTTCATCGGATTCGACCAAGTTTTACCATGTGGTCGCTGCCCTGGACCAGGCCACCTCCAAACGAGTGCTGCACCTCGTTCAGCACCCACCCACGGAAAATAAGTATGGGACCATTAAGCGGGTGCTCACTGGCTCCCTTGGCCTCTCCAGGCGTCAGCGTACCACTTGGGTGCTGCGCCTCGATGCCTTGGGGTACAGAACTCCAATCAAGTTAATGGACGAAATGCTCGTGCTCATGGGCGATCACACCAACTGCCCACTCTTCGAGTGCAGCTTCCTCGACCATTTGCCTGAAGACATTAGGCCGTTACTGTCCGAGGAGAGCTTCGTCTCGTCGACCCTCGGAAGGTTGCTCAGGAGCTATGGCTCAAACGATTCCCAGAGGGCTCAGCAGTCCAGCAGGTTACGAGTCACGGGCTGCGATGGAACACCCGGCCCCTGCAGGGGCCTCAAAGAGCATAGCCAGAAGCAAGTCATCCACCTCAGGCCTCTCCTTCTTCCACCAGCGCTGGGGAGCCAAGGCTCGGAAGTGTTGTCAGCCCTGCTCATTCCAGGCCGGCCGCTGATGATGGCTGCGGCGGCTGGCCAAGAACACAACCTTCTCTACCTGCGGGACGGATGCTACCTCATCGACACTTGGGTGCAGATCAGCATCATCCTGGCCACAGCCATAGAGTCCCGGAACCGGCCTCGAGGACCTCCCCTCCATGCAGCCAATTTGATGGAGATCCGAACGTATGGAGACAAGACCATCCACTTCCAGATCGGCCAACGGAAGTTCTCGTGGAGTTTCACTGTTTCGTCCCTTCCAGCTGCCATCCTGGGTGTCGACTTCCTCCTCGCCCACGGACACCTGGTCAACATTCGAGGTAGGCGACTGGTATATGCCCGTACCTTCCAATCCGTTTGCCTCAACGCCACCGCACAGAGCAGCTGCAGATGGCCACGATCAGCACACCTAAGGACGAGTTTCAACATTTCCTGGACGAGTTCCTGTCCTTCCTCAAGCCGCCATTCACCACTGCCTCATCACGCCATAGGGTGTTTCATTACATCCCCACCCAAGGCTCTCGCTGGATAAGCTCCAGATAGCGAAGGAAAAGTTCTCGCATCTGCAGGAGCTGGGGAATTATTCAACACTCCGACAGTCCTTGGGCCTCACCACTCCACCTGGTCCCGAAAGCCTCCGGCGGCTGGCGTTCCGCGGAGATTATCGACGGCTTAATGACACGACAGTACCTGACCATTACCCAATCCCTCACATCCAGGACTTTATGGCCAATCTGCATGGCGTGAGGGTATTCTCCAAGGTCAACTTGGTGCGCGGGTATCACCAAATCCCGGTGCATCCCGAGGACATACCCAAAATGGCCATCATCACCCCCTTCGGCTTGTTCGAGTTGCTACATATGCTGTTCTGGCTCAAGAACACTGTCCAGACCTTCCAATGCCTTATGGACACAGTGGGCAGGGATTTGAATTTCATATTCATTTACCTGGACGACGTCCTTGTTGCCAGCAGAGACCGGGCAGAAGTCTCACCTGCACACCCTCTTCTCCCGACTGGCCGATTTCGGCCTAACGATCAATTCGGCCAAGTGCCAGTTTGGGAAAGAGTCCATGCAGTTCCTGGGCCATACCATCACGGCCGAAGTAGCCACACCTGCAGCTCTGAAGGTCGCTGCAATCAGGGAGTTCCCATGCTGGACAACCTCAAGGGGCTACAGGAGTTCGCGGGTATGGTCAATTTCTATAACCGCTTCATTACAGGCGCTGCGCGCATCATGCAGCTGCTCTTCACCCTCATCGCAGCCAAAGACAAGACACTCGCCTGGACTCCAGAGGCCAGCAAGACATTCGAAGCCACAAAAGATGCCCTCGCGAAGGCTACCCTGCTCGTCCACCCACTCACCAACCTGCATATGGCGCTCTCCGTCGATGCCTCTGCCACAGCTGTCGGCGCCTTCCTGGAACAGCAGGTAAATGGACAGTGGCATTCTTTACCTGACTTCTTCGCCCGCCAGAGCGCAAGTATAGCGCTTTCGATCATGAGTTGCTGGGCATGTACCTGGCGGTGCGTCATTTCCGCTATTTCTTGGAGGTGAGGCCTTTCGCCATTTTTACCAACCACAAACCCCTCACTCAGGTTCTCGCTATGGCAAGAGATCCCTGGTCAGCCCGCCAACACCGCCACCTCTCCTTCGTGTCGGAGTTCACCACCAACATTCAGCACAAGGTGGGGAAAGATAACGTGGTCGCTGACGCACTCTCATGATCGGCCATTTGTGCGCTGACACCTGGCCTCGACTTCGACTAGCTCGCCCTGGACCAGAAGTCCAACAGGAGACACGGGCCTTTAGGACTGCCATCACAGGCCTGCAGTTTCAGGACATCCCGACTCCTCACGGTGAGGGCACCGCCCTGTGCGATGTCTTCATGGGCACCCCGCGACCAGTGCTTTCCCAGCAGTGGCGCAGGCAAGTCTGCCACCATATCTATGACCTTTCCCACTCTTCCATCAGGTCCACTGTCCGTAAAGTGGCAGAATGTTTTGTCTGGCATGGGCTTCGGAAGCAGATTGCGGACTGGGCCAGAACCTGCACCCATTGCCAGCTTTCCAAGGTACACAGGCACACCAGAGTGCCTGTACAAGATTTCGAACACGTCCGGGAATGGTTCAGCCACATACATCTGGACATCTTCAGACCCTTACCTGTTTCCTGAGGTAACCGTTATCTTTTCACAGTGGTAGACCACACCACTCATTGGCCCGAGGCGATCCCGATGCCAGATGTCTCCACGGACTCCTGCTCCCGAGTGCTTTTGAAAAGTTGGGTTGCCTGGTTCGGCATCCCGAACCACCTCACCAGTGATTGGGGCACCCAATTCACCTCTGCGCTCTGGGCACAGCTCGCCAACAGGCTGGGAATCTAGCTACATCACACCACGGCCCATCACCCACAGGCCAATGGGCTTGTCAAGTGATTGCACCGCCACCTTAAGTCGGCACTTAGGCCCACCTCACCAGCCCCAATTGGATGGACGAGCTGGCTTAGGTGCTCCTGGGCATCTGCTCGACACCCAAAGAAGACCTACAGGCGTCAACAGCCGAGCTGGTCTACGGTGCACCGCTAGCCCTACCCGGTGAGTTCGTCAACGCACCTCACAACCCCCAGCAGTCACCGCACAGTCTACTTCCCCGCCTCCAGGCCCAGTTGGACTCCTTCACACCCCCACTGCCGCCCAGACACGGCACGTGGGCCTCTTACGTCCCCAGCGAGCTGTACTCCAGAGTACGTTTTTATCTGGCAGGGCCCGTCCACAGTACCTCTACAAAGACTATACGAAGGGCCGTACAAAGTCATCCACCGTTCAGGATCCACTTTCACACTGGACATCGGTGGTAAGTGGGAAATGTTTACGGTGGACAGGTTAAAGCCAGCCCACCTCAATCCCACCAAACCAGTAGTTGTGGCCCAACCCAAGAAGCGAGGCCACCTGGCAAAAAAGGTCATTAGCGTCGGTTCTGGGAGGGGCTGTGTGGCAATACAGCATTAGGCAGGCGAACAAGTCCCACTTGTCACGCACACGGCAGGGCAGCCGGCCAAAATGGCACCGTCGGGAGTTTCCTCTCTACCTCGGCACTGGGCTCAGAGGCCTGCGCTTGGGGACCCATGTGATGCCCCAGTAACGTCGGGGCCCCCCAATGCAGTTCCCAGCCAGGTCCAGGCTGGGAGTATAAGATAAGCCAGGCAGTGTGCAATAAATCAGTTTTTGCTTTCTGAACTCAACCTGTCTGGTTGTGCAATCCTTCAGTTAGCAGGGTAGCCGCCGCTACACTAGCACCTTTTTTAAACAATAGAACTAAACGAGCTACCCTCCAATCCTCCGCCACTATTCTATTACTAAAGATATTTTAAATATCTCTGGTCAAACCCCATATTATTTCTACACCAACCTCCCTCAAGTTTAGTGCACTCCCTAGGTAATATCTTTGTCAGGACCTGAAGACTCATCCACCTTTATTTTCCTTAAAAGGGCCAGAACTTCCTCTCCTTTAATCATCATAATTTCCCTGCTTATTTCCCTTATTTTCCACAGATCAATATCCTTCTCCTTAGTAAATATTGAAAAAAAAACTGTTCCAAATCTCCCCCATCTCCTTTGGCTCCACACTTAGCCATCCACTCTTATCCTCAAGGGGTCCAATTTTATCCCTCACTATCCTTTTGTTCCTAATATATCTGTCAAAGCGCTTTGGATTTTTTTCACGTTACTTGACAAAGCAACCTCATATCTCATCTTAGCCTTTCTAATTTCCTTAAGATTCTTTTTACATTCTAACACCTTATTTACTTCATTCTGTTTAAACTTTTTGTACACTTCTCTCTTTTTCTGAACCATGTTTCCAATAACCCTTGAAAACCAAAGATCCTAAAACTTTTAACCTTTCATTTCATCCTAACAGGAACGTACTGTCTGTACCCTTAAAATTTCACCTTTGAATGCCCTCCATTTTCCTTTTACATCCTTCCCATTAAAAAAATTTATCCTTTCAAATCCATTCTCATCTCCTCAAAATTAGCCTTTCTCCAATCAAAAACCTCAACCCTGGGCCCAGACCTATCTTTCTCCATAATTATTTTGAAACCAATAGTATTGTGATCACTGGATCCAAAGTGCTCCCTAACTCACACCTCCGTCACCTGACTTATCTCATTTCCTAATAGCAACATTGTCCCTTCTCTAGTTTGTACCGCCATATATCGATGTAGAAAACTATCCTCCACACATTTTACAAACTCCAATCCATCCAGCCCATTTGCAGTATGGGCATCCCAGTCAATGTGTGGAAAGTTAAAATCTCCCACAATCACAACCTGGTGCTGGCTACAAATATCTGCTATTTCCCTACATATTTGTTCCTCCAGTTCCCTTTCTACATTAGGGGTCTATAATTCACACCCATAAGTGTTTCCATTTCTTTCCCACTCAGTTCCACCCGTAGTGCTACTCTAGATGATGCTTCTATCCTTCCAGAGAACCGCTGTAATACTCTCTCTAACAAGCAATGCAACACCTCCCCCACTTGTTCCCCCTATTCTGTCACACCTGAAGCAATGAAATCCTGGTATGTTTAGTTGCCAATCTCACCCCTCCTGAACCCATGTGTCATAATTCCAAGTATCTATCCATACTCTAAGCTCATCTACTTTTCTCGCAATGCTCCTAGCATTGAAATAAATACAGTTAATAAAATGTCCTTCTCTTGCTCTCTGTTGATGACTAATGATGCATACAACTTCTCTGTCTTCAATTTCATCCTTCTCCCCTACATCTATTCTTTCACTCTGGTTCCCCTTCCCTTTCTCATCTAGTTTAAACCCACCGGAGCAAACCTACCTGTAAGAATATTTGTCCCTTTCCAGTTAAGATGTAAATCATTCTGCCGGAACAGTTCCCAACCTTCCCTGGCATGTTACCCAATTATCTACAAATCTGAAGCCCTCTCTCCTGCACCGTGTTTCGCTATTTCTTACCTCACCTGCATGTGGCACTGGTAGCAATCCTGAGATTGCTAGCCTGGAGGTCCTCTCCTTTAACCAAGCTCCCTAAACTCGCCCTGCTTGACCTCCAGACCCTTCCTCCCCATGCCATTGGTCCCCACGTGGAACACAACATCTGGCTGTTCTCCCTCCCTGCTCAGTATATCATGGACCCGATCAGTAATATCCCATACTTTTTCAACCTTTGTTTCATTTGCAAATTTACTGACCCATCCTTCCACATCTTCATCTCCGTCATTTACAAAAATCACAAAGAGTAGGGGTCCAAGAACAGATTCCTGTGGAACTCCACTAGTCACGGACCTTCAGGCAGAATACTTTCTCTCCATTACTACTCTCTGCTTTCTACAGGCAAACCAGTTTTTAATCCACACAGCCCATGTTCCATAGATCTCATTGGGGGCCTTGTCATCTGCCTTACTATAGACCCCATCTACTGTCCTACCTTCTTCAATTTCTTTTAATACATCATCAGAAATCTCAATTAGGCTTGTGAGGCCTGACCATCTCCTCATAAAACCATGCTGACTATCCCTGAGAAGACTACTTCTCCAAATGTTTGTAAATCCTGTCCTTGGGAATCTCTCTAATAGTTTGCACCCCACTAATGTAAGACTCACCAGTCTATAATTTCCAGGATTCTTCTTAATACCTTTTTTAAACAAAGGGACTCTATTTGCCATTCTCCAATTGTCTGGCACCTTGCCCGTGGCCAAGGAGGTTACAAAGATAATAGCCAACACGCCCGCTATCTCTTCCCTTCCCACAGCAACCTGGGGTATATCACATCTAGCACTTCCTTTTTCTTCATCTTAACATGGTCCATCACACAAGCTTGTTTTATTCTGACCTCACCCTTAACCATATAACCATATAACCATTTACAGCACGGAAACAGGCCATGTCGGCCCTTCAAGTCCGTACCGGTTCACTTCAACAACTCTCTGCAAACTCTGTGTTTCCTCTGCATTGTTCACACATCCGGCCAGCATGAGATCCCTGGTGGCTACCAAGTCTTCTCTTCCACAACAGTATAATAATTTGCCACTTCCTCAGTAGTCAAACTCAGTATGCAATTTGTGCTTTTCCCTTCAATACACTATTTTTCTTTTGGCCATCTTGAGATCTCAGCAACCCTTTGAAAAAACTTATCTCATTTCACAAATAAGATGGTATGCTTTGGATGTTGGGCAGTTCCTTTACACCTCCACACTTTGCTCTTGCCATCACTGATCAAGGTCCTTTTCTCTGGTGAATACCGAAGCAAATTATTCATTTAGGACATCCCCAACCTTCTTCACCTCCAGGCACATGTTGCCTCCTTTATTCTTCAGTGGCCCTACTTTCAGTCTCATCATCTTTCTGTTCTTCATGTATGCATAGAACTCCTTAATCCTACTTGCCAAAGCCTTCTCATGCCCCCTTCGAGCTCTCCTTAAGTCCCTTCCTGGCTATAACATAATTCTCATGAGCCCTTCTTGGTTTTTTTTTTTTGCTTCCTTAATCTAATGTGTCTTTCCTTGCTTCTTAACTAGCTGCCTTACCTGTTTTGTGAATCATGGTTCTCTTTTCTCAGTATTCATGTCTGTTCTAAGAATTTATATCAAATATTTAAAATTATTTCCAGAATAAATGTAATGAATGGCTCTATAGGTGTTCATTATATAGGTACTGGACTGGATAAATTGAAATACTGTACTAAAATGTTGGGATTTCCGTGAAGAGAACTTTTATGAATCTTCTAGCATTTGTATCAAAACTGGACATTTTAAAATAAATATTACTTGACCTATGTTTTCAATTTCAGTTAATTTAATTCAGCTTTTGTGTTCCATTATTCAGTGAAGCAATAGTATTTTGTGTTCAGTTTCAGCAGGCCGTTGGTTGATGTCATTTTGGACTGGGAGTGCCAAAATTCATGAACTGTACACCGCTGCCTGCGGATTGTATATCTGCTGGTTGACTATCCGAGCAATTACAGTACTGGCTGCATGGATGCCTCAAGGGCGAGATGTTATTTTTCAGAAACTAAAGGAATGGTCCCTCATGGTGAGTCATTCAAACTCCTGAAGATAAAGTGAGTTGTGCGTTTTTGGATTAATGAACAGCTGGGTATTGATTTAATTGAAGTACAAGAGGAACATCCAGTTGTGGGTAGATGGGGAAAGAGATCAATCCTGATTTCTTGCACAGTACAACTCTGATTACCTGAAATGGTCAGGACCGGGCCTATGGTGGGAAGAATAATGTGTCTTTATTTAAGAGGTGAGACTAGATAAAAAACTGGTGTCCAAGTGCATGAAACACAGAGGATTGGCATGTAATTTAATAATTGGAAATAAAAGCAGGAAATGTTGGAACCACTCAGAGTTAAGGCAGTATCAGACATTTGCTGATTGTTTAAAATATTTTCTGTTTTTGTTGCGTACGGGTATTATCAGAATTGGTATAGCCAGTGGAATATTGAGCTTTTTGGCAAGTGGATTAGAATAAAAAAGAGGGGCCGTTTCAGTGGAGCATTACAGTCTGCTGGCAAGATTGCACCTGGAATACTGCGTGTAGTTTTTATGTCCATCATCAATGCCTTGACTTCCTGAGATGGCTAAGTAAGTTCAATATGTGCTTCCTAGTTGGACTCAACACAATGTGGAACTAAAATAACTCTGCCCAAGATTGGAAGAACCTGGTGAACGTAGCTCAGAACATTACACAAGCTTCCCTTCCCTCTACCTCTATCTACACCTTCCTCTGCTGAGGAAATTAAACCAGCATACTGAAGAACCCATCCATCTCAGACACGTTTTCTCCCTCCTTCCAAGAGAGAGAGTGTTCAAGAAGGTGCACACCAACAGGTTCAGAGGCAGTTTCTTCTCCACAGCCATCGTACCCCTGTATGAACCTTACAGTAGTGATTAAATACTAATTGGTCTTTCACTATAACACTATAATATGCTTTTGCTCTTTGTAGTGCTATATGCATGTTAGATTTGACTTGCTGGACTGGTCATGAAATGAACCCTTCCCATTGTGTGGAGATAACATGACAATAAACGAATGAACATATTTAAGAAATTAATCAGAATTTATTGTCAAGAACGAGTCACAAAATTCGGTGTTTTGCGGCAGCATCTTAGTGCAAGCATTTATATACACCACTTTATAACAATAATTTTTTTTTAAACAGTGCATGAAAAAGTAAGGCAGTGTCTTTAGTTCATTGATTATTCAGGAATCTGATGGCAGAGGGGAAGAAGCTGTCCATGTGCTGCTGAGTGCTTGACTTTGGGCTCCTGTACCTTTTTCTCAGTGGTAGCAGAGTGATGAGGACATGGCCTGGGTGGTGGGGGTCTTTGAGGATAGAGGGTGGTTTTTTAAGACATCACTTGTAGATGTCCTCGATGGAGTGAAATTGGTGCCTGTGATGTTGCAGGCCAAGTTAATAACCCTCTGGAGTTCATTCTTGTCCTGAAAGTCGGCACTTCCATTCCTGTCAGTGATGCAATGAGCCAGAATGCTCTCCACAGTACACCTGTAGAAGTTTTGGAGAGTCTTCGATGACATACTGAATCTCCTCAAACACTTTGATGAGCTTTCTTTGTGATTGCGTCAATGTGGAGGCTTCAGGACAGATCCTTGGAGACATTGACACTCAAGAATTTAAAGTTCTTGACCCTTTCCACTACTGAGCCCTCGATGAGGACTGATTCATGTTCTGACTTCCTCCTGGAGTCCACAATCATTGACTTGGTTTTGCCAACATTGAGGGCAGGGTTGTTGTGACGCCACTCAACGAGTTGATCCATCTCCCTCCTGGACGCTTCCTCCTTGCTGTTTGTGATCCTGCCGACAACTGTGGTGTCATCGGCATATTGTATTCTTGCATTCAAGGCAATGCAGAGGAGATTTAAAAGATTGATTACAGCAGTGCAGAGCTTGATGTATGAAGAAATGTTGAGGAGGTATTTCCGTATCTCAGTGGAAAATAAATGAATGATCTTATTGAAACAGAAAATTCTTAGGGGCATAGTTTCAGAATAAATGTTTGCCCATTTTGGACAAGATGGATTTGACAAAAGTTGTGACTCTTTTGGCACTCTCTACCCCAGAGAGCTTTTTTTGAAAATTTTATTTATTTGTATCTTCATACATTTCAAATTAACTTGCTATAACATTGCAAAATAAATACTAAATAATTTTCAATTTTCCCACCTCCCACCATCCCTAACTCCTGCAGATAGAAAAAGTAAAGAAAGAACACATTCATTGTAATAATTATGACCACATTAATAATACTATAATATTTATTGATGAAAGTACCATATTTTCATGGGGGGATTAGATTAGAAGGTCTAGTTTAGTCTATATTCATAAATCTCATATAAGGCTCCCATATTTGACAACATTTATCATAATCATCTCTCATATAAGTACTGTTGGGAGACAATATTTTATTTCATTGGACCATTCTTCTATTTTTAACATTATTTTCCAATTTCCATGTTTTAGCTATACACTTCCTTGCTATTGCCATTGATAGACTCAAAAATCTCTTGTTATATTTATCTAATTCCAACTTGTTATCTTCATCAAAAAAATGTTTGGATCTAATTTAACCTTCACTTTTAATATCTTTATAAGAACACATATTTCTCTCCAAAAATCCTTTACCTTTTCACATGACCACACTGAATGCAAAAAATTACCAATCTCTTTTTTACATTGAGCAGAGAAATTCAAATTAAATTCATTCAACTTGTATGGTGTATAATACATTTTACATTTGATGTAAAAAAAAAATAGATTGAACCATTTGATATCTAGAATTGATTGTATTAGTTACATTATCTACACAATTTCATCCATATTTCTTCTTGAATTTGTATATTTAAATCCTGTTCCCACTTCAATTTAGTTTTAAACAAATCCTTCTTTTCCTTTATTTCTTATAATTTATTATACATTAGTAGTTATAAATCTTCAAATAATAAAGGTATCTGTTATAACATATTCAAATTGACTATATTCTGGAAGTCTTAAATTCATTACTATTTTTTCCTCAAATATGATCGTAATTGATAATATGCAAATATTGTATTGTATAATATCCCAATTTTCTCCTTTAATTTATCACATCATAAACAATGAACCTCTGAAACAATCTCGTAGTTTCTGTATCCCTTTTTCATACCATTTGTCAAATAAAGAATTATGCATTGTAAATGGAAGAAGCTGATTCTGTTTTAAAAGTCTATTGACCCATCTGATAATTCCTTATACCTCTTTCTACATGTATCCCATTCCATATTCGAAACAAATGCCTTAAAATGGTATTTTTCTTCTACCTTTAAAAATGTCATAGTAAGCATTTATACAATATTTGGTCTGGACTTGCTTCACTTATATTATTCATATCAGTATCTACCCAAGACACTTTTTCATCCCCTTAGATACCAAGAAGACAAAAATCTCAATTGAGCTGCCTAATAATAACTTGTAAAATTTAGTAATCTCAAACCCTCTTGATCTTTAACTTCTCCATACTTATCCTTGCTGATTTTCCTTTCCATAAAAACTCACTAATATTCTTATTTAATCATCTAAAACAACATTTCAGGTACCTGAATTGGTAATGAATTCTGGGGAAAATATTCATTTTAACACAATTCACCTGTCCTATTAATGTTATTGGTAATTTCTTCCATCTTCTTAAATCTTCCTCCAATCTTCTTAAAAGTGGTATATAATTCAATTTATACAAATTATTCAATTGATTACTGACTATTATCCCCAAATATTTAACCCCCTCATTTTGCCATTTAAATTTTACTATCATCCACAAAAAGACTAATTCTGTGTACCATGCCCCCATGTCAAAACCTGTAATTTCCTCATCCCTTCGAATTATTTCCAGCTAATGGTTCTATTGCCAATACAAATAAGAATGGTGAAAGTGGGCAACCCTGTCTAGAAGACCTTCCTAATCTAATCAAACCTGATGTTTGACCAAACATCTTTCGCCTTTGGTTCATTATAAAATGCTTTTATTCCTCTTATAAATCTCAGGAAATCCAAATTTATAATATCTTAAATAGAAACTCCCATTCTAATCTATCAAATTATTTTTCTGCATCTAAAGTAATTGTCATCGCTGGAACTTTCCTTTTTTGAGCCACATTTATCAAACTTAAAAATCTCACAATATTATCTGCTGCCTTTCTTTTTGTAATAAACCCTGTCTGGTCCATATTAATTAATTTTTAAAGTATCTTAACCAAACAATTAGCTCACAATTTGGATATAATTTTATAATCTACATTTAACGAAGATATTGGTCTATATGAAGCTGTTTCTAATGGATCTTTTCCCTTTTTTGGTATTACTGTTATCAATGCTATCTTAAAGGATTCTGGTACATCATTTATTTCTCTTATTTGATCTAGTATTTTAAAAAATTGGTACCAACAATTCCTTAAATTTATAAAATTCTACTGGAGAACTATATTCTCCTGGCGCTTTATTATTTCGCAATGTTTTCAGAACCTCATATATCTCAGCTTCTGTAAATGAATTAAATAATTCTTTCCTCTTCACACAAATGTGTTAATTGAATGTGTTGCAAATATTGCTCTATTTTAATTTCATCTTGTTTTAACTCAGACTTGTATAACTTCTCATAAAACTCTCTAAAATTTCATTTATTTCCTTCGACTTATAAACCATCTGACCATTCAATGCTTCTATAGTTCTAGATACCTGTTCTTCCTTTAATGGCCATGCCAACACCTTATGAGATCTTCCTCCTAATTCATAATACCTCTGTTTTGTTTGCAAATGATCACTTTCAACTCTATATGTTTGCATCATATTAAGCTTGACCTTTTTTCTTTCCATTAATTTTTTCATTTCCTTACTTGGACTAATTTGTATTGTTTTCTCTAAATCTGTAATTTTCTTTTCTAATTGATCTACTTCCTTTAAATAGTTCTTTGTTAATTTTACCGTACAACTAATAATTTGTCCTCTTAAATATGCCTTTAAAACTTCCCATATAACAAATTTATTGTTTACCGAGTCTTTATTTTCCATAAAACTTAATTTGTTTTCTTTCAAAATCACAAATATCTTTCCTTTTCATCAATACCACCTATATCCACTAATTCTATCTTCCTCAGATACTATTGAAAATAACAAAGGGGAATGGTCTGAGATAGTACCTGTTGTACTCTAGATTGAACTTGTCAATAAGAACATCTCAATTTGTGAATATGTCTTGTGTCAAAAAGAATAAAATGAATAATCTCTTTCATTTTCCTCCAAATATCTATCAATCCCATATCTACCATTGTCTTTTACTTCTTTAGACACTTTACTATCTCCTACATATTTTCCCGATCTATCCATTTTTGAATTTAAAGTCAAAATAAGATCTCCTCCCATCAAAATTTCACCATTTGCATTTGATCATTTCATAAAAGCGTCTTGCATAAATTATATATGTTTGGAGCATATAAATTCAACAAGGTCCAATTTTCTGAGTATATCTGACATTCTACCATAACGTACCTTCCCGGCACATCCTTTTCTACATTTAACTTTTTTATTGGTAGATTTTTATTTATCAATACTGCAACTCCTCGAGCCTTTGAATTAAATGAGGCTGCCACTACTTTACCCACCCAGTTCATTTGTAATTTATCTAATTCCTTCACCACTAAATGTATTTCTTGTAAAAATACTACATCTATATTCTTTTTTTCATAAATACCAATATCTTTTTGTGTTTTATTTGATTTTGTATTCCATTAACATTAAAACTCCTAAAATTAATCTTCCCAATCATTTTCAATCAAATGAACCCCCTATTTATCCAGCCTTCATCCTCCAAATCCCCCTTTAACAGATCTATTATGCCAATAAATGTGTGGGGGGAAAGATAAAAGTTGAGAAACAAGAAACGATAGAATATCCCAAAAAAGGCACACACAAAAAACATATCCTTTTTATCGCCCTTATTTATAGGAGTGGTAGTCCAGCCTACACCCACACACGTGATTCGTTAGCAGCCAGCAAACATTCCCTTTGTTCCCCCTCCCCCCGAATCTTATACTGACCAGCCTTTACATATATCATCAGTTACTATTAATATTATCTTAACTCCCTACCCCAAAATTAAAAGTCAAATAAACACACAATCTTCCAATTTTACCATCAAACGAAACCGTATACCTCCTCGTGCCTTACTGTCCATCCTAGCAGGTTACCCCTTACTGCCCATCTTAACAGACAAAGATTCAGCAAAACCTTTGGCTTCATCAGGATCCAAAAAAAATTATGCTTATCATTAAGAAAAATTTTCAATACAGCAGGATATCTCAAAACAAATGCATATCCCTTCCGCAAAACATTTTTAACTACAGTAAATTTCTTTCTTTTTTCAGCAGTTCAAAACTTATATCTGGATAGAAGTTGTTCTTGTTTCCATTGTAGATCACTGGGGCATGTCTTGCCTTCACTTGACCTGCTGCTAGTTCCAACATTTTCTTTCTCACCTCAGAGAGAAGGAAATAGACCAATATTGGATGAGAGTTTTGACCTTCTTGTGGTTTTGGTCTTAAAGCTCTATGCGCTCTTTCAATTTCAATGTCTCCTTTAAATTCTTCCATTCCCAGTACTTGCGGTATCCAACTTTGTAAAAATTTCTTCATGTCCTTCTTTCAGCCCACAATCTTGATGTTATTTCTTCTACAGTAATTTTCCAAAATGTCCATCTTCTGACTAAAATGATCCTTCATTATTTTTGATTCTGCTGCAAATTTTTCACCTGGTCTTTTAGTTGCTGTTTCCTTTTATTCTTTCTTCCATAACTTCTAATTTCTTATCCATTTGATTTATGGTTTTCTTCACCTGACCAGTCACATCTCTGGTTTCCATCACTTTATCAGATAGGACTTTAAGAGTTTGTTGTAATGATTCTTCCCGAAACCGCTGCAGATTACCCATATACATTTTGACCTCCAAAGCCAATAATAAAGTTTCTTTAGCAACTTCTCTGAATCCTTGTTCTATGTCTGATTCAACTTCTACCTCTATCAGCTCTTCACTGGGTTCTCCCCCGGAGCTGTCGGCTTCAGGATTTTTTTTTTTAAAGTGCCTCAATTTTTTTTTCTTCTCTGCGCATGCGTGACTCCTCACACCTGGGCAGTAGATGTTCTCCTTCAGTGGCCAGCAGCCGTTGAGTGAAAGAGCTCAAGGTCTCTCCAGCTCCCTGGCGTTCACTATGGAGGGCCAACCTATGAACAGCTCCAGGCTCCTTCTTTAAGGTGGGCCTTATTTCTTTCTCCTTGTCCTTTTTCCGGTCCCAGCATTGTAACAAGCTTTTCCTTTGGTGGCATCCTGTTCTTTTCTCTGACTCTTCCGATGGTTTCTTTCGCTGTCCTTTTAAACTTTTCTATATTTTTTTTACTCTTTTTCAGGGAGAGTAGGGATTACATTACTAACTCCATGTCATCACGTGACAGCTCCCCAGAGAGCTCTAAAGACAGACTTATTAGGACGGCACAGTTAGCGTAGCAGTTAGCACGACACTTACAATGCCAGTGACTGGAGTTCAAATCCAATGCTGTCTAAGGAGTTTGTACAATCTCCCCATGTCTGCATCAGTTTTCTCCAGGTGCTCCAGTTTCCTCCCAACCTCCAAAACATTGGGGTTGTAGGTTCATTTGGATGTACCATATCTGCCAACATGTAATACTCGAAGCTTAAAATTCCACTCCAAAACCAGGCGTTATCATATAGGCCAAGTATAAAATCTGAACCTTGACAGTGAAGTCTCAGCAATCCTCTGTGGGGTCCATCCGCCCAGTCCGATTGCCGTTGGTTCTGTACAGACTTTTAAGCAGTCTGTTAAAGGAACTGACAGTGGTTTTTATTTTAAAATTGGCTCATAAAATGTTAACCTTTACTGGGTAATTTGCTTCTAAAGTATTGTAACAGTGTCACTCCACTGGTCAGTGGTAAGTGCCATCTTGGGGTAGTCTTGTATGGTGACGCAAGTTCAAAATCTACATTGTACAAAACTCTTATACAGAGTCGTCATGTGCACTGGCATGTACAGTGATTGGGTGGCATGAGTTTAATTGACTTTTACCATGCTGTAAAGAAATGAAAATTAAAAATAGTGTATTCAAGGAGCAGAGATAAGACATTTGAATTCAGGAGATTAGGGATATGGGAGAGAGGAGGAAAATGGTGTCCCTAAGATTGAATAATTTGTGATTTTACAGAGTGGCATAGCAGGCTAGGGATTACTTGACCTGTGTCTATTCTTCTTTCCCAGGTTCTTGCATTGTTATCCTTTTTATCTCCACAGATTGTGAAAACATTAGTTGTGGCTTTGCTGTTGGCTGGAATGGTTCCTCTTCTTTTAGGACTTTTGTTTGAATTAGTTATTGTAGCTCCCTTGAGAGTACCTCTGGATCAGACACCTCTCTTTTATCCATGGCAGGTGAGTGAGAAACTTTAAAAGGATTTTCCAGTACGTTTAAAGAGTAGCTCAGCTGACCAAATGTATTCTTTTTTTTTAAAAAAAAAAGGGATCAAATTAAATTTAATTTAATCTTTAGGTCCAAGCAGGATCAAAACTGATGGAAAGAATGTTTCAATAACTTTAAAAAATCTTTGAATTTTCACCAAATCAAAGCAGCCGTGTTAAGATTATGACCATGTATTGCTATTTGCACATCTTGTTTGTTATTCATTGGTTTCTACTTAGTTCTACATTACAGCAGCTGTGATATTTCAAAGCCACCTAAAATTGTACAGAGCATTAGAGATGTAACATTGTAAAAACAGCTTTATAAATACAGGTACGCGATCCTTTATCCGGACATCTAAAATCCGGAAAGCTCCAAAAACCGATAAGTAGGGAGAGAGGCTGCAGGACCTGCACTGGGGGAGGTGGCTGCAGGACCGGTGCTTGGGGGTGGCAGCCATGCAACCGGCGCTTGGGGGAGGCGGCCGGCGCTTGGGGGAGATGGCCAGGCGGCCAAGGGACCGGCAGTTGGGGGAGATGGCCAGGCGACTGGAAAGGGGACCGGCACTTGGGGGTGGCGGCCATGCAACCGACGCTTGGGGGAGGCGGCCGGCACTTGGGGGAGATGGCCAGGCGGCCAAGGGACCGGAAGTTGGGAGAGATGGCTAGGCGACTGGAAAGGGGTGGGGGTTGATACAGCAGCACAATTTGGGTGGGCTTTCTGAAATCTGGAAAAATCCAAAATTCGGAATACACTGTACCCCAAGGGTTCCAGATAAAGGATAGCGTACCTGTACAAATTCTGGGTCACTGAGCACAGGTAAAACAACTTGGTTTGCATACTATTCTGATATTTCTGAAAGTAAATCTTGGCATGATCACTGACTCTATATCAATCACCCATGCACTGAATCATGCCTGTAATTTTCTGTGCTTCTGTTAACTTGCTGAATTGTTTTAAATTGTTCTGTGGCATTAACCTGTTGTTGTTATCATTTTTAGTCTCCTAAAAATTCCTTTCACCCACTTCAGAGATGTGATCCAATTGCAAATCAATTTTTTTTTAAAGTCCCTTATTTGTTATTTATAATTGACAGAATTCTGTGATCACTTCATCATTCCTGAGATAGTTATTCGACTTCTTTCATGGAATAATAACTTGGGACAAAATGTGCAGTCAGAAAGGAATAATTTTAATTTTAATAATAATTTTAATTGTTTCCTTTAATCATCAGCGTGTTTCAGAATGCTTCACATCTTAAAGATCTGGCATTTCTTTACAACTGGCCATTTGCTATAAAAATCCAGAGTTTAAAAAAAAATAATCTTACTCCAATCACACCCCTCTCTCACCCAATGTCATAATTTTGGATTATTGTTATGTTCTTCAAGAGAACCTCATAAGACGTGTATTGTCAATAGAGCTGTGTTTGGGATATGAAGACAGGGATGTTGGGGCCATATTGTGATCGTGTTGATCTTCTGAAGTTTCACTGTTTGATGGTATGTTTTGTTTGCAATAGGACTGGGCTCTTGGTGTTCTTCATGCCAAAATAATTGCTGCTATAACACTAATGGGACCTCAGTGGTGGCTGAAAACTGTTATTGAACAGGTAAAAGTCTTCCAAGGATAAATCAGAAATGAAAAGGAAACTATTTGGTATTACACTTGTAGTATAGGATAAGTCAATAGATGCAGTTACCTCCACCACATTGTCCCTAGTTGAAACAGATGATGAAATAAAATCCAAATAAAGATAAAGGAATAAAAGCAAGAATCCTGTTTGATTCTGACGGACTTTTGTACTTTGCCCTGTATTTTTGGCAAAGAGTTATGGTTTGGTTCAGCATACTAAAAAGGCAAAATCTAGGATTTCTGTTACATGAGTTAATATGGTTATTTTGCATGTATAAAATATTTAATTAATTTTACCTGTGCTTTGTCTTGCATTTTCTTATCCTTGGTTCTTCTTTGGTTGATGATAGATCATATACAAATTGCATCAGATGCCACTTTATTGACAGTGGAAGCAGGTGATAGCAGATTAGGTGTCTTCTGATTTTTAATTGTTCTCCACTAACCACCACCCCTCTTATTTCATAAAAAATGCCCAACACCTCAATTTCCAACTTGAGTTGTCACATTTTATGTATCTCATTCCTACCTGAACCAAAAAGGCTCCAACTGTTTCAAATTGTTGCCATTCCATCTCACAGATTTCATTCCTTTTTTTTTCAAATTGGGGCTGACAGAAACAAAAACAGTGTTGCTTGCATTTTGAATTTCTGATTCAGCATTAACTTTTTTCAGGTCTATGCAAATGGAATTCGAAACATTGATTTACACTTTATAATTTGCAAACTAGCAGCGCCAGTCATCGCAGTGTTGCTGTTGTCGCTCTGTCTGCCATATGTCATAGCTGCTGGCATTGTGCCACTGCTGGGTAGGTAATGAAACATTTTTAAGGGATTGCTTATTTTTCCAATAAACTAATAGTTTGCAAACTTGATTGGCAAAAATGTATGTTAAGCTATTACCTGTGTAAATTTTGTCTACATTTAAATTCCAAAATTGAAGATTCAATTGGGTAGTGACTGCTTTCATTATGCAAGGACTTTGCAAGTTCTCCACGTATCTGCATGGGTTTCCTGTTTGCATTCAAAATGTATGGAGTTTGTAGGTTAATTAGTGTATTTGGATGGCATAGGTTTGTGGGCTAGAAGGGCCTGTTGCCATGCTATTTTAAAATGTAATATGAGTGTAAATAACAAATTTTATGTTACAAAAAATGTTAAATGGTGATGTTTTAATTATCTTGGATATATTTATTTTTAAATCTAGCCAGCAGTAGGAATTCTCATGTTTAAATCGACTTGTGCATAAGATGGTGCCCTCCTTATGGACATGCAAATATTTCTTTAAGCAGATGAGTTGAATAAACTAGTAGTTGCAACACATCAAATTAAACATGGAATATCATAGTTAATTAATTTCATTAGTTGAATTGAAAGTTTCCATTCTGAAAGAATAGCAAGACCAAATTAGGATCATTGTGTGCAGTTTTGGTCACCTAACTGCAGGAAAGATATCAATAAGACTGAAAGAGTGCTGAGATTTACTAGGATGTTGCCCGGATTTCAGAAACTGGGTGAAATAGATTAGGACTTTATTCCCTTGTGCGCAGAAAAATGAGGAGAGATTTAATAGAGATATGCAAAATTATGAGGGGTATAGATGGAGCAAATGCAAGTAGACTTTTTCCACTAAGATTGGGTGAGATACAAACCAGAGGATATGGGTTAAGGGTGTAAGGGGTAAAGTTTAGTGGGAACATTTTCTCACAAAGTAGTGGGAGTGTGGAATGAGCTGCCAGTTGAAGTGGTAAATGCAGGCTCCATTTTAATATTTAAGAAGAATTTGAACAGGTACATGGTTGGGAATGGTATGGAGGGCTATGGACTGGGCAGAATAATTGTTCAGCTCAAACTAGAAGGGCTGAAGAGCCAGTTTTCTGTGTTGTAATGTTCTAATGATGAAAGGATTGATTAATTAAAGTTGATATAAAGGGCATATTTTAAATTTCTCCTAGTTATTTTATATCATCATCTAGTATTAATTTCAAAATTTATTTCCAACTTGGACATGCATGCAGAACCTTTGGTGTAAATTTTGAACTTTTCCCTTTGTTCCACATGGCTATCCAGGTGTGACCTCTGAGATGCAGAATCTAGTCCACCGTCGAATTTATCCTTTTCTTCTAATGGTAGTGATACTGATGGGAGTCCTATCCTTCCAAATCCGCCAGTTCAAGCGGCTATATGAGCACATTAAAAATGACAAGTAGGTATTTTACTTTGTGACACAATTCGTTGAAATATGAGAAACAAAGACTTGAGCATTCCTGTTTGTTTTTAAATTAAACCTTCTGGATTTGATGCCACCACAATTATACCCCTATCTAATGTGCATCTTGGCAATGTATGTCCGCTGTCTTTCATAATGATTATAAATATCCCCAAAAGATAAAAAATAGAGTGGAATGATAAATGTGTATCAGTTGGGCAGCACAGTTGGAGTAGTGGTTAGCGCCACACCTTTACAGCACGAGCGATCGAGATCGGACCGGAGTTCGAGTCTCTTGCTGTCTGTAAGGAGTTTGTATGTTCTCCCAATGTCTGCATGGGTTTTCCCCGGGAGCTCCACTTTCCTTCCACCATTCAAAAGGGTACCGGGGGTGTAACAAGTAAATCACAAAATTCTGTAGACACTGTGGTTGAAGTAAAAATACAAAATGCTGAACAAGCTCAAATCGTGTCCTTTGTGTAGCAATGGTAAAGATGACTGATGTTTCGGGTTTGAGCCCTTCATTGAAGTATGCTGGCAAGCATCTGAACTAAAGGGTGAGGGGGGGGGAAGGGATGATAGGTGGAGAAAGAAGGGAGGAGACAGCAGCAATTAGGGGGAGGAGAGGATGGTAGGGTTGTGTGGTTGAAAGAACTGGAAGGACAGGAAATGGGGAGGGGAAGTAAAGGCCAGCAGGTTTAATAGAAAGTAGTAAAGTCAATATTTATGTCATCTGGCTGGGGGATGCCCAGTCGGAAAATAAGATATTGATCCTCCAATCTGCTGGTGGTCAGGGTGGGACAGTACATCATGCCATGGGCAGACAAGAGAGTTTGGGAATGTGACTCGGAATTGAAATGACTGGCCACTGGGAGGTCACTGTGGTAGCGAACGAAGGTGGTGAGCGAAGCATTCTCTGTCTGCGACTGGTCTCTCAATGTCGAGAAGGTTACAGAGGGTGCACCAGATACAGTAAATAAGTCCTCTAGATATACGTGTTGTTTCATGTGAAAGGCCTGTTTGGGGGCCTGAACCGTGGTGAGGGAGGAGGTGTAGATGCAAGTGTTGCACCTTCTGAGGGCACAGGGGAAGGTGTCAGAGATGCAATTGGGGGGGGGGGGGAGGAGGAGAGAGATGAGTGGATGAGGGAATCACGAAGGGAGCAGTGCCTGTAGTTGTGGGAGTTGGAGGGTTTGTGGTATATGTCAGTGGAAAGCTTTTCTCCCAAGATGGAGACACAGAGATCCAGAAAGGGGAGAGTGTTATTGGAGATGGACCAGGTGAGTTTGAGATCGGGGTGGAAGTTGGACGTGAAGTGGATGAAGCTGACACGCTCATCGTGGGTACATGAGGCAGCCCTGATGTAGTTGTCTATATACAGGAGGAAGAGTTGGGGTCTTGCCTGTGTAGGCTTGCAGCATGGATTGCTCCACAAAGCCCACACATAGGCAGGCGTAGCTGGGACCCATGCGGGTGCCCATGGCTACTCTTGATTTGGAGGAAATGGGATGAGATGAAGGAGAAGTTATTTAGAGTGACTGGGGATGTAGGTTAATGGGGTGTACATCGGGCCACACGGACATATAGGCCTAAATGGCCTGTTACCGTGCTGCATGTCTAAATTTTAAAAAAAATTAAATTACTGGTATGATCTCAATAGTTGCTCAGTTTCTGCTGATGTTTGTCACACTAATTTACTTATTTGTGAATTTTTGCTTCGATACTTTTACTACTGCTGTTGAGGAATGTGCTTGGGTAGAACTTTAATCTTCATGAAAATGTTGCATGAATTTTATAATGATGCTATATCTTTCATTAAATCTAGGTATCTCGTTGGTCAACGACTTGTTAACTATGAGCGAAAGATGGGTAAACAAACAATGACAACTGCGTCACTTTCTTCTGAATAGTGGGTGTTGACTGACCAGCTCTTCCACCCTTGTGTTTCCTACTATAAAAGTCTCCCTTCCCAATTCCCAACTTCTCCCTTTTGCTATTGCATACATACAGCAAAAAAAAACTACACAGTTCTGTCTGGTAATTGTATATGTGTAAATATAATGAACATTCTGAGCCCCTTTAAAGATAATTGAATGTGCATTGTAAATCTTCAAATATGTATATTAATTTATTAAATGTAGTCATCACTTTATTTGGACTGTTGGCCTACATTTCAGGAGTGACGGTGGCAGAGACAATATAATGAAGTGTTTGAATACTTCATAAGCTCAAATTTTTTAGAAATGTTCATAATGGCTGATGTTTTAATACAGAATTAAAATAAACTATTAAGCAGGAAAAGAAAAAACTGCAAATTAATGTTAACTGAGTATTTATTTAATTTTGACCATTTTTGCAGCAAATATATAGCTCTACATTGTAAACATACTTTTTGGCCATCGATATGGTAGATTACAATGGAGCATTATGGTAACAACATCTGACGACCCAAAATACATCCATTAAACAGCTGATACAGACAATCTTTGAGTAACCTTGGAGGGTTGGGGTTACTTTTTCTTTGTCTAAAATGTGTTCAATGACGGGGGCAGAATAATACAACTCTTGTCTTTGGTGGTTGTGGAATTGGGCGCAGGGTCTGAATTAACTCATTGGCACTTCTAACAGTAAAACTTTAGCATACTTTGCTTGGGCATTTTCACAATTTAGAATAAAACTTGGGAAGCAGCCCCTTGAATATGTAGCCATGTTCTGTACTGTGTAAATAAACCCAGTTCTGTGAATGGCTATCCAAAATGTTTATCTAGATTATAATCTAAAACAGGGTTTGGAAAAGTGGTCTATATTGACCCATGGGGGTCGATAGAGAAATTTATTGTTGATAATATTTATTTCTTTAGTTTACATGCTTGGGGGTGGGGGGTCGATGAGAGATCAAGGATTCCATGAAGAGGTCACTGATTTAAAAGGTTTGCTGACCCCTGATCTAAAGAAACTGTGCCAATTACAATCTGGTGACACTAGCCTCTTAAACTGCAACACCTGGGTTGTCCTCCTGGGACCTGGGCGCAATTACTTGGGCAAAGTTGAGGGAAGCCCCTTTTAAATTGCAAGGGGGAATCTACCCATTAAATTGCCAACTCGGTGATTTAAGGGGGATCCTTCCCCCACAATGATGCGTCACGTACTCACCAGAAGTATCCGGATACTGGCTGCCCGGTGATGCACGCATGCAAGCGCTAATGTCACCAGAATAAGCGGGTCGGCCATTTTCATTTTCAAATTGCCTGTGGATAAGTTTAACTGGGTTCCATGACTACCTCTGAGGTAGGTCAGGGACCCAGTTGGATTCTGACAGGGTTGACCAGGTAAGACCCTTTCTGGCTGCCTTGTAACTGGGGCGCAAATTGCCCGGTTAACCCCGTTTTACACGGCAGCTTGAAAGGGCCTAATTAATGTCTTCAGTAAATTTTGATTATTGTGTAGATTGGATAAGGCCAAGTGCATAGAAATTTAAATAGATTTTAATATGAATTTGTATATTCCTGTAATTGTTTTTAAGCGTTTATTGATTTATATTAAATTGATTTTTTTAAGTGCAAAAGTGACATTGATACAAACTGTCCTCTGAACTACAAGCTTCATCCCCAAGATTATAGTGCAAGTATTTGCATTTAAAATGGAAAAAGTCCACTGAGAGCAACAAGCCAAATCCGATTCATAGATTACAGCTGCACTGAACACAATAGACTTCTCAATCTCCAAAGTTTTCCCATATTCAGTGTTTCACAAGAATTTCAAGAGGAACAACCCCAAATATTACGTCTGGGCGCTCTCCAACTAGACAGCATTAACAACAACCTTCTAGTTTCATTTAAACCCCTTCCGAGTCTCTCTCTTCCCCTATCCCTCTGTCTCCAACTCCCCACTCCTTTTCCTCTCTGAAAGCTACCCCATTATCTATGACCTCTAAGCTTTTTTTCTCCTACCCTCTCCCCTATATCCACCTATGACCTCTTACCTGTTAGCCTGTACTCCTCACCCTGCCCCTTCCTCCCTCTCTCAATGTTTTTATTTGGGTGCTTGTCTTTTTTTTTGCTCACACCTTGATGAAAGGCTCTGGCCTGAAATGTTGGTTGCCCTTTATATCCTATAGACAGAGCGTTACCTGTTGAATTTCTTCAGCACTTTTGTATATTGCACAACAATCACAGTGTCTGCAGGAATAGTGGGAAAACAAACTAGGTCACTCATTTCTGTTGATCTGATTAACAGGGTCTGATTCCTTTGGTTCTTTTCAAAACCATTAAGCTTGCATGTAGGCCGTCACATGCTCTAGTAACAATATCACAGGGTTGTTTGTTTTTTGTATTTCAGATCTAGTTTGTAGATATAACCAGCAAACAGGATTCCAATTCAGTTCAAGATTTCATACTCTATAGTGAAACATCATTTCAGAGAATATTAATATTTTTTCCAGGATATTACATGATAAATTTTGTTTTTCATTAAGAATTTAATATTAGTATTATCTTCCTAATTTTGTAACAAGTCATCTTTAGCGATCCGAGGAAGAATTTATACAGTTAAGAGAAACTCCAGCCTTTCATTTTGTTCAGTGCCCCATATTTAACCTTCGTTCTCAGTGCAAGCATGCTTAGTTAAAAATATTTGATGGGTCTTGTATCTATATTTTTTAAATTAAAATACTCTTAAACTTTATATACAATTCAAAGGGTCTTCGGTTTTTAGCAAAGAAAGTTCCCACTGTAGTAAAAACACAATGCTGGAGAAATTCAGCAGGTCAAACAATGTATTTTATGTAGCAACCAACGTTTCAGGCTTGAGTCCTTCATCAGGTATGAACAAAATTTGGGCAGGCACCCAAAAAAAATGGAGTGAAGAGGAGCACAGTCCCACTGGTAGAAGGTAATAGGTCTTGAGTGGGGGTTGGAGAATCCTAGCTAAGTCAGTGGGGACAGGTGCGGAGAGTTTGAGAGCAGCAGGGATGACACTGTTTCAGTTTGGAAATGTGAGATCAGGAAATGTAAGACGAGTAAAGATTACTGATTACTTAGTGTTGCCCAGAAACAAAGTTTAAAATACCTTGAAGGGCTTAAGCTTGAAAAATGGTTGTACAGTATGTTTCCGATTATCTGAAATGCTCGGGGCCAGACATGTATCAGTTAACTGCATTTTCCGGATATCTGAGAAATTCCTTCACTTGTATCGGCCATTGCTGATCTCGACACCTCCCCACCACTGTTGCAGAACCTGCCCAGCACCTGAGGTTCCCCGTTCGAATCCAAGATACCTCCCTACCGCCGTCGCTGATCGTGTCCAGGAGCCCGAGGTTCTCGCTCCAATGCCAGCCCAATAACATCAGCATAAAACAACAAGGAAAGATTTTTCAAGCATGAAATAAAGTTTAGTTCTGGAGTACATGAGAGCTCCATTGGATTCCAAATGTTGCTAAAAGCGCATTTATGTATTCGAAAGCTCTGGATTCAAAATGGCGATAACAGCACATCAGAGTCCCACTTGAGAACAACAGGTTAAAAAAAAACTTCAACTTCTGACTGCCACCAAATATTTTCACAGATAACTGACAATTTTGGTAAGGTGGCTTTCAAATAATCGGAAACTTACTGTATATCTTTATTTTTGCTCTATAAAATACAGTGACCTGACTAGCATTGATTTTACTAGTAAAATTGCCACTGATTAAATATCTAATCTAGCCATGTTTATCTGTTTCCTTTGGAACATTCAGTAATTAGTACCTTCTGCACCACCTACACCATTCTTTCCCCCCCCCCCCATTTTCCCATTTACAGGTCTTCTTCACCTGAACTTTACCCTTTCTGCCCAAGTTCCAGTACCAGAAACAATTCTATCTGTTCATAAGTGAATGATTATACTACAGGGATGTGCAAAACCAATATAGTACTAAACTGGGGAAACTTAAACATCCAAGCAATAATAATACAAAAGGGAAAGAGGGGAGAGGATTGAAATCTACTCAGGAAAATATTCTTGAAATTTGACTCGGGAAAATTAGTGTAGAAAGTGGGAGAAAAATTTAGAAAACAGTGGTCTTAATATCACAAGGTTGAGTGTGACTATGAGGAATGATAACAAGATTAAAATGTAGAGAATTGGAGAAAGGTCACTTTAGTGGATATGTCCAATCTAGCCCAGGTAAATTGAAAACAATGCTGGCAGGCAAAGTAGCAATTGATCTGTGGCTACAAATTCTCTGTCATCTACATATAGGGCATTTGATGGATGCCAGGCTTCCACCAGAAATGAGAACAAAACAAAGAATATTGCTTTGTTTTTGGATAGACTAAAATTGAGAAAGGGGAAGCTAAAAAGACAGGAAACCTCGTCTAATCTATGTGGCTTGGATTCTTACAAAGGGAAAGAAGAAGATTGCAGAAATACTTTCAAGACACCCATAAATTCAGAAGTGATGCCTGAGAATAGAAAGGTGAAAAGAAAAACCCAACATTACAGGCAAATCAGTTGTGTGGAAGATTCTAAAAACCAGAATCGTCCGCAGAATTAGTGGTCAACTGGATGGGTGGATTGATTAGAGAAGTTGAACATGAAATTAGTTGAAGCAAATTGTGCGTTGCTGTAACTGATATCCGCTGCCCACAACCCAACTTGTGCAAAATACTATTTACAATCATCACCTTGGTTTTTGTTCCTATGATATCTGGCTTGAAAATTTGAATACACCTGTAATCAAATTCCATTGTGGGTAAACACCTTGTTGCTGCAATCTTTAATCACACCAAACTAAAAAAAACTGGACAAGGATTCCTGAATGGTTGGATTTACTCTGATTTACAACATGCTTTTAATGTGTTTTTAAAATTTTTTGGGAGGGGTGTACAGTCGGCTTAGCGCAACACCTTTACACCACCAGCGATCGGGACTGGGGTTTCAATCCCATGCTCTCTATAAGGAGTTTGTACGTTCTCCCCGTGTTTGCGTGGGTTTTCCCTAGGGGCTCCGAGTTCCTTCCACCCTTCAAAAATGTACCGGATGTGTAGGTTAATTGGGCGTAAATTAAGCGGCTTGGACTCGTGGGCCGAAATGGCCTGTTACCGTGCTCTATGTACAACTAAATTTAAAATGTTACATAATGATGTGGTCAATTTTCCAAGAAAACCTGGAGTTTAAAGAGAATGTGGAACAACAACCAATCAGCTTAAAGAGAGCATGGGTGCCAAAGTAAGGATTTAAGTTTTATGATGCATTGTTTCTATTTTGGCTGATCCTTCTGCTTTCCAGGCTCTAAGCTGTGCTATTTACTCCATAATTTTTTTTTGTTGAAATCTTCTTTGAACAAGCTTGATTGCATTTGGTCATGTCACCTGCAAAGTGCTTTGTGATGTTTCAATGTTATCAGTGTGATATAAATGCAAACTACTCAAAATGTTGAATTCCACTTTTCCCAACACCCCAAGGATGTGTGCTTAGCCCACTTCTCTACTTGTTATACACCCACGACTGTGTGGCCAGGCACAATTCTAATGCCATCAACAAGTTTGCCGATGACCCCACAGTTGTTGGCAGAATCACAAATGGCAGTGAGGAAGTGTACAGGAGGGAGAGAGATCAGCTCGCTGAATGGTGTAACAGCAACAACCTTGTGCTCAACGTCAGCCAAACCAAGAAGATAATTGTGGACTTCGGGAGAAAGTCAGGGGAACATGATAGTCCTCATCAAGGGTTCAGTAGTGGAGAAGGTCAAGAACTTCAAATTCCTGGATATCAACATCTCCGAGGATCTGTCCTGGAACCTCCATGTCGATGCAATCAAGAAGAAGACTTTGTCAGGTGTCTGAGGAGATTCGGTATGTCACCAAGGACTCTCGTTAACCTCTACAGGTGTACCATGGAGAGCATTCTGGCTGGTTGCATCATTGCCTGGTATGAAGGCACAAACTCTCAGAACAAGAATAAACTCCAGAGGATTGTTAACTCAGCCTGCGACATCACAGACACCAGACTTCACTCCATCAAGGACATCTACATGAGGCGATGTCTTCAAAAAGCAGCCTCTGTCCTCAAAGACCCCACCACCCAGGCCATGCCCTCTTCACTCTGCTACCATCAGGATAAAAAGGTACAGGAGCCTAACGACAAGCTCTCAGTGGCACAAGGACAACTTCTCCGCTGCCCTTAGATTCCTGAATAATCTATGAACAAAAGACTCTGCCTGACTTTTGATGCACTATTATTTTTATTTTTTATATTGTAAGATGATTTGTAATATGAATGTTTGCACTATGATGTTGCTGCAAAACACCAAATTTCATGACTTATGACAATAAATTCTGATTCTAATACAATCTCTATCCCATCAGCACTTATTTACACCATCAAATTTTTTTGTTCCCTCATTAATACATGCAGTTTTAGGCCATGACTTGCACTATATTGCACTTGCCTGAGAGTCACTGCTGTATGGTGAATTCAGTTCCTAGTTTGTTCTTCAGCAAACAATCCTGGTGGGCAATGTGCCTAAGAATCCCAATGCATGGGAAAGTTTAGAGAAAGTCTAATTGTGTTTTATAGTAAGCTGTCTTTATAAAAGCACTTCTTAAATTACACTTGTCTCAAGGTTGTCAAAATTATCGGTTCTTTAAATGTATCTGTAGGGAAGATTGAATTAATGGGAGAGTTCTTGTTTGTGCTTTTGCTAATGGTGAACTGGTCCCTCTAAAATTATTAATGAAATGCAGCCAAGAAGCATCCCTCAGTACCCTGGCACTATATATTTGAGTTATATATCCCCCAACTATTACTGAAGTTATTCCTTTATTGGATCACGTCCAGTTCCCTTCATTAGTTCCTGTAATTTGGCAGCTTCTTTCGAAATCCACTCTTTTCCTGAGTATCGTCAATCTTAATCATCTCGTGGGGTTAGGTGGGAGAAAGTGTTCGGCCTTGTCTAGAAGGGCCTGTTTCTGTGCTGTAATTGTTATATTGCTATTTAGTAGCATTTAAGGAGAATTTGGATATGTATATGGACGGGAAAGGAATGGCGGGTTATGGGTTGAGTGTGGGTCAGTGAGGCTAGGTGGGAGAAAGTGTTCACATGGACGAGAAGGGCCAAGTTGGCCTTTGTTATATGGTTATAATAACACCACATATTCCTTGGTATATATTTAGGTGCTCATTTAAGTAAAAGTTATCATCATTGATGTTTGTTATTTGAAAAAGACTGACGGCCTGAGTTATTAAACCTGGATGGAAGTGAGTTGCATTGACTTGAATGGAATTCAATGATTCTTTGCAATACCATGCACTATATTGTACGAGGGGTACTGAAGTGAACTCTACCAAATTCTGGAGACACAGGAGAATGCAGATGCTGCAAACTATAATTGAACACAATCTGCTGTAGCGCAAACCCTCTCGCATAAAGATTTGGATCTGAAACGTCGACTGGTGCTACTTGACTTGCTGTGGCCTTCGTTATTCTGCGTGTTCTCGGAAGATTTGCCAATTGCTCTTCTCCCACTCTCATGCACTGCAATAAATTTGCGACGCAGTGAGCGCGACTCATGCTGGGTTGATTGCACGGCACGCCTGCCTTGCGTGACGTCAGCTGAGAGACGGGAGGTGGGGGCTGACCAGTGCCGTGGCAACCGGAGCCGCCGCCACTGTGACGGGTCGCCTGGCAGCCGCCGCCGCTGTGACGGGTCGCCTAGCAACCGCCACTGTGACGGCTCGCCCAGCAACCGCTGCACTCCTGGCGAAGGCGGCTGCCCCGTGGCCGAGGTGAGTCCGGGACAAGAGCGCCGACACTGAGGTGAGCGAGGAGGACGGGTGGTTAATGCGAAGAACGAACGCGGGCGCTAATTCGGGGCAAAAGCAAATAAACGGTGACATGAGGGGCAAAATAATAGTTTTCGTTCACTTAGATGCTCCCGGTCAGCATTGGTTGAAACGCTTTGCGTGCTATCCAGGCAAGTCAACCGAAACCAGTACAAGTCTAACAACAATTGTGCAGGGCCTACTACAGTATTATAATAAGATGGGTGCAGTGATACCCACGTATCAACTTTAGAGAGAGGAGATTCTTCAAGCCTACACCGCCATTCATTTTGATCACGACTGATCGTCTACTTGGTACCCAGATCCTGCCTTCTCCCCATACCTCCTGATCCCCTTCTAACTCCCTCTTAAATATAGATTAAAAAACCGGCTTCGCCCACTACCTGTGGCAAAGAATTCCACAGATCCACCACTCTCTCAGATTTTTTTTCTCATCTCAGCCCTTATCCCTGGTTCTGGTTTTCCCCAACAACAGGGACAACCTTCCTGCTTCCAGCCTGTCCAATCCCTTGAGAATTTTATACATTTCTATAAGATCCCCCTCAATCTTCAAAATTCCAGTGAGTATAAGCCAAGCCGATCCAGCCTTTCTTCATATGCAAGTCCTGCCATCCCTGGTATCAATCTAGTGAACCGTCTTAACACTCCCTCGATAGCCAGGTTGTCTTTCCTCAGATAAGGAGACCAGAACTGTTCACAATACTCCAGGTGTGGTCTCACCAGGGCCCTGTACAGCTGCAGTAGAACCTCTCTGCTCCTGTACTCAAATCCTCTTGCTATGAACGCCAACATACGCCTTCCTCACTGCCTGCCGTACCTGCATGTCCACTTTCAATGTCTGCTGCACACGACACCCAGGTCTCCATTGCTTCTCTCATTTTCCTAATCGGACCCCATTTAGGTAATAATCTCTCCTGTTCTTGCCTCCAAAGAGGATAACCTCACATTTATCCACATTATATTGCATCTGCCATGATAAGCGATGATAAGAACAAAAAGAATTTGAAGTAATTTAGATGGAGTCCAGTAAACTATTCAATAATGTCCTAGATGGGAGGTTGGTATGGAAGATTAAGGCACATGGGATAAAGAATTCGCTGGGTGATAGGAATCAAAGATTGGTTTTGGAGGGGATTTTTTTCTAGACCAAGGACCGTGACCAGTGGATTTGGCACCAGGACCTTCAGTTTATTCATCATTTGCATAAACTCTGGTCGAGGATGTTGGTGGCAAGCTGGATGAGTTTGCCGATGACATGAATATATTTGCTGCATATAACATGGGATTGCGAAGAGGATGACCTGGGTTTGCAAAGGAATCTAGACCATATGGGGAACTGGACAAAGGAATGGCAGGTGCAGTTCAATTCAGAGAAGTGTGAGGTGCTGCTTTGGAGAAAATCAAACCAGAGCAAATCTTGATCTGTTATTGGCAGGGCCCTAAAGAGCATAATGGAGTAAGGGATCTAAGGGTACAGATGTGTAGTTCTTTAAAGATGACCTCACAGACAGAGAGAGAGTGTTTGGTCACTTAACTTCATTGGCCCGAGGCATTGAATCCAAGTATTGGGACGTAATATTAAAGTTGTACAAGATGTTGATGCATGCAGTTTTGGTCACCTAGCTATAATTTGGAAAGAATATAGAAGAGGTTTACAAATAATGGAACACTAGGCCTGTTTTCCTTGGAGCATAGGCGCTTGAGAGGGAATCTTAATGATCTCTAAAATTGTTTCCCAGAGTAGGAGAAAGGACATAACTATAAGGTGGGGGGGGGGGGGGGGGTGAGATGTAGAAGGAATGTAAGGGGACAGTTCTTCACCAAGAGGGTGATGGGCACAGTTCCCTCTAAGCTGTGCACATATGTGCAGGTGCACGCATTTTGCGCACAAAAGATCAGTTACCTAAAATAATGTAATAATTATTAATAAATAATCTCTTAGCTAACTGATTCTGTTAACTAGTTAGTTGGTTTTTCAAATACCTCATTTGCACATCACTAATTTACGTCACCTCACCTTTCCTGTTCCAGTTTGAACAGCTGCAGCATGGCTGCTGCCATATTTGGCAGACAGTGTTCATATAGTAAAGTTTATTTAATGGAACAACAAACTGAACAAAGTAGTTCAAAGTACAGATTAAAATCTTAACTAAATTATTACTTCAAAGAATGCAATCATACTTGTATTATATTAAAACATGCCAAAAACAGTTTTATTAGCCATGAGAGATAGGCTGTGCCAAAATTATCTTGAAATAATTTCAAGTTTACATTTGTACTCATTGAGTACGCACATACTTTTGTCACAGTTAAAAAAAAGTTGCACGACCTCAGATTTTTGCGCACACTGACTACTAAAAATTAGAGGGAAAATTGGTGATGGGGATGTGAATTGTGCTGCTAAAGTGGTGGAAGCAGGGGATTAGCTTCCGACAAGAAACACTTGGATAACGACATGGATGGGAAGGATTGGGAGGGGTATGTGCCTAATGTGGGCAAGTGGGAATAAAGCAGGAGGGCACTTCGTTCAGCACAGACAAGCTGGGCTTGGGTTCTATTTTTGTGTTTTTTATACTCTGACTCTATAACCAGTTAAACTGTCCAAGAATTCACCTTTTACTGATGGGA
Source organism: Narcine bancroftii (assembly GCF_036971445.1). Taxonomy (NCBI): domain Eukaryota; kingdom Metazoa; phylum Chordata; class Chondrichthyes; order Torpediniformes; family Narcinidae; genus Narcine; species Narcine bancroftii. The sequence goes on from NC_091469.1 coordinate 319,782,580, forward strand.
GGTGCCTTGAAAAGGAAGTCATAAGCCACTTTTTAGAACTGTTCTAGTTCCTTCTGATGAAAATGCACCTGCAATAATACTGCAGAATTAGTTTTGGGATTTAGACTGGGCTACATTGAAAGGCCAGCAAGATACTTCCATCAGGATGGTGCACAGTTTGGAGAGATACATCCAGGTCATGGAGTTCCTGTGCATCTGAAGCCCTCATCTTAACTAGTAGAGGCTGCATGTTTGGAGGGTGCAGGGAGAGTAACTGCAATGCATTTTATAGATGTCATGCACTCTAGCACGGTGCGTCAGTGGTGGGGAGTTCAAATGTTTAATGTGGAGTGTTGGGTACCAATCAAATGGGCTGTGTCAGGTGTGGCCAAGTTACAGCTTTCAGACCAAATGTGGCCCATTGTCCGTGTTTAAGTGGTTCAGGGTGAAGTTTAAAAGTTGAACATAGCCCGTTCCATCTTCGTGACTATCCCTCGTGGTCAAGGATGATGGTCTTCGTTTCATTGATCCACAGAACAACGACGCCAGTATGTGTATTGTTTAACGTGCACTCGATGTTGCACTCCAAGAAGCACATGATATTTCACAAATCAACCAACTAATTCCAATGGCATGGAATCCACGATGATTGGAGTTGATGGATTTGTTGCAGCCTTCACAGCCGTTGAGTTCAGAGTAACTTTGTCTGCCTGTTCCACCGTTTAGGATTTGGTCGGATTGTTCTTTGTCAGGGAACTCGCCCTCGACCTTACCACCATGGGTGGCCCTACCAGGAGCATAGCTCCAGATGGCATCATTTTCAGGATCACAGGACCACACAAGCTTTTCTACTACGACAAGGTGACAATCCACGGAGACAGGCCCATTAGAATATAGTCTCTAATAATAAATTGCATTGCATTTCTCAGTTTCAATATTAGATGTCGCTGACATTTTGAACGATGACTTTACCAACCATTGAAATGTTCCTCATCAATGAAAGCGATTACTTCAGTTTTAAAAAAAGTTACCTCAGTTAAGGGAAATGTTAACCTCAATTGAGTAAACATGATGGAAGCAAAAAGATGGAAAATAGCAAGAGAGTGCCAAAAATTTCAGATATGGATGGAAAATGGAAGCTTTTTCACAGTGGTCAAGGCCGTCGACGACGACGAACAAATGTTTGTTTGATTTGCAAGGAATCCATTAACTTTAATAGCCTATTTACACATTGCACCATAATCATTAAGGTGGACACTTGTCAGTGGAGGAACATTGGAGATGGCCTATTCCCTTTCTTGATCTTTTCTGTTGTGCTTATTTTGCACCTGGCTTTTTATTTGGCAACACGTTTTGAATGAGAGTTTGAGCTTTATAGTATTCATTTAAATTAAATTTAAGAGCAGAAGAAACAGAAATGCCTACTGTAATCTGTGAGCACATCAATAAACCACTGTAATGTCACTAGTTCAACTGTTCAGCTTAAATATCATCATTATTTTGATAGAAAATGAATTTTATATGGGACAATTTTTCTCGCAGTGTAACTGGTTGAAAACTGCTGGGCTTAATATTGTTTGGCCCGTGACTCCTTATACTTTTTTGTATGTGGCCCACAACCAGATAAGTTTGGCCATCTCTGGCTATGTAGTCCTACATTGTGCCAACGTTTCTGATGGCCATTGGAGCTGCACACATCCAGCAGTGGTTATTTTTCCCACTCACATACCATCTTAAGCAACCCCTAACTAACCACAGGTCAGGACTGGGTCCACTGTTTGTTCATTATCTAAATTAACAATTTCAATGACTGATCAGTAAATTTTCAGGTGACACCAGGGTTGGTGGTGTCGTGAATACTAATGAAGGACACGTAAGATTACAACAGGATATATTGGTGGTAGTTCAATTTGGAAGAGGTTAATGAGAGGCAGATGGAATTTAACTCTGATAAATTTGAGATGTTGCACCTTGGTAAGTCAAAACAGGGCGGGGCTTGCACAATAAATCGTAGAACCCTGGACAGTGTTGTAGAAGAGAGAGAGAGAGAGATGGGAATACATGTGCATAGTTCCCTAAAGGTGGAGACTCAGGTGTACAAGGTGGTGAGTGAAGAAGGTGTTTGGCACACTTGCCTACATTGGTCAGAGCACTAAGTACAAAATTTAGGTGTAATAGTGAAAAGGGGTGGTGGGAGGGGGGGTGTCTGTGAAACAAGTGTATGAGTTAGGTAAACAAAATTTTTAAAAATAATTTTAAGTGGCTGCAACAGAGCTATGAGCAGTGCTTGGTGAAATGCAAATGTGTATGTATAAAACAAGTGGGAAGAAAAGTGAAGTAGTATGTTAGTTACACAAGGGATCGTAATGATGTAATGAGGACATCCAATGAAAGCCGCATTAGTAATAGAGTGGGATATTGATGATACTGGGGGTGTCTGTGATGTCATTAGTGACAAGTGGTAGCATAGGCATATAATCTATGGTATGGCAACCATGGCACATACCCTGGGCACTGCTTGAAGGGCGCACTGTCCTCACCTCACCCGCCCAATATCTTTGCTCCCTGTTCTAACCTGCTGTGCTGAGTTTCTCCAGCATCGTTCCACAGTGTCTGCAGACTTTGGAGTTTTACTCTGGGGAGAGTGTTTTGGTTTTTCTCACCTGTTGATTTGCTCAGTACCCAGGCCAGCACCACCCAGGGTGAATGGTGATGGGTTAAGGTTCAGGGTGCAGCCTGGTTTGCTGCAGGTTATGGAAGGGCTGATGGCCATCGCATGCATACCCCACCGTGGAGCTCCAGTAGGACCTTCCAGGCAGCAAGACTGGATCTTAACTTGCAGACTCACCTTTCAGGTGGCAGCCCTAAAAGGCTACTTACAGAGTTGCCTCGTCCACCTGAAAGGGCCTATTCATATCCAGAGATGCCTCGTAGCGCCCTCCAGATCTGATGGAGGCAGAGCGACTGGTGCTGCAGCGCCACCCGGCATAAATATGTGGCATAGCAACGGCCGTCTTCCCTACCCATAATCCCCCATGCAGGTGGAACCATTCTGTGTTTCCCACAACAGTTCCAGCTGCGTGGGGGATTATGGGTAGGGAAGACGGCCATTGCTATGCCACGTTTTGAGCCACAGAGAGTGGCCCCAGTGCAAGAGCAGCCAACTGAGCTGTCACAGCCTGCACCGGCTGGCTGTCCCTGCCCTGACATCCCCCATCAGCCATCCCTGCCCCGGCGTCCCCAGTGAGACAGAGGCTGTCAGGTAACGGGGTGGGGTCGGGGGATGTCAGGCAGTGGGGAGTTGGGTCGCCGACTAATGGAGTCATCAGCCTGCCCCCAGTGGTTGCACATTCAGGTGCGTTGGTGGAGCGCAGCACCCTGCCGATTATCCCTCCCGTAGAAGGGTTGGCATTGGCGCTTCTGCCTCAGTCAGGTGAGTATGTCTTTAGCTGCAAGGGGGGAGATTATGTGGCTTTATATTGGGGTGTTTAGGCCATCTGAAAGGGCCTGGTGTTAGTCACGTCGCAGCTGCCCCTTGCTCCCTGCCTGAGAGTCGGGCCGTGATCACCAAGCTCAGCCTGTGTGTCTGTATTCTGTCGGCTGCTGGCATCGCTGCCTTCCCTCTCGTCGACAAGGGCTCAGCATCGTGGCGCCGTGGGAATGTGACCAGACCATCCGTGATGTTGGGGGTTGTCACTTCTTCCGCTGTCTACACTCACGTTTCCTATGTTTCTGAGTGTAAGCAGCTGATTTTCATGGGATCTACCTGTTGTTATCAAAGGCTTTTGATAGCAAGTAGTAATCTATACTTGCACAAAGCAATTTTTAAAAGGGTATTTTTAGATGGTTAAGTATCGCATGCACAGGCACAGGCCATCTGAGGGAGCAGATTGTTAAAATCATTCCTAATCAAAGTGTGTACATTGGAGACAAGATCATGGAGTTGAAAAGATTTTTAAAAATGTTGTATTGTAGAATTCAAAAGATTCTGTCTGTGCGATTTTTAATTTTCGCATTGAAATATTCAGATACTCCTGCCAGTGCCAGGAACGCAGAGTGCTTCCAGCTGCATGGGGGATTATGGGTAAGGAAGACAGCTATTTTGCCTGCGGAGGCTACAGCTTCCAGCCTGAACAGCAAGTAATAAACACAAGGCTTTGGTTGCTTCAAGACGTCCCACGTCTTGGCAATTGGGAATAATAAACCTCAACGTGGTGTGGCGTGGTTCACAAATGAGGGTTCTGTTAGGGGGGGGGGGGGGGAGCGAGAAGGCGGGGATGCATTTGTAACAAATATTAATATTTGGGGAGAATTTATAAGATTTAGAGTAGGTCACATACATTCACACATTTTAAAACAGATCTTATTTGAAAGACTGAAGAAATAAGTCTAGTGAAGATCTCTGGAGAATGTAAGCACCTTTCACAAGTAGGTTTAATTGAACTGACAATGACCATTGTTTGGAACTGGAGACAGGATGGCTAGTGGAAGCTCTTTTCAAGGGTTTTGCCAGAGTCCACAGAAAGGACACTCCTGGATAATTTACCTAAGATAACAACTTGAGGAGAAGAAGAAAGAACTCCTGTTGTTTGCTGGAGAAGGTGGGGGTTTTGCAAGACATGAGTCACATGTTCTCTTTGGAGTTTCAGTTGGAAAAGAGAGAGAGTTGAGTTAACAACTCAGTCAGTCAGTGTGTGGGACACTAATAAGTAACTGAAAAGTACAATCCAGGAATTCTGAAACTGATGAAAGCAAGTTCCAGAGCAGTAGATGGCTGGAAGTGCTATCTGTCTGATGTTTCTCTTGAAATAGAGCAAGGAATGGAAATCTGTGGTAGCTTGAAGAAAGAGGTTACCATCTGGAAGACCCTGATGGGGCAAGTTTCATCAACGAGACCCTGAAGTGACTAGTGGTGGCACCTCAGTTGTGGAAATCTGGAACAACAATTCTCTCTCTCTGCAAACCCTATAAGATCCTTCCTGAGCGGTAAACATTTACCTTTCAAGCACTAAGCCTGGTGAACTTTATACATCTACACACAGACACCCATTACATACACATGCGCTTAGAATTAGAAGGGGGTAATTTTGGGTTAGTATAAAGTATAGTATAGGTATAGAGTTAAGTGAAAGTTTGATTCTATTTTCATGTTTGAAGTTGATTAAAAATAACTTTTGTTTTGAAAGCCACTTGTCTTGGTGAATGTCTATTGCGGCTGGGGTTTGGGGTTCTTTTGGCTCGTAACACATTCCCTTACTAAAGCTCAGCCTAGGGACTTGGGTGGGAGATAATCCACTGGTTCACTTCAAATAAATTATAATGCAACGTGTGAAATTTACATGGATATGTCAGGCGGCATGGTTGTGCGTGAAAATCGTCCAACTCTCAACCTTGTGTGGAAATTTTTTAAAATGGGGATGCAATTTCAGTGCTTGCCATAGGCGCTATCTTACCTAGATACACCACTGAGTGGTAGAATTCCAATAATTGTCTTTCATGGTGGAAGAGGTCACAGATTTACATGGAACAGTGCAGCCCATCATATCTGCAGGCTTTACCAGATTTAGTTTGAGATGCCCTGATTGGATTTCATATTCAATTCTGATTTGTGTTTCCTTGATAGATTTGTGTTTTACTCACCCTTTTATGAATTCTTATCAGCAGGCATGCCTCTTCCTGATGTCATGTTCTGCGCTCAGCAGATTGAAATCCCCCCTGAGTTTCCTGAGATTTTAAAACAGTTTACAAAAGCCGCCATCCGTACCCAGCCACGTGATGTTCTTCAGTGGTCTGCTTCGTAAGTAAACCCTTTACCTCAGCGATCAGGTTCAAGTTTTCAGGATATTTTGGATTGAGAAATTAAGCAAAGAGCTAAACAGAATATGAAAGTTTTAGGGTTATTCATTTACAATTCTTGACAACTTGATTTTGAGAATCTGGTTACCTGTACTAAGAAAGGCACTTGAGTGAGTGTTTGAACTATATTCTGCTCCTTGGTGAAGGCATCCATAGTGTAGAGCAGAATGTTATGTGGCAAGGTATATTAATTCAATTTCACAGATAACAGCCATTTCTTGGCATCCCGACAATACCTCTGTGTTGTCATGCTTTGTCCAGAACACCTGACATGAGCAGCATTTTTCTCCAATTACACTGGGAAGGGTAAAATTATTGTCTTCAGGCCTGGCACAAACCTCGTATAGTCCTGATACCATCAATGATCCAATCCTTCTGCTTATAATTTCAACATTTTTTTGAGCTCAGAATTATGCATTATTAAGAACTACCTACTTTTGCCTCTTATTTTGCCTCCATACCTGATCTTTTATCCATTGACTATTCCAGACTACAGCAGTCTGGCCTCCTAACCTCTACCATGACTCTCGCCTGGTTCTCTCATTAATTATTTAATTTGTTCATTTATTCATGTTTATCTCAGGAACATGCTTGTATATATTAGAGGTCAACTGCTTTTGCTGCAGTAGTTCTTCCAGCTAGTTGTTTCACAACCCAGATGCTTTAGCAGTGACCTTCCTCCTCCATAAGGTTATAAGTGAAGAAATTCACTGATGGTTGCACAGTGTTCTGTTTCATTCACAGCTCCTTGTGTAACACATGACATCACAAGACAGCTTTTTGGATTTGGCCCGAGAGCAGCAAGTTACGTTCCTGCTGCCTGTGCTAATTAATAGAAATCTCCAGCAGATCTTTAACAACTTCCCCTGAGTTAACCATCATCAAATGACACACCATCGGCATTTTAATTGTCACTCTTGATGAAAAGCTTAACTGGATCAGCCACCCAAATGATATTGTTGAAAAGAGCTGGTCATGGCAAGGTATTATGTAGCAAGCTCACCATTCCACTCCCAAATGTTTTTCTTCCATATCACAATCAGGAGTATTATAGAAACTGCAACACGAGATTTCCTCAATGAATGCAGCTCGAAAAACACTAAAGCAACCCTAATACCATAGCATTGCAACACCCTAACCTGATTCTGGATTTCCGAATAGAAAGACAACAGTCTACCCAGGTCAGTAGCAGGACATTGAGCTGCTCCCGCTGAGTAGTGCCACACCTCAGGACTGTGTGCTTAGCCCTCTCCTGTTCACACTGCTGACCCATGACTGCATCACCATATCCAGCTCCAACAGTCATTAGATTTGCAGATGACACAACAGTAACCATATCAGCAACCACGATGAGCCGTACTACAGATAAGGGGTGGAAAGTCTCGAGATATAGTGTGAGACTAGCAACCTGAATCTCAATGTGGACTTCAGGAGGACCAGGAACGGCACCCTCCACTACACATCAACAGTTCTGTAGTGAAGAGAGTGGAAAGCACCAAGTTCCTTGGAGTTCACTTGTCTAGTAATATTGTGGCCACATAACATCTCCTCACTTGTCAGGAAGGTGCAATAGTGACTACACTTCCTGAGAAGACTGAAGCTGGCAACAATTATGTCCTCGTTCTGTAGAAGCTCTCCAGCTGCATCGGTGTGGTACGGTTGCTGCAGGGAATTGGATCAGAGGTTAATTCACAGAAGCATAAAAGTGGCAGAGAGGATCACTGGAGTCTCCCTCCCCCACCCCCCCCCCCAATCAATGTGATCTACTGGGAACATTGTCTGAAGAGGAAGTGCCCTTCCACACTACACATCTTCCAGCTGCTCCTGTCGGGAAAGAGATACAGGAGAATCAGAGCCAACCCCACCAGGCTGAGGACAGTGAGGATGCAGAACAACCAAAGGAACTGCTCACACTAACCATCTGAATCTCTCATATTCATGAACCAATTTTTTTTGTTGTATTTATGAATATCTGACCTGCATTCATTTGTCTGCAATGTATAATTTGTATGTGTGCAATGACTGGTTGTGTGTTTGTATGTTTCGCACTAAGGACCAGAGGATCAGGTTGTACTTGAGCAATCAGATTACGATAAACTTGACTATCACCTGGTCCACCACCTTTCACATCCAGAAGATGCAGTGCAATAAATAGCTGTGATTATTTTTTTCACCACATCTACCACTTAAGTTCATTAACACCAAAACAGAGTATGATGCCACTTCTGACCGGTCCTTATTTGGGAAATGGCAATAGCAATGGCAACACTGAAAAGAGGAGATTTAAAGGGTCCTTAATAAATGTGCTATTGTTCCAGAAATGATAGTATAATTTTTTTTTAAATCAAAGAAACTACAGATGCTGATAATCTGTAACAAAAAAAATGGTAGAGTTACTCAGTAGATCAGGCTGATTCTGTGGGAAAGGAAGTAAATGTTTCAAATCGAAGACTAAAATGTGAAACTCTTACTCTTCTGCACTGTTTCTTGCACTTCTATTTCCATTTATGACAATGTGGTACTTTGAATAGCCTCTGTTCCAAACTACCTGCTGCTAATGTGGTTTTGTACTCAATTTTGTCGACTTAGATATTTTGCAGCTTTGTCTAAAGGTGAAACTCTTCCTGTGAAGGAGCGGTTTGAAATGCCAGTGGCGACACAGAAAAATGACACTGGTCTTACACCAGGACTTCTAAAGGTTCTGCACAATCAGGTAGAATTCTGAAAAGTTTCTAAGCATAGATATCAATTTGATATTCAAAGGGGTGAAAGTTTACTGTGTGCAGACAGTAATGTGGATCTTGCGGTTACTATTAAATCATCTGTGAACATTAAATATCAGGGCCAATGAGTGGCCAATTCTAATTCTTATATAAATAAAGACTGAGCCTTTAGTCCATGTTTGCATTGATACTTTCTTCCTGTCTTGTGTACTTTGGTGGCAACATCAGTAGTATTGCCAAGAAATAATTACTGCAAGATTAGATTTAAGTCACTGCTTTTTTCTAGTAATGGTATGTGGAACAACTGATCATTGAGCACTCAGGTTGAGATGTGAAAATGGAAGCTTTTTCAGATCGCATCTGCAAAAAATCAAGTGGGAATGTTGCTACACCACCCCGATTTACATTCTTCCATCATTCTTCACCACTTCAACCATTCCCGCATTGTGAATCCAGTCATGGGCTGAAACCATTGTATCCGATTAAAAGGATATCTGCTGATCTGGTTGGGGAATATTGGAAAGTTCATCACTTGCCATGATTCTTCAGTTGTATTCACCACTACTCTTTTTTTAAAGAAAGAAAGATGCTAGGATGATTTGGTGAGCAATGAGGTAAGGAGATGAATGAGGCAGGAGCATAAAAGGAGGAAATAAGGAAAATGAGGCTGCAAATCTTGCATTGATGAGGAACTCTCAATAGAATAATTTGTATGCCCCTTAGAGATTAAGGAGTTATGGGAACACGGAAATGAGTATTAATGACTTTTCCCAGTCATGCTCTCTGTTTTCATTGCTGGAATTTAATTTCAAAATTTTGAACTGTTGGGGTTCTCTAAAGCTACCTTGTCACCGATTGTGTGAACTTGGAATACATTTATAAGTCTGCCTTATCTTATAAAAATACTGCATATAATCGTATAAAAGTTGAATTTTGTGGACCATTTTTTAGGGTTAAATTTATGGGGTCAACTCTTACATGGATACTACTTTTGAGGGGCTGAAATTCACACTAGAATCTAAAAGTATCGTATCAGTAGCAGAAGGCCAAATTTTAAGTTTAGACCTACAGCACGGTAACAGGCCATACCGGGCCATAAGTCCGTGCTGCCAAATTTACACCCCATTAACCTACAGCCCCGGTATGTTTTGAATAGTGGGAGGAAACTGAAACCCCAGGAAAACCCACGTAGCATGGAGAAACTCCTTACAGACAGCATGGGATTCGAACCCAGGTCCCAATCGCTGGTATTGTAAAGGTGTTGCTCTGATCGCTTTGCCAACTGTTGCACCCGGATTAGTTTTGGAACAGTATATTTTGAACATCATTTGCCTAAATGAGTAAAGAACTAAAATACAATGAATTAGAACAGTGTTTCCAAAACTGGGTTCCGCAGAAGAAATGACAGGAATCTATCAGGTTTTCTTTAAATTACTCTTTACCTCTGTCTTTCATTTCATTTGTTTTTGGGGTGGGGGTGAAGGGAAAGGGAAAGACAAGATGACAGCTGGGGGTGAGGGAGGCGCACACAACCCTCCGTTGACGCTCACCGCGGCTGCTCATTTTCACAATACCCACCTCACTGCTTCATTCGGCGTTCAGGCTTGGCCTGTCCGTCAAAGGGTCCAGCGATGGGGTTCCAGACCAATTAGCGGTGGAATGATGGGGGAGTGGTGGGATTGTGACATCTCTTCTCCCTGCCCGCTCAGCCACTCACCAGGCTGTGGCCCCATGGGCTCGATGGGGGTTAAGGACCGAAAGCTCCTCCCCGTCAAATCCACAGTGCTCATTGCCCATGTATGATCAGCATGGCAGAGTTCTTGATCTCTGTTTTTATTCCCCCACTGTGTGGTGTGCACCATTTCTCATTGACTGATGGTGCAAACCGTGCCACTGGAACTAACCTGCTTCTGCAAGATGAGGGAGCAGCTGAAAGGTAGTTAGAGGGGAAACCCATTCATTGGCACGACTCGCACAATCACAATAACTTGGAGTGTAGTGGGGCTGCCTGTGATGGAGTGACCACCAGTACAGGTAGGTTGTCCCGCTCCTGTTCCGGGGTCCAGCTGCACAGGGTAGAGGGAGAGGCTTCCCTGAGGAGCTGGACATTTGATTTGGAAAATAAAAAAAAGCAAACAAGTTGAGGAAAGGCAGCCACAAGAGCCCCGTGACCATGGATTTGGGATTGATGAGCCTTGGACCCGCCCTGGAGCCGAAAGAACAACAAAGAAGTTATTGAGAATCACAAAACCCTGTCCATACTGGAATCTTGGGCTGACAAAGAATTGATGGAGGAAGTCCGCAAGTCATACAGCATCTGTGGGAGAAGTGGTCAATTGTTGAACTCAGGGCAGAACAGCAAGCGGCAACTGGGGTTTGGGCCAGGAGTGTGGGGGAGACCCTTGGTCTCAGACTGGTGTCTTTTCAAACAGTAAAATATCCCGGAGCTCCAGGCGCTAGTGCTTCTGGGGGTGGGGGGCATGGCCCGTAAATGCTCCCCCGCCCCCACCAATGCCTATTCAATGTATATACTAGGTCCTTTAAACTGAAATTAACAATTGGGGTACCACAATTTCCAAGTGCTCCCCAAAAGGGTTCCATGAGGTAAGAGTTTGGGCAGCCCTGAATTGGAACATTACAGCACAGAACAGGCCCTTCAGCCTTCAGTATTGTGCTGACCAATATATTCCTACCAATACAAAAGTACGAAAATCCTTTTTACCTTGGAACCCTTTTTCTTTTATTCATGTGCCTGTGTAATAGTCTCAATAAAGCCCTAATGATTCAGCCTGCATCACCACCTGGCAAGGCATTCCAGGCACCCACAACCATTTTTTTTAAAACTTACCCCTGATGTCTCCCCTAAACTTTCTTCCCTTCACTTTGTAGAAATGTTCCCTGGTGTTTGCTGGTCCTGCCCTAGGAGAAAGGTGCTGGCTGTCCATCCTATCTATGCCTCTCAGAATCTTGTAGACCTTTATTAAGTCTCCTCTCATTCTTTACTCCAAAGAGAAAAATCCTACTTCTGCTAACCTTGCCTCATAAGACATATTTTCCAATCCAATCAGCATCCTGGTAAATCTCTTCTGCACCCTTTCCATAGCTGTCACATACTTCCTATAATGAGGTGACCAGAACTGAACACAATACTCTAAATGTGGTCTCATCAGAGTTTTGTAGAGTTGCAGCATGACCTCTATACTCCTGAACTCAATCCCCCTATTAATGAAGCCCAGCACTCCATAGGCCTTCTTAAATCTGTGTGCCAACCTTGAAAGAGGTATGAATTTAAAGCCCAAAGTGCATCTCTTTCTCTGTTAAGTAGCTGGCCATTAACCGTGGACTCAGCCCTCTGATTTGACCTTCCGCAATGCATCACCCCCCACTTATCCAGACTGAACTCCAAATGCCACTTTTCTGCCCAACTCTGTATCCTGTCTATATCCTTTTGTTACCCTCGACAACCTTCAGCTCTATAACTCCTCCAACTTTCATATCCTCAAACTTCATCCAGATCTTTTATAAAAAACCATAAGGAGAGCAGGGGTCCCAGAATAGATCCCTGCGGCACTCCACTTGCAACTGACTTCCAGGCAGAATAATTTCCTTCCATCACTACTCTCTGCTTTTTACCTGCAGCCAATTTTTAAAAATCCACATAGCCAAGGTTCCACTCATTCCGTGCCTCATTGTTTTCTGAAAATGCCTCTTTGTCAAATGCCTTACAAGATCTATGTAGAGTACATTTACTATCCTACCTTCATCCGTTTCTTGTGATACCTCAAATTAAAGAAATAATAGTCCGTGCATCGAAGCTTCTGAAATATTGTGCTCATGGCCACAACTGTACGGCACCTGCTCACATCACAAAATCTTTAATCACAATTACATATTCAGGACTGCAGTATCATTTTCTTTATTGCATTTTGGTTTTTAATGCAATTAAATCATAAATTATCAAAATAAATAATGACAATAGAAACAAAAATAATAATTGGTAGCATTTATTTACGGTATGCATATGAAAAGGATGTAAACATTTACCGTAATAAGAGATGGCAAGGTTGGCGTGGTAGTTAGCACAACGTTGTTACAGCGCCAACGATCGGGACTGGGTTTCGAATCCCGCACTGTAAGGAGTTTGTACGTTCTCTCTGTGGCTGCGTGGGGTCTCTCTGAGAGTTCTGGTTTCCTCCCGCCATTCAAAATGTACTGGGGGATGTAGGTTAATCGGGAGTAAACTGGGCATGTGGGCCGAAATGGCCTCTTAAAATTTAAATTTAAAATTCATTAGAAACACTCTTTAACATCTTCAGCACCAAATAAAGCATCATCAATGAATGCTATCATCATATGGATCCTCTTAATCTTTATAATTCACGCTGTTCCTAGTCAGAGATAGAACATCATCCACCTCTTCTGTATCCCAGTCAACCCAAGGATAATTGGAGTACTGAAGGATGAGGGGTAAACCTCATAGAAACATTTTGAATGCTGCAAGGACTGGACAGAGTAGATGTGACAAAGTTGTTTCCCTTGGTAGGGGAGTCCACAATTTCAGGATTAAAGGGCATCAATTTAAAACAGAAATGTGGAGAAATTTCTTGAGCCGGAAGGTCATGAATCTGTGGGATGTTGGCACAGGCAACAGTGGACGCGAGATCGTTGGGTTTATTTAAGACATATTTGATTAATCAGGGCATCAAGGAATACGGGGAGAAGAACGGGGAATAGGGCTGAATGATAAATATCAGATCATAGCAGACCCGGTGGGCCATTGGCCTACTTCTGCTCTTGTGATAGGAAAATTTTAGGGTGATTTTCGTGATCAGCAGTCCAAAATCCATAAAAATATACCCAAAAGTGTTTAGGAAGAAAAATCTTTTTTGTCCATCATTATTTAAATTCTGAGATTTTAAAATAAAGGATCTGGAAGTCCGACTTTATGATTCATAAAGGGCTAGTATAAAGAAAGGAAACAGGATGTTATGGTTTATTGTGAAGGGAATTGAGTATATAAAAAAAGAGGGAGGCTATGTTTTAGTTACATGACATATTGCTAAGATTACATCTGAAGCATGGTGTGTATTATTGGCCTATAAAGAAGAGTATGAATGCATTGGATCAAATTCATAGAATGTCTGCCAGACTGTTTTTGGAATGGGTGGGTTGTCTCATCTGGAAAAATTGGGCAGTGTGCCATTTCTGCTGGAGTTCAATTGAGTGAGTGGGGACTTAATTGAATCAATAAGAGCCTGAGTGGACTTGACATGGTAGATGTGGAGAGTATGTTTCCTGTTGTGGTAGAATCTAGAACTTGTTTAAAATAAAACAGATTTGCATTTAAATTTTAAGACAGTGATGTGGTGTATTTTCTCTGAGGTTCATGTCTTTGGCGGATGGGTAAGACTGGATAAGCAAGGGATGGCCAGCAATGCACGCAAGCAGGGATATGGAGTTGACATATAATCAGACTTTATTAAATGCCAGAACATGATAGAGGGTCCAAGTGATGTATTCCTGCTTATAAATTGCACATTTGTATGAATATCAAAATGTATAAATGCTGTTGTACTGAAAGTCAGTTTTTTTAAATTTGTGTTTCACGAGAGTAGCGAACACCAGATGATATCTGTACAAGGCAAGTGGAGGAAAGTTTAGGAGAGAAGACAGGAATAAGTTTTTTAACACCGAGAGTGGTGGATGCTTGGAATGAATTGGCAGGGGTGGTGGTGGAGGCTAGTAAAATGGGGCAGGCACTTGGATACAAGAAAAATCAAGGCTTATGGGTGTAAAGCAGGGAAGATTTAGTTCAGTAGGTTTCTGTCAGTCAGCACAACATTGTACTGCGCTTTAATGTTATTTGTTCTATGTTTTCTGTTAGCTGTCTCCAAAGAACGTTGTTGAAGAGCGAGAGTTGGTAGAGAAATGGGAAGATTTAAGTCTGCCAATTCAGCGGCTGAGAAATATTCTGCAACTGGGCAGTTTTGGACATGAGATTGAATGGATGAAATTCATGGCACTTGCTTGCAGTGATTTGGGTGGGGTATGTATAAGTTTATGAACTATTTAAAACTGTGCACCTATGTCTAACCCGAAATTTACAAAATCCTGAAGTTGCAAACTAAATATTTGATGAAATGATCTCTCCATATTAACAAAGTTTAGGATTGGATATTAGAAGGCTGTAGCAGTAGTTATTGGGAGAAGTGAAATAAAGACTACACACTGTGAGTTGCTTGCTTTTCCAACGGTTTAATTTTGAAAAGCCCGTGCTGTGCCTTCCAAGGTCCATAACGGGCATTAACGTCATGATGCAGCCGAGTGTGTGTGTGCAACCCGTTTGAGCACGGGAGAAGATGTGCTCAGCAGTGCCATCTTGATGCGGCTGCTCCATTGCCGCAGCCGTAACGTTGTGGAGCCAGTTCACCTGCATCTCGATGTGCACTGCCACACAAACCACCCCACCCCCCCACCCCCAGAACCGACTCTGGTGTTCCATTACTCCTGAGCGTAGTGGGCTGGACCTTTGTGAGGTCGTTCCCGGCACTTGAGTTGCAATGTCATGACTGGCTGGCTGAGGTCAAGATGTGCAGGCTTCAGCCGGTTGGCTGTGAACATTTCCTCCCTTCCCCAATGTCCAGCATGAAGGTTTTGCCTGTGCTACTTAGGACTTTGTACGGGCCCTCATAGGGTCGTTGGAGGGGGGGTGGAATGTGGTCCACGGTGGACAAAAACAGTCCTGAGGAATGGACACGGGCCGGCACCCATGATGTGAGGGTGAGGGGGGGTTGCCAAGGGGCCTAACCTGTCCCATAGTTTCTGCAACTCTGCTCTCCCCTCAGCATCTGTGTCTTGGGACAGTGGGAAGAATTCACCTGGCAGAGGAATGGGGCGCTGTCCACCAATTCTGTGGAGAGGGCCTGCAGGTCCTGTTATGAGCCCAGAGGACCCCAAAACCTAGCAGCAATAGATTATTTAAACAAAAAATGCTTTTAATTATCTTTAAAAATGAAAACAGAATCACACTTTAACTTATCACTATTAACTTAACTAACCCAACTTAACCCCCTTCTAATTCTAAGCACACATGTATGTAATGTGTGTGTAAGTTCAGAAAAGTTCTTTGGTTCACAGTCCAATCACACTTCTCATTCCTCCAAGTTCACTGGTTGCAGGCAATTCTTATACTGTGCACAGAATTTAACATTTATAAAGTTCACCAGGCTTTGGTGCTTGAAAGGTGAATGGTTACTACTCAGGAAGGTTCTTGTCACTTTTCAGAGAGAGATTTGTTGTTCCAGGACACAAACTGATCCCTTTTAATCAGCCACTTCAGTGTCTTGTCGAATAAACTTGCCCCATCAGGGTTTTCCAGATGATAGCCTCTTTCTTGTAGGTCACCACAGAGTTCCTTTTTGTTTCTCTTATTTCAAATGAAAAATTAGACAGCCAGTCCTCTCCCCTGTGGACCACAAGGGCTTTGATCAGGCTGAACTAAGCACTCGCAATCTGTCTTCAAGATGGACTTTGTCCACAAGCTTTCCAGTTTGTCCTGTTCCAGTCCCAGCTGCTGCTGCTGACTATAAAACTGCAGAAATTATCTCTCTCTCTCTCTCTCTCTCTCTCTCTCTCTCACAGATAAAAGCCTTTTTGACTCCCTCTCTGCTTGCAAAAACCACATGACCTTCTTAGAACAGCAAACAGCTCTCCCAGACAGCCTGCAGCTCCGAACCTACTCCTCCGAGTTCTTTCATCTGTTGCCTTTTAAAACAACAATCCATTAGTGAAGTCCCTTTGGCACTCCAAAGCTTTTGCAAAGGCCCCCAGGAGCCACCCTATCCAGCTTGAGCAGAGCTCCAGTATTTTAAATGAGATCTGTTTTGAAGTATTTGTATGTGACCTACACTAAAAAAACCTGCCACAATTTATCTCCCAAAAACATATCTATAATCTGTCACAGTCCTCTTTGGGTGCAGTTTGGATGCCCAGTAGGACCCAGGGGAGCTCATCCACCCAGCTGGGGCTGGTTAAACGAGCCATGAGAGCTGACTTCAGGTGGCGGTGGAAGTGTTCGACGAGGCTGTTGGGTTGCGGATGATAGGCAGCGGTGTGGTGCAGCTTATTGCCCAGTAGAGTTGCTAGCTGTGTCTACAGTGTCGATGTAAACTATGCCCCTCTGTCAGTGGTAATATGAGCTGGTATCCCAAACCTCGCAATCCAATGCATGAATAGTGCCCTGGAGAAGGAATCAATTGAAGTGTCTTTTAACGGGATGGCTTCTGGCCATCTTGTGGTGCGGTCTATCACCATTAGCAGGTAACGAGAGTCCCCGAAGACAGGTAGTGGGCCCACAATGCTGATGTGTATATCCTCAAAACACCTCTTCGGAGGGTCAAACTGCTGGACCAGGGTCTTAACATGTCAGTGGATCTTGGAGGTCTGGCACTGGATGCAATTGCGGTCCAGTTGGGCAACTTGCTTTCTCAGGCCATGCCATACGAACCTCTCGGCCACCATGCAGTTTGTGGTCTTTATGAACGGGTGGGCGAGGTCATGGACTGCCTGGAAAACCTGGCGCCTTTATTGCTGTGGTACGACCGGGGATAGTGAGCCAGTGGAAACATCGCACAGCAGTGTGTCGCAGCTGCCGGACAGGTTGATGTCTTTGAAATGGAGCCCGGTGATGGCTGTGCAGAAGACCTGCGTTTCTGCATACTCTTCTTGGGCCTGCGCCAGTTAGGTGTAGTCCAACCCGGGGGACAACATTGTCCTTACCAGAAAGGTGCTGGATGGCAGTGGTGAACTCCGATATATACGATAGGTGGCGTTGCTGGCACGCTGACCAGGGATCCTTTACCATAGAGAAGATGTGTATGAGGGGTTTGTGGTTGGTAAAGACCATGAAAGGCCTGCTCTCCAGAAAGTAGCGGAAATGTTTAATAGCAAGGTAGAGTGCCAGGAGCTCTCTGTCAAATATGCAGTATTTAAGCTTGGGGAGCATAGATGGCGACTGAAAAAGTCTAATGGCCTCCACTGACCGCCAATGGACTGTTCAAGGATGTCCTCGATGGCTGTTGGTGGTGCATTAACGGTGAGGGCTATGGGCACATCTGATCTGGGGTGTACCAGTAAGGTAGCATTGGCCAGGACGTTCTTAGTTGCAATGAAAGCTGCGTTGGCCTCCTCTGTCCAAGGTAGAATCTTGCATTTGGCCGACATCATGGCAAACAGTGGTACGGTTGTTGAAATTAATCATCCTGGTGAATTCTTGGAGGCCTTTAAGGATGTTAGGGCGGATGAACTGGCCTATGGCTATGACTCTTTCTGTTGATGGTATTGCCCTTTTTGCAGTGATAGTGTGGCCCAGGAATTGCATGGAGTCTTTGCCGAACTGGCACCTTGCCAAGTTGACTGTGAGGCCGAAGTTGGACGGGTGTGTGTAGAGTCTGTGGAGATGATCCTTGTGCTCTTCCTGGTCCTTGATCGCGATGAGTACGTCATCCAGGTAGATGAACACAAAAGTCCAAGTCTTTGCCGACCACATCCATTAAGCACTGGAAGGTTTGCACTGTGTTCTTAAGACCAAATGGCATGCGGAGGAATTCAAAAAGTCTGAATAGGGTGATGATGGCTGTCTTTCCAATGTCGTCTGGGTGGATGGGAATCTGGTGATAGCCACACACTAGATCGACCTTTGAGAAACCTTTGTGCCATGCAGGTTGGACGTGACGTCTTGTATATGTGGGATTGGGTAGCATTCAGGTGTGGTGGAGTCGTTAATGTGGAAGTAATCCTTGCAGGGCCACCAACCACCTGAGGATTTGGGGACCATGTGAAGTGGGGACGCACACGGACTGTCAGACCTGCGGACTGTGCCCAACTGCTGTATCTGAGAAAATTCTTCTTTGGCCAACTGCAGTTTATCTGGGGGATGCCTTCTGGCTTTGGCATGGAGCAGGGGGCCTTGGGTCGGGCATGGCAGAAATAAACTGCAGCCCGAGGATGGATGGGAATTTGACCAGGATGCGGCTGTACTCGTCTTTTGGGGCGCACACCGTGTCCATGCTTGCGTTGCTTTAAGCTGTACAGTCCGGAATGTCTGGGCATGGACCAGGCGTTTGACCTTCACGTCCACCAGCAGGCTGTGTGCTTGTAGAAAATCTGTGCCGAGGAGTAGTGTGTCCACAGTGGCTCATGTGAAATTTCACTGGAACTTTTCTCTGCCGAATTGTATTTGAACGCTGCGTGTGCCAAAGGTCTTGATGGTGGTGTTGTTTGCCACCCGGAGAGTGGGACCTCCTGGACGCATTCGTGTTTTCAGGGCAGTCGGCGGGATGACACTGAGTTCATCACCCATGTTGTTCAGGAACCGTCAGCCACTAGCCTTGTCGGTGACATGCAATGGGCTATTGGTGTGGCCAGCCATTGTAGCCATTAGCGGCGGTTGGCCTGGGCATTTTCTGAAAACGAGCAGGCTGCCTGCATCTTCATGCTTGTGCCCCTCAGTGTTGGTGATAAAAACACCAGTTAGTGTTCAATGCCTCTTTTGGCTTGCTGGGGTGTAGTGGTGCTCGGTTTGGATGGGTGGGTCCAAATCAACTGGTTCACGGCGCACTCGTTTTCGTGTTTTGTGCACCACAACATGTCTGCTCTGGCCATGACCTTACGTGGGTCTGAGAAATCTTGGTGGAGTGAGCTGATGATGTGGTAAAACATTGTGGAGTTGGAGGTGATCTGCCAGAGGTGAAATTGTGCTTCCGCTTGCCTGAAGCAAGTGCGTGGGTGAAGCATCCAGAAGGTTGGCAATTTCACGGCCACTGCATTGACTGCTGTCACCAATGTAGCAGTATCAACTGAGGGAAGTGAAATAAAGACTACACATTGTGAGTTGTTGCACTTCCAATGGTTTAATTTTGAAAAGCCCACGCTGCACCTTATAGGGCAGCCCATAAATCCCTCCCACACATGAGCAGTGACGTCACAACACAGCTAAGTGCCTGGCCCATTTGAGCAGGGGAAAAGATGCACTTGGTTACGTTACCTTGACAGCTGCGGCCGTAACATTGTGGAGCCGGTTCACCTGCATCTCAATGTGTGCCGCCACAAAGCCATCATTTGTTACCTTGAGGACATTCACAACCATCACAAAAAAATAAGAAAAAAACCAATCTGATGTAGGAACTCAGTCGATCAAGGAATACAACAGGGATAAAAAGAATGGTCAGTGTTTCAGATCAGAACTCTTCATCAAGACTAAGATCATTCTTTTTTCCCCTTTGATGCTGATCAACCCACTGAGTTTCTCCAGCATAGTGTTTTGCTCCAGATTGCCATATCTGTAATCTCTTATTGGTCTCCATTTTTAATTCAAACCCAAGGTCTTCAGGAACTAAGTTTCAAGGAAAGGACCGTAGAAGAATGAGGGGAGATTTGATAGAAGTATACAAAATTATGAGGGGTATGCAAGTAGGCTTTTTCCACTAAGGGTAGGTGAGATGCAAACCAGAGAACATGGGTTAAGGGTGAAAGGAGAACATTTGGGGGGGAACATTAAGAGAGTGGTGGGTATGTGGAATGAGTTGCCAGCTGAAGTGGTGAAGTGAATGCAGGCTCAATTTTGACAAGTACATGGAGGGGAGAGGTACGGAGGCAGTGGGACTAGGCAGAAAAATAGGTTGGCATAGATTTGAAGGGCATGTTTTCTGTGCTGTAATCTTCTATGGTTCTAAATGATTGGGTCCATTTTTCAGTTAAAAGCTTGCTGTCATATTTTACTGCTACCATTTTGGGAATGCTCTGAATGGGTGGTGAGAAGGGCTCAGCATGGCAGATAAAGTTATTTGGGAATGATGATGGCAAAATGATTGCTTTGAATATCTACTACTAAAGGATAAAAAAGGTAGACACACATGAAGATGATGCAAGGACAAGAGAGGTCATAGTAATTAGAAATGGGGTTGTGTAGATGAGTGTTGGAAGGTGAACAAAGAAGGCTTTGAATTTAACACAATAGCAAGGAGGTCAGTGAAGACCAAAGCGATGTTCAGGTTGGAGGGCAAGATACAGGCAGTTAAATTTAGAACATGGAAATCTATGGAGAAGGAGAGTGGAAAGCTGCATTGAATCAGAGAAATTCAATTTAGAAATAATAGATGTTGCTGGATCTGGAGGACTTGAGTGATAGGGAAAGACTGGTTAAGACGGGTCTTTATTCCCTTGAAACTTTCCAATGCAACTTTCGTTTTATACTTCACACAAGTGATAGAGAAATAGAACTGGTTTTGGTTGACCATGCAAATTCTTTGGAAGCTGAGGGGTAATATGGACCAATCAGAGCTGGTGCAGAAGCTGAGGGCAACAATCAACATGGATGGGTTGGACCAAAATGCCTGTTCTATGATTCTACGACTGTCCAAAGATATCAGTGGTGGAAGGTTCAAGATGAGGAAAAATTGGTTAATGTTGTGGAAGTGAAGTTTGAAGCTTATTGATAGTCACCAAGGTTTTTCTAGTCTCACGTCCAGAATATCAGGAAAAAGAAATGTGTTCTTAGTAAGGCAAAATGACCTCTTCCATTTCTGCTGAAAATTTAAACCTGTCCCTTATTTTGCAAGACAGTGTTGGTGCTACAGTTAACAGAAGTGATGGGAAATTAAACTGACTTTCCTGTTTTGGTTGACCATGCAAATTATTATCTGTTCAGTGATTAATCAGAAGTTCTGTCAATAAAACTAGATGTTCTTCCCGTGGCATATACGCTTGGTTTAAAAAAAACTTCCTCGCTTGAAATAGAGAGAAAAAAAATTAAATTGCTAGCTCAAGAATTAGATAATTAAAAGAAACATTGCATGTTTCTCTACCTAACGAATGAACTTTTTTTGTAACATTTTATTTTATTGCACTATGAACCATATCAACAGCAATATGTACAAATGTTCTTCATTAAATATACACAGTGACATTATTCCATTATTCCCTTTTTTCTCCCCCCCCACCCCCAAAACCCACAAATTTTAAACATACAAAATACAAGAAACAACATCCACACAAAAAAAAACAAACCTAACTAATGAACTTTATGCAATCTGGGTTTAAACACTAGATGGATCTGTGAAGCACCTTTTGGTAATTTAACAATATCGCAAAGCCATAATGAGCTAACTTTATTGCAAAAGTTTGTTGTGAAGTATTTTTTCTCTTATATGTAAAATATTTTCTAATTTTTTACATTCCTATAATTTTGTTTCTCAAAATATCCTGATTACAGGTTTGCACAGTATTTTACAACATAACTTATCAATGAAGTCAATTTTTCAGTCCCTTTCCAAGGAAAAAAAAACAAAGAACTTTACAGTGAATTAAATAATTTGGAAATTAGTTGATGTGATATCATAAATATGATTGATGAATATGAATAAGAACATAGTAGGTATAATTTTAAAAATCTGAGGATCTTAAAGCTTGTTCAGTGGAAGGAAGAGGGTACAAAACATGAGTCTAAAAGGGAATTGCTAAATTAAATGTTGCTTTGGAAGGATCTCCAGATAGAAAATCCTCTCTTGGTTTTGCAGAAGGGAATTTTCCATTTTATTTCTTCCTCAGGACTCTCATTTATTGTCTCCTTTTGCATGCTGTAATGTAGCTAACTGCTACAAGCTATGTCTCTGCAGAGCCTATAACGCAGAGCAGGTTATAGCTGTATGTGGGTTAGCTCATAAAGAACACACTGTTCCTAGAAAGAATGACACGAACCCCAGTTGAGTGTAGTTAACACTGAGCTTTATTGGGCTCACAGCCCTGCTTTTATTCTCAAGCTGAGGGCGTGGTCACCCCCCCCAGCGCTGATTGGTGCATTTGCGATCCTCTTTCCTTGATAGGCCAGTTAGGCTCCTTTAGTTTTGGCCATTTGGAGGGCAGCGCTGCGGGCCTGGTGCAGCCTGCTGGATCGTCACGTTCGTCCTTTTAGTGAGGCATCCCAAGGGGGCTGTGAGGGGCCACCACAGTAACATCTATTTAGTTGCTCCTCTTCATAAGTCATTATATTAAGACTGAATATGTGCTATTGCTTGTGTGATCTGCTTGGAATTTCATTAAAAAGAAGCACAATTCCTTCTTTACATTTCTTTGCTTTTCACAATACATCATTCAATGTGGGTCTTGGGGAGGGGCAATCTATTGATGCCAGGACATTAATTGGAATTGTCCTGGGTAAACTTGTACCTCTCACTTTGTTCGTTTTAGATTGGTCACAGTGTTTGAGCTACCGAAAGAAAACAGACACACATACCGAGAGCACTTTAGTTTATACAAATCTTTATTACTAAATCTAAAGCTGAACTCAAACTACAATATGCAATGCCTGGACTGGTCCCAACTGCCGAAGCGAGGCAACGACTGAACACTTGTAGTAGGTTGTCTGGGCGCAGCTTCTCCACCTCCCCCGACCGGGATGTTGGTTGGAGTCTAGAAGTTCTTCTTCTTGCTGAGAGATGTTGCCACCTCTCGGAGAGTCTCAAACTTCAGCAGTGGGACCATGGCTTATATTACCCAAAAGTTGTTTACTCATAGCTCATCTCTTTGAATAAATGATTTAATTATCTTCAAGGTCTCCTAACAGTCCGCGACCAACAAAAGAGAACTGCATCTCTGGGCCTCGTGGTGGAAATTAGATAATGTCTACTGATTCATATGCATCCTGGGCCTCATGGTGTAAATTAGATTATGTCTACTGATTCAAATGCATCTCTGGGCCTCATGGTGGAAATTAGATAATGTCTACTAATTCAACTGCATCCCTGGGCCCCATGGTGGAATTTAGATTATGTTTTCTGATGCAACTGCATCCCTTCTTGCATAAGCTGGTCTAAATCCTCCATTACAGTATCCTTGTGTCTATTTTCCATGTACAGCAGATTCTCTTCTTACCGCACAAACTGTCAAGTGAGTTGCAAACTGCAATGAGTTGTCCATTAATTAACATCACGTACTGAAATATCAATCATGGGCATTCACATCTAATGAGCAAATGACTCTTGTCATTAATAATAAACATAGAAGACAAATATGTTGGCATTGTTTTGAATATATAATGTATTTTATGTTGATTTCAGGCAAAGTTGAATCTGCAAGTATTTCCCAGTAAACATTTGCACTACATGTATGATTAAAGTATTTTTAAATGCCTGGCCCCTTATTTTGTAACTATGCTTCTTTGATTATGATATTCCCAGTAGTAAAAACAACTACTCTGTCAAGCTCCCTTAAGATTTTGTGTTTGATTAATATCACCCCTCATAACCCTGAACTCCAGCGAATACAGACCCTACCTGTCTAGCCTCTTCTTGTATTAGTGACATAGTCAAATCCAGTTTGAGGATGAACACTGTAGGTCCATAACTAATGTCTTCAATTTAAATGAAGGTGATGATAAGTGTTTGAGGGAGGAGTTGTCTCAGGTAAACAAGCTAAGAAACTGGTCAGCAGATGAACAGTAGCAGATATTCAAACAGCTAGCTGCGTCTGTAGTGCTCCCAATCAAAAGGAGGGATCCCACAACAAAGAGGCACAGTAAATCCTAAACAAAGAGAATTAAAGATGATGTTAAATTGAAATGTGGGATGTACAGGGATAAAGGTTAATTGTAGACCTTTTAGGATCCAGTAGCAGAAGATGAAAAACCCCATTAGAAGGTAGAAATTAAGGCTGTGACAGTAGATAGATATGTTTTTGGGAAAGTAGGAGTAGGTCACATGCAAACATTGTAAAACATATCTTATTTAAAATACTGGAGCTCTGCCCCATGCTAGACATGTCGGGGCCAATAGTCTTTGCAAGAGCTTTGGAGAGCGCCCAAGAGACTTCACTAATGGATTGTTGTTTACAAAAGGGCAACAGATGAAAGATCTTGTTGGAGCTGCAGATTGTCTAGAGCTTTCCTAAGAGGGTCAAGTGGTTCTGAAAGCAGAGGGAGTCAAACAGGCTTTCTCTCAGAGAGAAAGAGAGAGACACACACAGAGATCACTTCTACAGTGTTACAGCCAACAACAGCAGCTGGGACTGGAACAGGACAAGCTGTCAAGCTTGTGGAAATCCCCATTTGAAAGACGGGTTTGTAAGTGCTTCATTCAGCCTGGTCAAAGCCCTTGTGGTTCATGCAAGGGGGAGGACTGGCTGTCTAATATTTCACTTGGAATAAGAGAAACAAAAAGGCACTTTAAATACCTGGTGACCTGAAAGAAAGAGGTTATTATCTGGAGAACCCTGAAGGGGGCAATTTTCATCAGCAAGACACTGAAGTGGCTGGGTGTCCATCGTACAACAAATCTCTCTCTGAAAACTGACGAGAACCTTTCTGAGAGGTTTTCTTTTAAGCACCAAAGTCTGGTGAACTTTATAAATGTTAAATTCTGTGCACAATATAAGAATTACCTACAACCAGTGAACTTGGAGGAATGAGAAGTGAGATCAGACTATGTACCAAATAACTTTTCTGAATTTACACATGCTTAGAATTAGAAGGGGGTTAAGGTAGTTAAGTAAGTTAATAGTGATAAGTTAAAGTGTGATTCTGTTTTCATATTTACAGATTATTAAAAGCAACTTTTGTTTAAGTAAATATCTTAAACAAAGATATGGTGAATATCTATTGCTGCTGGGTTTTGGGGTCCTCTGGGCTCATAACATTTTATGGGGTTCGTCCTTTCGGATTGAAAATTGGAGTTTTTGTGATTTATTAGTTGATTTTTTTTCAAGCTAATTTAAAGCTTGTGTGTGGAAAAACAGCAGCAATGGATGCTGATACATTTTTGCCACAACCATCACCTGCAGAGCTGCGGAGCAAGAGAAAAGAGGAACTGATGGCTATTACATTTACATTGCTTAAGGTGGTATGTGAGTGGAAAGAAAAAGGTTGAGAACCACTGGGTTAGAGAAAAAAAAACAGTAGCAGGTAAAGATGGAAACAGTGGAAACATTGATTTTTTTTTAAATTGCAGGGTTCATGATCATAGTTAAACTTGCACTTCTTAAGAGTTTAAAAGTATAAGTGGTCATCTTATTCAAACGTAAGATCATAAGAGGACTTGACACGGTAGATGTTTTCACCAGAGGGAGAGTTCTCAAATAAGGGCACTCAAATAAGGGACCAGCTAGTCATTTCAAATTCAAATGTCTTGTCATAGTGGTTGATGGATGTTGACTATTTAAAGTAAAGATACATAAATATTTGATAGATATAGGAACAGAAGGGATGGGGAATTAGCACAGAAGAGGAGTGGAAGCCACCACAGATTTGCCTCGATCAAACTAAATCGTACGATGGGCTTGAAGGGCTTTTTTTTTTCAAATCATCCATCTCGTGCGATTTTTTTTCAGTGACTTTCCATCTTCTGATTTCAACAAAGTGGTCTCCTTTTGGTTATATTGTTCATATTTATTCAAGGGAATGTGCATTATGACCCATTGAGCACTGCACAAAATTTCAAAAAAAAGAACAAGAATTACAGGGTGAATTTTGAAGATGATGTTAATTTTAAGTGAGGATCAGCCATGATCTCATTGAATGGCGGAGCAGGCTCGAAGGGCTGAATGACCTACTCCTGCTCCTATCTTCTATGTTTCTATGTATCATTATCGTTAAGCTACTTTAATCAAAGCACAGTTTTCTAATATATTGTGTCTTTCCAATGAAAACAGTATTTCTGCATGATTAATCAATCATATTATTTGTAAAACTGATTCTTTTTGTTTTGAACAAAAGATATAAACCTTGGTAGCTAATGAAACTTCAATTAAACTTTCCCCCAACTGTGCTAAAAGGCATATTTTCTTCATTGTTAAGAACAAGTTTTACCTGCTGATTAAAATCTCTCAAATTACAAGGATAGGTCAGCACAAAATCAAACACCTCTTTTAAATTCCAGCAGATTATTCATAACTTCTTTTTGAAGTCTCTCTTCAGTGCCTTGAAATATGCCTGTGAAATTCTAACAACTGACCCACCGGGTGGTGCTGCTCACATTAGATTCGAAACCTTCACTTACCTTTTCGCCTACCTGGCAGAGATGGATGGGACATTTACAGACTCTAAAATAGAAGAAATGCTTCTAACCTTGGAGGAAGATGTGTGAGTACAACATGGAATCCAGCTATGTAATTGCAGTGACCTGGGGGTGCTAACTTTGTACGTATAATTGAAGAAACGCGCAGAACTGATTCTCGTGGTTAATAGTGTTTTGAAAAGATGCATATCGAATTACAAGTATGTCCATTAGTTATATTGACAGGCACTAATGATATGAATGTTATCAGAACCCTGAGCTCACTTAATACCTTTTTGTTAATGATATTAACTAATTTAGTTAATGACAATAACACAAAACTTATATATTTGTATATGGGCAAAGCCATTTCCCCAAAGGCTTATACAGTGACTGTTCAAGCCGAAGTAAGCTGCAGTCTACAGAACACAGCTTGAATGGCAAGAGGGATGCATAGCATTCCTAGGATAGAAATTGGAAAATAGCTCTTGTGCCTGAACCAGCTATCCCAAGAAGCTGTAATCTGGTTGGACAGTGATCCAGCTGTGGTTAAATACCTGGTGATATTCACCAGCAATGTAACAACATACCACTGAGGGGAACACATACTGCCAGTATATGTTCAGCAGGAAGGGACGAGGCAGAAAAAAAACTTGCAGTTTCGACCAAATCAAAACAAGATAAATTTTTTGAAGAGACATTTGTAGATGTTTCCTTTAAATTTGTAACAAGCATTGTTCACACCATTTTCATTGCAAATATTAATTATGTGATCAAGATTTGGGAGGAATGTTTGCCAGGAATTGAGGAGAATGACCGATAGCATTGTTTTTTTTAAACATTCTGTTCTCAACTTTATACCATTCTTTGATTATTCTTTGTCTGAAGAAGAATTTCCTGACATCAAATGCAGATTTGATCATTTCTCCAAAGCTTTACTCTTGCATTTCTCACCACTGTTACCTGCACTGTCTTTGGCATTTCAAATACTCTTTTGTTAGTTCAAGGCCAGAAGTGGAATCATATTTAAAACATATATTGGCCAGAGCATTTTACAATTAGATCAGTTAATTCCTCTGCTTTGGCTACATGGAATAAAAATTTCTTTGCTTAACTGTTGACATATTTAACATTGATTCTGGCAAGATATAAAGCTTCAAAATTCAATCTTATTGCATAATGTTTTCCAGGGCGAAAGATTAAATTGTAATATCAAATTGATCTGTAAAATCTGATCTATGTCACATAAATTGCACTGCATATGTTGAATTTATGATCACTCAAAGCACATTCAATGTTCATTAAACATTGTACCATCACATTGATCAGCACACATGTGACACAAAGACAGAGTTATGCATAAAAAAGGCAGATTTAAAAAAAACCTGAAGTATCCTTGCACCTGCAATTGATCGGTTCACCATTCAGGTAAATCATTCCCATGTTTTGGTTTGGGGAAGGGTTGTGGAGGGCTTAAGCCTTCAAATTCTTTGTTGGGGTGTTCACTTCTGCCAGTGCAAATTCAACCATTATTAGCAAAACACAACCCTGAAAATGATTGTGAATCATGTTGCTTATACACAAGAAGGCTTCCACAAGCAGCAATGGAAAAATTGTTGCAGGTTCCTTATGAAACGTAAAGTCAACAAATATTTTTGTATGGAGTGAATTTCAGAATTTATTTCAATTTTCATCTTCAGACTATTGTGCGGTATAATGCCAATCATGACTTCTGAACAATCCACACCACAACGTTGTCTAAAGGTACAGCAACTTGAAATAAAACACGAAAGCCTGCAGACACGGGGTTGAAATAAAACAATGCTGGAGAAATTTAGCAGGTTGAAAAGTATAGCAAAGATAAAGATACATAACCAACATTTCATCAAGGTATGGAAAAATGTGAACAGGCTGAACTGAAAGGTGGAGGTGGGAGGTGTGGGGAGGAGGAGCACAGTCCAAAGGCAGGAGGTAATCGGTGGAGAAGGGAGGGAGACCACAGCAGCAAGTGGGGGGCGGAGGGATGGCTAGGTGAATAGAGAGGGAAGGGAGTGGAGAGCTGAGGGAAAGAAGACGAGGAGAAGGGACGAGAGAGAAAGGAGAGCAGGTTAGCAGAATCCAGGGAAGTTGATCTTAATGCCATCTGGCTAGAGAGCACCCAGACGAAAAACAGGTGTTCCTCCAGTTTACGAGTGGTCTTGGTGGGATAGTACATGAGGCCATGGACAGACATGTGAGTATAGGAGTGTGACACAGAACTGTAATGGTTGGCTACTGGGAGGTCTCTGTCACTGGCACAGTCAGAGCAAAGGTGCGAAGCGATCTCCAAGTCTGTGCTCAGTTTCTCCGATATATAGAAGTCCACAAAAGGAGCACTGTGTTCAGTAAATCAATCCTGCGGATACACAGTGAAGTGTTGCTTCACTTGAAAGGCCTGTTTGGGGCCCCGGACTGGGTGAGGGAGAACGTTTGAGCGCAAGTGTGGCACCTACTGAGGCCACGGGAAGGTGCCAGGGCGGGGAAGGGCACGATTGGTGAGGAGGGATAGTTACATGAGGGAGTCACGGAGAGAGCAGTCCCTATGAAAGGCAGAGAGGGGAAGATGTGTCTTATAGTGGGATCCTGTTGTAAGTGCCAGAAATTCCAGAGGATAATGTTTTGGATGTGAAGGCTGGTGGGATGGTAGGGGAAATTCTGTGTTTGTTGCATTTAGGGGCAGATGGGGCCAGAGCAAATGAGTGGGAAATGGAGATGCAGATGAGTGCTGAGTTGATGGTGGTTGAGGGGAAGCCACTTTTGTGAAAGAAGATGGCCATTTCAGATGATCTGTACTGGAAGACCTCATCTTGGGAACAGATGCAGTGGAAACGGAAAAATTGCGAGGAGGCAATAGAATCCTGACAGGGGACAGAGTGCGAGGAAGTCTAGTTGAGGTAGTTGTGGGAGTTGGTAGGTTTGTAAAATAGGTCGGTGGAAAGCTTGTCTTCCGATATGGAGACAGAGAGATCCAGAAAGGGGAGAGTGTTGCCAGAGATGGACTAGGAGCTATCGGGGTAGAGAAGTTGGCAGTGAAGTAAATGAAGTTGATGAGCTCATCACAGGTGCAAGATATAGTCATCAATATTAGCAGAGGAAGAGTTGAGGTGCCTAGGCCTCTAGCATGGATTGCTCCAAAAAGTCCACAAGCAGGCAGGTGCAGCTGGGACCCATGCAGGTTCCCATGGCAATTCCTTTGATTTGGAGGAAGTGAGATGAGTCAAAGAAAAGTTGTTTAGAGTGAGGACAAGTTCTGCCAGGCAGAGGAGGGTGATGGTAGAGAGTGACTGGACAGGACTCTGATCCAGAAAGAAGCAAAGTGCATCTTGAAAGGTTGACAGCTAACAGCCAAGGTGAAAAAAAATTGCAGAGTTAAAGGCAAAATCACTTTCCTTGTTTATGAATTAAAAGTGGAAAGGAAATGGTGATTATTCACATGATTTACTTCAGAAGTGCCATGACTTATTTAAATCTGCCTGGAATGCAAATAGGGCCATGGTTTAGTTCTCATCCAAAAGTTGCCACCTCTGATGGAGCAGGCCAAAATGCACGTTCACATCTCCAGAGTGGAACGAATGCATTGACTTCTGATTCTGAGGTCATGTGTGCTTCCCACTCCCTTCTAGACAGATCTTTATGCTCAATTTGATGAGAACAACAGGATAACACTGAAGAAAGCTCCATGTACCCCCTGATGAACAGGTTTCATGCATAGCTGCGGCCAAAGTGAGGAGAATCCAATCCAAGATGAATCCACACAAAGTGGCGAGACTGCACTGACCAATTGACTTAGGTCTTCATGGACATCATCAACCCCTCACTGCAGCAGTCCATCGTTCCCACAGGATTCAAGACAGACACCATCATCCCAGTACCAAAAAGGATTGCAATGACAAGCCTCATTTACTACTTCCCTGTAGCACTGACTTCCATCATTATGTGTGATGGAATGCATCAAAGCACACCTCCCAGAGATGCTGGACCCATTTCAATTCGCCTATTGAAGAAACTGTTCCACAGACTGTGCTGTAGCCTTGTCCCTTCATTCCATCTTGAACCATCTGGAGAATGTTGCCTCATTTGCCAAACTACTATTTATTTTCTTCAGCTCAGCGTTCAGTATGATCATTCCTCAGAGGCTGGTGGAGGAGCTGTCCTCACTGGGACTTAACACCCCTCTCTGTAACTGGATTCTGGACTTCCTAACGAAAAGACCATAGTCTGTCCGGGATGGTAGCAGAACATTGTCACGCTAAACACTGGTGCACCTCAGGGATGTGAGCTCAGCCTGCTCTGTTCACACTACTGACCCACAACTAGATCGCTAGATTCAGCTCCAACAGTGTCATCAAGTTTGCAGATGGACTGGAGGAGTCACGTGATGGAGTAGTGGCCGGTCGGGGAACTCCAGCCCTCTCCAGAAAAGTAAAAAAAAGATAGAGAAAAACCAAAGGCACAAACATAAAAAAACAAAATAAAGTGAAAGTAAAAGTGTGGAGAAAATGGCAGCGAAGAAAGAAAAGCCAAAAACAACGGGAAGAAAAGAAGGAAAGACGTCGGAAGAAGAAGGTGAAGGCCTTACCTGTCCGAGGAGGCCCGCCGTGGAGAGAGAAGCCCGCTCCCTGAGGTCAGTCGAAGCCCCGAACTCGGGACTACAAAAATGGCTCACGGAGCCAAACAAAAGTGCGCATGACAAAAATAACACTGACGGGAGGGGGAACCAGCTGAGGAGTCGATCTCCACAGCTGAAACTGACAACTACAACACAACAGCAAGAGGAAAACATAGAAAATAATGAGAGCAAGAAAGAAGAGAGTAAAAATAAGAAATCAAAGAAACAACAGATGACCAACCCAGAGGAAGAAGACCAACATCAAGATACTTCTAATAAAAATAAGAAGACCAAAAATACCCAACAAAATAAAACAAACAACCCAACAGGAAAACCAGAAGAGACAGAGGTAAAGGACACAGATCCTGGAGTGGACTCAGAAGAAGAGGAGGAAGAACACAGAGAAATGGAAGATGAAGGGAAGGGCAAGTACATGGATATATATTTTTTTAAAGAATATATGGAAACAGTAAAAGAATGGCAGTCACAAGAATTCAGTGAAATAAAAAGAAGAATAAAAAGTGCAGAAGAAAAAGTGAATAGATTAGAGATGATCATGACAGAAAAAGGAAAAAGAGTAGACAAGGTGGAAGAACGAGAAACAGCCATAGAAATGGAAGTAGATGACTTAAAAAAGAAATTAGAAGAATCTGATAAAAAAGTTAGGGACACAAGAGCTGTTAGCTCAGAAGATAGATATAATGGGAAATTATAATAGAAGAAACAATATAAAGATAGTGGGCCTTAAGGAAGATGAAGAAGGCAAAAATATGAAAGAATTTATAAAAGAATGGATCCCCAGGGTCCTAGGAAGACCAGAATTACAGGAAGAAATGGAAATAGAAAGGGCACACAGAACATTAGCCCCTAAACCACAACCACAACAAAAACCAAGATCCATTCTAGTAAAATTCCTAAGATATTCAACAAGAGAAAATATATTGGAGAAGGCAATGAAGAAAATAAGAGAAGACAAAAAACCACTGGAATACAAGGGTCAAAAAATTTTTTTCTATCCAGATATAAGTTTTGAACTCCTGAAGAAGAGGAAGGAGTTTAATGCAGCAAAAACGACCCTATGGAAAAAAGGTTATAAATTTATGTTAAAATACCCAGCAGTACTTAAAATAGTTATTCCGAGGCAGCAAAACAGACTATTCTCGGATCCAGAAGAAGCACGAAAATTTGCAGAACAACTACAAAACAGACAGAGAGATGAAGAGATGTAACAAGAACAAAAATGACCACAAACTATATGTATGTGTGTATGTAGGTATATATATGTGTGTATGTATCTAAGAAGGGAAAGAAAGGGAAGAAAGGAAGTAAGGAGGGAATTAAGAGAGTGATCTTCGTTATATATGAAGATTAAAATCTTTTCTGGGGGGAGTTGGGTGGGGAAGAATTACAGTCACTGCGAAATCAGTTGACGCTTGCGAGTGAATTCGCAAATCCAAATGGAGAGGGGAGATGTAGTTGCCCGACAAGGGACAAAGGGCAACTTAGGAAGGGGAGGGGCTATTGGGGTTAAAGGAATTTTAGATATGAGAATAGTGGAAATATTTTATGTTTTAGAAATGTTGTCTTATAATGTGTTCAAAAAAAGAAAGCAGAAATGGATAAGAAGGGAAGGTGGTGATGAGGAAACGGAAAGGAAAGATAAACAAAGTATGAAATGGCTATGTTGAACTATATGACTTTAAATATTAATGGAATACATAACCAAATCAAAAGGAAGAAACTGTTAAATTTACTGAAAAAAAAATTGATATAGCATTCGTAAAAGAAACACATCTAACTGAAGCGGAACACAAGAAATTAAAGAGAGATTGGATAGGACATGTAACAGCAGCATCATATAATTCAAAAGCCAGAGGAGTAGCTATATTAATCAATAAAAATGTACCAATCAAAATAGAAGAGGAAATAATAGATCCAGCAGGGAGATGTGTAATGATAAAATGTCAGATATATTCAGAATTTTGGAATTTACTCAATGTATATTCACCTAATGAAGAAGATCAAAAATTTATGCAAGATGTCTTTTTGAAGATAGCAGACACGCAAGGGAACATACTAATAGGAGGGGATTTTAACCTTAATTTGGATTTAAACATGGATAAAACTGGAAAAAAACTAACAGAAAGAACAAAGTAACCAAATTTATAATTAAATTGATGCAAGAAATGCAACTTTTGGATATATGGAGGAAACAACACCCAAAGGAAAAGGAATATTCATATTATTCGGGCAGACATAAAAGATATTCAAGGATAGACCTATTCCTGTTATCAGCCCACATTCAAGGGAGAGTTAGGAAAACAGAATATAAAGCTAGACTATTATCGGACCACTCACCCCTATTATTGGCAATAGAGCTAGAGGACATCCCACCAAGAATGTATAGATGGAGATTAAACTCCATGCTACTTAAAAGACAGGATTTTAGAGAATTAATTGAACGACAAATTAAAATGTACTTTGAAATAAATATGGAATCAGTGAAAGTTAAGTTTATACTATGGGACGCAATGAAAGCGTTCATCAGAGGGCAAATAATAAGTTATGTAACTAAGATGAAGAAGGACTACAATCGGGAAACAGAACAGTTGGAAAGGGAAATAACAAATATAGAAAAAGAATTAGCAATAAAGGAAAATAGAACTAAAAGAAGAGAATTGGCAGATAAAAAAATAAAATATGAAACACTACAAACATATAAGGTGGAGAAGAACATAATGAAGACAAAACAAATATTATGAACTAGGGGAAAAAACGCACAAAATTCTAGCGTGGCAGCTTAAGACAGAACAAACTAAAAGAATGGTATTGGCATTAAGGAAAAAGGACAAGCAAATTACATATAATCCAACGGAGATCAATGAAAACTTCAGGGAATTCTACGAGCAACTATATCAAACTGAAAACGAAGGGAAAGAAGACAAAATAGATGAATTTTTAACTAAAATTGAACTACCGAAATTACAAACAGAGGAGCAAAATAAATTAATAAAACCATTTGAAATAGAAGAATTACAGGAGATAATAAAAAACTACCGAACAATAAAACACCAGGAGAGGATGGATTCCCAAAACAATTCTATAAAACATTTAAAGACTTATTAATCCCTCCCCTTCTGGAGGTAATCAACCAGATTGATAAAGCACAAAGCATACCAGATTCATGCAAAACAGCAATAATTACAGTAATACCAAAGACAGGGAAAGACCCACTTGCACCAGCGTCATATAGACCAATATCTTTACTTAACACAGATTATAAGATGATAGCTAAACTATTAGCAAACAGATTTGCTGACTATGTACCAAAAATAGTAAATCTAGACCAGACTGGATTTATTAAAAAAAAGACGAACAACAGACAATATCTGTAATTTATTAACTTAATTCATGCAGTAGAAGGAAATAAAACTCCAACAGTAGCAGTTGCTTTAAACGCAGAGAAGGCCTTTGACAGAGTAGAATGGAATTATTTATTCAAAGTACTACAAAAATTCAGCTTACCAGAGAAATATATTAATTGGATTAAAGCATTATTTAAGGGCCCATTGGCGAAAGTGACAGTAAATGGATATATAACAAAACAATTTAACTTAAGGAGATCAACAAGGCAGGGATGTCCACTATCTCCCTCACTGTTTGCGTTAGCTATAGAACACTAGCAGAACTGATAAGAAAAGAAAAAAAAGGGATAAAAATAAAAGAGAAGGAATATAAAATCAGTCTATTTGCAGATGTCGTTATAATATACTTAACAGAACCAGAAATATCAATAAAAGAATTACATAGGAAATTGAAGGAATATGGAGAAGTGTTGTGGTACAAGATCAAAGCAAATAAAAGTGAAGCAATGCCAATGAATAATGCAGATTTCTCAAAGTTTAAGAAAGAATCGCCATTTAGATGGCAAACACAAGCAATGCGATACCTAGGTATACAAATAAATAAAAACCTCGGCCATCTATATAAACTCAATTACCATCCATTAATGAAAAAATTACAAGACGACTTAGAGCATTGGAAAGACTTACCACTAACACTGATAGGAAGGATAAACTGTATTAAAATGAACATTTTCCCAAGGATACAATACCTATTTCAGTCATTACCAATACGCCTAACAGAGAAATTCTTCAAGGAGTTAAAGAAAATAATAAGAAAATTTTTATGGAAGGGGGGAAACCGAGGATAGCACTAGATAAATTAACAGAATGGTACAATCAAGGAGGCTTACAACTACCAAACTTTAAAAATTATTATAGAGCCGCACAATTAAGATACCTATCAGATTTTTATCAAACAAGGGAAAAACCAGATTGGACCAGATTAGAACTAGATAAAATAGGGGAGAAGATACCTGAAAATATACTATATAAATGGGATGAAAAATTGGTACAACGTAGGAATTCACCGGTATTGCACCATTTGCTCAACATTTGGAAGAAGATTCATGTAGAAAGGAATAAAACAAATTACCAACTACTAAAACTAATATTGACGCAAAATCAGCTAATCCCTTTTACAATAGATAACCTTTCCTTTCGAGAATGGGAGAGAAAAGGGATCAAAAGAATAGGAAATTGTTTTTCGGGAAATAAATTATTATCCTTTGAACAAATGAAGGATAAATATAATATAACTCATGATACAATGTTTGCATACTACCAACTGAAAACCTACTTGAAGGACAAATTGGGAAACAGTCTGAGGTTACCAGAAGGAAGCAATTTTGAATATGTGATTACAGACACAATGATAATCAAAAAATTTGTAACAAACATGTACATCAAATGCAAGAAAAGGAGAACGAGGAAACTAATGGTAAAACTACACAAAAATGAGAACAAGATCTAAACATAAAGATAAACATAACATAACATAACAATTACAGCACGGAAACAGTCCATTAGGCCCTTCTAGTCCGCACCAAACCAAACACCCCTTTCTAGTCCCACCTCCCTGCACAATGCCCATAACCTTCCATCTTCTTCTCATCCATATACCTGTCCAACCTTTTCTTAAATAATACAATTGACTCCGCCGCCACTATTTCTCCCGGAAGATCATTCCACACGGCTACCACTCTCTGAGTAAAGAAGTTCCCCCTCATGTTACCTCTAAACCTCTGCCCCTTAATTCTTAACTCATGTCCTCTTGTTTTAATCTTTCCTCCTCTTAACGGAAATAGTCTATCCACATCCACTCTGTCTATCCCTTTCATAATCTTAAATACTTCTATCAAATCCCCTCTCAACCTTCTACGCTCCAAAGAATAAAGACCTAATCTGTCCAATCTCTCCCTATACTCTAGATGCTTAAACCCAGGTAACATTCTGGTAAACCTTCTCTGCACTCTCTCCACTCTGTTTATATCCTTCCTATAATTAGGCGACCAGAACTGCACACAGAACTCCAAATTAGGCCGCACCAACGTCTTATACAATCTCAACATCATTTCCCAACTCCTATATTCCATGCAATGATTGATAAAGGCCAGCATACTAAAAGCCTTCTTCACCACTCTATTCACGTGAGTTTCTACCTTCAGGGAACGATGTACCGTTACTCCTAAATCTTTCTGCTCTTTTGTATTCTTCAATGCTCTCCCATTTACCACGTATGTCCTATTCTGATTCTTCTTACCAAAATGAAGCACCTCACACTTATCAGCATTAAATTCCATCTGCCATTTTTCAGCCCACTTTTCTAAGCAGCCCAAATCCCTCTGCAATCCTTGAAAACCTTCTTCATTATCCACTATTCCACCTATCTTAGTATCGTCTGCATATTTACTAATCCAATTCACCACCCCATCATCTAGATCATTAATGTATATAACGAACAACAATGGGCCCAATACAGATCCTTGAGGCACACCACTGGTCACCGGCCTCCAACATGACAGACAATTATCCACTACCACTCTCTGGCCTCTCCCTTTCAGCCAATGTTCAATCCATTTGACTATCTTAAAATTTATACCCAAAGACTGCACCTTCCTAACTAACCTTCCATGTTGTACCTTATCGAAGGCCTTACTGAAGTCCATATAGACAACATCCATTGCGCTACCCTCATCCACATTCCTAGTCACCTCTTCAAAAAATTCAATCAGATTGGTCAAACATGACCTTCCTCCCACAAATCCATGTTGAGTGCTCCTGATCAGACCCTGTCTATCCAGATGTTTATAAGTACTATCTCTAAGAATTTTCTCCATTAATTTACCTACCACAGACGTCAAACTTACAGGCCGATAGTTGCCAGGCTTCCTCCTTGAACCCTTTTTAAATAACGGAACCACATGCGCAATGCGCCAATCCTCCGGAACTATCCCCATATCTAATGACATTTGGAAAATTACCGCCAGAGCCTCTGCTATTTCCTCCCTCACTTCTTTCAATGTCCTGGGGAAGATCCCGTCTGGTCCCGGAGACTTATCCACCTTTATATTCTTCAAAAGCCTTAAAACTACACCTTTTGTAATCTCTATATTCCCCATATTTACCCAATTTGCTTTTTTTTATCTCACATCTCCCAATATCCTTCTCCTTAGTGAATACCGAAGAAAAGAAACTGTTCAATATCTCCCCCATTTCTCTAGGCTCCACACACAGTTTTCCGCTCTGATTTTCTAAGCGACCAATTTTGTCTCTAGCTTTCCTCTTACCATTAACATATTTGTAGAACTCTTTTGGATTAGTTTTCACCCTGCTTGCCATAGTTTTCTCGTACCTTCTTTTAGCTTTCCTAATTCCTCTCTTAAGATTCCTCTTACATTCAATGTATCTTTCAAACATCTCCTTAATTCCATGCTTCTTATATCTAATGTACGCCTCCCTTTTTCTTCGAACCAAGTTTCCAATATTCCTTGAAAACCACGGCTCTCTCAAACCTTTTGCCCCTCCTTTTAACCTAACAGGAACATAAAACTTTTGCACTCTCAAAATCTGATCTTTAAAAGACTTCCATCTCTCTACTACATCCTGCCCATAAAACAAATTCTCCCAATGCACACCCTGCAAGTCCTTTCGCATCTCCTCAAATCTAGCTTTTCCCCAATCAAAAACCTCAATCCTTGGCCCTGATTTCTCTCTTTCCATAATGACATTGAAGCTGATGGCATTATGATCACTGGACCCGAAGTGCTCGACAACACTAACCTCCGTCCCTTGACCCATCCCATTTGCCAACAGTAGATCTAACACTGCTCCTTCTCTGGTCGGCACCTCTACATATTGTTGTAAAAAACTATCTTGCACACATTTCACAAACTCTAACCCATCCAGTCCTTTCACAGAATGAAACATGGGAGAAGCTATGCTCCGGAACTATGAGAAATACAATAAACACGAGGTTACGTATGATACAATATAACTGGATACGCAGGTTATACATCACACCTCAAAAGTTAAATAAATGGGACCCAACAGTATCAGACAGATGTTTTCGTTGTAAAAAGGAAACAGGAACAACAATTCATGCAATTTGGACATGTGAGAAAGTGAAAAAATTTTGGGAAGATCTAAACCAGATATTAAATAAAATCACAAAAAGCAATATACCAAAAAACCCAGAGATCTTCCTCCTAAGTAATATAAAAAACAAAGAATTTGGACTCGATTTGGATGGAGCACAAAAAAGATTTATTCTGATAGCCTTAGCTGTAGCAAAAAAATGTATTATGTCAACCTGGAAATTAGAAGACAACTTGAGAATACAACAATGGTATATAGAAATGAATAAGTGTATTCCATTAGAAAAAATATCATATAATTTAAGAAATAATATTACAATATGGGAGCCATACATGAAACACAATAGAGAAATCCTACTGTGGACTTCCATCACCTAAAATGACAGAAGGAGAAGATAACGAAAAGAACTGACTCAGTAAAATTTCTTGTTTATTTTTATTAAGTGACAACATTGTTTAATGGGTTTTAATGTATCTTATAGCTTGAACTTTAAATAATGGGTAAGGGAGTGAGGGAAGGAGGGAAGGGAGGGGGAAAAGGGGGAGAAAATGACACTATATATTTAAGAAGAAAAATGTCTGTATGTATCTTGGTCAATATGGTTTATAGAGTGAAAAATTTAAAAAAAATTAAAAATGTTTGCAGATGGACAACAATAGTTGGCCTCATCAACAGCAGCACTGAGTAGCACTAGAGAGGAGGTGGAAAATCTTGTGATATGGTGCAAGTGTAACAACCTGAGTCTCAATGTGGACAAGGGAAAGGAAAGGACCATAGACTTATGGAGGATCAGGAATGCCCATCCCTCACTACACATCAACAACACTGTAGTGGAGAGAGAGCAGCAAGTTCTTTGGAGTCCACTGACTATTGTGGACACACAACATCTCCTCACTTTCAGGAAGATGTAATAGTGACTGCACTTCCTGAGAAGACTGCCAGCCACTATTATGTCAACCTTCTACAGGAGCTCTACCAAGAGCGTCCTGAATCTGTATCACAGTGGGGTACAGTTGCTGCAGAGAAATGGTTCAGAGGTCAATCCACAGGACCATAAGAGTGGCAGAGAGAATCACTGGGGTCTCCCTCCCTACCATCGACATGATCTACTGGGATCATTGTCTGAAGAGGGTGTGTAAAATCATCAAGGACCCCTTCTATCCTGCATACAGCATCTTTCAGCTGCTCCCATCAGGAAAGAAATAAAGGAGTATCAGAGCCAGGCTGTGGAACAGCTTCTACCCACAGGCATTGACAATGCAGAGCGACCAAACAAACTGCTTACACAAACCATCCAAGACTTTCATAATCATGAAACAATAATTATTTATTTATTTGTACCTATGAATACTTTTCCTGCATACAATGTGTATTGTTTGTCTGGATGTGTGTTGTGTCTGGTTGCATGTCTGCGTGTTTTGCACCGAGGACCAGAAAATGTTTCATCAACATTGTTTCATCAACACTGTAATACATGCATTATACTGGTTGGCCGCCCATGATACTGGGAACTCCTCCCCTTCA
This sequence comes from Narcine bancroftii, assembly GCF_036971445.1. NCBI lineage: Eukaryota > Metazoa > Chordata > Chondrichthyes > Torpediniformes > Narcinidae > Narcine > Narcine bancroftii. Next base: position 319,822,850 of record NC_091469.1, read on the forward strand.
GGATACCTAATAAAATCCCCTCCCTAAGTACTGCCTTGGACATGGGCCAACGGCATGTAAGATATGCCTTTAAGTTTATAGAGATTAAAGCCTATAATCTCGACTTCTGGCCTGTCGGGCCTGATTGGACAAGGCTATTTGACCGGAGAAGTTGGACATTGACCCTAAGAATTCAGGGGCCTCCATAAAATTTGACCAGTGTCTGCACTGCCTGAATGTCTTTATGAAGGTGACACGACATTCAGGAAGAAAAGAAGTCAACAAGAGAGACCTGATGTTTGCACAGGTCAGCCACTGCATTTTCCAGATGATCAGGGACTGTTACATTTACTTATTTGCTATGGGGCTCCTGCAAAAGCAGTTCCAGGCCACGAAGAGCGTAATCTACATCAGATACCTCCTGGGCAGCTGTCGACAAGCACCTGGAGAGTCCGTTGATTAATGCAATGGGGTCTGTGGGAGCTGAGGAGATTTTGTGGCTGCACCAGTGATACGGCAGCCATCTACCAGGAGGAACTGATCAGGGACGCATGTGTGGCTGGCTTCAGATCTGACCATATCAGACAAAGGCATCTAGAGAAGGGCAATCAGACCCTGCAGGACGTGGTTGAACTCACCAAATCGTTAGAGACAACCCAACAGAATGTGGAGGCTGATTCCTCCGGCAACGTGGCCACCACGTGGGGACCACGGGCGCCACTATCTTGGGATGCAGTGTCCCAAGCAGCAGCCACTATCACCGAGCACCCAAACTGCTATGACTGTGGCCAGAAGAAATACCCGCAAAAGAACTTCCCTGCTTGAAGCGCGACCTGTTCCACCCGTGGATGAAAAGGACACTACGCAAGGGTGTGTAGGTCCATACCTTCCCCTTGCACCGCCACAAGGGCAGCAGCCAACACCATCTTGGATCGCATCATTTCTGTCTCCACTTCTTGTTGTGGAGAATAGCACGGCGGGAACTCGGGGATGATGGTCCAGGTCGGCATCACTTCTGGCGGCAACCACGTGCGAACCATCTTCAGGGCGGACATTTTGGAGGTCACCAACACACACATACAGCAGCAGTGAGTTGGACATGAGCTGACACTGGCATCTATTGTTTTGGACCCAAGCAGCCCACATCAATTAGCAAGGTCCACCATGGACATCGAGGTAAATGGCCACATTACAAACTGGTTGTTCGACACCGAGAGCTTTATACAGCCAGGTACAATACTGCACTGCTCCCTCACAGTGTAGAATCACGTTGGCCTCCAAATCACACTTTACCGAAATCTGAGATAACTGCACAGTAATGTTAACTGTGGGTGGCACCAAGTACAAGAATTTTAAATTGCTCTGTGCACTGGTCATACTGGGCTGGACTTTCAGTGCCAACTTAAAAGTGTTCTGTTGGAATATAATGGCCCCCACCCCTCCCTCATGGTCCGTAATAACCAACTTTTAAGTCATCACCTGTCTCCTTGAACACAGCCAATCAGCGACCTGAACATTGTCATAACCTGCAACCTGTCCACCTTCCAGGTCCCACTGACCCCGCCCCTCCATTTGAAAGCCTCATTCCCAACTGTAAGCCTGTGGTAACTAAGATCAGGCAGTATAGCACTGGGGGCAGAGCCTTTATCAAAGCTGAGGTTAAATTATTCCTGGTCGAGGGTATCATAGAGCCCAGAACCAGTCCTTGGAGAGCACAGGTAGTGGTGGTAAGGAATGGCGAGAAGCACAGGATTGTTATAGATTACAGCCAGACCATCAACCGGTTCACCCTCATGAATCCCTACCCCCTTCCTCAAATAGCCAACATGGTGAATGAAATTGCTCAATACCAGGTCTTCTCCACCATCGTCCTCAACTCGGCCTATCACCAGCTCCTGATCCACCAGAGCACAGCCTATACACGGCATTGGAGGCGGACGGCCGCCTCTACCATTTCCTCAGGGTCCCCTTTGGAGTCACAAACAGGGTTTCAGTCTTCCAGAGGGAGATGCACCGAATGGTGGACAACTACCAACTGAAAGCCACGTTTCCCTACCTGGACAACGTGATCATGACCAGCAGGATCACGATACTTACCTGCAAAAGTTCCTCCAGACTGCTAAATCACTAAACCTGGTTTAGTGAAGAAATGCGTATTGTGCACATCACATCTGGCTATACTAGGGTGCGTGATGGAGAGTGGAGTCATTGGACCTGAGCGTATGTGGCCCCTGCTGGAGCTCCCATTCCCCCACTAAATCACTAAACCTCATGTATAACCAGAAGAAATGCGTATTGTGCACATCACATCTGGCTAGACTAGGGTGCGTGATGGAGAATGGAGCCATTGGACCTGACCCTGAGCGTATGTGGCCCCTGCTGGAGCTCCCATTCCCCCAAAGGTACCTGGGGTTCTTTTCATTTCTACCAGAGGGTGGACAAAGCTCGCCCTCTGGTTAAAAACTACCATCTTTCCACTGTTGTCAGAAGCTCAAGTGGCCTTTACTCACATCAAAGGTGACATTGCCAAGGCAGTGATGCACACCATAGACGAATCCATCCCATTCCAGATAGAGAACGTGGTGTCCGACTTTGCCCTGGCTGCCACGCTTAAACAGGTGGGCAGGCCATTAGCATTTTTCTTTTGTACCATCCAGGGCCCTGAACTCCAGCACTCAGCCTTTGAGAAAGAGGCCCAGGCTATAGTGGAAACTGTGCATCACTGGAGGCATTATCTAGCCGGCAAACTGTTCACCCAACTGACTGACCAATGTGCAGTTGCATTCATGTTTAACAACAAACAGCAGGGAAAAATTAAGAATGACATGATCCTAAAGTGGAAAATTGAACTGTACAACTGTGAGATCTTGTGATCTCAGCGAGCCTCCCAAACTCGTGTCTCGGGGTACCTGTGCCAAAGCGCAAGTAGACTGCCTCCAAGCCCTTCACAACAGCCTCTGCCACCCCGGAGTCACCAGGCTCTATCACTTTGTGAGAGCCTGCAACCTCCCGTACTCAGTTGAAGACATCGGAGCTGACCCACAGCTGTCTGGTCTGTGCAGAGGGCAAACCATACTTCTGCCGGCCAGAGAAACCTCACTTGAGAAAGCCACATGCCCCTTTGAACATCCCCATGAACCGGAACATGTATTTTCTCGACATTCTTGATAAATACTCATGATTCCTGTTCGCCATCCCTTGCCCAGATATGACCACAGCCACAGTTATTAAGTCCCTGTGTAATCTCTTCAATGCCCTTCGGGTACCCCAGTTACATCCACTGTGACCGGGGATCCTCATTCATGAGTGAGGAGTTGCGCCAATACCTACTAGCCAAAGGCATAGCCACAAGCAGGACCACCCCCAAGGGAATGGCCAGGTAGAAAGGGGGAATGGCACCTTTTGGAGAGCAGTCCTGGCCCTCAAGTCAAAAGGGCTGCCTGTCTCCCAGTGACAAGAGGTCCTACCAGAGGTGCTCTACGCCACCAGGTCCCTCCTCTGTACTACAACATATGGTACCCGCTTGAAAAATGATTATCCTTCCCCAGGAGGTTGGCATTTGGAAACACGCTACCAGTCTGTCTGATGATCCCAGGGCCTGTGCTACTTCGGAGACACACCAGAACTCATAAAGTAGACCCCCTGGTCAAGAAGGTCCATCTCCTCCTCGCAAACCCCTAGTATGCCTACGTGCAGTACCAGGATGGGCATAGAGACATTGTCTCTGTCCAGGACCTGGCACATGCAGGAGCCCCCGCAACTGAGGCACTTGCTGGATCCCCCATGGTCGACTGACCAGCCCTCCCCTTTTCCCCAAAACTATCAGGGACACGGTCGGGTATCCAACCCCACCATTGGCACCATTTACACTGCCCTAACCCCAACCCACGCCACCCCACCGATCCAGCCCCAATTGATTCTGTTCAGTCACCCAAATCTCACTTGTCTCACAGAGCACCGCCCAGGAACTAACAGCTACACCCCAACTGGCACTACGATGGCCAGTTCACCGTCAAAGCCACCAGACTGGGTGAACCTGTTGGACATTGACCCTAAGAATTCAGGGGCCTCCATAAAATTTGACCAGTGTCTGCACTGCCTGAATGTCTTTATGAGGTGACACGACATTCGGGAAGAAAAGAAGTCAACAATAGGATCTGAATGACACTTCACCCTGGGGGACTTTGCTTCAAAAGAAGGGGTGAGCGTGATGGAACACGAATGTATGCATTGTTCTGGTTGGCCTGCCCCGATAGAGGGGGTGAGCATGATGGAACACAAATATATGTATTGTACTGGTTGGCCTGCCCCGATAGAGGGGGTGAGCGTGATGGAACACGAATATATGCATTGTACTGGTTGCCCTGCCCCGATAGAGGGGGTGAGCGTGATGGAACACGAATGTATGCATTGTACTGGTTGGCCTGCCCCGATAGAAGGGGTGAGCGTGATGGAACACGAACATATGCATTGTACTAGTTGGCCTGCCCCGATAGAGGGGGTGAGCGTGATGGAACACGAATGTATGCATTGTACTGGTTGGCCTGCCCCGATAGAAGGGGTGAGCGTGATGGAACACGAACATATGCATTGTACTAGTTGGCCTGCCCCGATAGAAGGGGTGAGCGTGATGGAACACGAACGTATGCATTGTACTGGTTGGCCTGCCCCGATAGAGGGGGTGAGCGTGATGAACACGAATATATGCGTTGTACTGGTTGGCCTGCCCCGATAGTGCAACTCCTCCCCCTCAGGATTCCTAATAAAGCCAATACCACCCAATCCCCTCCTTAAGTACTCCCTTGGAATTGGGCCAACAGAATGTAAGATATGACTGTAAGTTTATAATGATTAAAGCCTATTAATCTGGTCTATCAGATCTAATTGATAGTGCCAGAAACATCTCCTTGCCTAATAATTGATTTTCTTGTTTTGGAGTGATTACAATGAATGTTCACGAGGTTGAAGAAGGGAGAATGTGTCCATATTTTCGGAACTTGCTCTTTAAAATATGTAGAGGAAACATCAGAATAGGGTTGGCACTGTTAGTGTAGCAGTTAGCATAACACTGTTACAGTGCCAATGACTGTGGTTCGAATCCCACGCTGTCTGTAAGAAGTTTGTACTCCCCGTGACTGTTTGGGTTTTCCTCTTGGTGCTCCTTTTTCCTCCCACCTTTCAAAACACACAAGGGTTGTCGTTTAATTGGGTGGCATGAGGTCGTGGGCTGGTAGGGCCAGTCATCATGTATGTCTAAATATTAAAAAATGATTGGATGCCGAAGGAATTCTTCCCCTGACTAGGTATTACTGCAGAACAAGGCATCTGCTATTTAGTTCCATGATGTTTTCCTTCAGAATTATTACCCATGTTGCATTAGGTTCTGAGGAGAATAAATCAGGGTGCAGAAGTGAAGTTGATCTGGAGTATCAATCATTATAGTCTAGAATAGAGATGGTCACTGTCCCCTCTCATGTTCCTAAAACATACATTCTGTGGCTTTTTAAATGAGGCGAGACTGGTCATTTGTAATTTAAATTACTTTTAATTCACAATTATGCCTTCAGTTCTGGTTGTTCAAGCCTTAGCTTGAACTTTTGAGCTTCAGTTACAAGATATTAGCGTCTGTTCATCTAAAGCAGCCAACAGCCCACAGAGTGGCAGCAGCTGCTCTCCAATTTTTTTCAACCTAGCGATGGCATGGGATATGCTGTCAATGACCTGGAACAAAGAATTTTAGTAATCCCGATGAGTTTAAAATTACCTACATGGAGGCATCCACAGATCCCTGGTACATCAAAGAGAGGTGTTATTCAGATGAAATGCAGCATGCTTGGTAGTGCTACCATTTATGCTCTCACACGCGCACGCGATGTGCTAATATTAACACCCGGCATGTCTTCTTATTGTCTGCATGTCTGTTACTTGTCACTGTGTTCTGATGCGCTTCAATTCCTTAATGCATGACTAGTTGAATGATTAATAGCACCCCCCGCTCTCCCAGCTCTGACCAGCAGTAGTACCGCCATTTTCCTTTTTTTGGGACATCTGCAGTTATTACCATGAAGGTTTTGAAAGAGGGGTTGTTATGATAAAACAACTTTGCTCTCTGTCCTGATGCAGAATCTCAACCCAAAACTGACTATCATTTTCCCTCCGTAGATGCTGCCTCACCTGCTGACCTTCTCTGACAAGTTTGTTCTTTTGCTTCAGATTCCAGCCTCTGCAATCGCTTGTGTCAAAAGATAACATTTTATTTTAATTAAATACTTGGTACAATTTTTTAAAAATTATTCCAAAATGTGTAGTATTTCAAATGTTAATAAGAAATTTCACAGAGGACATTAGTGCAAATTATCCGATAGCTCAGAAAAGGCTTATATGATGGTTATTGATCTCCTGAATCTGAAACACTAAAACATGAAAATACAGCTTCAAAGTCGGCAAAGGTCACATTAATGCATTAACGTTACATAGAAACAACTACATTAGAAGAGGTTATGCAAAAGTAATTTTGCTCAGTTTTCAGGGCTGCTTCCATGATCCTAGTAACAAGGGAATTTTTTTTGAGTGGGAGATCCATTTTCAGTTTAGACATGTAGATTGAGATCTTGGTTTAAAAAAACCCTGGGGATAGCAGAGTTAGAAGTGTGGGCAGTTTGGATGATTGAAAGGATTGGGAGATTGGGCCTTAGAGCGTGACTAGTCAATGGCAATGCAGGAATCAGATCAAAGGATTACAGTGAGTGAGTGATATAGCTGATGAGGTCATAATCCACCAGTAAATTAGAAAGACCTAATGGTGTTGGAAGTTAAAGATAGGTTCAAGTTGGTCCAAAAGGATAAGCTTTTCCCTATGAGCTCCTGACATGGGATGTGACTGTGAAATCCTGACTCAGATTTCCAATAAGGCAAAACAAGCCCAGAAATAATAATCACATAGAAATAAACTATGACCAACTACAAACTAAAACAGTGTCATGAAATTGAATTTCCAGGCAAAGTCTCCAAAGAGAGGAAGGATTCCGATTTTTAAAAATTTTACAATACGTAGAACCTGATCTCGACCATTTAAACCCATGCCACACAATAATACCCAATTAATCTACAATCCTGTATGTTTTGGAGGATAGGAGGAAACCGGAGCACCCGGGAAAAACCCACACAGCCACGGTGAGAAAATACAAATTCCTTATAGACATCACAGGATTTGAAATTAGGTCGTGAACAGTGCTCTATTTCATGGTAAATTAGGTACAATCCTACACTGGCAATAAGCAAAGACTTGTATTTTCTGGTGACCAGAATAGGGTTTTTATTGGGTCAGTCCAGATTTACATCTGATAGGCTTATCTTAATTTGAAATGAGCTGAGTTTTCCTGCTGCTCTTAGGCTGTTTGCTAATCCCTGCTGCTTAACTAAATGCAAAAATAACACTGCACAAATTAAAATGAAATTCAAGCAAGATTGTTCGAAAAACAATTACAAAATTTAAAATAACAAAATTTCCCATGCTTATGAATTATGTACATGCATAATTGTTGCTAGTTCCTGGTTGTGCTAATTTTTTAATATATTTTACTTTTCTCAATTTTCATTACCATTCCTGTCCCCTTGAACAAAGCAGGTCATTGTTTCTGTGTTCCAATGGAGCTGCAGAGTAAGGGTGACAGGATCTCTCGAATCCTTTTATTTTCTCCATCTCTGAATCAAAGTCTGTCGGAGAACCCTTAATTCAAAACTTGTCTTTAAAAATATGCAACAAAGAAGACATATTTGGCAAAGTTTTCTAAAATTACATAATTCAATGTACATGGAAAAATTCTCTGAGTTGAGAAGTCTCTTGGGTTCCAACAGGATCACCTTCCATTCTTTTAAACTACAGGGATTATCAAATAACCTTGTCTCGGGAATCCCCGACCTCTCCACTGTTGCTAAAGCAAGTAAATGCTTCCTCACATTAGCAGGCCAAAATTACCCATCTTCACTAGATGTGGTTTCAATGTAATCCTGCCCAACTGCATTTAAAGGCTTCCTGGCCTAGAAAGTGAATGGTGTCCATAAGGATATGAGCCTGTATTTACTTTGGAAGGATCAGATGAGCCATGATGTTCTGAATTCCTTTTGGGCTACTCCTGCTCTAATTTATTTGGTTCTTTTGTCAGACCATGTTCATGTTTGGAGGAGCCAAGGCTGTGAACCATAGGGTTATTGAGATTATGAACTGAGGCTTTGGGCAATGGAACAGTTATGGTTTTTTTACTGAAAGGATCTCCTTCCATGAGGTGGTGAAATACCACTGGCACACAAGGCCAGAGGAGCTGAATTAAAATTGTACACTTTGTGGAATGTGGAGAAGGTTTACAATTTTTCTTTGTAATTGTATTTTTCTTAATTGAAATGAAATTGCAATGCAATAAAGAAGATAGGCCAATCCATTTCCCAGTCTCTTGCAGTAAAGACCAAAATAGCATTGCTTTTCCTAATTCTGCTTTCAATGCTTGATGTTTGAGCTAAGAAAAGTATAGAAATCCATGTTGTTCCATTGGGAGTCCATGGGAAGAGTAAAAGCAGCTGGATTGAAGCCATGCCAGACATGGGTTTTTGCAGCGAATTGCTGCTGGGTTCCAGCAGAAGCAATGGCAACAAGATGAAAGCCTCAGTATTACTATCTAAGTGCAAATAAACCATGTCCTTTATATAAGCTAATGACGTCAGGCTTACTTGTGTGAAGTTCCTTATTTTTTTCATTTCCTCCTTTGTTGGACAGTGGTTTACAATGTTTTCAAATCTACTAGTAAAATTCAAAAATGATTCATCTTTCAGCATAAACTATGGTAAGCAAAGCAGGCCTCGTTTGTCAGGTGAGTAAATAATGTCAGAGCAGTGTGATTTTTTTGACTAGCTCCGGAACAATAACAAGAGCCTGGGGGTCTATAATTTGATCTTCTGAAAATGTCAGTTTACAAATCTGTAATCATTGATGAACAGTTTCCTCATTCAGCTCTGTTGAAACAAACTCTGAAAGCTTAATACTGGTAGCATTTAGTTTCACATCTTGAGAGACAGTGTGGAGTACATGGAGTGCACATTCATATTTATATGCATTTTGCTCAGAATCAGGCAAAAATCATTCGATTGGAAATGCGAATACTTTTCTCATTTACTCCTTTCAAAGAATAATTTATCCATATTTTAAGAGGTAGATTCAAGGGGAATTGAACCACCTGCTGATGATCAAAAATGTTATCCATTCCTTTGCCTTCTTCCCCACTTTCTCCCCCATACTCATATTTCTACGTGATGACTAAGGAAAATTTTGCCAAAAATTCCAGCAATTTTGAGTCTTGTGAATGTTTAGTGCAAATGTATTTGATTGGCATTATAGGGTGATGGTGCAGATGGTGACCACACCGTCAGAGCTCATTTTAAAGGTGGGTTCAAAATCAGTCCAAGGAATATATTGTCAAAAATGAACCAGGTCCCACCACCAAACAGCAGTGGCCTTGTGTCGGAAGAGAAAAGTTTGCATAGCAGGTCTGGACATGGGCTGAATGCAGAAATCTTTATTGAAACACACATAAGGGGATCACAACAGGGATAACACATGCAAGTATTCTCAATCGCACAACACAATACAACCGAGTCACATCGGACTTAACACGACCGATACCAGTAACTGTTTATACAGACATCACAACCAAGGTCCCGCCTTCCCTTGTCTAACGTGGGCACGGCTCAGATGCTACTTACAACTGCAACAGCCCTGATCCCTATGTAGTGCACACCTTACCAGCAACTCCTCCAGCATTGTCCACAGCAGGAGTTGTTCAAGATCAGAACAAAAGAGGAAGAGCTACTTGTGGACCATGTCGAAAGAATCAAAGGATTGTTGATCCAAACCAAGGCTTGTTATTAACTAGAAAACTGGAGCATATCACATGTAGGTCGACCAGTTCAGAATGACCTGGTCTGGCTAGGAGCAACCCTTTCAGACCTGCCAGTAGGCATGGCTACGCTCTCAGCCAATCACAATCATCCTACACTACAATCTATACATATACACATTGGTGATAGAATCTGTACTATCACACTACTGCAGGTGGTGAACTTTATAGTACATTTTCTTTGGCTTGGCTTCACGGACGAAGATTTATGGAGGGGTTAAAAAGTCCACGTCAGCTGCAGGCTCGTTTGTGGCTGACAAGTCCGATGCGGGACAGGCAGACACGGTTGCAGGGGTTGCAGGGGAAAATTGGTTGGTTGGGGTTGGGTGTTGGGTTTTTCCTCCTTTGCCTTTTGTCAGTGAGGTGGGCTCTGCGGTCTTCTTCAAAGGAGGTTGCTGCCCGCCAAACTGAGGCGCCAAGATGCACGGTTTGAGGCGCTATCAGCCCACTGGCGGTGGTCAATGTGGCAGGCACCAAGAGATTTCTTTAGGCAGTCCTTGTACCTTTTCTTTGGTGCACCTCTGTCATGGTGGCCAGTGGAGAGCTCGCCATATAACACGATCTTGGGAAGGCGATGGTCCTCCATTCTGGAGACGTGACCCATCCAGCGCAGCTGGATCTTAGCGTGGACTCGATGCTGTCGACCTCTGCCATCTCGAGTACTTCGACATTAGGGATGAAAGCGCTCCAATGGATGTTGAGGATGGAGCGGAGACAACGCTGGTGGAAGCGTTCTAGGAGCCGTAGGTGGTGCCAGTAGAGGACCCATGATTCGGAGCCGAACAGGAGTGTGGGTATGACAACGGCTCTGTATACGCTTATCTTTGTGAGGTTTTTCAGTTGGTTGTTTTTCCAGACTCTTTTGTGTACCGCACGGATGGCAGTCTCTTCAATCTGAGGCGCCTGCAAGCTCACACCAAGACACAAGAGCAACTTGTCCGTGAACTACTCTTTGCAGACGATGCCGCTTTAGTTGCCCATTCAGAACCAGCTCTTCAGCGCTTGACGTCCTGCTTTGCGGAAACTGCCAAAATGTTTGGCCTGGAAGTCAGCCTGAAGAAAACTGAGGTCCTCCATCAGCCAGCTCCCCACCATGACTACCAGCCCCCCCACATCTCCATCGGGCACACAAAACTCAAAACGGTCAACCAGTTTACCTATCTCGGCTGCACCATTTCATCAGATGCAAGGATCGACAATGAGATAGACAACAGACTCGCCAAGGCAAATAGCGCCTTTGGAAGACTACACAAAAGAGTCTGGAAAAACAACCAACTATAGTACATTAAGCTGGAGAGTATGGCCCAGGTAATCGGATGATTAAAGGGGCCATTGGTCAGGTGTGCACCAATGGGTGGGCAAAGTCCAACCTTGATTGGTAGGTGATGTAATTTTGGACTTGGTTCCAGACAGAGAGACTACAATCTATACATATACACACCTACCACAATCCACACTTCAGGTGGTATGATTGCCTTGTTCACTTAAGGTAAAATTTAATAATCTGATGCAGTGCAAACATATCTACCCGTGGACAAAACGACTGGAACACTTACAAGCCAGAAACCAGGAGGAAAGAGCCAACTTCTCTATCCCTACATAAAAGCACCAATGCTGGAATCGCTGAGTATTTCTTGCATTTTCTGCTTTGATTTCAGATTTTCAGCATCTGTATTTTTTTTTCTCCATATCATTATGAGAAGAATACCACTGAGTATTTTTTCTTCTTAGAGTTATCATGTCCTGTGCCTTTTAATGCACCTTGTATAGACTTGAGAAGTGTGAAGTTTTTCTCAATGCAGCTAGAGCTTTGTTACACAATTAAGAATAATTATGTTGGCCTGCAAATTAACACACAGCAACTAACACCCTGTAGCCAAGAATATATTCTGGTTAACCTTAGCCTTTACATGAATCAGGCAGTAGACCTTTCAACAGAATTTTTTCACCAACCATAAAATCTTTTTAAATCCAAACCCCATAAAATCAAAATCTGTGGGCTCAATCTGGGTTTTCAAGCTCTTGTCACTCCACCCTTTCATTCTCTTCCTTATTTGAGTTTTCATAAAGCAGTACCCCAGCTTCAATAAAAAAGGCCTACAATCTGTGGTGACATTTCCCCCCCCACCCCCCACATTTCTCAGTTCATTTTATTTGAGTTGGACTGTCCCTTAAGTGAAAAGATTTAACAATCTGCCTGCAGGATTTGAGGTGACTGAAACTAGCAGCAAGCTTTGAAGACATTGCGTTCCTAAATGGATGCATTTTTTTTTAAATTTTTTATTTTTCACACCATAAATCACAATAGCCATGATATACACTTTTTCTTTTTCACACATTTACAGTGACTTTTTCTCAACCCCCCCCTCCTCCCAAGCCATCCCCCACCCCCCCCCCCCCACTCTCATCCATCTTTCAAGTAGGATCTCAGTTGGTAATATGCCAGCGCTGTATCTCCAGTTATATTGTACTTATCTCTCATTTGTTCAAAGGATAAGAATCTACTTCCTGAAAAACAATTTTCTATTCTTTTAATCCCTTTTTTTTCCCATTTTCTAAAGGAAAGGTTGTCTATTGTAAAAGGGAGTAGCTTATTTTCTGTCAATATTAGTTTTGGTATTTGATAATTTGTTTTATTTCTTTCTACATGAATCTTCTTCCATATATTGAGGAGATGGTGTAATACTGGAGAAGTTCTATGTTGTACCAATTTTTCGTCCCATTTATATAATATGTGTTCAGGTATCTTTTCCCCTATTTTATCTAATTCTAGTCTCGTCCAGTCTGGTTTTTCCCTTGTTTGATAAAAATCTGATAGGTACCTTAATTGTGCGGCTCTATAATAATTTTTGAAGTTTGGCAATTGTAAGCCTCCTTGTTTATACCATTCTGTTAATTTATCTAGTGCTATCCTCGGTTTCCCCCCTCTCCATAAAAATCTCCTTATTATTTTCTTTAACTCTTTGAAGAATTTTTCTGTCAGTTGTATTGGCAATGCCTGAAATAAGTATAGTATCCTTGGAAAAATGTTCATTTTAATACAGTTTATCCTTCCTATCAGTGTTAGTGGTAGCTCTTTCCAATGCTCTAAATCGTCCTGTAATTTTTTCATTAGTGGATTGTAATTGAGTTTATATAATTGGCCTAGATTTTTGTTTATTTGCACACCTAGGTATCTTATTGCCTGCATTTGCCATCTGAATGGGGATTCCTCCTTAAATTTTGAGAAATCCGCGTTATTCATAGGCATTGCTTCACTTTTATTTACGTTTATCTTGTATCCCGACACTTCTCCATATTCCTTCAATTTCTTATATAGTTCTTTTATTGATAGTTCTGGTTCTGTTAAGTACACTATCACATCATCCGCAAATAGACTGATTTTATATTCCCTGTCTTTTATTTTTATTCCTTTTATATTATTATCTATTCTTATCGATTCTGCTAGTGGTTCTATAGCTAGCGCAAACAATAATGGTGATAGTGGGCATCCCTGCCGCGTTGACCTGCTTAAGTTAAATTGCTTTGATACATGTCCATTTACTGTCACTTTCGCTAACGGTCCCTTATATAATGCTTTAATCCAATTAATATACTTCTCCGGTAAACTGAATTTTTGCAATACTTTGAACAAGTAATTCCATTCTACTCTGTCGAAGGCCTTCTCTGCGTCTAAAGCAACTGCTACTGCCGGTGCTTTATTTCCTTCTACTGCATGAATTAAGTTAATAAATTTACAAATATTGTCTGTTGTGCGTCTTTTTTTGATAAATCCAGTTTGGTCTAAATTTACCATTTTCGGTACCTGTTCTGCTAATCTGTTTGCTAATAGTTCTAAATGGATGCATTTGAAGAGAAGCAAGGCAGTGTCTCTAAAACCCAGCAGCAGAGACCATGTGATTGACAGATTAAGACTGAATACACAGGAGTGGCTGGAGGCCATTTTTGAGGAAGCACCTCAAGGGTCAACAGCTCTTCGACCTCCTTTGTGGGAATGAGAAACCCACTTGGCCTCATTGTGTGGTTATAGACAGAATTGTCAATTTCCACCTTTTGCTTACCAGGGGAATGAGAGACTGCTTCTACTAACCCCTGAAATGGGTTTTAAAGCATTCTACTGACCCACAAAAGGGGTTTTAAAAGTTGTAGAAGGAAAACTGCATTCTACTTACTGACTCACAAAAAGGGTTCTATTGCTGAAGAAGGCACTCAAATGCCATGAGCAAACATTCTGTCACCCCCGGTGACTGTCACCCACTTCAGGAACAGCTGACTTCATCTTAAGGCCTGCGTGCCTCAACCATCTAAAGCCTGCATGTCGCCTCAATCTTAAGCCCACATATCATCACCAAATTCCTGAACTTTGAATTTGGAACTGCCTTCCCAGAATTGAGGCTTGGGGTCTTCCACACACACCAATATATTTGTGCATAGTTAAAGTTTACATTGGATGATTGTATATAAATTTGGCTAAATTTAGATAAGTTAGTTAAATTAGAGTAGGTGTTAATTAAAAATATTATTTTAAAACTAACACCGACTGAGCTAATCTTTATCACTGCTGTCGTGTACATGACCTGTCTCCATTTGAGAAATCAGCTAGATTTTCAGATGTATCATCTCCATCAGTCACTCACGATGACTTTGGAACACCATCTTCCATTTTTATCCTCAATTGTTCTGGAGCTGCCTTTGAATTGATAAGCTTCTAACACTGAGGCAAGACTTATTAACTGAGCTACAGTTGACAAGTGAAACAACTGCGAAGATTTCTATTTCCTTGGGAGGCAATAAAACTTGGCAATGCATATGTGAAAAATTGCATAACACATCCTTGAGATATTAATTTACCAAATTAGAAGATTTCATCATGTCATGTGCTTGAGTGTGCATGTTGAGTCATCGGAGCAATGTTTTTTTTCCTGCATTCTCATTTTCTTCTCGAATCAGGATTTATTGTCATGAACAAGTCATGAAATTCAGTGTTTTGTGGCAATATCATAGTTTCTAAATCTGTAAACGGAGCTTCCAAATCTATAACATCCTCCTCTTCTAATGCTGATAACGTTAATGTAGATAAAAAAGAATCAATAGATCCATTGTCCTGTCTCCCCTCAGAAGTATATAATTTTTTATAAAATGAATGAAACTGGTCATTAATTTCCTGAGGTTTATAGGTGACTGTTGAATTCCTTTTAACAACATTAATAACCCGTGAAGTCTGTTCCTTCTTTAACTGCCATGCAAATACTTTGTGTCTTCTCACCCAACTCATAATATGTTTGCTTAGATCGATTAATTAAACATTCAAATTGATAAGTCTGTAACGTATTATATCGCAATTTCAATATAGTCAAAGCTATTTTCTGATCTTCTGTCATTCTTCTGAAATTCCTTCTCCAGTTCATCAATTTGCTTCTCTAATTTAAGATTTTCAGCCATATACCCTTTCTTAACTTTAGTAGTATTAGTAATTATTTGCCCTCTTAAGTAAGCTTTTAACGCATCCCATAACACAAAACGACTTTTAACTGAATTAGCATTTTTGGTTAAGAAAAAAACCAATCTGTTCCTTAACAAAAGTAACAAACTCAGGTTTTTTAAACAACATTGTATTAAATCTCCATCTATAGGATGAACGTACTACCTCTGAACATTCATAAGAAAAAATTAATAAAGAATGATCTGATATAATTCTACTCTTATATTCTGCCTGCAATACCTTTCCTTGTAAATGTGCCGATATTAAAAAAAATCTATGCTAGAAAATTAATCATGTCGAGAAGAATGAAAAGAAAAATCTTTCTCTACCCTTCCCCAAATATCTACCAAATTTAAGTCTTTCATCAAAGCCCCAATTTGTATCGCCATCGTTGATTTCCTAACACATTTTGGGGATTTATCCATCAAAGGATCCAAACCACAATTGAAATTCCCCCCCCCCCAACTAAAATATTTTCATTAGCTTGACTTAATAACAAAAAAGCGTCTGAAATAAAACATTCATCATCCACATTAGGTGCAGAGATATTAAGTAAAGTCCAAAGTTTGTTAAAGATTTTACAGTCCACTTTTAAAACCCTCCCAGCATTACCCTCCACAGTATGCAACTCAAAAGATAAATTCTTATGAACTAAAATCACTGCACCTTTTGCCTTAGAATTAAATTTTAAAAAAAAGCACCTGACCAACAATTTCAAAAGCTCTTTTTTGGTCAAATGTATTTCTTGTAAAAAAAGCAATATCAATTTTCATTTTCTTAATATAAGCTAAAATTCACTTTCGCTTAATTGGATTATTTAATCCCTGAACATTAAAAGTTGCAAATTTCAAACTAGACATCTTAACAAACTAACAATATAATCACTTAATACAAAAAATCACTCTCCTACTAATAAATGAAATCCACTCTCCCTCCCCTAATATTATTTTTAAAAAGGTTTATATAAAAAGGAATATAATTAATTCCCCCCAAAAATGAAAAAAAACACCCAAAGGTAGTAACGCCCTAAAAAACTGGGTGTGGTAAACCCACCAGTGGCAGATGACTATCAAAGATCTCAGTGCCATCCACCTGCCCCCCAGCCAGAAATACAATATATATAATAATACAATTCAGTGTCATAGAAATATTCAGCCCAACGACTCCAGTCCCAATGACTGGTTTGAATCTTCAACATCAATAAGACTGTGTGTCAAAACCTCCTTCTTTCCATCTTTCTCATTTTTCCCATTCTGTCCATTTCCATTGGCCCTTCTTTGGCGAGACTTTTCCCTAACCACGTAGATCCAGTAATGAGTTAGCAAAAGCCAATGCATCATGATCATAGAGTCCAATCCAGATTCCAGTGCCATATCTTGAGGTCTACCTTCTGCAAACTCCTCCTCCAATTGTTCCTGTGAACTGGCCATTGTAGGTAAGTCTTCTTCTTGTTCCACTATTGTAGGGCCTTTTCCTGTGCAGCAGTGGGTCTGCACACCCGATGGCGGCACCCCGACCACATCGGGACGCCGCCGTTCAGGCCCCCCCACAGACCACACACACTCCAGCAGATCGCAGGTCCTAGAGGCCCGGCAAGACCAGGGGCCGTGGAGGGGCGGTTTCCAACGCCATCCTGCGTGTCCCCGGCTCCCCTGACGGCAGTGCGGGCTCGAGGGCTCTCTTCTCATTCGGGTCACCTGCCTGCTCGACATTGCGAACGCGCGGGTCAACGTCAGCCAATCTTGCGGAGACAAGACCAGCGCCGGCATAATACTTAACCAAGCTGGAGTTCTCTGTGGCTTGGAGGTTCCAGACGACAACTCTGTGGTTCCAACTGGACAGGTAGGCCTCAGTTCTTCAGCACTTTTAAAAAGTCATCTTTTCTGTAATTGAGTCTTAGGTTTTTTAACATTAGCCACCATTATTAACAAATAGTGTTGTTAAAAGTGAAAATAAAATGTTTATGTACTTAAATTAAAGTTTAAAAATGGGTGTTTAAAAAATTGGCTGGGGAGAATTAGGACCGCACCTCTGCACTCTACACCATCTTGCCACGCCCCCCCCCCCCCCCCGCCACGTGGCAGTATCATTGTGAAAACATTCATACTATAACCATCTTACAACGTTAATATAAAAAATAAAATAATACTAACAATGACATTGCGTGAAAAGTAAGGTTTATTGATTATTCAGGAATCTGATGGCAGCGGGGAAGAAGCTGTCCTTGTGCCGCTGAGAGCTCATCTTTAGGCTCCTGTACCTTTCCCCGATGGTAGCAGAGTGAAGAGGGCATGGCCTGGGTGGTGGGGATCTTTGAGGATGGAGGCTGCTTTTTTTAAGACCCTGCCTCATGTAGATGTCCTTGATGAAGTGAAGCCTGGTGCTTGTGATGTCACAGGACGAGTTAAAAACCTTCTGGAGTTTATTCTTGTCCTGAGAGTTGGTGCCTCAATATCAGGCATTGAAACAACTAGCCAGAATGCTCTCCACAGTAGAAGTTTTCAAGAGTCTCCTCAGACACCTGCTGGTGATCTTTTTCATGATTGCATCAATGTGGAGACTACAGGACAGATCATGAAAGATATTGACACCCAGTTCTTGAAGTTCTTGACCCTCTCCACTACTGAGCCCTTGATGAGGACTGGGCCATGTTCCATGGATTCCTCCTGAAGTCTACAATCATCTTGGTTTTGCTAATGTGGAGCGCAAGGTTATTGTCGTTACACCATCCAATGAGCTGATTTATCTCCCTCCTGAACGCTTCCTCATTGCCGTTTGTGATTCTGCCGACAATTGTGGTATCATTGACAAACTTGTAGATGGTATTGGAATTGTGCCTGGCCACACAGTCGTGGGTGTATAATGAGTAGAGCAGAGGGCAAACCACACATTCTTGGGGTGCGCCTCTGAGTGGATAATCAGAGAGGCAGAGATGTTTCCAATTCATACCGACTGTGGTCTTCCAATGAGACAGTCAAGGATCCAGTTGCAGAAGGGGCTACAGAGTTTGTAGCTTCTTGACCAGCACTGAGGGAATAATGGTATTGAAGACCAAGCCGTAGTCGATGAGGAGCAGCCATATATATGAGTTTCTGTTTACGAGGTGATCCAGAGCTGAGTGAAGAGCCAGCGATATCGCATCTGCTGTGGAGTGGTTGTGACGATAGGCGAATTGCAGTGGGTCCAGATCTTAGGTACATGTTAATTCTGGCCATGACCAGCCTCTCAAAGCATTTTATCACAGTATTATCATCCACTATTATACCCAGTATTCTGGAAGGTATCATTTTCAAATACATTCAATTATTAACTTTTTTTTTGGGCCTCCTCTCTTCTATTATGCACGTGAGTAAGAAGAACCAGAAAAGTGAGAGGACAGAGCTTTAGCAGGGTCGAAAGAGGCAACTCTTTCATTTAGAGGGCAGTCTTGAATGAGCTGCCATAGGAGGCTATTGAAGTGGGTGTGAATCAGACATTCAAAGGCATTTGAGCTGATATATATATATAGGACTAGCTTCGAAGGATATGGGATGAAGCCAGAATACCAGTTTGTTCAGTTTGGACAGGTTGAGCTGAAGGTCCTGTTCTTTGCACTGTACAGAAAAAGAAAGCACACGAAAATTGGACATACTGGCCATTGTATGTGTTCTCATTGAGCATGGGATATTGGGATAAGTTACTGCATTGTGCCCTCCTATGGAATAGACATGTAAAGTAGCTGAAAGACGAGATAATGGGAGGAAACCATATGGCATGCAAGCCAAAAGTTGAAGTACATCACGTATATGACATATGTAATATTATGTGACAATAATAGGGGACCTTGAAGCTAAAGTGGTGAGACAGGGAAAACTCTGGGTTAATTATGGAAAATACAGAAACAAAATGTCCCATTCCTTTTGCCTCTCATGGAAGTTGTTGATAATATATGTAAGAACTCCATCTACCTCCCATTCTTTCATAATGGTTAATAACCTTGGCAATGAAAAGTGCATAATTCTCCCTCTGGAAAATGTCAACTGTCTTAATCCCACCAGATATTATACATCTGGAGTCGTCGATTTTCATTGTTTGTATGAAGGAGTATCATGTAATATCCCAAATGACCCATCATCACACATATATCCATATGTTTATATACAGTGCCCTCCATCACGTTTGGGACAAAGACACTTTTTATGTTTATTCCGTTTCCTTGTGCTCCACAGTTGGAACTCACATTGGAATTCCAGATTTTATTTAAGGTTATTTGTACACATTTTGGTTTTACCATGTAGAATTTACACCACTTTTTATACATAGCTCCCCATTTCAGGGCACCATAATGTTTGGGATATTGGGCTTCATAGGTGTTTGTGAGAACTCGGGTATGTTGGATTGATTCATTTTGCAGGTATGAGGCTTGCTTCCTAGCATTTAATCTGTTGTTGCCATTTTTCTATGTGAGGATCAGAGTTTTGCCAATGAAAGTCAAAGAAGCCATTATGAAGCTGAAAAACAAGAATTAAACACTAAGAGACATCACCCAAACCTTAGGATCACCAAAGGGACTGGTATTCCAAGGAAGACCTCCACAGTCTATTGGAACCTCTTCAGCCCTGGTGACATTCTGAAGAAGCAGACTGCACTCACCAATACCAAAGCCTTCCTAAGGTACATTTTCCTGAGGTGCAAACAGTACTCCAGATAGACAGCAATGAAAAGATCCGTCTCTCAATTACATAACTTGTTCTCTCTTGATTATGTGCCAACATTCTATTCAATTTCATAGTTTTGAATCTTTTCCATAAGCTTTCAATTAGTTCTAAATCACTGTGCCCATCTCCAGTACTGAGTCTATCTTGATTTGTATGATATATCTGTCAGATTTAAAGTGGATGGCCACTTTCTTTCCTGCATTGAAGTCCATTTACCATAGTTTTTGCTCAAACAATGGAGCTTTCCAGCTATTTTCTCACTACCACAGGATGACCATTTATCTCAGCACTTCTATAAAAAAATTGCAGTGCAGTTTATGAGGTTTCGCAACTCTGGTCTGCATATAAAACTTGTATGTTTAGGCACTTAGATCATTGAATAGCAATGGACATCTCCAACATTCACTGTGCAATTTGTTTATGTCGAGAGAATAAAAGATGGCCAGTTTTGCTCAGCTGCTTCTTTACCAAAGCATCCATAGACCCGTGGCAGTTCTCTGATCCATGCTCCTGTTTGCATTTTTTGTTAGCAAAGCCAGCTTTCATTTTAAGCTGCCACAGATGGCCTTAAATCACTAGCAACACTGAGCATTCTGATCCCAAGTAATGTTCTTCCAGTGATAACAATGTTTCCTGCTTGGTAATTGCCTGAGAAAAATAAGTAGGCCTGAGTCCAAAAAACACAGCGGGGTCATACATCCATCATTTTCATGGATATAGCCCCTCTTCTGAACACAGCCTAGAATTCATGTTTCCTGTATTACTTTGACGGTTGGAGCCGAAATTATCATTTTCTATTCTTCCTAATCTTATTAGTCAATTAAGTATAAACAATAATTTTGCAATTAAGTCATGAGTGTGTGTTTCTACTATGGAACGAAACCAAGAAAGTTCCATGGGATTGCTTTTAATTACTTTAACATTTCAACTGCTGAATAAGCCCATTAAAGACATAAATTTTTCTTTCCTCTGGAGATCACCAAACCACATAGAGTCTGTACACTAAATCTTAATCTGCGGAATAGAAAAATAATTACTTATCTCATTATCTTGTATAAGGCAGGTGTACTTCACATTTAACATATGTGTGGAAGCATATTCTATTTATCAACATTGGAAATGAAAGCAATGTAATTGCAACCAGACTGTGTGTTTGACTTCAAATTGGAGTTTTGTTTGTTTGGCCATGCAGAGCAAGTTTTAAACTTCATTATGGGTCCAAAATTCTGGGCGGCACAGTTGGCGTAGCAGTTAGTGCAATGCATTTTGCATTTACAGCACCAGATCGGGACCGGGGTTCGAATCCCCTGCTGTCTGTAAGGAGTTTGTATGTTCCCCCATGTCTGCATGGGTTTTCCCCGGGGGGACTCTGGTTTCCTCCCACTGTTTGAAGACTTCATGAACTGAAATACAAAGGCCACATTGCATGATGTAACCCACTAGTTACCACAGAAACAGGATGGCCAGATTACAGTTTTCCAAGAAGTATTTAAAAGAGCCTGCAGAATTCTGCAAGAAGGTTTTGTGGACAGATGAGACCAAGATTAACCTCTATCAGAGTGAGAGCAAAAGCGAATTGTGGAGGCATAAAGGACCTGCCCAAGATCCAAAGGGAACCACCTTTGCCATGTTTGCATCTTGCAGTGTAGCCTCTGTACTACTTTCTGTTCATGAGTCTTCTGCACATAGTTGTCACGGACACATCCACACCCGCCTCCTGAAGAGTGTTTCCGATCTGTCGGACATACGTTTGGGGATTTTTCTTCATTATGATGAGAATTCTTCTGTTACCAGCAGTGGAGGTCTTCCTTGGAATACCAGTCCCTTTGCAATTATTGAGCTGACCAGTACCCTCTTTGTTATTAATGATGTTCCAAACTGTTAATTTTGCTAATCCTAACGCTTGGGTGATGTCTCTTACTGTTTTATTCTTGTTTTTCAGCCTCATAATGACTTATTTTACTTTCATTGACACAACTGTGGTACTCATATTGAAAAATGGCAACTACAGACTCCAAAGTTTGGAAGCAAGCCCAGGTCTCTTTTACCTGCACCAATGAAGCAATCAAACATACCTGAGTACTCACAAACACCTGTGAAGCCAAATGTCCCAAACATTATGCTGCCCTGAAATGAGGTGACTGTGTATAAAAAGTGCTGTAATTTCTACATGATCAAACCAAAATGTATACAAATAATTGTAGAACCATAGAACATTGCAGCACAGAAAAACAGGCCATTTGGTCCTTCTGATCTGTGGAGACCAATAAAACTAGCCTGTCCCATTGACCTGCTCTCATTCCCTAATCCTCCAGGCCCCTCTCTATTATCCAATTTATTTTTAAAACTCAACACTGAATCTGCTTTCACCACATCAGATGGCAGCTCATTCCATTCTCCCACCACTCTCTGAGTGAAGAACTTTCCCCTTATACCTCTCCTCTTTCAGCCTAAAGCTATGACTTCCCCCAATCTAAGTGGAAACATCCTACTCACATCTAATTTGTCTATACCCCTGTTTAACTTACCCAGTAACTCAACTCCTGAAAATCCAGCAACATCTTAATAAATCTTCTCTGCACTCTTTCAATCTTACTATATCTTTCCTGCTGCTGGGCGACCAGAACTGCACACAATATTCTAAGTGTGGGTCTCACTCATGACCTGAATAACTTCAACATAACATTCCAACTTCTATACTAAATACTTTGATTATTTATAAAGGCTAAGATGCCAAATGCTTTCTTTGCAACCCTGTCCACATGCAACATCACCTTCAGGGAACAATGTACATGTATTCCCAGATCTCTTTGCTCCTCTGCACTTCTCAATGACCTACCATTTACTGTGTACATCCTACCCTGAATCGCTCTTCCAAAGTGCAACACCTCTGCATTAAATTCCATCAACCATTTATTAGCCCAATTTCCTAGCTGGTCCAGATCCCTTTGCAAGCTTTGAAAATCTTTCTCACAGTCCACAACCCCTTCTGTGTTTGTGTCATCAACAAACTTGCTGATCCAATTCACCATGTTATCATCTTGGTCATTTATATAGATAACAAATAATAATGGTCCCAACACAGATCCCTGAGGCACACCACTCAACACAGGCCTCCAGTTTGAGAAGCAACCATCCACCACCACTCTCTGTTTTCTTCCACCAAGTCAATTTCAAATGATCTCCATCCTCAACCGATGGTCAGAACACTTCCAATCTCTTTTCAGTACCAACCGCTCAGTCCAAGATTCCGCCCTGCTCCAGCTCCCTCAACAGCCCCTAAGGCTAGAGCTGGATGAGGTTCCCACCCTGGATGAGACATATAAGGCAATCGAACAACTGAAAAGTGGCAAAGCAGCAGGTATGGATGGAATCCCCCCAGAAGTCTGGAAGGCTGGCGGCAAAACTCTGCATGCCAAACTGCATGAGTTTTTCAAGCTTTGTTGGGACCAAGGTAAACTGCCTCAGGATCTTCGTGATGCCACCATCATCACCCTGTACAAAAACAAAGGCGAGAAATCAGACTGCTCAAACTACAGGGGAATCACGTTGCTCTCCATTGCAGGCAAAATCTTCGCTAGGATTCTACTAAATAGAATAATACCTAGTGTCGCTGAGAATATTCTCCCAGAATCACAGTGCGGCTTTCGCGCTAACAGAGGAACCACTGACATGGTCTTTGCCCTCAGACAGCTCCAAGAAAAGTGTAGAGAACAAAACAAAGGACTCTACATCACCTTTGTTGACCTCACCAAAGCCTTCGACACCGTGAGCAGGAAAGGGCTTTGGCAAATACTAGAGCGCATCGGATGTCCCCCAAAGTTCCTCAACATGATTATCCAACTGCACGAAAACCAACAAGGTCGGGTCAGATACAGCAATGAGCTCTCTGAACCCTTCTCCATTAACAATGGCGTGAAGCAAGGCTGTGTTCTCGCACCAACCCTCTTTTCAATCTTCTTCAGCATGATGCTGAACCAAGCCATGAAAGACCCCAACAATGAAGACGCTGTTTACATCCGGTACCGCACGGATGGCAGTCTCTTCAATCTGAGGCGCCTGCAAGCTCACACCAAGACACAAGAGAAACTTCTCCGTGAACTACTCTTTGCAGATGATGCCGCTTTAGTTGCCCATTCAGAGCCAGCTCTTCAGCGCTTGACGTCCTGCTTTGCGGAAACTGCCAAAATGTTTGGCCTGGAAGTCAGCCTGAAGAAAACTGAGGTCCTCCATCAGCCAGCTCCCCACCATGAATACCAGCCCCCCCACATCTCCATCGGGCACACAAAACTCAAAACGGTCAACCAGTTTACCTATCTCGGCTGCACCATTTCATCAGATGCAAGGATCGACAATGAGATAGACAACAGACTCGCCAAGGCAAATAGCGCCTTTGGAAGACTACACAAAAGAGTCTGGAAAAACAACCAACTGAAAAACCTCACAAAGATAAGCGTATACAGAGCCGTTGTCATACCCACACTCCTGTTCGGCTCCGAATCATGGGTCCTCTACCGGCACCACCTACGGCTCCTAGAACGCTTCCACCAGCGTTGTCTCCGCTCCATCCTCAACATCCATTGGAGCGCTCACACCCCTAACGTCGAGGTACTCGAGATGGCAGAGGACGACAGCATCGAGTCCATGCTGCTGAAGATCCAGCTGCGCTGGATGGGTCACGTCTCCAGAATGGAGGACCATCGCCTTCCCAAGATCGTATTATATGGCGAGCTCTCCACTGGCCACCGTGACAGAGGTGCACCAAAGAAAAGGTACAAGGACTGCCTAAAGAAATCTCTTGGTGCCTGCCACATTGACCACCGCCAGTGGGCTGATAACGCCTCAAACCGTGCATCTTGGCGCCTCACAGTTTGGCGGGCAGCAGCCTCCTTTGAAGAAGACCGCAGAGCCCACCTCACTGACAAAAGGCAAAGGAGGAAAAACCCAACACCCAACCCCAACCAACCAATTTTCCCTTGCAACCGCTGCAATCGTGTCTGCCTGTCCTGCATCGGACTGGTCAGCCACAAACGAGCCTGCAGCTGACGTGGACTTTTTACCCCCTCCATAAATCTTCGCCCGCGAAGCCAAGCCAAAGAAAAGAAAGAATGTATATCTAATGTCCTAACCTCATGTGGAACCTTGTCAAAGGCCTTATAAAGTCCATATACAGCTTTTCCTTCATCAACCTTCTTGGTAACTTCCTCGACAGACTTTACAAGATTTGTTAAACACTACTTACTGTGCACAAATCCATGCTGACTGTCCTTAATCAGCTGATGACGGTCCAAATAACTATATATCCTATCGCACAGAAATCCTTCAAATAATTTTACATACTAGGTAGTCATGTGATGGAGTAGTGGCTGGTGGAGGAATATCAGTCCTCTCCAGAAAAGAAGAAATAAAGTGAAGAAAATACAAAGTTCAAGAAATACAAAACATAACAAATAAAAGATAAAGTTGCAGAGAAAAGAAAGAAAATGGCACCTAAGAAGTAAAAAGTAAAAACAACGGGGAAAAAAGAAGAAAAGACACCGGAAGAGAAAGGAGAAGGCCTTACCTGCATGAAGAAACGGAGCCGTTGTGGAGAAGAGAGCCATTTTCCAAGGTTGGTGATGACCCCGCAGAGTCATGACCCCCCGGCCACTGGACTACAAAAATGGCTCTCTGAGCCAAACAAAAGTGCGCTTACTAAGGAGAAAGAGAACACCGATGGGAGGGGGCCTCAGCTGAGGAGCGGGCAAACACAACGCAACCAGCTGAGGGATACCCGACATCAGGGCTCTCAGCTGGAAGAAGAAGAAAGCGACAGGAAAGGGAGTGAAAGGAAAGAAGAGCAGCAGCAGGAG
This sequence comes from Narcine bancroftii, assembly GCF_036971445.1. NCBI lineage: Eukaryota > Metazoa > Chordata > Chondrichthyes > Torpediniformes > Narcinidae > Narcine > Narcine bancroftii. The sequence goes on from NC_091469.1 coordinate 319,848,807, forward strand.
GCCCAACAGATGAGTAGCCCAGAAGAAGAGGACCAACAGCAAGAAGCCAAGCAAGAAGAAGCCCAGCAAAGTGAGGCAAGCAACTCATCAGGAAAGTCAGAAGAGACACAGATACAAGGAAGAGAAGAAGACACAAACACAGGTTCAGACACAGAAGAAGAGGAAGAAGAAGACCAAGATCTGCACAGAGAAATAGAAGGTAAAACAAATGGACAGAATATGAATAAAGTTTTTTTTCAAGAACAAATTAGAGCATTAAAAGCATGGTTGACATTGGAATTTAGTGAAATTAAAAGAAAAATGAAAAGTACAGAAGAAAAAGTGAATAGATTAGAGATGGTCATGACAGAATTAGGGAAAAGATTAGAAAATCTGGAAGAACGAGAAATGGCTGTAGAAATGGAAGTGAACGACTTAAGAAGAAAACTGGAAAAGAGTGACAAAAAAGTTAGAGACACAAGAGTTATTGGCTCAGAAAATTGAATTGTTGGAAAATTATAGTAGGCGAAACAACATAAAAATTGTGGGCCTAAAGGAAGATGAAGAAAACACAGGTATGAAGGAATTTATAAAAGAATGGATCCCAAAGGTCCTGGGAATGACAGAAATGCAGGAAGGAATGGAAATAGAAAGGGCACACAGAACACTAGTTCCGAAACCACAGTCACATCAAAAACCAAGATCCGTTTTAGTAAAATTTTGAGATATACAAGAGAAAATATACTGGAGCGGGCAAGGAATAAAATTAGAGAAGACAATAAACCATTGGAATACAAGGGTCAAAAAATATTTTTTTACCCAGACATAAGTTTTGAACTCTTAAAGAAGAGGAAGGAGTTTAATACAGCAAAATCGATCCTATGGAAAAAAGGTTATAAATTTATGTTAAGACATCCAGCTATGCTTAAAATATTTATCCCCGGGGAGAAAAACAGACTGTTCTCGGATCCGGAGGAAGCACAAGAATTTGCAGAACGCCTGCAGGACAGAAGGGGAGATGAAGAGTTGTAACAAGAATGAAGGACAGCGATAAAATATATATAAAGATGTAAAAATAATGTATATGTAAGAACTAAAGAAGGGAAAGAGAAGGAAATAAAGGAAGTAAGGGGGATAAAAAGAGGGTGAACTCTGTTATATATGTAAAAAAAAGTTTTTCTGTGGGGGGGTTGGGTAGAACTGGACAAAAGACTAGCAAAAAGAATAAAGTGGCTAAACTTATGGTTAAATCAATGCAGGAAATGAAACTTATGGATATATGGAGGAGGCAGCACCCAAGAGAGAAGGAATACTCACATTATTCGAGTAGGCATACAACATTCTCAAGGATTGATATGTTTTTGTTGTCAGCCCATATTCAAGGGAGAGTTAGGAAAACTGAATATAAAGCTAGATTGCTATCTGATCATTCACCCCTGTTATTAGCAATAGAACTGGAGGACATCCCACCAGGAACATATAGATGGAGGTTAAACTCCATGCTACTTAAAAGACAGGAATTTAGCGAGTTTATTGAACGCCAAATTAAAACGTTCTTTGAAATAAATACGGAATCAGTGAAATACAAATTTATATTATGGGATGCAATGAAAACTTTCATTAGAGGGCAGATAATAAGTTATGTAACTAAGATGAAAAAGGACTACAATCGGGAAATAGAACAGTTGGAAAGGGAGATAGTAAGTACAGAAAAGGAACTAGCAACAAGGGATGATATAACAAAAAGAAGAGACTTAGCAGACAAAAAAATAAAATATGAAACATTACAAATGTACAAGGTGGAGAAGAACATAATGAAAATAAAGCAAAAGTATTATGAACTGGGAGAAAAAACACACAAAATATTAGCCTGGCAACTTAAAACAGAACAAGCTAAAAAAAACTGTATTGGCATCAAGGAAAAAGGACAAACAAATTATATATAATCCAATGGAGATTAATGAGAACTTTAAGGAATTTTATGAACAAATATACCAAACTGAGAATGAGGGGAAAGAGGATAAAATAGAAGAGTTTTTAGCTAAAATTGAACTGTCGAAATTGCAAGAAGAGGAACAACACAAACTGATAAAACCATTTAAAATAGAGGAAGTACAGGATATATTAAAAAAACTGCCGAACAATAAAATGTCTGGAGAGGATGGATTCCCAATAGAATTCTATAAAATATTTAAAGAGTTATTAATTCCTCCTCTCCTGGAAGTAATGAACCAGATAGAAGAAACACAAAACTTGCCAGATTCATGTAAGACCAATAATTACAGTAATACCAAAGACGGGGAAGGATCCAGTAACATCAGCATCACATAGACCAATATCTCCACTTAATTCAGATTATAAGCAAAATTATGAGCAAACAGATTGGTCGACTGTGTACCAAAAATAATAAAACAAGATCAAACTGGATTTATTAAGAAAAGGCAAACAGCGGATAATGTCTGTAAATTTATTAATTTAATTCATGCAGTTCAAGAAAATAAGATGCCAACAGTGGCTGTTGCTTTAGATGCAGAAAAAGCCTTTGACAGGGTAGAATGGAATTATTTATTCAAAGTATTACAGAGGTTCAATCTACCAGAAAAATATATTAATTGGAAATAATTTTACATACTACTGACGTCAGGCTCACTAGCCTATAATTGCCTGGTTTACTCTTGGAGCCCTTCTTAAACAGCAGGGCAACATGAGCTACCTTCTAATCCTCCAGCACCTCACCCATGACTAAGGAGATTTTGAATATATCTGCCAGGGGCCCTTCAATTTCAGCATTTATCTCCCTCAAGGTGTAGGGGAATAGCATCCGGTCTGGGGATTTGTCTACCTTTATTCATTGCAAGGCAGTAAGCTCCTCCTTCTCCTTAAACTCCATGACACTTCTATTTGCTTCCCTTCCATCATTATTCACTCGGCCAGTTTCCTGCTTAAATACCAATGCAAAAAAATTGTTTAAGATCTCCTCCATTTTATGAGGCTGCACACCTAGTTGACCACTCTGATTTTTGTCCCTTACTATCCTTCTACTTTGAATATATGTAAAAGCCCTTTAGATTTTCCTTCACATTATCTGCCAAAGCATCTTCTTGTCTTGTTTTTGCTTTCCTAATTTCCTTTTTAAGCATTCTCTTACATTTTCTGTATTCTGCAAGTAGCTCATTTTCTCCTTGTTGTCTATACCGCATATATAGCCCCTTCTTTTTCTTAACCAATTCTCCAATAGCCCTTGAAAACCAAGATTCCCTATGTCTGTTAACTTTGCCCTTATTCCTGGTAGAAACATACAATCTCTGCGCTCTCAGAATTTCATCCTTGAAGGCCTTCCACCTGCTGGATGTATCCTTACCAGAAAATAACATATTCCAATGGACTCTTCCGAGATCCTTCCTCATTTCCTCAAAATTGGCCTTTCTCCAATTCAGAACCTCGAGGACCAGACCTATCCTTCTCCATAATTAACTTGAAACTAATGATATTATGATCACTGGATCCAAAATGCTCACCTACACATACTTCTGCCACCTAATTGACCTGGTTCCCTAACCTTGAATAAAATCTGAAATGTGCACTTTAATTACACATGAATTGTTTGATTACAAATGTAAAACTGTAGAGCGCAGGGGCACAAAAGAAAGAATGTGTCTTTGTCCCAACTGTGCCCTAAATTTGCAAAACAAATTTTCAGGAAAATCTTCCCAATTGTATTCATTCCCTACTCCACATATAATAATTTTCGTCTGATCACATGCCTATTGGAAATGCATACATAAACATATCACACCACTCATAACAGTCATCTATGCAATTTTGACCTTGACTCCAACCTGTTCTGCAGGGATGTTCATATGTTTGAATTATGGTTTCCAAGCTCGTGGTATATTATATGGTTTCACTGCATATCATGTAGTTTGTATGTCCTCCCCATGACCGTGTGTGTGTTTTTTGCTGGGTGGTCAGTTTCTTCCCGCATTCCCCGCATACAGATTAATTCGCATGGTGTAATTGGGCAGTGGTCTGTGCTGTGCCTCTAAATTTAAAATTAAAAAAATAAATCAATTTGTCACATAAAAAGGACTCCATGTATAGTATAGCCTTAAAAAAATTATAATTGCAGTGCAACTTGCATAGTTATTCCCTGGTCTCTCAACTCACTTCACCTGTAAATGATTTGGTTTTAAGTGCATTGCTGCAGGATATTGAACAGCTCAAATAAATATTAATTGGCATGTAAAAATAGTTTTCAATATTAGTTTACTATTGTGTTAACTATTATTTTGAGTATACTTTATAGAATATGCATTATAAGAATTTATTTAAATCACTGAGGTTCACGTTAATGAGATGCTGTTTTTGTTCACTTTGCTTCCTGTTAAAGGTGTGTAAAACAAAAAAAAACCCCCAGAAGGTCAAAATAACTTACCTGAATTTTGCATAGGCATGATTGTGCATGTTTGCAAGTCTTAAGACCCTAACCACTGTGGTGATTGAATTAGTTGGTCATCTATGAGTTTAATCCTGTGAGATTTCATCTTCATTTTCTGTTTTATTGCACATTATTATGCTTTTACTTTGTAAAAACAAATTCACACGTGGAAAGATTTTTCATTCTTTTCTATCTCTTCCAACCTATCTAATATAGCTGATCAAACACAGCTTTGGAATGTTGGGAAAGAAAGTAGGAAAGTGCCAGCAGAAAGACGAGCGCACACGTGTTCTACATTTTGGATGTCAAGGCCTTTTCTTCTTTTAGTAAGGGTCAATTTGAGTACCATCCACTTGCTTTGATGTGGAAATTGGTACATTTAAGGTTGGTAAATGGAGGTGACAATCATTTGGTTAGCTTTAACCACAATGGTCAAAGTTTTTCATTCTCTTTGGAGCTATATTCATTGATGCAAGCACGGACCATTCTTCAGTATCTTCTGATTTTGTAACATTGATATTTAAAGTTAAAATCTTTATAAAATATATATCTCTTAGTAAAGTTCATTTTTATGGGTTTAGATATAGGGACTCAAACACAAATCATTCTTTGAGATGGCAGATGGCAAGCCATTTGCAAAAACGAAAAGGCTGTTAACATATTGTTCTGCTAGAAGCTTATTTGCTTGAAAGGACTGCTAATTCAGAACTGCAAAAAGTCATGGAAGTTTTGTTACCGTTCTCCATTGAGAACTCAATAGGTGTTTGCTGGAGAAACAGCTGTATATGCAAGAAAGCCATTTTCTGGTTGAACTGTGCAGTTGGATCAGAGCCTGGTCCACAAAATTCTGGAAGAAATGCTTTTTAGCATATAGATGTGAAAGACTTCAAAGTCAGAAATAATGTCACATGCCATGTAATGAGACATTTAGGAGAAACATATTACTGAACAAGAGGCATTTTGAGACCAGAAGTTGACCACCCTGTGGGGAAGACAGGATTGAAGATACAGTAGCCAGAATAGGTACTGTTACATGTTAGTCGTGGTCAAAGGAGAACACAGAATAAGTGGATTTTGAATGCAGAAGACTACTTCTGATTTCTCCTTGTGTCCAGAGAAATGGTCAATTGATTAAAAAAGCAAAAGTAATGTTGTATTTGAAACATAAGTTACTTAGTTCAGCCTTTGATTAGCTTTGTGAAATCATCATGGAAGAAAATAGCCACTTCGCTGCCTCTTTGAAAAGAGGACAGATTCATCATGTGCACCACAGATTCCGAAATCTCCATGCAAAAGTGGAAAAATCACTCGTATGAATAAACACTGCTCTGAACACAACTCTACAAGAAATGTGTGAGTTATAAAGAGGTCTGATGACTTGATGCTTCAAAATACTTCACAATTGCTTTTGAGCAACAGTTTAAAGAAATCTGATGCTTCACACTTACTTCATAATTGCTTTTGAACAGAGGTAAAGGTTTCGAGTTTCAACACAAAGGCTTTCTGAGACTGAACTTTAAAATCATCTCTTCATAATTATAGCTGAACTGTTATGGTTTTGGTTTTGCCACACACACAAATTTGCGCACTAGAGGGGTTAAATTAGAGTAAAGTTTAGAGTTAAGAGGTGTTATGTTATTAATAATTAGTAATAAAAAATATTGTTTTTGAAAATACCATTGTCTGTGATATATTCTCATTGGTGTTGATTTAGTATGTAATATATAAACTCATGGTTTTGCTGGTTATTTACAGCCATAAAGTTCGACAGCACAGAAAATGACCCTTTGACCTATCATACCCATGCTAATCCCATTTGTTTGGTGGTTAAAAGCTATGAATATTTAACAAAAAGTACCTTGGGTTCTCCAGGTGCTCCATACCTTGAAAATTTTGCTTGGGATTCCCATTAGTTCCTCTACAGTGTCTTACAATCATATAGTTACTAGTGTAATCACACCTTCCAGCACTCACAGGGGCTTGCATGGAATTGGGGAGTAAAGATTTGGGAGGAGGGGAAGACCTCATTGCAAAAGAGCACATGGATGAAGTGCACTGGCCAGAGCTAATTGCTTCAGAATGAATTTGTCATTCCTAGATGCATTTTGCAATTGGTTACATTTTTATTTGTATGTTTACAGATTGATAATTTTTCTATTGTAGAATAACAGCTCCACATGTGTGAACATTTAATACTACCTGGTTCAGTCTGTCACAGAAACTCAATATCTGGTCAAATTCTGCACCTGCACTGCTTGCTTCTCTCCATTTAAATATAAGGTGAATACCCCTCAACTTCACCAGATAGTCCCATTAGGTCATATGCTTTGAAATCCACTGAAGCCTGAAATGATCCAGAGGTGAAATTCTGAGTCATTACACCCATTATCACCATGGAGCTCTGCCTACATAGCAACTGTAAACATGTATTTTGTTTGTTTTAACTAAGCTTCAGAAACCCTCATGTTGAGATAGGGGCTGTTTCTTGAAGACTACTGAGTGTTAGACTGTCCTGACAGCAGTCCTTCTCTACGCCTTAACTTCTGCTCATTCTTGTATAACAGGTCAGTTTTAAAACATCCACATTTTGCCAAAAAAAAGTCTTTATCTCTTCAGGACAATTGTCAGTATGTGTGTCAAATCGATGTCCACACACTCTTCATGCATGCAGGAGGTGTGAGTAACTGAACTGCGTGATCACTTGTTGTGAGCTGTGTAAAATTGTTACAATGTTGCGACCAATTGGTAACTCAGTTCCCATATAATTGGGACGACTCAATCAATTTTTAAGACTTCTAATTTTCAGTTCACTCAATGAATGAGTTAGATGGGAGAGTTGTCTTATGAATCTTTCATTCTTAAAGTAGTTAATCTTTAAATATTTAGCTCAGTTATTATAAATATCACAGCTCAATATAAACAGTTGGCATTTGAAAATTCTTCATGTAGACACTAGACCAGTTTTTTTTATATAGCATATAAATTTTTCAACTATTAATTTTGCTTTTCAAAGTTAATTTAAGGACTTATTCATAATCACACAGTTACATTTAAGCTAACAGTTGCTATTTATTGTTCTCCATTAGCCCAACCACATTTTTATGTGACTGCTATTTTCAATTAGCAAAGATAATTTGTCAAGAGAATTGATTACAACAATTGGCTTTCTTCTTCTACTGATTATTTAAAGTATTTTTGATCAATAAATTAATCTCTAAAGCTGGGGTGGGGGGGGGGGGGTTCTCTTTTGTTTTGTACTTTTTCCTCCATACTTTATTATTTCAACATGTTCCAAGGACAGCATCCGGTCTGGACAGAGAACCTGACCGAGTACTGAAAACTAGTGCTAACCAACTGGCCGATATATTCACGGATATCTACAACTTCTCACTCTGACAGCGTGATACCCACCTGTTTCAAATAGCCTCAATCGTACTGGTGCCCAGAGGCATGTGGTAATCTGCTGAAATGAGTTTTGTGAAGCTGGTGTTGAAGCATATCAGCTCCTATCTGAGTGGCGACATGGATCCGTTCCAATTTGCCTGCCGCAGCAACAGGTCTACGGCAGACACCAACTCACTAGGTCTACACAAAACCCTGGAACACTCAGACAGCAAAGATGCATACATCAGGATGTTCTTTATTGACTACAGTCTGGCTTTCAACTCCATTATCCCCTCAAAATTGTTTAGTAAACTCGAAAATCTGTGGTTCAATACGCCACAGTGTAAATGGATCCTATATTTCCTCACCTTCAGATACTGATCAGTGCAAATAAGCAAGAACATCTCCTCCACAATCTCCATCAGCATTGGAGCACCATCGGGCTGCGCTCTTAGCCCCCTACTCTACTTGTTTTATACCTCTGACTGCGTGGCTCATAACACCATCTACAAATTTGCTGAAGATACCATAGTGGTGGGCTGTATAAAAAGGGGTGATGAGTCAGCATACAGGAGGGAGTTTGAAAACTTGGCTAAATGGTGTACTAACAAGAACCTCCCATTCAATGTAACCAAAACCAAGGAGCTGACTTTAGGAAGGGAAAACCAGAGATGCACAATCTAGTGATCATTGGGGGACCAGAGGGGGAGAGGATGAGCAAATTTAAATTCCTGAGTGTCACTATCTCAGAGGATCTTTCCTGGACCCCACAAAGTCATGTCATTGTGAAGAAAGCATGTCAGTACTACCTCAGGAGATTGCAGAGGTTCAGTATGACCATCTGCATCACGGCCTGGTATGGGGGTACCAATACCTCTGAGCGAAAGCCCTGCAAAAGGTAGTGAAAAGAGTCCAGTACATCACAGACAAAACTCTGCCCACCATTGAGAAAATCTACATTGAAAGCTAGCATTGGAGAGCTATCATCAAGGATCCACACCACCCAAGATGTGCTCTGTTCTCGCTGCCGCCATCAGGAAGGAGGTATAGGGGCCAGAAGAGTCGTACCACCAGGTTCAGCAAAAGTTGCTACCCCTCCATCATTAGACTCCTAAACAACAAACTCAACCAGAGATGCATTTAAAGACTTATTGATTACTGTATTGCACAGTCAGTTTGCTTACATTTCTTTCTTTTGTATACATATCTTTTTCTCTTGAGCACAGTTTACAGTTACCGATGGGTAGAAATTCTGCCTGGTCCCTAGGAAAAAGAATCTCAGGGTTGTATGTGATGTCATGTATGTACTCGAACAATAAATTTGAACTTTGTGTCCTGGCAGCAGTGTTAGAAAGTCATGAGTCGTGTCTTCGGTTGATGACTTTTCATCTGAAATTCATTAAACGGAACCATTAAGACGGTTTCTCTCTCTACAGTTACAACCTGCCTGCTGGGTTTATTTATTTTCAGCATTTTATGATTTTTAATCTTATGGATTGGTTCAAGTTCAACTTTATTTCATTCGATTGTACAAGTATAACCTGATAAACCAATGTTCTCTGGTCTTCAGTACAAAAAACACATAAACAAATGAAACTTATGGTACGTACTTACACAAAAATAAATACATATTGTGAAATAAATTATAGAGTCTTGAAGAGTTAGGGTAGGCAGTTCATCAATTGTTCAGCATTTTCACTGCCCATGGGAAGAAGCTGTTTCTCAGCCTGATGGTTCTGGCTCTGACACTCCTGTATCTCTTCCCCGACAGGAGTAGCAGATTCACTGTCTTCTCCAAAAGGAGCTGAACTTTAGCTTCTTTTGGGGACAGAAAGATATTCGCTAATTTGGGGGAGCTTAAAAGTTTCTCTTTTTGTAGGTATTGTCAGGGGCCTTTTTAACCCAGACACTACATTAGCATACCTTGCTTTCATCGTTCAAGCCCCAAGGTTGGGTTGTTATCTTGCAATGTGACACTGGTTAGACTACACTTCAAGTGTTGTGTACAGGCTAGGGAGGATGTGGTTTTGCTGGAGGGAATGTAGAGATGATTTCACCAGGATGTTGCCAGGACTGGAGGGGTTTAGTTATCAGGAGAATTTGGATAGGTCGGGCTTGTTTACCCTGGAGGCTGTGATTGATGTACATAAAATTATGAGAGACACACGGAACATAGCCATAATATTTTTCCCATGGCCAAGGTATCAAAACAGATAGCATCTGTTTAAAGAGAGAGTAAAGGGTTTTGAAAGGGATATAAGGGAAAAGTTATTTAAACAAGATTTGTTTATATCTGTACTTGCTGTCAGAGGGGGTGAGAGTCAATTAGACAAGCAGTTTAATAGGCAAGGTAAAGAAGGTACAGACCAAATGCACGCAAGTGGGATTAGACAGAGGTTAAAAAGTCCGCATGGACATGGCAGGCCTAAGAGTCCGTTTTTAAACCATGCTATTCTATGATCTTATGACTATTGTTTCTATCTTTCTCAACTAGTTAACTTGATTTGGTGTGATGAATGCAATAGTTGTTCACTGCCATGACATTTATATTTTTGAAACATTTAAAATAAATGAACTTTTATGCCTAACATAATTGTTGGCCAGGTCATGCAAAAGAGTCTTTTCCTGATGATGGGAAGAAGTTTGCAGTATGAAAGAAAAGCCATGACGAAGTTGTGTAGAAATCAATGGTAGAAAATTTGCCTCTTGGTTCAGTGCTGGTTCAAGGACAGAAGTAAACCGTGAAAAATGGTACGCGTATATTACAGCATGGCTGGTGAAGGCCTGCTGATTTTCTGTTTGTCTGGGAGGCCCAACTTTAGATTGCACTTTCCAGTCTGATTTCTGGGATGACGGGCAAATAATGGTGACATGGTTGCCATAGCGATTAGTGCAGCACCTTTACAGCGCCAGCTATTGAGACCGGGGGTTCATAAGTTTGTACGTTCTTCCTGTGTCCGCGTGAGTTTTCCCTGGAGGCGCTGGTTTCCTCCCACCGTTCGAAACTTACCGGGGTGTAGGTTTATTGGATATAATTGGGCAGCACAGACTCGTGGGCTGAAATGGCCTGTATGTCTAAATTTTAAAAAAATTAAAAATTTTAATAATGAGCTGCCTGGAGGAACTTCTGCAAGTTAAATTAATACATTTCAATATCATCAGCCATGAAACGACTAGATTTTATTAAAATCCCGTCTTGTTCACTAATGTCCTTGATGGGTAGAAATCTGCCATCTGTACAGTCTGGCCTATTGTTGGCTCTTAATTGCCTCCTCAGTTCAGAGAATTTAGGTTCTGGACAAAATGCCAGCGACACTAGTGATGACCACCTTCTGTGAATGAATAATAAATATGGTGCAAGAGCACGAGTGAATTTCAGGAAAGTACACATCACATTTCAACGAAGTTGATTATCCCTATGGGAATAATTAGGTTTCCATTCTTGAAGAAGGGCTCAGGCCCGAAATGTCAGCAATATATCTTTACCTCCTCTGGACGCAGCAAGACCTGCTGAGCTCCTCCAGCATTTCTGTGTTTTCATTGCAATCACAACGTCTGCAGACTTTTTCATTCAAGTTACCTTAACTGCTTTGAATGTCCAGTCTTTGTTGTGACACCATTTTATCCCTTCTTATTATTAAAAAAAACACAGAAACAAACCTGAGAAAATGTGTTGGTAATCGCAAAATACAGAAAATTATTATTTATTTGTTCTTTCATAATTAAAAAAAATTAGAATATCTTTAATTGGTATTTTTCTATGGAAAATTAATAATATGTAAAATGCAGGAAATTTGGGAAATAGTATTCAGATGAAATAGTTTAAGGTGGGTTTTACATTAAATGGAAGAACTCAGCATTTTTATCACAACCAACTTCTTGTAACTTTATTTTAGAGAACGACAAGGTGGATTGATACAACCCAGAAACTTCAAACACTTCCAAAAGGCTAAAGATCAAAAAGAAAATGAAACACCTTAACTCTGTTTGTTTCCTCAAGATCAAGTTTTAAACTATTGAACAAAAGAATATAATGCACACAGAGTACAAGCAACATCCTTCTTAAACTCTTCATTTACTGTGATTTTTACAATGCTTAATAAAGTTCAACTTTTCCCAAGGCTTCTTTTTGCTATTATTTGATATGACGATTAAAAGTAATGCATTTGAAGGAAAGCACTTATGGCTATTCTGAGGCCCCCTTTCAAGCAATACAAAAATGCACATGTAAGGGAATCCAACTTGAATGCTCAAAATTGTAAGATGGTCAATACTAAGTGAAAAATAAATAAAATTTGAAAGAGACCTCTGTATCCAGAAAGTTGTGGGAAGGTAAGCTTGCTATCATGAAATGATTGATTTTGCCATTAAACAGAAATCAGAATTCCTCATTTATCCAAAAATATTTCGGAGCCGAACTGACCGGGGACGCCAGGCTGCCGGCAGTAGCATGGACCTTGGCTTCCCAGCGTCATTGGGGACCTTGGGCTCCTGGCAGCAGCACACACTTCAAGTTCCCGGGCACGAGCAGGAACCCTGGGTCGCAGCATGAGCGGGGCCTTGGTGATCAACAGCGTCCAGCATTTTTTTGCGTTAGAATTAAGCATTATTTTAATGCTGAAAAAGCCTTATCTTCTTCTTGTTTGTTGTTTAAACACTGTTACAAGTGATTTGCTGTTGCTACTGGGCTGTTTTTAAAAAATAACCAGTTCTCCGAAAAAAAATTATTTGACATAGGCCCGTTCCTGACCATTTCGGATGATCAGAGTTCTTCTGTAGTTTATTGGCATATACATGGGAAAATTCTTATTTGCTGTAGTCAAATGGAACCTTATAATGATGGAGTTATGGAAGGAGGAGTGAAGAAGTCTTGTGAATAGTCCAGGTGCGCTGAATCGCTTATGTTTTTTTTTTGTTGTAAACTCCATGTTTATCTAGCCTTGGACTACAAGACTGCTGGTTTGTGATGAAATATTCAACTTTGATGTTTAGATGTAAGGGAATGATGCACTAATTAAAACATTTGCTACTGACTCCTTCAGGCATCTAACTTTTAAATTACCTTATAAAAATAGATAACTAAACACAGTTTGTGGCCTATCCATTGTGATTTTTATAGAAGAGCTTGATTGAAATTTTTAATAGATTTTAAGTGTTGAAAAATTCTTCAGCTTGCACAGATGAAAAAAGAATAGCATCTTGAAAGTAGGGGGGGGGGGGGGGGGGAAGACATGGCATATTGTTTTACCTACATCCTCAACATTTCCTTCTGAACACTGAGGCTATTTAATTTGTAACTTCTTTGTGCATTTCTTTGACCCACGTATATAAAAAAATTATGTATTGTTGCTTGCAGTGCGGCACATCCGGAACAATTATCCTGCAACTTGAGAGTTTCCATTCCATTACACTTTTCACCAGTGGGAACCAGCATCTTCTCTTCATGTTCTGTAACTTTTTTCCAGACACCGAAGAGCACACAACCGTCCAATGCCTATTGAGTAGCATGTCACCTCCATGGGCATGACATTTCAGCATTTTTGTGAAAATTCATGTCGGTTTCAACCAAGCAGGCAGGGTAATTGTATACAGGAATTGTACTGCCTTAATTATCTCATAGTGTATTCTTAATTCCTCTTGTTTTGCAATAATTATTTCCTGATCTCAACTAAATCCAATCAACCATTAACCATTTAAAATTATGAGGGGGGAGTGGCTTTTTCCACTGAGATACAAACCAGAGGACGAAGGTTAAGGGAACATGAGAAGGAGCTTCTTCACACAGAGTGGTGGTGGGAGTGTGGGACGAGCTTCCAGCTGAAGTGGTGAATGCGGGCGCAATTTTAACATTTAAGAAGAATTTGGGCAGGTCCATGGATGGGAGAGGTATGGAAAGCAATGGACTGGGTGCAGGTCAGTGGGACTAAGAAAAAAAAAATGATTTGACACAGACAAAAAGGGCCAAATGACCTGTTTCTATCCTATAATGTTCTATGGTTTCATTATGATTAAATAACGTGCCAAACAAGCTGATTATTGTTGGCTGATTCATTTTACTAAAAGGTCAAGTTGCTAAATACTGAGTGTAGTCCATATTAAATATACAATGTCCCCTTCTAAGATAGTTTTAATATTTCTGCCTTCCCATTTTGACCATGATTAACCTGCTATGACATGCAGCACAATATATAACACTGCAGTAATATAATCTTAATATTGGTTTTACACTGTGCAGTGACTTGAGTGGAGATATTGAGCAGCAGAGATGAAACCAAATGGCACCATAATTTGTTTATATCAGGGGCAGAGCTTCCTAACTAATTTTTTTTTTAATTTTTAATTTTTCACACTATAAACCATACTGACCAAAATACATAGACATTTTTCTCTTGAATATATACAGTGTCATTTTCTCCCTTTTTCCCCCTCCCTCTCCCCCCCCTTCCCATTTATTCAAAGTTCAATCTTTAAGATACATTAAACCTATTAAATAATCTCGTCACTTAATAAAAATAAACAGAAATTTTTATCTTTTATTTTTATATATTGAGTCAGTTCATTTCGTTGTCGTCTCCTTCTGTCATTTTAGGTGGTGGAGGTCCATGGTAGGATTTCTCTATTGTATTTCATGTATGGTTCCCATATTTGTTCGAATATTGCGATGTTATTTCTTAAATTATATGTTATTTTTTTCTAATGGAATACATTTATTTATTTCTATGTACCATTGTTGTATTCTCAAGTTGTCTTCTAATTTCCAGGTTGACATAATACATTTTTTTGCTACAGCTAGGGCTATCATAATAAATCTTTTCTGTGCTCCATTCAAATCGAGTCTAAATTCTTTATTTCTTAAATTACTTAGAAGGAAGATCACTGGGTTGATGTTGGTTTAATCATAAAAGCTCGGAGCAAAGAAGGCTTATTGGCCCTTCAAGCCTCTGCCCTTTATCATGACCAATCTTCTACACCAGCTCCATTTTGATTCATCCTTGATACTTAGACATACAGGATATTGAATTCTGTTTTGTCTTGACTGACAAAACAGTGGAGAATTCTGAAGATTCAGCATCCACCTGGTGATATTTTTCCTCACCTGAGTCCCAAATCCCTTATTTCTGAGCTCAGCAGAGTCTTTGATCAAAGGTCCTGACCCAAAATATTGACCATTCATCCAGCAGCTCGTTGTTTATTCATCATCTCAGTTGGTGGAATCTTTTTGGCACACAGTGACCATTATATGTCTCTCTGATCTGATCTACCAGGAGACTTGTGAAGTGCTGAAGGTCTTTCTGGAGAATGCAGCCACTTGCAATGACCACAGCAAGCACAAAGTGGTGACTGTTGTGGATATGGTGCACACTTTGAAAGCGCATGCATTCAATTGGCACAAGAGCAGACGATAGAATTCAAATTAAGCTCTTAACTTTGTCAACTCATTAGTAAGACCCGGATTTACAGTTTAATTTTGTTTCCAAAAGCAATCCTTTTGACCAAGCTGAGATTGACTGGCACTCAACAACACCCTACTGATATGCCAGTATAATTCTCACTCATGCTGAGGCTGCAAGCAGTTACCAGTAAGTGGCCAACTGTTCTCAATTTGGTTTATTTCTAAATGTGCATGATACATTTTATTCTCTAATTCAAAATTCATTAATTTATTGCCTGTTTTTCTTTCACCCTTGGGACTTATTTTCTTAGAACCTCTCTCCCTATACCTCCACCAGTTACTTGGACTTTATTCACTATTATTATGTTTGAACCATCTTGTTCCTACTTTCACTGTAATATTTTATATACAATCTCTTTTCTAATGTTGATATTGTGCAAACCACTTTTTTTTAAACATTGGGACTTTCTGTCCCAGTTTTGATCACTCATGAATGAGTCAGAAATGAAGTGGGGCTTTGGAAGTTCAGTGTAGAACATAAAGTCCATTGTGGACCAATTGAAATGAAAGATTTGTTTCTATGCTGTAGTTGTACTTAAATTTCTCTCTACTATGTGCTGTTATGGTACCTTTTAGAGAATTTAAGCAATAGTAATCTGTTCAACACTTTTATTTTAATGTTTCTATAAATTAATATCATGTAGCACACACATATATCACTGAACAATTCATACACATAACCTCAAAAGAATGGGGAATTACATTCTGCCAGATTGCCTTAAAAAGAATTTCAAATAATTATTGACTGAAATGCAGACTATATGAATGCTGCTTTCAACTACATTGCATTTTCTTTTGTCACTTCTTGTTCTAAGACTGTCCTTAAGCACTTGATCCTCTTTAAGCTTCCTCTCATCTGTCAGTCAGCTATAAATGGCCCTTGCCATGATCTGGACTTAGGAACTTTCCCAACTAGGGATTCTGGAGCAAAACATGACAATGCTGGAAACAGAAAATGCAAATTTGTCAGCAACTGTGGCGAGAACTGGGTTAGCATGGGAAAAACATCTGCCCTGAAGACAATGCCAGTCTTACCCATGTATCCCCATGGAAGTTTCCATTACCAATACAAGCATTGTCGACAGTGGTGATTGTATTTCCAGTCCATCTGCTCCAGTGGACACCAAGCACAGCACAACCTGCTGCCCAGCCTGTGGTAGGTTGCATAAGCAAGGCAATCCCGTTCAAGTCATCATCACTACATGTCACTGTCTCAGAGAATGATATTATTTTAAATTTAGACATACAGCCCAGTAATAGGCCCCTTCAGCCCATGAGCCCGTGCCGCCCAGTTACACCCAATTATCATAAAATCCCCATATGTTTTGAAGGGTGGGAGGAAACCGAAGCCCAACAGGGTCCTGATCACTGGCGCTGTAACAACTGCCGCCCAAGTAGTTTGTTAGTTTTAATAATTTTTTATTGTACAGGTGTGCTTTTTAATTGTGAAGCATTCTAATGCTTTTAAACAATATTTTTATGGGTCTCAAGTTTTACTGATTGTGAACATCCAAGATACCCATATTCAAAAGAAGGACCATATTGACAGCTTTAAGAGCTCATAGGCCAGGGGATGGGGCCTCCACAGCTGTTCAAGTGGTTCTCTGAGATATTTTTTTGCCTCTTCCCAACTTTGAGCTTGCCTTTGTTTCTGTTTTCAAATAGATTTATAACTAAAAAGTTTAAAGTATTGCCATCTGCATCCAGAAGGCTCCCCAGGCCCTCCAGCACAATCATTAACAGAAGGCCTCAAGTAAATGTGCACACTGCTCCCCCTCTGGGGCACCCAAGCACAAATGTAACTTTGAAAGGGGGAGGCAGCCAGGATAACTGGGCCTTTTGGAGCCCACTATGAGCACATGTGAATGCTCTGCTTAGCCAGTGCAAGGAGCAGATCAGCCAGGCCACCTCTGTTCTGGATGAGCAAAGATTAGAAGCGTGGAGCTGACTGCCATGCCATATCTGAGCGTAAGGCAAGTAGGAAGTGTGCATGAATGGGGCAGATGGCATTTCTGAGTGGCGGCTCGGTCACAGGCTCACAAGCAGGGTTTCAATGATTAGTTCCAGCTGAGTAGGGGGCGTCAGTCCAATTCAGATTGCTTCACACCCTGATCTCCTGTCAACCAGCATCAGATCTCCTTGAGGCTTCAGCTACAAACTCTGGTACCGTGCAGGATCTTCCTCCTCTGTTATGCTAGGCCGTACCAAGGTGCTGGAAGCTAATCTCCTGAAGGGAGAAAATGCCATAGACAAACAGACACTCCAAGGGATGGGTGGTTGGCAACGAGAGCAATAAATTATATTCCCCAGTGGTTTCAGCTTAAATGAGAACTGGAAAAAGTTGGATTCAAAAAAACCTTTAGGTTAAAGAGAAAGGGTTGAGAGAACACAAAGGAAGTCAGTTTGCTTTTTTAAATTTAAATTTAGACATACAGAATGGTAACAGGCCCACAAGCCCATGCCGTCCAATTATACCCAATTAACCTACAACTCCCGTACATTTTGGAGGCTGGGAGGATACCGGAGAGCCCGGAGATAAACACCAACACAAGGAGAACATACAAACTCCTTATGGCCAGTGCCAGATTGGAACCCCAGTCACTGTCATACTGCTACGGTAACCATGTAGCCCAGATTCCGCATCTGAAACCTCGTGTCTCCATCCACCAAGACATTGCAGGGGTAGGTGGGCTTGTTTCCTTTGAGCAAAGAAGGTTAAGAAGGGACTGGAGAGCGGTATACAAATTATGAGGGTCATAGATAAGGTGGCTACGAGAAAGAATTTCCCCAAAACTAGAAGGAGTAGGTTTAGAATCCGAGGAAGAACAGCAGGTTGGTTGAAAGCTGGAACATATCTGAGTGTGTGGTGGGGGCAGATTCTCCCCCAACACCTGAGATGCCCAAATGGAATTAGCATAGATGGATCCCTGATGATCACTATGGCCAGAACCTATTTCTTTGTTGTATGACTAACTTTCAGTAATCCCAATTATAGATTCCAATCAATCTCTACATAAATAAATATTTCTCCCATATTTCATCCTGAATATTTTTACAATTTTATATTCATGACTTTCAGTATTGATGCTCCACAATTAGTCAGCAGAAGGAGGTGTAAGGTGTTCCTTTCGTCCAATAGCCTGCAGGTCACCCTTGGGCAAGGTGTAGTACCCATTTAGCTTCCCAATCAGGGTCATGTGAAGCCATGAGTTGCAGATGGTGGATGGTTTTTACAAGCAGATTCTACACATTGGAATTTATGGTTGTAAAACTAAAAATCACTGGGCAGACGAATCTGCTGATCAATGGGCAGGGGTTACCCATCCAGCGTGGACACTGTAACTGAAGAAGACAACAGGAAGTCACTTCAATATCTTTCCATTCTATAATCATGAACTCAACATCGACTACAATCTCACCTCAAAGATGGAGCCTTCACCGAAGGAGAACGACTACAATTCTGAGGGTCAGAGATCATGATGGATGGAGAGATGTGGTCACCTACGCCAAAGAGCAGGGCACCTGAATGATGAAATTCATGCCTATTCCAGATGTATTCCACATCACCCATCCTCTCATCAGTGGACACCTTTTTTTCCTGTCTACTCCATCCCATCCCTTCATAACTTTAAATAACTCCGTCCCATTAAATCTCTCCTGTCACACACTCCTGAATGATTGTTTCTGTCAGTACCAAAGAGGCAATATTTATAGACAGTGGTACTTCCATCCAAGTTTGTCAGAAGGGACCTGTCTTCACCTTTTCTGCAGTGTCATCAATCAAACTGTGCCATCTGCTGCATTCTTATTGCACAGAACAACAGAGGAAGCTGGTTCCAACCAGGTTTCTGAAGGTAACAAATGACATTAAAAGCTCTGATAGCACAGGGTTCTTCTAAAGGTGAGTATCAGGGAGGTGTAATGCAAGTTACACTCCATTCTAAAGTGATTTCCATGGCCTCTCTGTAGACTTTCAAAAATACTAAAAGTTGACACGAAAATGATAATGAATTTATTGTCGTCTACATTGTACAATGTATATAAACACAGAATTCCTTACTTGTCATCGCTGAGCAGATACTTAATGGAAAAATACAATAATATGCATTAAATGAAATTAAAAAGACCATAAATACAAAAGATCGATAATAATATTGTTAATCTTCTGCCAAAAGTGGTTACAATTATACAGACAATCGTGCCAGTCAGAAATACAGCCTCGATGTTAGTCCCCGTCTTCTATGACTAAGCTAATTTTATACAACTCTCCCTGGATTCAATGTTCCATAATCTTCTGAATCAGCCTATCAGAAGGAAGCTTGTCAAATGCCTTACTGAAGTCCAAGTGGACAACATCCACTGCTTTAGTCGCATATCATTACCTTCATCACTTAGAACAACAGAGCACCCCACAGCACCGAAAACAGGCCCTCTTCATCTGTGCCAAATGATTATTCTGCCTTGACCCACGGACCTGCACCCAGTCCATATCCATCTAACCCCTCCCCCCCCCCCCATCCATGTACCTGTCCAAATTGTTCTTAAATGTTGAAATTGATTCCACATTCACCACTTCCTCAAAAGCTTCAGAAAATTTGTTCATGAAAGGTTACAAAATTGTAGACAGTGCTCCTTTTCACATGAAGATTCTGTCTTTACAATATTTTTATTGGTTTGATCAAATAAATGTTCCATGGGCACATAACAATAAAATAAAATATTAACAAATCTTGTACAGCAATAAAAATAGCACTGAGACCTTTGTTACATTAAAAAGAAAGATAAAAAGAAAAGCACTGGACTAAACATATAATTCAATCCCCTCCCTTCAGAGATAACTAACTAACACAAACAGTCCACTATTAATAATAAGAAAAAAGAATGGTAAACACTGGGTTCTGTTACAAGCCTAGAGGATCCCAAAACCCAGCAGCAAGAGAAGTTCACCAGGACAAATGGTTACTTAAACAAAATTTGCTTTTAATTATCTTTAAACATGAAAACAGGATCAAACTCTAACTTATTACTATTAACTTAACCCCCTTCTAATTCTAAGCGCACGTGTATGTAATGTGTGGGTAAGGTTTGAAAAGTTCTTTGGTTCACAGTCCAATCTCACTTCTCACTCTTCCAAGTTCATTGGTTGCAGGCAATTCTTATATTGTGCATTTATGAAGATCACCAGGCTTTGGTGCTTGAAAGGTAAATGTTTCCCGCTCAGGAAGGTTCTTGTCAATTTTCAGAGAGAGATTTGTTGTTCCAGGACACAAACTGATCCCTTTTAATCAGCGACGTCAGTGTCTTGCCAAAGAAACTTGCCCCATCAGGGTTTTCCAGATGATAACCTCTTTCTTTCAAATCATCACAGAGATCCTTATTGTTTCTCCTATTTCAAGTGAAACATTAGGCAGCCAGTCCTCTCCTCTTGTATGGACAACAAGGGCTTTGACCAGGCTGAACTAAGAACTCACAATGGGGTTTTACTACAAGCTTCCCAGCTTGTCCTGTTCCAGTCCCAGCTGCTGCTGCTGAACTGTGGAACTAAATTTTCTCTCTCTCTCCCTCTCAGAGAAAAGCCTCTTTGACTCTCTCTGCTTGCAAAACCACATGACCCTCTTGGAACAGCAAACTGCCCTCAGACAGACTGCAGCTCTGAACCTAATCCTCCAAGTTCTTTCATCTGTTGCTTTTCAAAACAACAATCCATTAGTGAAGTCTCTATCAGCACTCCCCAAAGCTTTTGCAAAGGCATTCAGAGCCGGGCCTGTTTGGCTTGAGCAGAGCTCCAGTATTTTAAATGAGAACTGTTTTGAAGTGTTTGTATGTGACCTACACTAAAAAACCTGCCACAATTTATCTCCCAAAAATGTATCTATATGCAATATAGTTCAAAAACCAAAAACTAGTTAATCTGACAAATTTTGAAAGTAATGAAGAAAAAAAACCCCATAAAGAAACAAAGTTCAGGTTCATTTCAGCAGTGAAAGATCTATTTTTTTTCTGAAGTCAGACATGCCATCAGATCAGTCAACCACTGAGTGCAAGTGGGCGGGACAGCATCTTCCCATCCCATTAAAATGGCCCTTCTAGCGATAAGGGAGGTGAGGGCAACTACAGGGGATTAAGCAGTCAGAATTAAACCACATGGTCCCCCACATATTCCACAGAGACCGAGAAAAGGATTTGGAGTCAAATTAATGTTAAGAACTAAAGACAAGGTACAAAATATCTATGTAAAGTTTGCTTTTGCCATGATGGATGACTGAGTGCAGGACATTAGTACTGATGGATACTGGTGGATACTGAGTCCTAGAGAATGGAAACATGCCCTTCAGCTCCCCACTGATCAAAATATCCCACTCATATAAATCTCACCTCTGCCTGCATTTTGCACATGTGCCTCTAATCCTATTTGTATCCATCCAATTAGTAAAAACACAGCGCTGAAGACACTCAGCGGGCCAAACAGTGTACTTTATAAAGATACATTACCAATGTTTCGGGTTTGACCCCTTCATCAGGTATGGAAAAAATGTCAACAGGCATCCGAACAGAAAGGTGGGGGTGGGAGGTGGGGGGGGGGTGGAGGTGCATGGTCCCAAAGGCAGGAGGTAATAGGTAGAGAAGGGAGGGAGGGCGCAACATCAAGCAGGGGAGGAGGGACGGCTGAGTTAATAGAGAAGGAAGGGGGAGAAGATTTGACGGAAAGAAGACGGAGAAGGGAAGGGAGAGCAGGTTAGCAGAAATCGGAGAGGTCAATGTTAATGCCATCCGGTCAAGTGATGTTCCTTCAATTTATGGATGGTTTTGGTGAGATAGTACACGAGGCCATGGAGAGACATGTGAGTAGAGGAGTGTGACACAGAACTGAAAGGTTGGCCACTGGGAGATCCCTAATACTGGTGCGGACAGAGTGAAGATGCTCGTCGAAGTGATCTCCCAGTCCATGTAGTCTCTCCCAGTAGAGAAGGCCACAAAGGGAGCACCGGATGCAGTAAATCACTCCTGTGGGCTTCGCAAGTGAAGTGTTGCTTCACTTGAAAAGCCTGTTTGGGGCCTCAGACTGTGGTGAGGGAGGAGATGTGGACGCAAGTGTGGCCCCTCCTGCGGCCACAGAGGAAGGTATGGGGGGCGATGGGTGGGAGGGATGAGTGCACAAGGGAGTCACGGAAGGAACGGTCCCTACAGAAGGCGGAGAGGGGAAGTTGTGTCTGGTGGTGGTTTTGTTTCTTACACCTTGCCACTGTGCTTCCCTCAATTACCTCCACTAACAGCCTTTTCCATTCACTCACTGCCCTCTCCAGGAAGCAATTGTGATTCTAGCATCGTTAATGTGGATAATCCCCTCTGCCTTTGTGTGGCACCTTGATCTGGAAGCATGTCCAAACTCTGAACACGTGAGAATCTCTGCATTGCTCTGCATTGTAATTCTCTGCATTGCTCCTTTCACACTTGCAAGTGGTCCAAGGAATTAATGGCCAATCAGCCTAAAAAACGTCTAATGTGAAAGCAAAATCTTCTCAGTCAGGTGATGTCATTTCACGCCGGGGGTTGACAGCCTCGACCCCTCCTACAATCCCCTGCTGTCTGCAGATGTTGGAGTTGCAATCAGGCAAGTGTGAAATGGATAATCGCATTGTGGGATAGAAATGGCCCAAGTGTTTTTGCATGAGTGGAGGAACATGAAGGAAGAAAAAATTAAAGTGAAGGTACAAACTTTGCCGTGGGAAAGTCGCAGCGGGAGAGAGAGAGGGAATAAATAACAGTAGCGGACAATTTTTAAACAAGGTGCTCGAACGCACAATTGACAAAGGGCGTGGGACAAAAGCGACTTCCCAGAATGCCATGCAGCAGGGAAAACCCTCACGCGTGCTCTGAGCAGGCAGTTATGCATGCAGCCCTTTCTCTGCCGCACTGTATTCTGGGAGGGCAGGTCCACCATCGCTTTTTTCCACGGTCTTTTTAAATTGTGCGCTCCAGCGGGACCAACTTTCCCACGCTGTTTAAAAATTGTCCGCTATTGCTATTTATTGCTAGCACGTTCCCACGGTTCCTTATAAAAGTTTATATAGGTCGGCACAACAACAACAGGGGCTGAAGGGCTCGTTCTGTGCTGTACCTAAAGCTTAATTATGTTATAATTAGGCATGATTAATTTTGTTCCAATATAAGATCATAATACATCGATCAGGATTTAGGGCAAGTTTACCATCGCTGGATGCGTCAAGACGTTGAACGGTCCGAACCCCGGGGATGGCTCCTTGCAAGTGTGAATGCGTGTGGTGTCCCAGTTAGGAGTGGTCAAGTGTGAATAGCCACCCCCCCCCCCCCCCCCCATTCCTACCCGAGGAGACTGAACAGCCTATTTAGCGGGACGCAAGTGTGAAAGGAGGCAACCACCTTTCTCACTATGCTAAACGTCATAGCCACTTGGGGGAAATTGCACAGTATTTGATAATCGTTTCCAAACTCGATCTCCAGAGTTCACTGTGATTCGCTGGTTACGGAACTGCTCCTGCCCGTATTCTGAGCCCAGTCCGCGCCGTGGCTGCCTTATGAACTCAGCTTCCAGGGATCGTCCAGTCCCCAGTCGATCTCAGTCCTCGCTGGGATGTTTCCCGGACGAATGTGCAGGAAAAGAGAAACCAGGAACACAGACTGTGGGAGGTCGCTTTCTGGAAATTACAACTTTATTTATTTTAAAAAGCCACTGGGTGGGAAGTATCTGCAAACACAAAAGTAAAACAATTTAAGTGGCCGGCTGAACCAACCATCTGCCCTGTGAATGGAGAGCAATCGCTGGCCGTCTGCTTCCCCCCCAACCCCCCGACTGGTCTTGTCAATGGCATTTGGAGGACAGCCACGTCTCCGAGATTCCCCCCCCCCCCCGCCCATAATTGTACCGCCCATGTAAATCACAGCATGTAATTTACAGAAACTGCGGAGTGGCCACGAAAACCCACCGGGATCTCCCTCGGCAAAACCCCCGGGAAACCCGCCGCTGCTTGGTCTGCTGGCCTTGAGTGTTAGTGGGACCCCAGGCATTACCCTCAGCTGGCAATGGGGTGGGATGAGGCGAATCCAACGTTACCGTACAGTGCAGGCCCTTCGGTCCACGATGTTGTGCTGCCCTATATAAACCAACTCAACAATCTCAGCCTTCCCTACCTCACACCCATGTGCCTAAGTCTCCCTATTATTCCAGCCTCCACCACCAGTCCTGGCAAGGCATTCCAGGCATCCACTACTCTCTGTGTAACAAACCGTACCCCAAACCTTCCTCCCGTAACCTTGACAAATGACCTCTGGTATTTGTTGCTGATCCAGCAACATCTTCGAAAATCTCTGCACCCTCTCCATTAGCTGCCACATCCTTCCTGTAATGAGATGACCACACTACAGTTTTAGAGAGCTGCAACATTAACTCACGGGTCTTGAACTCAATCCCCCGACTAATGAAAGCTAGCACACCTACACCTCCTTAACCACTCTATGGAGCTTGAGAGATCTATGAATTTGGACCCCAAGGTCCCCCTGTTCCTCCACACTGTTAAGAATCCTGCCATTAACCATGTACTCTGCCTTCAGGTTCAACTTTCTGTGGTGATATGTTTCCTCCATTGTATATAGTTATCATTGTCGGTTGTATATATGGAGCTGGCCCGTCCACGGATGACTCATACCTTAAGACTCCTCCCCCATGGTCCCGGGCCATAAAGGTAGAGCCACATTTCCCTTGCCACCATTCCTATCCTGAGATCTGGGCCAGCAAGGTTCTTCTGTGTATTAAAGCCTATCGTTTCCTCAGCTTGTCTCTGTGGTTACTGGTAGTGCCCTACACTTTCCAAAATACTTATCGAAATATTTACACTTACCTGGATTGCACTCCATCTGCCATTTCTCCACCCAGTTCTGCATCCTGTCCATATCTTGTTGCCACCTACGACAACCTTCTATGCTATCCACAACACCTCCAGCCTTTATGCCATTGGTAGACTTATTTCCACTTCTTTGTCCAGATCTTTTATATAAATCACAAACAGCAGTGGGGAGGGGTCCCAGAACAGATCCCTGTGGAACACTACTAGTCACTGACCTCCAGGCAGAATTGGTTCCATCCACTACTTCTCCTAAGATTTCAGATTTATTGTCAGAGTACATACATGACATCACATATATCCCTGAGATTCCTTTTTCCTGCAGTTGTGGCAGAATTACCACTAATTGGTCATACAAAAAATAAACTGCACACAGCTTGAACGTAAACAAATAAAAGAAATGTAAACAGGTAACAAACTGTGCAATAGAGAGAGAATGTTTAAAAATCAATAAAGTGTACAAGTAAGAGTCCTTAAAGGAGTCTCTGATTGAGTTTGTAATTGAGGAGTCTGATGGTGGAGGGGTAGCAACTGTTCCTGAACCTGGTGGTGTGGGATTTGGGGCACCTACACCTCTTTCCTGATGGCAGCTGTGAGAACAGAGTGTGTACTGGTAGCTGTGGATCCTTGATGAATGCTGCTGATCTCTGGTGGAAACGTTCCCTATAGGTGTTTGCGATAGTGGGGAGGGTTTTTCTTGTGATGTCCTGGGCTGTGTCCACTACCTTTTGGAGGGCTTTATGCTCAGGGGCATTGGTGTCCCCATATCAGACTGTGATGCAGCCAGTCAGCACATTTTTCACACCTCTGTAGAAATTTTCCAGGGTTTCCACACCAAACCTCCGCAAACTCCTGAGGAAGTAGAGATGAGCTTTATTCACAATTGTGTTGGGTCCAGGAAAGATCCTCTGAGATAGTGACTCTCAAGAACTTAAATTTGCTCACCCTCCACCACTGATCCCCCAATGATCACTGGATCATATACCTCTAACTTTCCCTTCCTGAAGTCCACAATCAGCTCCTTGGTTTTGGTGATATTGAATGTTGTTGGTGCTCCATTCAGCCAAGTTTTCAATCTCCCTTCAGTATGCTGATTCATCACCTTTCTTTATTCAACCCACTACTGTGGTATCATCACACTGTCGTAGAGAAGGGGGCTAAGATCTGTGGTGCTCCAGTACTGATGGACTCTCTGTAATGGAATGAGCAAAGTAACAGGCAGAGTGGAGGTAGAGTTGAAAGGAAGAGTAGATGGAGGAACCAATGTAGCAGAGGAGTAACAGGGAAGAGGGAGAGTTGGTAACAAAGGGTAAGGGGATTAGAGGGGATAAAGGAGCTGAAGGAAATGGTAGTAGGAATGATGAGCAGCAAAAGAGGTGGGTGAGAAGGTTGAGGGGCTCCAAGCAGGGTGCTACTAACACAAAACCCATTAATACCTTTTACAATAGACAATTTATATTTTAAGGAATGGGCAGGAAAAGGAATTAAAAGAATAAAAAATTGCTTTTTGGGAAATAATTTATTAACATTTGAAAAGTTAAAAGACAAATACGGAATATCACATGGTACAATATCAGTTGAAAACTTGTTTAAAAGGAAAGTTTGGAACTAGCCTAAGATTACCTGAGAGTAGCTACTATGAATACTTAATTACAGACTGTGATAGTAAACAAAATTTGACACAAGCATGTATAGCAAATTGCACTACAAGGAAAATGATGAAGCAATATATAAACCCAAACAAGGTTGGAAAAAAAGATTGAAATATATGAATAAAGAATGAAACATGGAAGGAACTATGTGCAGATACCATGAATAATACAATAATTGCTCGGTTTCGTATGCTACAATACAATTGGCTCCATAGATTATATGTTACACCTCAAAAGTTAAAAGAATGGAATCTAACAATATCAGACAAATGCTTCCGTTGTAAACAAGAAATTGGAACAACAATACACACAATTTGGACATGTACAAAAGTGAACATTTTATGGAAGGATTTAAACCTAATATAAAATAGAATTACAAAAAATGGGATAACAAAAGATCAAAAAATCTTCCTGTTAAACAACATAAAAGATAAAGTATTAGGCCTAAAATTAGACAGGGCTCAAAAAAGATTTATTATGATTGTGTTGGCAGTAGCAAAAAGTGCATAATGATAACGTGGAAAATGGATGCAACCTTAAAAATACAACAGTGGAACATAGAAATGAACAAGTGGAAAAAATGACCTACAATGTAAAAGACAAATATGTTCTATTTGAACAAATTTGGGAACCATACATAGAGTTCATTAGAAACCACCTCCATCTCTTAAAGTAATAAGATACAAGTACGAAAATAATTAAATATGGAATCTTGGACGACATGATTTCTTTTCTTTTTTGTGTTATTTATTTTCCTTCTTTCTCTTTTTTATTTCTTGCTTTACGTTATAGGAGATGGGGAGGGTGGAAGAATAGGGGGAATGAAAATGTCACTGTGTATATTTTAATGATGAATATTTGTATATATTTTTATTGACATGGTTCGCGGTGAATTAGTAAATAATTTTTTTTTTAAAAAACTGATCAGCAAACTCCAAGACCTGAAACTCAACACCCCCACTGGGTAATTGGATCCTGGATTTCCTCGCCTCCAGACCACAATCAGTGAAGATTGGTAAGAACTTCTCCTCCTCAATCTCCATCAATACCAGAGCTCCACGGGGCTGTGTTCTTACTTTACTCACTTTACACCTATCACTGTGTACCTTGGTAAGAGAACACCATCTACAAATTTGTCCAGGACACCACAGTAGTGGGTTGTATAAAGAAACGGGATGAATCATGTACAGGAGGGAGATTGAAAATTGGTTGAATGGTGCATCAACAACCTTGAACTTAATGCCACCAAAATGAAGGGGCTGATTGTTGACTTAAGGAAAGGAAAGCCAGAAATTTACACTTGGGCGCTTTATTGATTTTCTTTTGTTCTCTCTGTATTGCACAGTTTGTTATCTGTTTATATTTCTTCTATTTGTATCCATGTTCACGCTGTTTGCAGTTTATTTTTTGCACCACCAATGAGTGGGAATTCCGCCGTGGCCGCAGGGAATCTCAGGGCTGTATGTGATGTCGCCTATGTTCTCTGACAGTAAATCTGAAACATGGGAGAGATTGGAATGGGAGAGAACTCGGTGGGGTAACTTGGTGGGAAGGGAGGGGTGAGGGGGAGTTGCTGGTGTTAGGTTTGGGATGGGACAAGAGTTCACAGGCGTGTAGGAGGGGGCAGCACGATTAGCGGGGGGGGGGGGGGAAGGGGAAGATATCGGTGAGGGGAGCGACTCCGGATGCATGGCCGCAGCAAGAGCTGGGCGAGGCAGTGTCATTGGAGCCGGCGTCTCGCCTCGAAACCTTGCATTGGGACGAGCAGGGTAGCTGGGAAGCGCCGAGAGCGGGGAGGTGGGGACTGACATGAAAGATGACGGGGGGCGGGGTGGAGTGAGGCTAGAAAGGGAAGTCTGGCTGCGGTCAGGAAGGGTGGATACTTCAGGCCGGGGTTTCCCAGAGCCCGTCACTGCATGTGTGAAGGGGGAGGAGAGGCGAACGGGGGGTGGGAGAGACTTCACAACATCTGCTCCTGCAATCGGCTCAGTCCGTATTAAGGCGAACGGCGAAGCAGGTCGCACCCATGTGTCGGGGGCAGGAGTTTTAAGCGAGGAGACGAGTCTTCACCGGGACGGCGCCGGGGCTGAGCGGTGAGAGGGGCAACCCCGCCCCCTACCCCCGGCCGCTGCCGCGTCTCCCCGCTCTGGACCCCGGCCCGATCCCGCTGCCATGCCCCGGGGATCGAAAGCCTAGCCACGCCGGGAAGCTCCCGCAAGCCGCGCCAGCCCCATCTCCCTGCCGGCCGGGGATAAGGTGGGGGGGAAAGCCGGACACCCCCTCCGACGCCGTCCATGCGCCCCGCCGGGGTCAGCGCGCTGGAGCCGGGGCGGCGGACCAGGCTCGGAGCCGCACGCCGCTGCCGATGAGGGAAGCGGAGGGAGGAGAGCGAGGCGACAGAGGCTTCCCCCGGCACCTGCGGCTGCCCGAGCCCCGGCGGGACGATGCCGGCTCCGAGATCCTCGAGGATGACGCCGCCAGCGTCCTTTCGGATGATTCCTACTACCCCCCGGCGCTGCCCTCTCTGGGCAGCGAGAGCGACCTGGTCGGCGACGATCCGCTCACTCTCTACCGGGCTTGTGCCACCAACCACGCGGTCGGGCTCAAGGAGCTGCTCAGCCGGCGGGTGAGCGAGAGGGAGGTGATGGAGAGCGACCGCAACGGCAGGGTGAGTGAGGGTCGGCAGTGGGGCAGCCACCGGCACAAGTGGTGGCAGGGACAGGCTCCTCTACACCGAGGGACAGGCTCCCCTATACCCAGGGACTGCCCCCACCCCCCTCCCCCACACCGAGGGACAGGTTCCCGAACACCCAGGGACATGCTCCCCAACCCTACACCCAGGAACAGGCTCCCCCTACACCCAGGAACAGGCTCCCCCTACACCCAGGGGCAGGCTCCCCCTACACCGAGGTTCTTGTACAACCCGACACCCAGGTTCTTGTACAACCCGACACCCAGGTTCTTGTACAACCCGACACCCAGGTTCTTGTACAACCCGACACCCAGGTTCTTGTACAACCCGACACCCAGGTTCTTGTACAACCCGACACCCAGGTTC
The DNA here is from genome assembly GCF_036971445.1 of Narcine bancroftii. NCBI lineage: Eukaryota > Metazoa > Chordata > Chondrichthyes > Torpediniformes > Narcinidae > Narcine > Narcine bancroftii. Next base: position 319,878,649 of record NC_091469.1, read on the forward strand.
TTGTACAACCCGACAACCCGACACCCAGGGTCAGGTTCCCCGACACCCAGGGTCAGGTTCCCCGACACCCTGGGACAGGTTCCCCGACACCCTGGGACAGGTTCCCCGACACCCTGGGACAGGTTCCCCTCAACCATACACTCAGGTACAGGTTCCCCCGACACCCTGGTACAGGATCCCCCTTCAACCCTGCACCCAGGTACACGTTCCCCCTCCAACCCTGCACCCAGGTACACGTTCCCCCTCCAACCCTGCACCCAGGTACACGTTCCCCCCCCCAACCCTACACTCAGGTACAGATTCCCCCTACACCCAGGTACAGGTTTCACTCCTAACCCTACACCCAGGTACAGGTTCCCCCTCTATCCCTACACTCAGGTACACGTTCCCCTCCAACCCTACACTCAGGTACATGTTCCCCCTCCAACCCTACACCCAGGTACACATTCCCCTCCAACCCTACACCCAGATACAGGTTCCCTCTCTAACCCTACACTCAAATGCACGTTCCTCTCCAACCCTACACTCAGGTACAGGTTCCCCCTACAGCCAAGTACACGTTCCCCCTTCCTACCTGTCACCTAGGTACATGTTCCCCCTTCCTTCCTGGCACCCAGGTACACATTCCCCCTTCCAACCTGCCACCCAGACACGTGACCCCTTTCCAACTCAACACCCAGAGACATGACCCCTTTCCAACCCTACACCTGGATACACGTCCCCCTTCCAACCCGACACCCAGATGCACGTCCTCTGTCCAAGCCGACACCAAGATGGGTGATCCCCCTTCCAACCCGACACATAGGCATGTACCAGTGCCAGGCAGCAGCACACGATCAGTCTAATTTTCCGGCTGCCACATGGACCTTTGTTGCCCTGTTGGCTCATTATTTTGATTTAATTTTCATTTCTTTGACCCACTGTTCACACCCTTGACAGCTTTGGTATTGACGTGCACTGTGAGCTTAAATTAAATCTCATAATTCTCAATTTCCAGCCACTGATTTCACCAGAGTGCATCTTGCAACATATTTTCACGGCCTCTCCATTTGCCTTATCCATTTTTTGGGATCTCTAATTCCGTTTCCATTTGCAAACACTCGAGTTGGCGTTGTCCTCCTTCAACTGCTCTTGTCCTTTGAGTGAAGGTTCTTCCACAATGATGTTGGGCGGGGGTTGGGTTCGAAGATCTCGAATCAGTGAGGAATGATTGGTAGTATATTTCCAGGTTCGGATGATGTGCTATTTGGAGAGGAAAGTGCTTGTGCTGGTATTCCCATGCATCTGCTCTGTCGTCCTCCTTGCTGGCCGGGGTGCATTTGGTTGGCTACTAAGTGAATATCGTGATCTGTGTTCCTTATTGTCATGTATCCAAAATACACAACATTAGCTTTCCTCTGCCCTGTGAAGAGGTGCACTGTCAAGCTGAGAAAGTGAAGCAAAAGAGAGTCACCTCAGAGACTCGCGGGCCTGCATCTCCTGCCATCTCCTTCAATTCAGTTCCCTCCTGTGCTCCTGAAATTCTACAGCAGCTCAGCCTCCTGTCTTGTCCATCTGTAAACCTGAACTCGTGGCATCCAATTCTTTCTGCCTATTTATTCTGGACCTTCCCCCCCACCCCCCGATGCCAGCCCCCAAGACGCCAGCACCCTGCTCATTGTTGGCTCCCTCACGAATCTGAGTCCTGATGCCTGCCTCCCAGAACCCAGGTGGCATTGAGGCCCATTTTCAACCATTGCTCTTGTCTTTCGGGTCCCCTCCCAGGGCTCTCCTCAGTTGGGGTGGTTGGAGGCGGGTAGTGCCTCTCCCACTCGTGCCCTGAGCCGGTCTGCTGTTCCCCTGGAGCCTGAAGCCCTTGTAATCTGGGCTGCCGAGTATTGATGCCTGGACAGCCCCTCCTTCGCTACCCACGCCCCCCCTCCTCCCCCCCCCCCCCCCACTGCCCCGGGAGTCTTAGATGTAAAAAAAACCTATCACTTCCAGGCCCATTTGATAGATTGTTTACATGGCCAGCTATCTGGCGACCTGGCTGAGCAATGTGACCCTACCGAGCTGAAAGATGAGACCCTACACGTCCCAGGTCCACCTCAGTGTCATCTGGATTTGACGACAATGCATTTTGAATATGGTCCACATCTACACCCTGGCCATTGTGCACCAGGGTGGAGAAGGCAAATGTTCAGAGATGGAACTTGATGCCATGAGGTGAGCTGTTTTGTCCTGGATAGTGTTAAGCTTCTTGAGAGTTGTTGATGCTGCCATGATCCATGCAACTGGAGACTATTTTCTTGCTCCTGACTTTGGCCTGTAGTTGCTGGACAGGCTCTCTCGGCTGTCAGGAGGTGAGTCATGCAGATGTCGGCTGTTTCATTTGTTGAGAGTTATAATTATTTGTGAACGTCCCCAGTTGACCATATGCTGGAAGGATTATTGAAAATGGTCAGACGCAGGACACTGCATTGTGCGACTCTGACGTAATGTCTGCGACGTTTGATCTTTGACAACATCAACCATGTTCCTTTCTGTAATGTATAACACCCACCATTGCCTTCAGCATTGCTAGGGTGCCTTGATGTCACATTCAAGTAGAGTACAGGCCCTTCGGCCCACAATGTTTTGCTGTCTTACATAAATATCAACAAACTAAACCTTCCCTATCTCACGCCCATAACCATCTATTTTTCTTGCATCCACATGCCTTAGATGACCCTATTGTACCAGCCCCCACCACTACCCCTGGCTTAACCCTGAAGCCTCCCCTAAATCTGACTCACCTTGTACAGATGTCCTCTAGTGTTTGCTCCTGTTGCCCCAGGATAAAGTTGCTGGCTGTCTACCTCTTATATTGCCTCTCATAATCTTGGAGACATCTCTAATAAGTCATCGCTCCAAAGAGAAAAGCCCTCGTGCTTCATAAAACACGTTCTCCAATCCAGGCAACATCCTGGTAAATCTTCTCTGTACCCTCTCCACTTCTTTCCTTCATGAGGTGACTAGAATTGAACACAGTATTCCAAGTGTGGTCTAACCAGCATTTTGTAGAGCTGCAACATGACCCTGCAGATCTTGAACTCAATCCCCTTGATTAGTGGGGCCCAGAATAATATCAGCCTTCTTAACTATACTATCCACCTGCACAACAACCTTGAGAGATCAATGGATTCGGGTGCCAAGATCCTTCATTTCATCTGCAAACTTGCTGACCCTTCCCTCGACTTCTTCAACCAGATCATTTATTTAAAAAAAAATCACAAAGAGCGGGGGGGCCAAGAACAGATCCCTGCAGTACTTCACTGGTCACTGACCTCCAGGCAGAATACTTTCCATCTACATCTACCTTCTGCCTTCTGCAGGCAAGCTAATTTTGAATCCACACAGCTAAGGTTCCATGGATGCTTTATGACTTTCTGAATGAGTTTGCCATGGGAGACCTTGTGGCATGCTTTAATAAAATCCATATACACCACATCTACCTTCATCAATTTGTTTTGTTAATTCCTCAAAAAGCTCAGTTTGAGTCATAAGGCATGGCCTGACCCTCACAAAGTCATGATGATTATCCCTGAGAGGACAACTTCTCTAAATGCTCGTAAATCTTCTCCCTAAGAATATTCTCTAATTGCTTGCACACCACTGATGTGAGAACTCATCAGGATTCGACCTCTTACCTTAATTAAACAAGGGGACCATATTTGTCATTCTCCAATCCTCCATTACTTCCCCTGTGCCCAGGGAGGATGCAAGGATCATTGCCCACACCCCAGCTATCTCTTCCCTCACCTCCGGTAGTAAACTGCGGTACATCTCATCCAGTCCCAGGGACTTATCAGTCCTAATATTTTTTAAGAAGATCCAGCATTTCCTCTTTTTTAACCTCAAATAAGTTTGCTATTGACCTCACATTGACCAGAGCCCCTCTCACACTTGATGTTATTGGCAGTAACTGTACCAGTCTGAGGGTTTCTGCTCATGAAATCCCAAGCTGGGTGTGTGAATCACACTTGAAGATACTGTCAAAGGTAAATTCCATCACTTTGATGGAATTTAGGCAGATTGGGAGGTAATTAGATGGTTTGGATTTATCCAACTGTTTGTGAACAGGATAAAACAATTTTCCACGTTGACAAGATGATGCCTTGTCCATAGACCTACTGGAACAGCTCTATAGGCAAAACCAGTTCTGGAGACCAGGTTTTCAGCTCTGCACTTTGGGCTATATCCTGGACTTTTGCTGTTCCCTCTGTATATTCCCCAATCTCTATTAGTTTTGCTTCTGTGGGAATAAACTCAAAGTCGTAGTTGCCAGAATCTTGAGCAAACAGTTGAGAAGCTGGAGGAAGCAGGTGGGTCACACGGCATCTATGGGGAGAAATGATCAACTGAAATCAGGTCGGGACCCTTTATCGAAGCCACCAGCTTCTTGTTGTTTGCTCTTGCTTCCATGGAACCTTGGTTTGGTCGTGCACTGCATCTCAATTTCCTTCTTCACCAAGGTTATTTAGTTACTTGTGGGAAGAAGTACTGTCAGTGGCACCTCCCATGTTTATTTGTAGAATCTCATCATCAAGTCAGCTACACTGTAACAAACTTAAAATCTGGTTGATGACTCATCCCTCTCCCTGGCTAGCTATCGTTGAATTCTCTTGTATCATTCTTGGCAAGATAGTTCCTGATTGATTAATTCAGGCAAGCTACTCATGATAAGTCAGCCTGTTCACTTTTTTGGCTCAGAAACAGCCCCAGATGCACTCGAGCAGTTTGATAGCTGTGTTATTTGGGATAGCCTGTCGAGGATAGATCATGTGGAAATTGATGTTTACATTCTGGATCTACTCGTTTTTTTTTAGAATGAGATACTCTAGTCCAGTGGTTCTCAACCTTTTTCTTTCCACTCACATCCCACTTTAAGTAATCCCTATGCCATCGGTGCTCTGTGATTAGTAAGGGATTACTTAAGGTGGGATGTGAGTGGAAAGAAAAAGTTTGAAACCTACTGTTTTAATTGTACCTCATTGACTTGTTATGTGCACAGTTTCAGAACTCCAAAGGAAATAGGCCACTGACAATTTTTCTCAAGCAAAGTATTTCAGTAACAATTAGGTCTAGAGCAGTGATTCTCAACGTTCCCTTCCCACTCAGATCCCACCTTAAGCAACCCCTTACTAATCACAGAGCACCGATGGCGTAACGATTACTTAAAGGGGGATGTGAGTGGAAAGAAAAAGTTTGAGAACCGCTGATCTAATTTTTGCATTTGTGCAGCCAATCTATCTCTGCTTTCTGAACATCAAGGAAACTTTTCTGTCCTGCTCATTACCATCCATAGGGTTTCTATTGACCTGAACACCCATTTCTTTGCTGTTACTCCATAGTAGAACCATAGAACGTTGCAGCACAGAAGCAGGCCTCTTTGGCCCTTCGCGTTTGTGCCGAACTGTTTTTTCTGCCTCATCCCACTGACCTGCACCCAGTCCATAGCCCTCCATACCTCTCCCCAGGGACATATCTAGGGCATGGCAGGCATGGCAAGTCCCCTGGGATCCACTTGAAGGGGGCCCCATTGAGCAGTTTCCACCCCCGGCAGTCTCCTTAACTGCTCGAAGCTCTCAGTGGTCTCTGAACCTCCCCAGATGATTAGAAGTGGCGCACTGAAGGAAGCACGATTTGCCTAGTCCCATAATCCCACCTGGCCAGCGCCACGTCCCCCTCCCCATTCCTAGTGCCACCGCCAACCCCCCTGCCAGTGCCACCCCCCTTATTAAAAGGCCGAAGTCAAATACAACATGGCAGCCACCAAGGCCAGCCCTCGCGAGACCGCCATGTCACCATTTATTTTGATGCATAAAATGTAAAATGGGCACAGGGACTATTTTCCGTAGATACATCCCTGTCTCTCCCGTCCATGTACCTGTCCAAATTCTTCTTTTTTAAAACTTTATTTATATCATTCAAAATACATTCAGTACATAACATATACAACAATTAACCCTAAACATGGATGTTATTTTTTATAGTGAAAAAAAAGGGAAAAAAAGAAAAGAAAAGACCCCCCCCCACTTCAGCCAACTCTCCTAAGGAGCACCATAAAGAAAGAAAAAAAAAAGAAAAAATATTAAAAAAAATTAAGCATACATATTAAGATCTAATCAATTTAAATTGAAATGTAAATATTCTGAATATAACAACCACTTATTAATAAAAAAACTATAATTATCACGTGAAACATATGTAATTTTTTCCATTATTAAACAATATTTAATCTCATTATGCCATCTATTAATATCAATCATATTTGTATCTTTCCACGTACTAGCAATACATTTTTTCGCTACAGATAAAGCTAAATATACAAAAGCAAGTTGAAACTTATCTAATCCCAAACTTTTCAAAGGTTGCAAACTACCTAATAAAAACACTGTCGGATCTAAAAGTATTTTAATCCTATACAGGTATTCTAAAAAAAATTGAATTTTCTTCCAAAAAGATTGTATATGTATACATGACCAAACAGCATGAAAAAAAGTTCCAACAAAATTACATCGAAAACACAAATCTGATTCATGAAAACCATACTTTATTAATTTTTCAGGTGTTAAGTATAATTGATGTAAAAAATTATAGTTAATCATTGCATAACATGCATTTATCAATCTAGTTACACTATCATAACAAATATCTAACCAATCATCCTTGGAAAAAATAAAGCCAATGACCGCTTCCCATTTACGTTTAGACCTATCCCAACCCCTTTTTATCCATACCATCCTGTAATATTTGATACATAGATGAAATATAACCCTTCTCTGGTACCTTCATAAGAAAAATCTCAAATTTAGTCATTTCAGATAAAATCAGATCTCTACCAAACGTACGTTTTACCAAAGATCGAATTTGGTAATAGAGAAACAAAGAATTCTTATCAACACCAAAACTGTCCCTCATCTGATTAAAAGATAAAAATTTACCCTCTTTAAAACAATCTCCCAAATTCTTCACACCTTTAAATCTCCAATGCAATAATCTTCGATTATGTATTGAAAAAGAAATAAGTTGTTTATTATACAACGGAGTCAAAGCCGATAATTCAGCCCTAGAGCCTATCATTTTATTTTTCTTTATCTATAACTTCATTAGATATTTTAGTATAGGCACATTATATTGCTGTAACAAATTTATATTCCATCTAAACAAAAATTGATGTATTTCAAATTCAGAAATATTTGCCATCTCAATTTTGGCCCAACTAGGAGGGCGTTCCAAATCCATCAAGGAACTAATAAATTTAAGTTGGGCTGCTTTATAATAATTTTGAAAATGTGGTAAACTTAATCCCCCTAACTCATATTTGCAAGTTAATTTATTCAAAGCTACTCTTGAAAATTTACCTCTCTATAAAAATTCCCTAACCGTTGAATTCAAATCTCGAAAAAAAATATTATCAAGTAAATACGGAATAGATTGAAACAAATATTGCATACGCGGAAAGATTTTCATCGTAATTGTATTTATCCTACCCAATAAATTAATAGGTAAATCTTTCCATTTAATCAAATCAGTTTTAATTTTTTTTATTAACAGAACATAATTTAATTTATACAAAGATTGATAATCAACATTCAGAATTATACCCAAATATTTAATTCGATCAGTCCATTTCAAATTAATAATATTCTTATAAATTGAATAATCTCCTTCACTTACTGGTAATATTTCACTTTTTTCTCAATTGACTTTATATCCAGAAAGATATCCATATTGTATTAAACACTCCTTCAAGTGCAAAAGTGACTGAGCTGGGTTTATTAAATACACCAATACATCATCGGCAAATAAATTAATTTTATACTCCTCATCTAAAACTTTCATACCTTGTATCTGTGTATTTTGTCTTATCAGCTGTGCTAAAGGTTCAATCACTAACGCAAACAAAGCTGGTGATAAAGGACAACCTTGACGAGTTGATCGATTCAATTTAAAAGGTTCCGAAATCAAGCCATTTGTCAATACTCTAGCTACCGGTTTACTATATAAAGCCTTAATCCAACCAATACAAAAAGGACCAAACTTAAATTTCTCCAGAACTTTAAACAAAAAATTCCACTCAACTCTATCAAATGCTTTTTCTGCATCTAAAGATATCACCATCGGGTGGTCTGAAGATTGTCAAAATCTATTAATCAAACTAATCACGCACAGAACATTATCTGAAGGATATCTATTCTTTATAAAACCTGTTTGATCCATATGAATCAACTTAGTTAAAAATTTAGCCAATCTATTTGCTAATATTTTAGTTATTATTTTATAATCTACATTTAACAATGAAATTGGTCTATATGAAGATACTTTCAAAGGATCTCTATCTTTCTTTGGAATTACTCTAATTAAAGCACTAGAACAAGACTCAGGTAATTCATAACGTTCTCCAACCTGACGTAATACATCCCCAAACACTGTAGAGAAATCATCATAAAATATTTTATAAAATTCAAATGAAAATCCATCATCACCAGGCGATTTACCGTTCGGCATTTCCATCATAGCCATTTTAATTTCCGAATCAGTAAATGGTTCCTCTAACTCCTGTATATCTGCATCCTCTAATATCGGTAAATTCAACTGTAATAGAAAAAGATCAATCAATTTAATTTCTTGTTTTTCTTCAGATGTACATAACTTTTTATAAAATGAACAAAATTCATCATTAATCTCATGAGGTTTATAAGTAATAAGAGAATTCCGTCTAACAGCATTAATAGTCCTCGAAACCTGTTCTTTCTTTAATTGCCATGCCAATACCTTATGTGCTTTCTCTCCCCATTCATAATATCGTTGCTTAGTCCTATTAATCACACATTCAAATTGATAAGATTGCAAAGTACTATGTTCCAATTTCAACCTAGATAATTCTATTTTCTGATCTTCTGTAGCATCTTTCTGGAATTCCTTTTCTAACTCATCAAGCTGTTTCTCTAAGTCAAGACTCTGATTTAATCGATTCTTTTTCATTTTTAAAGTATAACTAATTATTTGTCCTCTCAGATAAGCATAGCATCCCATAGCATCCCATAATACAAACTTACTTTGAACAGAATTAGAATTTTCTTTCAGAAAAAAAAAAATTGTTTTTTAAAAAAATCAATAAATTCCGTATTTTTTAACAACATAGTATTAAACCTCCAACGATAGGCCACTTGAATTTTCTCAGAAGTTGCATATGTAAAATATAACAAAGAATGATCTGAAATCACCCCACTTTTATATTCCGCTTGTTGTATTTTCCCTTGGAAATGTGCTGATACTAAAAAAAAAGTCAATCCTTGGAAACGATTCATGTCTAAATGAATAAAAGGAGAAATCTTTCTCTGTCGGATTAAGATGACTCCAAATATCTACTAAATTAAGATCTTTCATCAACGCTTGAACTTGAACTGCCAACTTGCATTTCTTAACTTTCTTTGGAGATTTATCTAATAAAGGTTTCAAAACACAATTAAAATCACCATCAACTAAAATATTATCATTAGCCTGACCCAAATATAAAAATGCATCTGAAATAAATATTTAATCATCTATATTTGGGGCATAAATATTAAGTAAAGTCCAACATTCACTAAAAATCTTACAATCAATTTAAGAATACATCCTGCCTTTTCCTCCATTGATTGTAATTCAAAAGATAAATTTTTATGTATCAAATTTGCTACACCTTTAGCCCTAGAATTAAATGAAGAAGAATATACATGCCCAAACCAGTCCCTCTTTAATTTCATGCTTTCCTTCACATTCAAATGTGTTTCTTGTAAAAAAGCAACATCGATTTTCATTTTCTTAATATATGCCAAGACTCGCTTACGCTTAATCGGACTGTTTAATCCTCGAACATTAAAAGAAGCAAACCTCAACTTTGACATATCTACTATTGTTACTAAATACCAATAATATCTTTATATGAAAACTCAAATCAACATATATAGGGCCTCCAGTAGGAGAAAAAAAATCACAAATTAAAAGCTAACTAAAATGAAAATTTTTTAAAAAATTTAAAAAAACTCCCCCCCCCCAAAAAAAAACTACCAAAAGGTAGTAATCCCTAAACAAAAATTGGGTGTGGGTCACCCAACAGTGGCTGATGACTAGTAAAGAACTTGTTTCCAAAACAAGCAGATTTTTCTTTAGGAGACAATGGTGGACTACGTCTTTATCCTCTTATGTCTGGCAATGAATCAGCAAAAATCATTGCTTCACGATCATTCTCAAAAAACCGAAATTGATGATCTCCATAAAACACCTTCAGCACTGCCGGGTAGCGAAAAGTAGACTTATAACCTTTATGCCACAAAGCTTCTTTAACTGGGTTAAGTTGACGTCAGCATTGAATGACCTCTTGACTCAAGTCAGGAAAAAAAACTCTGCTATTCTGAATCAATAATGGATTTTGTCATTGACTCGCATTTTGCACTGCTAGTCGAAGTATTGCTTCTCTATCCAGATAATTCAAACATCGAATTATTATTGGTCTTGGGGTTGACCAGGTAAAGGTGTTCTTCTTAAAGCTCTATGAGCTCTTTCCAATACCAAGCCTCCAGAAAAAAATTCTTGCCCTAATACTTGTGGGATCCAGTCTTTAAAAAAAACGAAGAGGATCTTGTCCTTCTATATCTTCTGGCAAACCAATGATTTTCACATTATTCCTTCTACTGTGATTCTCCTCTCTAACTCCTTCTCACGTTCTCCCAATTCTATAACTGATTTTTCAACCTTCAACACTTCTTCTGTGTTAGTAACCACTTGCTGTTTACATTCCAAAAAAGCAGACTGAAATTTTTAAAAATCTTCATGAGATGCTTCCACACGTGCTTTAACTGTATTCAATTCTGAACTTATACTAGCATTCATTTGAACCATCTCATTCATTAAAGGTTGAATGACAGCATTTAACTGCATACATTGTAACTCAGAAAAGCTCAGCCCTGCTTTCTCTGACGTAGTGGCAGAACCAGGTAACTGCAGCTCCTGCTGCAACTCAACGAAAGGCATTTAAAAAGTTTTACTGTGAGACTGGACTCCCAGTGACAGCACCCATACTTCCTCAGGGGGTCGCCGCTGGTCTCCCCCCCGCAGCTCGTTGTTTTTTCGCAAAATCACAGAGGAAATCGATATCTTCAGGTTGAAATGCTTCCTGATGCATTTCAAACAATGGAGTCGTCTTCCTGCGTGCTCCCTCCGTTAAAATCGAAAGGCCAAATTCTTCTTAAATGTTAAAATTGAGCCCACATTCACCATTTCAGCTGGCAGCTCGTTCCACACCCCACCACTCCCAGTATGTGAAGAACTTCCCACAAAGAGTGGTGGGACTGCGAAACGAAGTAGTAGTGTTGCTTGTTCGTGTAAGCAGCCTCTTGTGTTTTTGGTTTCATGTCCTTCAAATGAGAACGCTTATCTCTGAGTTGCAGCTGACCTAGTTCTCATGCTGAAGCAGTGGAGATTTTGATTTTGGAGATGCAGAGCATGCATGTTCAAGCACCAGTATTTTTGTAAAAATACTTATTTGACCCACAGAAGACAATAAATACAAAAAGTAGATAGCTGGTAAATATTCACAGTAATCCTTGTGCAAATAATAGTGCAGGCAGTCCTTTTGAGCTGTTGGAGTAGTCCATGATTAGGGGAGGTTCAACAGTCTGATCAATATTGGAAAGAAACTGTTCTTGCACATGGAGGTGCTGGTTTGTTAGGCTTCTGTACCTTTGTTGGGGGTGTGCATTCATGCTCAGGCAGGGCAAGTCCAAACTTGGCTGATCTGGTGGTGTCTGGTAGCGTCTAGGGAAGTAGCAAGTGCTATGTCAGCACAGCTTTCAAGGATAAACTGTCCTTGAAGACTTTGATTATCTTTTACAGTTCAGAATTTTGTTTTTTTTTTAAGTTGTTTCTCTAAAGTAGCTCAAATTGTATCAAACTTCTTAAAAATTTGGTCATTATTGGTATCTGCTGGCATGAGTTTTTTAGTGTTGAAGGGAAGGGAGAAAGTTGATCTTTGCATTTGAAGTAGGGGTGTTGTACATTCGAAGCAGTGAGTAAAAAGGCTTTTTTTGGTGCATGATAGTTCAAGGCACTTTCTCTTGGCCTGCTTCACTGCATTGATGACTTGTTCTCTTAATATGCATGCATGGCAGATGGGTGATTTTAAAAAGATGGGATGACTGTAAAAGTTCTGGAGTGATGGCCAGATAGGTTGCCCAGCTTCTCATTTGTCGTGCAAATAAACTTCAATCCAATGGGAAGCTTATGAGGTGTAGCATTGTATTGATGAAGTGCACACTCTGGTCACAGGAAGAATGGGAAGGCTTTGGAAAAGAGTACAGAAGAGATTTACCAGGACGTGGCCTGAATCCGAGGCTATCAGAAGAGGTTGGATGAACTTCCATTGTTTTCTCTGGAGAGTCAGCGGCTGAGAGGAGACCGGTTTGAGGCTTATCAAATTCTGAGAGGTATTGATACGTTAGATGGCAGAATGTATGTCTTAACATTAGAGGATATGGATTTAAGGTGGGGAGGGGGGTGGAACTTTAAAGAGATGGTGCAGGGGGATTTTTTTTATAGGGGCAACTTATGATTTTTTTTCTCTGGTGAATTCAAGAGATGAAAAAAAATCATGGTGACGGGATGACCCATATCCTCACTTTGCATCACTGGTGTTTGAAAGTTCTTGTAATTAGAGACTAATAAAAATATTCTTTAACCTGTGCACCAACTATACAATTACTCTGTCATTATCACCTTTCTCACTATTACTAGCTGTAGGACAACTTCCACACAGGAAAACGTAGCTCTCCTCTTGGCTTTCTTGGCTGCTTATTTTGTGCCATGTTGGATTTTTGCCCAGCTGCACTGCCTGTGTGACATCTTTTACACAGATCTGCATTTAATTTGGCCCATTGATTAGCTTCCAGAGTTATTTGCTTGCAAGATGCCACATTTAATACTTCAGCCAGCAAATAAATATTCAACCCATCCATGTTAATGTCTAAGCGCAGTCTATACACCCCTACCATTTGCCAGTCAAAATTCCCATGGTGTTTCCTGCTTTAATGATCTTGATTTCCTCACTGTGAATCTGATTGTTCTCATTGTTACTGGGCTGCTTTAACTACAAATGTTTAACAAATGTGTGATTTACTGTCTCTTCTCCCCAGGGCTCTCTTACATGGATAAAACCTCATCTGCTTTCATTAAACAATGGACATTGAATACCATTGTGGTTTTGAAAACTAGTTTTATTGAGCTAATTATCTTTAGTCCTTGGTTCTGGTAGCACAAAAGGCAATAACAATCCACAACAGATAAAGATTAGAAATAATCACTGATTATCTTTTTAAATATTTAACTACCGTATCATGTAAAGTGTGTGTTTTCATGAAACATTATCCTTATAAAATGAAACTGAACTGTGCTGTAACCTGATTGAAACCTTTAATTTAATTTTGTAAATTTAAGTTTAGACATACAGACAGGCCATTTTGGTCCATGAGTCCGTGCTGCCCAATCACATCCAATTAATCTTCAACCGCCCCCCCCATACATTTCAAATGGTGGAAGGAAACCAGAACCCCCGGGAAAACCCACACAGACACAGGAAGAACATACAAACCCCTTACAGACAGCGTGGGATTTGAACCCCGGTTCTGATCGCTGACGCTGTAACAGCATTGTGCTAACCGCTAAGTCAACTCTGCCAATTTGAAAAACTTTTGCTCCCCTTGTTGTTGGGGCTCCAGATTTTTGTTATTTTTTCAGAATGCTGGTAGGACTTGGGGAGTCAAAAGGTGCAAGTCATCATTTCAGGTCAAAACTGAGTCATCAGGACGAAGAGGGAAGAGGAAAGAATGCCATTACGAGGGAGGTGGGATAGAGGCTGAACCAGATAGGTAGGGGATGGTGGGCAGATGGAACCAGATTAGAGGAGGGGATGGAAAAGTTGAACAAAGGGAAGAGAAATAGGTGGACAGATAAGTGTGTGGGATGAGAGCACTAAGGGTGTGGGTTACTTGAAATTGGAAAGTTCAATGTGTTAGAAGCGCTCCAAGTGGAACATGAATTATTGTCCTTTTGGGTTTGTTCTCTCTGTAGCGACAGCGAAGGTTGAGAACAGTCAGGTCTGTGTGGAAGTGGGAAGTGGCCAAAAGTTAAAGATGACAGGTGTTTGCAGATCGAGCGCAGGTTGTGCTCGGCAAAGTGATCGCCTAGTCTATGCTAGGTTTCGGCAACATAGAGGAGGCCACACTAAAAGCACTACATGTGACCCGCCAATGAAACGTGATTAGCGTTGACCGGAATATAAAATAGAATAGAATAAACAAAACTCACAATAAACCATGTACAATAAAACTGCAATATTCTAAAATAAATTGTTTAAAAAAAATGACAGATTCTGAAATATAAGTGCAGCCCCTCTCAATGCCATGAATTGGTATTTAACATTATTTTAGCTTTGTGAAAAAAGCTCTCTTTAAGTCTGGTAGTTCTCTAGCGAAGACTCCGATAATGTCAGCCGCATGGTAGGAGAGTAGAGTTCATGTTTAGGGTGCATTGCTGGTAATGATATTCCTCACCCTGTCCCAACATCATCCCCTGTAGATGGATTTAATGGAAGGCCATTTCACCTCGTGTCTGTGCCACCTAATTCACCTACAAACCCGAGTATGTTTCGAACAGTGGGAGGAATCTGGAGCCCCCGGAGGAAACACACGCAAACATGGTGAGAACGTACCAATTGCTTGCAGACAGCGTGGGATTCAAACTCAGGTCTGGTCCCGATCGCTGGCACCATAAAGGCTAACCGGTGCGCCAACCATGCTGGAAGAGAAACTGCTAGGAGGCTGGGAGGGGTGGAAGGAGAGATCAGGGGGTCATGAAGACTAAAATTGATGACTTCGACAAGGGGACAGCAAGAAGGCACCTCCTTTTGTGGAACCTGATATTATGTATTGACAATTATAGATAGATCATTTTGGTCTTAATGACATTGGGATAAAAAATGGTGAAGTCAAAGGGAAATCATCTCAATAGCAAGATTTACAACATGTATAACTTTTTGTCATATGAAACAATCATCCCATATATTTAAGTAAATTAACTATTCCCGAAGAGAGGCAGCTGAAGATTTGGGTTTGTGCAGAAGCTGCCAGGGGTGTGATCAGGCTACACAAGTGCCAGCTGAAAGATATCTGTGGGTTTCCACTGCAAATTGCGCTTGCCCACTGATTGGCATCTGGACTCCTGAGCAGCACAAACCTGGTTTTCTTTAACAGCTGACTAATAAAACGGAACAATTCCACTAACATCTACACGTCTGTGTAGCAGCTCTCGATCAATTGGTTTCGTCATGTGCTTCTGCGATATTCAGCAAGACTCTTTGCAGAGCCATTTTTGTTTTCTCTTTTAACGCAAAATTATCGGTAATCAACAGCACCGCTGCCATTCATAAAATAATACATGTTATTTTCGCTGACAATTGTCTGGAATAAAACACATCTCTTTGTGCTGGAGAAACAATTAGTTATTGGAGGTCAGGCAGCATCCATGGTGGGAAATAGAGTCGATGCCCTTAATAATGAGACCTGAACCAGTGAATTCATCCAGCTGTGAATTATTTACTCCAGATTCCAGCACCTTGTTCCCAGTTCTTTGTGTGCTGACGCTATTTTTCTTTGTTTGATTTGATATGACATCAGAAACCCTGGCAAATTTCTAAAGTGCACTGACTGGCTGCATCACGGTCTGGTATGGGGACACCAATACCCCTGAGCATAGTGGGCACAGCCCAGGACATCTCAGGCAAAACCCTTCTCGTTATTGAGTACATCTGTAGGGAAAGCTGCCGTCGGAGAGCAGCAGCAATCATCAAACACCCGCACTGCCCAGTGCACGCTCTGTTTTCGCTGCTGCCATCAGGAAAGAGGTCTAGGTGCCACAAGACTCACACCACCAGGTTCAGGAACAGCTGTTGCTCCTCCACCATCAGAGTCCCTAATGACAACTCAATCAGAGCTCATTTAAGGACCCTTACTTGTGCACTTTATTGATTTTTTTCTCTCTGTATTGTGGAGTTTGTTTACATTTCTTTATTTATTTACAAGTGTACAGTTTCTTTTGCACTACCAATAAGTGGCAATTCTGCCTCATCCACAGGACTGCATGTACTTTGACAATAAATTTGGAATCTTAAGGCTGACCCAATGAATTCAACCAACAACTAATTGTTTACTCCAGGCTCCAGCATCCACAATCTCTCTTGTCCCCAGTTATTTGTGGGCTGTTGCTATTTTCCTGTGTTTGTTATCTGAGGCACTCAATGTGGACAACTGTCTGGAATTCCTGTGCTGGAGAAAACATAGGGTGAAATCCCAGTCTATTAATGTGTGCAACTAGTTACTGTGGGAAGTAGGCTCGAGGAGAGGAATTGTTTTCATTTACATTTTGAAATTATGTCTTGCATTATTGCTTAGTTAAGAATAATGATTAATGCACAACAAAGTTCTCTGAAACACCCTGAGGATGTGGAAACATGTCCTTTGTCTCATTATCATTCTTGGCAGTAGGCTTTATGAGTTTGGGCTCCACATAGTACCTGGAGATAATTTGTTCATGATATTGGCACTTAATAATTTTCAGAATTACCTGGAAGGGATTCCAAGTGTTCTTTATTGGGAAAATTTGGTTTTGTTTTATCAATTGATAATGCGGCTCTCTGTTATTTCCTTGTTCCTTTCCCTGGATCCTGACCCCATGAACAAACACCAGGCCACTGTCCCCAAGACCATTACAGAACTCACCACATGAGGAGATCTTCCCTCCACAGCCTTCAACCCTGATTGTACCCCAACCCTCCTTTGCATATTTCAGTCACCTACTTGATATCCACAAACACAGCTGCCCTGGTAGACCACCTGCTCTTGCCCCTTACATTTATCTCCTCGTACCTTGACTTTGTCTCTTTGTCCAATCCCTTCCCATTTTGGCGAAAAAAAAGATTTTGTAGCCCTTTGGGCATTTTGTGCCCACAGTTTGGTGCTGGCCTGGCAACCCCTGGCATTGCAGCATTTCAGAAACAGTTGCCGGGGGGAGGTTAGATTATTTGTTATTTGTGTAATAAGTGATTATTTAATAAGTATAAGAATAAATCCCAAATGTTTCTGAGATGGCAGCTGGCCCTGTCAGCTGGCAGGGCTGTCACAGGGTGGCCAATGGGGCTATCACAGGGTGGCCAATGGGGCTGTCACAGGGTGGCCAATGGGGCTGTCACAGGGTGGCCAATGGGGCTGTCACAGGGTGGCCAATGGGGCTGTCACAGGGTGGCCAATGGGGCTGTCACAGGGTGGCCAATGGGGCTGTCACAGGGTGGCCAATGGGGCTGTCACAGGGTGGCCAATGGGGCTGTCACAGGGTGGCCAATGGGGCTGTCACAGGGTGGCCAATGGGGCTGTCACAGGGTGGCCAATGGGGCTGTCACAGGGTGGCCAATGGGGCTGTCACAGGGTGGCCAATGGGGCTGTCACAGGGTGGCCAATGGGGATGTCACAGGGTGGCCAATGGGGCTGTCACAGGGCATTTGGTGGGATGGAGTTGGCCAGCAGACAGTGAGTGGAGCGGCAGGTCAAAATGTCTAGCGCCAAACTGTGAGGGCCACTGTTATAAAACCTTCAGGAATGTAGCCAGCTGCAAAAGTAAAATACTGCAAATAATATACATCTGAAATTTAAAAACGAGATAATAATATAAATACTCGTGTCAGACTTTATTAGTTTCTGAGAGAGACAGAGTTGTTTTATGTCTGTGATCTTTCAACTGAACCAGTTAGAGGGGCGGCACTGTTGATGGTTAGTGCAACATTTTTCCAGCGCTAGCGATCGGGACCGGGGTTCGTATCCCGCACTGTCTGTAAGGAGTTTGTACGTTCTCCCTGTGTCTGCGTGGGGTTTCCCCAGGGAACTCCGGTTTCCTCCCACTGTTCAAAACATACTGGGGTTTGTAGGTTAATGAGGTGTAAATTGGGTGGCACTGACTCGTGGGTCAAAATGGCCTGTTACCGTGCTGTATGTATAAAATTAAATTTAAAAAAAAAGTTGAACCCAAGTGATGAGTGAAGCAAGCTGAGAGGCTTCTAATCAAGAAGAAGTTCCTCAGGCTGATGTTGGCCTTCACTGACGTGCTGCAAAGGACCTTATGTGTAAGATGGAGAATTGGAGAAAGGTGGTTGGAGGTTAATTGAATGGCAGTGGTTTGTATGTTTGACCTCTCCACTACAGAAGAGATGGGGTCAGTTAATAATGGTGTACTTCGTTTGGAAAATTTTTTAAAAATCTGAGGCATTGGTAGATGAAATAAGAGTGAATGGAGTCCTTATAGAAAATCAGGTGGCAAGAAATGTTGTGAAGGTAGCTGTAGATATTCGCTGCTTGCCTGTCTCTAAAGATGGAGATGAAAAACCCTAGGAAGGAAAGACCCAGAAATGCTGGAAAGAAGTAATCAGATCTCACAGCATCTGTAGGAGGTAAAGATACATCAGTGACAAGTTGAGGTGGTCATGGCTCCGGTGCAAAGGCTCAGAAGGGAAGGGGGGAGAAGAGGAGAGCGATTAATGATTGGGGACTCGTTGATTGGACAAATGAATAAGAGGTTTGCTGGATGAGATCAGGGCTCCCAGTTGGTATGTTGCCTCCCTGGTGCCAGAGTCAGGGACGTCTCTGATTGAGTACACACCATTCTGGAGGGGGAGGGTGAGCAGCCAGATGTCATGTGCCACGGGCAAGATTTGGGGCAGGGGGTTCAGATTTGTGGATCATTGTGATTTCTTCTGGGGAAGATCTACAAAAAGGAAAGGCTGTATCTGAAGTAGAGGGGGACCAATTTCCTGGCGGGCAGGTTTGGGGTCTGTTAGGGAGGGTTTAAATTAGTTTGGCGGGTGGGGTGGGAATCACAATGAGAGGGCGGCAATTTAGGGGAGAAGGACAACTAGATTTGAAGGGAGAGAGGAATCAGGTTGTTAAAATTAATGAAGGTGGGAGTAAAAGTAGATAGTGATCAAAGGAGTGAACGTGGTGGTCATTCTCTCAAGTGTATATATTTTTCAATGCAAGGAGCACAGTGTGTAAGGTGGATGAGCTTAGAGTATGGATCGACACATGGAAATATGATATTGTAGGCATCAGTGAAACATGGTTGCAGGAGGGACATGATTGGCAGCTGAATGTTCCAGGATTCCGTTGCTTTAGGTGTGATAGAACAGGGGGGATAAAAGGTGGAGGAGTCGCATTCCTTTTTAGAGAAAACATTACAGCGGTGCTATGGGAGGGTAAATCGGAGGGCTCGTCCAGAGAGGCTAATTGGGTGGAAGTGAGGAATGGGAAAGGAATGAAAACACTCATGGGGGTGTATTATAGACCCCCTAATGGACAGAGGGAATTGGAAGAGAACATTTGTAAGGAGATAGCATATATATATATATATATATATATAAATATGGTGGTGATTGTATGAGATTTTTAACTTTCCACACATTGACTGGGATGCCCATCCTGTAAAAGGGATGGATGGGTTGGAGTTTGCCAAATGTTGTTCAGGAAAGTTTTTTAAATCAATACATAGAAGAACTGACTAGAGAGGGGGCTGTATTGGATCTCCTGTAGGGAATGAGATGGGTCAGAGTTCAGGTTTGTGTTGGGGAACACTTTGGGTCTAGTGATCTATTAATTGGAGTGTGGCAGTGTTAGGAGTGGAGGAAACACAGCCACCATGTTGAGGGTCATTAATGACTTTTTATTCAAATTCAGCACGCCCCTATAAGGGCAGCATGAGCTCAGTCACCTGTTGCATTGTGACATCATAATCACTGCCCAGGGTGTGGGCTGGAAGGGATGCTGGAGTCAGAGAGGAACCTCTGATGACACCATTTCCCCATGGCTGCCCCGCCACATGGCAATACAAGCGGGGCCGGTTCTTCATGAGGATGTGCACCGCCACAGTAGATTAATTCTGGAGAAGGATAAGGCCAAGATTCTTGATTGGAACAAGGCTAATTTCGAGGAGATGCGAAAGGATTTAGAAGATGTGGATTGAGATCATTTATTTTCTGGGAAGGATGCAACAGATAAATGGAGGATATTCAAAGTGGAAAGTTTGAGAGTACAGGGTTGGTCTGTCCCTGTGAGGATTAAAGGGAAGGTTAGAAAATATAGGGAACCTTGATTTTTACGAGGTATTGAGAGTTTGGTTTGGAGGAAGAGGGATGTGTACAACAGGTATAGACAGCAGAGAATAAATGGGGTATTTGAGGAATATAAAGAGTGCAAAAAAAAATCTAAAGAAATAAATGAGAAAGTCTAAAAGGAGATACGAGGCTGCTTTGGCAGGCAAGGTAAATTTTCTACAGGTACATTAAAAGAGTAGTGAGGGATAAAATTTGGCCCCTTGAGGATCAGGGAGGTCAGCTCTGTGAGGAGTCAGAAGAGATAGAGGAAATTTTAAATTGTTTTTTTTTCTTCAGTAATCACTAAGGAAAGGAATACTGGGTTAGGTAAAGTAGTGAGGTCATGGAAAAAGTACAGATTAATGAGGAGGTAGTAATAGTTATTTTAAAGAGAATAAAGATGGATTAATCTCCAGGTCCTGACAAGATATTCCCTAGGACCTTGAGGGAGGTTAGTGTAGAAATAGTGGGGGCTCTGACAGAAATATTTAAAAAGTAATTAGCCACAGGGGAGGTGCCGGAGGATTGGAGGGGAGCTCATGATGCTCCATTGTTTTTTAAAAATGGCTGTAAAATTAAACCTGGTAATTATAGGCCCGTGATTCTGACATCAGTGGTGGGTAAATTAATGGAGAGTGTTCTTAGAGATAGAATATACAATTATTTGGATAGACAGGGACTGATTAGGAATAGTCAACATGGTTTTGTTTGCGGTAGATCATGTTTAACAAATCTTAATAGAATTTTGAGGAGCTTACTAAGAAGGTTGATGGTGGGGAGGGCTTTGGATGTTGTCTATATGGACTTTAGGAAGGCCTTTGACTAGGTTCCGTATAAGAGGTTAGTTAGGAAGGTTCAAGCAGTAGGTATTAATGTTGAATTAATGAAATGGATTCAACAATGGGTGAATGGGAGATGCCAAAAAATTGTCTCAATTTGGAGGCCGGTGACTGGAGAGCCTCAGGGATCCACTGCTGTGTGCCATATATATTAATGGATGATGGGCTAGTAAATTGGATTAGTAAGTATACAAATGATACTAAGGGTGGTGTTGTGGACAGTGAAGAAGTTTATCAACACTTGTAGGGTGATATAAGCCAGTTAGAAGAGTGGGCTGAAAGATGGCAGATGGAGTTTGCTGCTGAGAAATGTAAGGTGCTACATTTTGGTAGGAATGATCAGCAAAGGTCATACATGTTAAAGGGTAAACAATCGAGGAGTGCAGTAGAACAAAGGGATTGAGGAATTCTGGTACATAATTCCCTTAAAGTGGAGTCACATGTAGTTAGGGTGGTGAAGAAAGCATTTGGCATGTTGGCCTTCATAAATCAGAGTATTGAGTACAGGAGTTGGGATGTTATGTTGAAGTTGTATAAGGCATTAATTGGTGAGGCCAAATTTGGAATATTGTGTACAGTTTTGGTCACCAAATTATAGGAACGATATCAACAAAATAGAGAGAGAGAGAGAGAGAGAGAGAGAGAGAGAGAGAGCAGAGAAGATTTACAAGATTGTTGCCAGGGTTTCAGGGTTTGAGTTATGGGGAGAGGTTAAACAGACTGGGACTTTATTCCCCAGAGCGTAGAAGATTGAGCAGTGATTTGATAGAGGTATTTAAAATTATGAGAGTCAATGTGGACAGGATTTTCCACCGAGAGTGGGGGAGATTCCAACAAGAGGGCATGGATTGAGATTGAAGGGGGAAACATGAGGGGGAATTTGTTCCCTCGGAGGGTGGTGGGAGTGTGGAATGAGCTTCTGGCCAAAGTGATAGATGTGGGCTTGATTTTAATATTTAAGGAATAGTTGGGTAGGTATATGGACGAGAAAGCTATGGCAGGTTGTGGGCTGGGTGCGGGTCAATGGTACCAGGTGAGAGAAGGTGTTCAGCATGGACTAGGCTGTTTCTGTGCTGTAATTGTTATATGATTATATGGTTATGACAAAAATTTTGTTTGCATGAATATATAAACCTTTAAATATTTTACTTCATTTTCAGTCACATTTTTTGAAACCATTTAACCATCGCTACATCTGCAGCTTCCTCCCCCCTCCACGGAGCCACCTGAAATATGATCAACAACATTATAGGTAATTAACCCCCCCCATCAAGTTTATAGATAAAGCCTCTGACCGAGGTGAATCTTGCTATGCAGGAATAAGGAGACATTTTAAGAGAATCACCCCAACAGCAAGTGGCATCAACCATCCTGGGCCCCAACACTGTTTCACACTTTACTCAAACAGGGGCTACCCCGCTGGCTGAATATTTACTCCCATCTTCTCCAAATGGTTATGTTATCTCAGAGCATTTACTTATTACTTTATTCTTATTTATTTTAATTTTTTTAATGTATTTTCCACATTTTTTTATTTGTTGGTTGCTTGAGGCTACCGTTTGCTTCAATTCTGGATACCAGGGGTTTTACTGTACTCATTTAGAGCATAAACTATAGTTCTTCTCATTACTTTGGAGTCCAAATACCATGTTTTGCTGGCTACTGGTGCAAAGACATTAATAACACGTGACTTTCCCAAGGTTGGCCGAGAAATTCTAATGCTCTAATTGTGACCTATTATGCATAGTTAAACTGCGTGACAATAACAATTTCGATTGTGGGGGTCTTGCAGCTTAAAAATGCGAACTCAACCATGTATGTTTAAATGCACTTTTATTTGTATCATCCAGTTTGTCCCAGTAACGCTATTGTTTGTAATTTTGGACTTACTGTAACAAAACTCAGAACATTTGTTATTACACAACCTGCACTAAAGTTTGGGTTGACTGGGCTGGATAGTATCATGGCGCGTGTGACATAAACAATTCTGTTCAAAACAATCAATTCTGATGGACACCGCTCAAATGGCTCATACTCTTTCCGGCAGGGTTGGCTGAGTGGTTAGCGCAACACCTTTATAGCACCAGCGATCTGGACTGGGGTTTGAATCCCGCACCGTCTGTAAGGAGTTTTTATGTTCTCCCCGTGTCTGCGTGGGTTTTCCTTGGGGGTTCTGGTTTCCTCCCACAGTTCGAAACATACTGGGGGTGTAGGTTAATTTGGTGTAATTGGCAAGCATGGACTCGTGGGCCAAAATGGCCTGTTACCATGCTTAATGTCTAAATTTTTTTTTAAATTAAGAGAGGCATAAAAGGTTGGGTCGAAGCAGGGGATTGATTGCAGCCAAGGATCATGGAGAAAAGGGTGGGACAAATTGGGCATGCAGAGTGGAGCAGACCACTTGGCCCCTTCAACCTTACCATTCATCCTGATTGTGCCTGAGCTACACAGGCTTCAGCTCCATTTCTGTGCCAGTTCCTCATACACATCCGGTCCTCGATCTTTCATCAATGTATCAATCTGAGCTCCAGAAATCCTCCACACTGATCAGAACAAATCTCTACACATCTCAATTATTTTATAGCTATGTCCCCTTGACTCTCTGCCCAGTGAGAACATTTCAATGTTAAGCCCCCTTGGAAAGTTTGGATAAGTTTATCCATCATTCTTCAAAACTCTATTGTCATTGGGAAGCCCGGTGAAAACAATAGCTTTCAAGTGAAGTCAAATTTATTGTCATCTGATTGTACAAGTACAACCCAACGAAACAGTGTTCTCCAGTCCTCGGTGCCAAACGCGCAGACACACAACCAGACATAACATACATGCAGACCAATAATACATGTGCAGGTCAAATATTCATATATACAAATAAATATTGCTTCGCGAATATGAGGGTCTCGGGTGGTTACTGTGAGCCGTTCCTTTGGTCATTCAGCATTCTCACTGCCTGTGGGAAGAAGCTGTTCCTCAGCCTGGTGGTGCTGGCTCTGATACTCCTGTATATCTTCCCCCCCAATGGTGGGGGAGGGAGGATAAACCCCAATGATCCTCTCTGCTGCTCTTATGGTCCTGTGGATTGACCTCCGATCCATTTCTCTACTACACTGTGATGCAGTTGTCCAGGACGCTCTTGATAGAGCACATCTAGAAGGTGAGATACATTATGAGAAGTGTTAAATATCTGTTGTGTCAGGGAATGGCCTAGTTCACTGTGCATGTAGTCTGGGAAGAGTGTGTTTCTCAAATGTTAGGCGTATCTTTGGAATGATGGAACAAAAATTAGTGATGAAACTCTTCTATTGATCCTGCTTTTACTGATCTCCCTCTCACGGTGTCTCCTATTAGTAGATGTCAAACAAAGCTGAAGGTCACAGCTAATCCAGTTAACCTTCTGATTTACCTTTGTCAATATACCACAAAGCTGATGTTAGTTCTGGGATTTTCATGCACATGTGAGTGAACATAGCAACCTCATAGTTGCTGTCAGTGAATTGGCCTTCTTCCATTTAGTGTGATATTTGCGCCGTCCACAGTCAAATAAATTGAATTTGAATAAACCCAAAGTAATTCACAAAATGGTCTCACTTTGAAACATTCTTTAAAATGTTAGTCTTCCATGCAACCTAAATGACCATGCTAAGGCATAAATACTGGCATGAAAAATTAACTTGTGTTCGTGTAATGAATGTAATGGATTTTGTCTTTCACGTTCCTTCTCCTGTAGTCATGTGTATTTGCCAATCCAAATGCAGAATTCTACACAACATACTTTCCTTCTGAGTTTCCTTCTCCATTTGAAAATTCCTTGACGTGATTGATCACTCAACTACCCTAGACAACCATAGCTGCTGGAAGCCTGGGAATTGACAACAGATGATATTGGGAAGGAGGGAAATCTGTGACACACAGCAAAGCATAGAACAGTGCAAGATCGGGCCCTGCAGGTCTCAGTGTCTGTGCCAATCATGAAGTGAATTCAAAATGCTCATGTGCCTCCATTCCTACTTGTTTAGGTGTCTGTCCAAATGCCCCCTCATCTGCTTTCCTATGGCAGCATGTTCTGGGTACTTTCCACTGTGCTTTAAAAAAAATACTTGCCACCAAATCTCAGATTTTTTGTTAGTGCATACATAACGTGATGTGAGATTCTTTTTCCTGCGGGCGAGGCAGAATTACCACTTAGTGGTAGTGTAAAAATAAACTGTATACCTACTATAAACAGATGAAGAAATGTAAACAATACAGAGAGGAGAAAAATAGCAAACAAGTAAAGTCTGAGTTGGTTGTTGAGGAGTCTGATGGTGGAGGGGGAGCTGGAGTATTCCCCTCTCACCTTAATACTATACTGTATGCCCCCTGGCATTTCACATTTAGATCCTGGGAAAAGATTCTGACTACCTACTCTCTCTTTGGCTGTTGCAACTTTTATAATATTTCTTTTGTCCGCCCCTCAGCTTCTGACCTTTCAGAGGAAACTATTTAGGCTTGTCCAATCAATCCTGTAGCTAATGCTCTCTAACATCCTGGTAAATCCCTTTGGAATCTTCTCCGAATCCTCCACGTCCTTTCTAGAAACGTGGTGACGGGAACTGTACACAATTCTCCAAGTGCACCCTGACCAAAGTTTTGTACAGCTGCAACATAACTTGACTTTTTTATTCTCAATGCCCCAACCAAAGAAGGTAAGTTTGCCGTATGCATTCTTTACCACCTGTGTTGGATATGATGCTGCTTTCAGGGAGTCATGGAAATGTACCCCAAAAATCCCTCTGTACATTAATATTGCAAAGGGTCTTGCCTTTTACTTTCTTCCTGCATTTGATCTCCCAAAATGTAACACCTATTTGTCTGGATTAAATTTCATCTACCATTTCTTTGACATATTTCAACCTGATCCATGTCCTGTTGAACCCTTTAACAACCTTTATGTGCTATCTCAGCTCACTTACGTTTACATCCAGAAAGCAGAGATCCAAGTTTTGATCCTTGCTGAGCACCACTGGTCCACTGGTCATAGATCTGCCTTCAGATTAACGTTCATCTACCACTGTCTTCCGATCTTTGGATCTTGGAGATCACTGCATCTCTGGTGGGACGGATTCTTCAAAAGTTTTGCCACTGACCAATCTTGACGATGATCTCAGAAATTACCAAAGGGCAATAAATTTCTTTCAAGTCCTTTAGTTTGTGTGGTGGTTAAGGTATCATAAAATTTAGCTAATTATTCACTTGAGTGCTTTTCTAATTCAGTATTTTTTTGGTTTAAGATGGAAAGATTGTTGATGCAGGACTGGGGCAATCCACTCTGTCAAAGCTGATAAGACAATGCAATTTAAATCCAGACATACAACAGAGTAACAGGCCCTTTTGGTTCAAGAGTCCGTGGCACCCAATTATACCCAATTCACCTATACCCCCGGTATGTTTTTATTTTGAAAGGTGGGAGGAGCACCTGGTGGAAATGCACACAGACACGGTGAGAATATATAAACTGCTTACAGACAGCGTGGGATTCAAACCTGGTCCCTAGCAGCATTGCACAAACTGCAAGGCTAACCGATTTGCTAGTTATTTTATGCTTGATTAATAAGAATACCTGGTTGAATTTCTTTCAGGGTATTGGTGAGGGAAGAACCTATTTTTCCATTGTTGATTTTTACCCTGTCTTTTGCTGGCCTATTCTGCGCATTTCTTAGTCTGTCATATCCCAGACACATTTGTAGTATGCAAACATCTTTAATAATAAATATTTCTGAGGGGAGTCACGTGATGGAGTAGTGGCCGGACGGTGAACTCCAGCCCTCTCCAGAAAAGTCGGGAAAAACAAGAGAAAATACAAAGGCACAGAAATACAAGTTAAAGAAAAGTGAGTATAAAGGTGGAAAGAAGATGGAGACAAAAGGAGAAAAATCAAAATCAACGGAAAGAAGAGAGGAAGAGAAGACAACGGAGGAAAAAGGTGAAGGCCTTACCTGTCCGAAGAGGCCCGCTGTGGAGAGAAGACCCCACTACCTCAGGTCGGTAGAAAGAGAACTACAACAATGGCTCACAGAGCCGAGTAAAAGTGCGCAACCGCGCATGAAAAAAAACACACCGACGGGAGGGGGGACCAGCTGGGGAGTCGATCTCCACAGCCGGCAACGACAGCTGCAGAACACCTGCAGCAAGAAGAGACCACAGAAGACAATGGAAACAAGAAAGAAGAGGAGGAAAGGGCAGCAAAGAAACAACAGATGGTCAACCTAGAGGAAGAAGAAGAGGAAGAGTACAGGGAAATAGAAGAAGAAAAGAAAGGCAAGGTAAAGGAGGTACTTGCTCTTGTTAGAGGATACATGGAGTCATTTAAAGAATGGCAAACACAGGAATTCAATGATTTAAGAAGAAGAATAAACAACACAGAAAAGAAAATAAATAAAATGGATATGACCTTAAAAGAAATGGGGAAAAAAATGGACAAGATGGAAGAACGGGCAATAGCAGCAGAAATGGAGGTAGAAGACTTAAAAAAGAAATTGGAGGAATCTAATAAAAAAACTAAAGAGACACAAGAATTACTAGCCCAAAAAATAGATATAATGGAAAATTATAACAGAAGAAATAACATAAAGATAGTGGGCCTTAAGGAAGATGTAGAAGGCAAGAATATGAGGGAGTTTATAAAAGAATGGATCCCTAAGGCCCTAGGATGTCCAGAACTACAGCAAGAAATGGAAATAGAAAGGGCACATAGAGCATTGGCCCCTAAACCACAACCACAACAAAAACCAAGATCTATTGTAGTAAAATTCCTAAGATATACTACAAGAGAAAAGGTACTGGAGAAGACAATGGAAAAAGTAAGAGAGGGCAACAAACCACTGGAGTATAAAGGGCAAAAAATCTTCATTTATCCAGATATAAGCTTTGAACTCCTAAAGAAGAGAAAAGAGTTCAATGCAGCAAAAGCGATTTTATGGAAGAAAGGATATAAATTTACACTGAAGCATCCTGCGGTATTGAAAATATTTATTCCAGGACAACAAAACAGACTATTCTCGGATCCAGAAGAAGCACGAAAATTTGCAGAACAATTACAAAAATAGACTGAGGGATGAAGACGGGTAATGAGAGCAAAAATTATCACGATTGATATGTATGTGGGTAAAGACAAAAATAGACTGAGGGATGAAGACGGGTAAGGAGGGTAAAAATGACCACGATTGATATGTATGCGGGTAAAGAGGTATAAGAGTGAATAGAGACAATGGGCATATGTGAAAGTATCTGTAATTAGAGGAAAACATAGAGAGTATAGACAAGAATTAATAAGGGAAGGTAATGGAATAGAGAGAATAAGGAGGGAACTAAAAGAGTGACCTTTGTGACATATAAAAAACGAAATCTTTTCTGGGGGGGGCTGGGTGGGGGAAAAGAGCGGTCACTGCAAAATCAGTTGACGCTTGCGAGTGGATTCGCAAATCCAAATGGAGAGGGGAGATGTGGTTGTCCGACAAGGGATAAAGGGCAACTCAGGAGGGGAAGGGGAGATTGGGGATAAAGAAGATAGAAATAGAAGAATAAGGAAAATGTTGGATGTTGTAGGAATGTTGTCTGGTAAAGAGTTGAAAATAAGAAAACAGAAATGGAAAAGGAGGAAAGGTAATGATGGAAAAACGGAAAGAGAAGATAAACAAAATATAAAATGGCTACGCTGAACTATATGACTCTAAATATTAATGGAATACATAACCAAATTAAAAGGAAGAAACTACTAAATTTACTGAAAAAGGAAAAAATAGATATAGCATTTGTCCAAGAAACACACTTAACTGAATTGGAGCACAAGAAATTAAAGAGAGATTGGGTAGGACATGTAACAGCAGCATCGTATAATTCAAAAGCAAGAGGAGTGGCTATATTAATTAGCAAAAATGTGCCATTTAAAATAGAAGAGGAAATAATAGATCCAGCAGGGAGATATGTTATGATAAAATGTCAGATATATTCAGAGCTTTGGAATCTACTTTATATATATTCACCTAACGAAGAAGATCAAAAGTTTATGCAAGATATCTTTTTGAAGGTAGCTAATACGCAAGGGAACATACTAATAGGAGGGGATTTCAATCTGAATTTGGATCCAAATATGGATAAAACGGGGAAAAAAATTAATAGGAAGAACAAAGTAACCAAATTTATAATTAAATCAATGCAAGAAATGAAACTGGTGGACATATGGAGGAAACAAAACCCAAAAGAAAAGGAATACTCATACTACTCGACTAGACATAAAACATACTCAAGGATAGACCTATTCCTGTTATCAGCCCACATACAAGGGAGAGTTAGGAAAACGGAATTTAAAGCTAGACTATTATCGGACCACTCACCCCTATTGGCAATAGAGCTAGAAGACATCCCTCCAAGAATGTATAGATGGAGATTAAACCCCATGCTACTTAAAAGACAGGATTTTAGAGAATTTATTGAAAAACAATTAAAAATGTACTTTGAAGTAAATACGGAATCAGTGGAAGATAAGTTTATACTATGGGACGCAATGAAAGCATTCATTAGAGGGCAAATAATAAGTTATGCAACCAAGATGAAGAAGGACTATAATCAGGAAACAGAGCAGTTGGAAAGGGAAATAATAAACATAGAAAAAAAATTAGCAATAAAGGAAGATACAACCAAAAGAAGAGAATTGGCGGATAAAAAAATAAAATATGAAACATTACAAACATATAAGGTGGAGAAGAATATAATGAAGACAAAACAGAAATATTATGAACTAGGGGAAAAAACACACAAAATCCTAGCATGGCAGCTTAAGACAGAGCAAACTAAGAAAATGGTATTGGCAACAAGGAAAAAAGACAAACAAATTACATATAATCCAAAAGAAATTAAGGAAAACTTCAGAGAATTCTATGAACAATTATACCGAACCGAAAACGAAGGGAAAGAAGGGAAAATAGATGAATTTTTGACTAAAATTGAACTACCAAAACTACAAATAGAGGAACAAAATAAATTAACAGAACCATTTGGAACAGTAGAAATACAAGAGATAATAAAAAATTTACCAAATAATAAGACACCAGGAGAGGATGGACTCCCAATAGAATTCTACAAAACATTTAAAGACCTAATAATACCGCCCCTCCTGGATGTAATCAACCAGATTGATGAGACACAAAACTTACCAGATTCATGTAAAACAGCAATAATTACAGTGATACTAAAACAAGGGAAAGATCCACTCTCACCAGCGTCATATAGACCAATATCGCTGCTAAACACAGATTATAAGATAATAGCTAAACTATTAGCGAACAGATTAGCAGAACAGGTACCGAAAATGGTAAATTTAGACCAAACTGGATTTATCAAAAAAAGACGCACAACAGACAATATTTGTAAATTTATTAACTTAATTCATGCAGTAGAAGGAAATAAAGCACCGGCAGTAGCAGTTGCTTTAGACGCAGAGAAGGCCTTCGACAGAGTAGAATGGAATTACTTGTTCAAAGTATTGCAAAAATTCAGTTTACCGGAGAAGTATATTAATTGGATTAAAGCATTATATAAGGGACCGTTAGCGAAAGTGACAGTAAATGGACATGTATCAAAGCAATTTAACTTAAGCAGGTCAACGCGGCAGGGATGCCCACTATCACCATTATTGTTTGCGCTAGCTATAGAACCACTAGCAGAATCGATAAGAAGAGATAATAATATAAAAGGAATAAAAATAAAAGACAGGGAATATAAAATCAGTCTGTTTGCGGATGATGTGATAGTGTACTTAACAGAACCAGAAC
The DNA here is from genome assembly GCF_036971445.1 of Narcine bancroftii. Taxonomy (NCBI): domain Eukaryota; kingdom Metazoa; phylum Chordata; class Chondrichthyes; order Torpediniformes; family Narcinidae; genus Narcine; species Narcine bancroftii. The sequence goes on from NC_091469.1 coordinate 319,909,545, forward strand.
TATCAATAAAAGAACTATATAAGAAATTGAAGGAATATGGAGAAGTGTCGGGATACAAGATAAACGTAAATAAAAGTGAAGCAATGCCTATGAATAACGCGGATTTCTCAAAATTTAAGGAGGAATCCCCATTCAGATGGCAAACGCAGGCAATAAGATACCTAGGTGTGCAAATAAACAAAAATCTAGGCCAATTATATAAACTCAATTACAATCCACTAATGAAAAAATTACAGGACGATTTAGAGCATTGGAAAGAGCTACCACTAACACTGATAGGAAGGATAAACTGTATTAAAATGAACATTTTTCCAAGGATACTATACTTATTTCAGGCATTGCCAATACAACTGACAGAAAAATTCTTCAAAGAGTTAAAGAAAATAATAAGGAGATTTTTATGGAGAGGGGGGAAACCGAGGATAGCACTAGACAAATTAACAGAATGGTATAAACAAGGAGGCTTACAATTGCCAAACTTCAAAAATTATTATAGAGCCGCACAATTAAGGTACCTATCAGATTTTTATCAAACAAGGGAAAAACCAGACTGGACGAGACTAGAATTAGATAAAATAGGGGAAAAGATACCTGAACACATATTATATAAATGGGACGAAAAATTGGTACAACATAGAACTTCTCCAGTATTACACCATCTCCTCAATATATGGAAGAAGATTCATGTAGAAAGAAATAAAATAAATTACCAAATACCAAAACTAATATTGACGCAAAATAAGCTACTCCCTTTTACAATAGACAACCTTGCCTTTAGAAAATGGGAAAAAAAAGGGATTAAAAGAATAGAAAATTGTTTTTCAGGAAGTAGATTCTTATCCTTTGAACAAATGAGAGATAAGTACAATATAACGGGAGATACAGCGCTGGCATATTACCAACTGAGATCCTACTTGAAAGATAAATTAGGAAGCAACTTGAGTTTACCAGAGGGAAGTAACCTTGAATATGTGATTACAGATACAATGTTAATCAAAAGATTTATAAAAAATATGTATATTAAACTGCAAGAAAAGGAAAATGAGGAAACAAATGGTAAAACTAAACAAAAATGGGAACAAGATTTAAATATAAAGATAAAAAAGGAAACATGGGAGAAGTTATGCTCTGGAACGATGAGAAATACAATAAATACGAGGCTGCGTATGATACAATATAATTGGTTACACAGACTATACATTACACCGCAAAAGTTAAATAAATGGGACCCAACAGTATCTGATAGATGTTTTCGATGTAAAAAAGAAAGGGGAACAACAATTCATGCAATCTGGACATGTGAGAGAGTAGAAAAATTTTGGGATGATCTCAATCAGATATTAAATAAAATAACAGAAAACAATATACCAAAGAATCCAGAGATCTTTCTCCTAAGTAACATAAAAAATAAAGAATTTGGAATTGACTTGGAGGATGCACAAAAAAGATTTGTTAAGATAGCCCTAGCCGTAGCAAAAAAATGTATTATGTCAACCTGGAAATTGGAAGATAATTTGAAAATACAACAATGGTATATAGAAATGAATAAATGTATTCCATTAGAAAAAATAACATATAGTTTAAGAAATAATATTGAAATATTCGAACAAGTATGGGAGCCTTACATTAAATACAATAGCGAAAACCTACCGGGAACAAACATTACCTAAGTTGATGGAAGGAGAAGAAAAGAAAAGAATGGACTCAGTAGAATTTCTGGTGTATTTTTGTTGAATGACAACATTGACTAACTGAATTAATGCAACCTAGATTGTATAACTAAAATGGATGAGAGGGGGGGGATGGGGGGGTGGCTTGGGAGGAGGGAGGGGGGAGGGAGAAAAAGTCACTGTAAATGTGTGGAAAAGAAAAAGTGTATATCATGGCTATTGTGATTTATGGTGTGAAAAATAAAAAATTAAAAAAAAAAAAAAAAAAAATATTTCTGAAGTGAGTTTTTGACCAACAGGAAAAAAGCATACAGACAGTCAGGATAGTCAGCATGGTTTTGTGAAAGGAAAATCGTACCTCGCGATTCTGATTGAGTTTGTTGAGTAGGTAACAAAAAAAATTGATGAGGGTAGGGTGGTAGATGTGATCCATATTAATTTTAGCAAGGCATTTGTCAAGATCCCCCATGAGAGACTCATCCAGAAAGTCACGAATAGAACCTTGGATGTGTGGATAAAAAATTGGCTTGTAGGAAGAAAGCGGAGAGTAGTAGTGAATGGAAAGCATTCTGCCTGGAGGTCAATTACTAGTGGAGTGCTGCAGGGATCTGTTCTGGGACCCCTGCTCTTTGTGATTTTTATAAATGACCTGGATGAAGAGGCAGAAGGATGGGTCAATAATTTGTGGATGACACGAAGGTTGTGAAAGGTTACAAGAGGATATAGACAGGATGTAGAGTTAGGCAGAAAAGTGGCAGATGGATTTCAATCTGGATAAAGTATGATGTATTTTGGAAGGACAAACCAGAAGGCTGAGTACAGGGTTAATGGTCATTTACTTAGAGTGTGGTTGAACAGAGGGACTTTGGGGTGTAAGTCCATATATCCCTCAAGGACACCGCACAGGTTGTTAGAAGGCCTGTAGGTTGCTGGGCTTCATTAATAAGGGGATTGAGTTCAGGAGTAGAGAGGTCATGTTGCAACTCTACAAATCTCTGGGGAGACCACACTTAGAGTATTATGTTCATTTCTGGTCACCTCATTATAGGAAGGACATGGAAGCTATGGAGAGGGTGCAGAGGAGATTGACCAGGATGTCTTGTCAGACAAGTTTAGCAGAGCTAGGGCTTTTCTCTTTGGCATGTAGAAGGATGAGAGGAGTCTTGATAGAGGACTACAAGATTATGAGAGGCATAATTAGGGTGGACAGGCAGTTCCTTTAGCCCAGGGCAGGATCAGCAAACACCAGAGGATATGTGTACAAAGTGAAGGAAGGGAAGTTTAGGGGAGACGTCAGGGGTAAGTTTTTGTTACACAGAGAGTTGTGGGGGGTTGGAATGCCTTGCCAGAGATGGTGGTGGAGGCTGAAACATTAGGAACATTTAAGAGACACTTAAGCACATGGATGGAAAAAAAATAGAGGGTTACGGGTTAGGGAGGGTTTAATTTCTTTTAGGAAGGAATATATAGGTTGGCACAACATCAAGGGCCAAAGGGCTTGTACAAAGCTGTAATGTATTGAGAAAGTTAAAATGGCCACGGGAAATAAATAAACTGAGAGGATGCTATTTTAAACTTTATATTTGGAGGACTTGAGTGCAGTGTTGTTTGTTGAAGTTGTACTTCAGAATTGTGCTGTACAAAGTGCTGGTTGGAGCAGGCCTGTACAACTGTGAGAAGGTCTGGGCACTGTAGCTTCAGAAGGATGTGGTTGATTTCTGCAATAATGAGGAAACCTGATTCAATTGCGTGCTATTGGATGGTTTAATGAGAATATGAAAACAGCAATCTCATTGTCAGGACTGGACAGACTCGATACGGGAAAGACCTCTGCAATGGTGGGAAAGTTGAAAACCTGGGCTTGCAATAAGGTCACTGAGACCACATCAGGAATTTATTCAGCCAAAGAGTGGTGAACCTGTGGAATTCTCTCAATGCAGGAGGCAGTCGTCCAAATCACGACCAATATGTTCAAAAATGGCCAAAGGAATGAAGGGATGGGGAGAGAAAGCAGGACTGGGGTATTGAATTTGGATAACTCGCCGTGATTGTATTGAACAGACGTGAAGGGCCAATTAGCCTGTCTCTTTGTTTCTTGGCTTCAGATGTTTTCATTAGGGAAGCAAGTAAGGTAACCAGAATTAAATATTTTCAGTGGTAGGGTCACTTAGAATTAGAATTGTCTAAGGAACACAAAAAGAAAATATGAACAGGTGTAGGTCACAGCCCAGTAATCTGGAACTCTCAATTCCCTGATATTTCAAAACTTCAGTGATCCTCTAGGCTACATAATTTTTCATAGTAGAATATTTCCACGAATTCACTATCATGTGAGAAGTTCCACATTTAAATGACCATTCCCTTGTATTCTTCCATGTTGAGGATGCTTCTATTAATGAAAACCTCTCAATATTTACCTTGCAATGCCCCTAAGGATCTTGTATGTCTTAATTAGATCTTTTAAACTCCAGAGAGCATTAATCTAATTTCTTAAGGTACTTAAAATAGATAGCCCTTTCATTTCAAGAATTAAATTAATGCATCTCTTTTGGACTGGCTCCAATATCAGTATATTCCTTCTTAGCCAAGTGGGCCAAAATAACCCCAATCACTGTCCTTCACTTTGACCTGTATGGTTGTAACAATATTGTCTTTCTCAGTCTCAAAATTCCAATGCTCTTGTGATAAAGGCCGATTGACCTTCCTAACCATTTGCTGCACCTACCTGCTGTATTCCACTAAAGAACCCCTGGAACCCCTGTATACTTCACTTATTTACAACCTTCTCCAGTTAGATTTGGACAGCATGGTTGGCATAGCGCCTTTACAGTGCCAGCGATCGGGACTGGACCGGGGTTTGAGTCCTACGCTGTCTAAGTTTTCCCCGTGTCTGTGTGGGTTTTCTCCAGTTCTCCCCACCCACCGTACAAAATGTACTGGGGGCCTAGGTTAATGGGGTGTCATTTGGCGGCACAGACTCATGGGCCAAAATAGCCTGTTACTGTCCTTTATGTCTAAAAAAAATTATAATCTGCCTTTCAATTTTTCTTACTGAAATGCATAATTTCACACTTTCCTACATTAATCTCCATTTTCTGATCTTTTACTCAACCGGATCTACACTGTAGCAGGCTAAATATCCTCATTGCAACAGGCCATTGGCCAACTCGGACCCTTTACTCTATGACCACTCCTCCAGGTCATTAAGAAACAATTGAGGGCTATGAATTGAGTACTCCATTTACTGTGTCCTTCCAACCCGAAAATTATGTACTCATTCAGACAGTTCCCCCAATATCTTATGCTCCAGGCTTTTTATGTGGTATCTCGTGAAATGATTTTATAAACGTGCATTTAGGTTCCTTTATTGCCTCAGATTTTAGATCCTGATCTCTGGCAAATACTGTATGTCAAACATGATTTAACTTCCATTAAAAAAAAGAGCCTTTCAGAATCAGGATTTATTGTCATGAACAAGTCATGAAGCTTGTTGTTTTACAGCAGAATCATAGAGCAAACATTCAGATTATTATACAACATTATTATAAAAAAAATTTAAATGACAGTGCACGGAAAGTCAGGCAGTGGCTTTGGTTCATTGATCATTCAGGAATCTGATGGCAGCGGGGAAGAAGCTGTCCTTGTACCACCCAGTGTTTGTCTTTAGGCTCCTGTACCTTTTCCCCAATGGTAGTAGGGCATGGCCTGGGTGGTGGGGGGTCTTTGAGGATAGAGGCTGCTTTTTTAAGACACTGCCTCATGTAGATGTCCTTGATGGTGCCTTTGGTGTCACAGGCCGAGTTAACAACCCTCTGGAGTTCATTCATGCCCTGAGAGTTGGCGCCTCCATATCAGACAGTGATGCAACCAGCCAGAATGCTCTCCACGGTACATCTGTAGAAGTTTACGAGAGTCTTCGGTGACATACCAAACTGTCTCAGACACCTCACAAAGTATAGCTGCTGGCGAGTCTTCTTTGTGATTGCATCAACATGGAGGCTCCAGGACAGATTCTTGGAGATGTTGATAGTCGGGAATTTGAAGTTCTTGTCCCTCTCCACTACTGAGCTCTCGATGAGGACTGAGCCGTGTTCCCCTCACTTCCTCCTGAAGCCCATAATCATCTCCTTGGTTCTGCTGATGTTGAGCGCGAGGTTGTTGTCGTTAAACCATTCAGTGAGATGATCTATCCCCCTCCTGAACTCTTCCTCATTGCCATTTGTGATTCTGCCGACAACCATGGTATCATCGTCAAATTTGTAGATGACATTGGAATTGTGCCTGGCCACACAGTCATGGTGTATAGTGAGTAGGGCAGTGGGCTAAGCACGCATCCTTGGGGGTGCGCCTGTGTTGATGATCAGTGAGGTGGAAACGTTTTCAATTCATACTGACTGTGGTCTTCTGATGAGGAAGTCAAGGATCATTTTGCAGAAGGGGGTGCAGAGTCCCAGGGTATGGAGCTTCTTGACCAGCACTCAGGGAATAATGGTGCTGAAGGCCGAGCTGTAGTCGATGAAGAGCAGCCGTATATATGAGTTACTGTTTTCAAATTGATGCAGAGCTGAGTGGAGAGCCAGTGATATTACATCTTCTGTGGAGCGATCGTGGCAATAGGCGAATTTCAAGGTGAAACTTTTCCATGCAAAAAAAGTTTGTATTTTCTTGTGCAAACCGTTATTGATGTTTGGTCAATAAATTAAGTCTTGATATAGATTTGTTAACCAATATTTTTCATTCTTTGAAATGATTTGTTTAAGGCAAGACTACAATCAGAAGACTTTGATCAACATTTTCGTATAAAAACTCATGGAAAAGAAGGGGCATAGCAGTGTAAATTTGTCAGGATCTGAAATAGAGGATCCCTTCAATTGATAACTCTAGACTGCTGTCAACTAGCCTGTTGTGAAACAAGTCCCATTGCATTGTTCACATATTTCATGCTTGCAATGGGATCTGGAGGCGGGGTGACAAGAGCAGGCAACAGAGACGGGTTAACACTCTAATTTAAGCATTTCCTGCTCTATCTTTGCAAGTTCCCGAATTGGTATAATGATCCCATCCTCAATATTGTGAGAGAAATGACATTCTTCCGCAGTGTGTTTCCAAGCATAATTCTCTGCTCTTTAAAGGAAGAAAGAATCTGCTGCTCATTCTTTTGTCACTTAATTTTAAAAAGACACAGCAACCTCAGCTAATAAAAGTAAATGTGCCAGGTTGTGAAACTGAGTTTTGCTTCCTGCCAACCTGCTGTTAACGAACCCATTGTCAAAAAGTCCAGTTATTCTGTTAACATGTATGCAACAGAATCGAGAGTGAAGATGACAGAGCAGGTACACGGAGGCGTAACATTCAGAACACTTCCTGTCAGGATTCTGCTGCTTCCTTTCATAGTACAATGAGCTTCACGCTGGCAGTGGAAACAGTTTCTCCTGATTTGTTCTCTCTCAAAGCCTTTGTATCTTGAATTTCTCTGTTAAACCACTTTATCCCCTCCAAGGAGAACAAAGTTCAGATTTATTGTCAGAGTATATACATGACATCATATACAACCCTGGGATTCTTTCTTCCCCAGGCAGAATCAATAACCTCTTTCAAACTGCAGCCCCTGTGTCGCCCTCCTTGGACCCAGTTGCATTACTGGGGCAAAGGTGCTGGAAGCACCTTTTAAATTGCAGGGGGGGGGATCCACCCATTAAATCACCAACCTGACTATTTAAGGGGGATCCCGCCCCCCGCAACGATGCGTCACGCACTCACCTGAAGTACTGCCAGATGTTTGGATGCTGGCTGCCCAGTGACACACGCAAGCACTGATGTCACCGGAATCAGCGGGTCGACCATTTTCCTGTTCAAATTGCCTGTGGATGTGACCAGGGTAAGTTTAATTGGGTTCCCTGACTACCTCTGACATAGGTCAGGGACCCTGTTGGATTCCAACGGGGTTGACCGGGTCAGACCCTTTCAAACTGCAGCGTAACTTGAGTGCTAACTGGTTCAATCCCATTTTACACTGATTTGAAAGAGCCTAATCACAGCTTCTTTGTTCTCTGCAAAACTGCAGTCCACAATCACTGGCATTTTGCAAGCTATTGGTGAGATTGGAAGGAAACGTAAAAACTGATCATATTTTCAGGACAGAATTGTTTGACATTCCCCAGTAAAATGTCATTTCTGCCTCTGTCATTACAGAGTTGGATGGAATTACAATAAATTACAACAGTGTGTCAGCAATGATCCAGGAGGCCTTGAATGAGCAAGTGCTACAGTTTGTGGGCAATAAAGTAGGGAAAGCAAAGATAAAAGGCAAATTACAACTCGTGTTACATTTTTTTTGTCATTAGCTGACAGATTATAACTACTACCTAAGGCCTTATTTTAGATTATGCCTTCAGTGACCTTTTTAATTGCATATGCATTTTTGTTAATCAATGGTGAGTGATCCATGATAGTTAATTTGCAATGTCTTACAATATAACCTTCTTGATCAATTACTATAGACTTTAACAGCAATATTCATGATAAGGAATCATGTGGTCATTGAACTAATTTCAGTACAGTATGCGGAAAAATGTCTGTTACAAAAATTGTCATGACTAGGCTGACTGCTTTAACATTAATCGGTGTAGTATAGCCAAATGTGTTACGTTAAGGCACGATAACCAAGTTTATCCAGGGATGCACGTATGACCACGTCTATTCTCCCATCCATCTCCTGAAAGTTACATTTCCTGAACAAATATTAACATAAACGAATGGGGTCTGGGAAATATGCCCTACTCCCCACGTGTTGCTCCTCTTCAAGAATAAAAATTCAAGTTGCAAGGTATCTGTCCATATCAGACACCATGGGTTTACAAATGTCCTCAATTTTGATATAATTTCTGCTCATCGTTTTGCCATACCGTCAAAGAAACAATGAACAGAAAGCATCACTCTCTAAAGGTGAATCAAATTTGCCTTTTAAACTTTGTCCCAGAGGCTTGCTGTGTGTACTCTGTCCCCTTGAGAGTAGTCCTCTCTTTGCAGTGGTGTACGTCACAATAAATGTGGAAAAAGTTTCCCCTTTGAAGGTTGTTAGATCCGCTGAATAAATAATAAAACAGCTGATAGATGATTTTGTGAACCACAGTGTCTGGAAATCAAACTGGAATCTGAAGAGAGGCACAAAACTGCTGATGTTGGAATCTGAAGCAAATTTAAAGAAAATTGTAGGTGGAACATAGGGGTGTCAGGCAGTGCCGGTGGAGGGAAAGGAATGGTTGACGAGTTGGGTTGAGACCCTGCATCAGGACATTGTTCCCCTCCACTGACGCTGCCTGATCCACTCAGGACCTTGAACCGTTTGTTTGGAACTTGAAGAGACCCTGTACTGCCTAAAACTTCAAAAGCACGTTCTGCACCTTGAGTGCTGGGCAGGGATCCATTCCGGCAGAGAGATTATGGGATGGTGGTTTAAAAAAAGAATCAGAGACTTGATAATATTGGGTAATCAGCCAACATGTGATTTGTGCTAGATTCTGCCCATTTTGGCTCCCATCCATGGGAGCTCTGCTGTTTGGAGTGGTACTATGAGATCAATGGCCATTAGTGCCATGAGATCATGCCATGCTTTTAAGAGGGCAATGGTACCTTGGCTAAACATCTCATCCAAAAGACAGCATTCCAACAGTGCAGCACTCTCTCTTGGGAGGACAGTTGAGAACCCCATTTGGTGTTTCTTTATTGAGTGTGACTCAACTTAGTACCGTCCGATTTATGTCAGTCACGTTAATCTGAGATTGAGTTGGATGTATTTTTTAATTATTTTTACATGATGCAGATCAGTAACTTATGTTCTGTTATACTGTCTAAACACATTTGCTGCTGTGGCTTTCTTTCAATAATATCTCGTCATCAGTAAAAAAATAACCCATTGTTTATAAATGACTGGGCTGTACTGGAAAATGTGGGAACTTTACAAAAGCAATTTTAAACTTTCCCAATGAAGCCGCACACAACTGATCAACATGATTCAAGATCCTTTTGTTATTGTGTAATAAAACAGATGTAGCATTACACAAAATTCCCTTTACTCTGCTGTGCAGCCACACAGACCATTGTCAACCTGAGCTGCAGATCCAAGCCCACGACACAAACATGACAGGGCACTTGGCCAAAAAGCCTCTGCACTATGAACATCAGTCATCAATTTCAAATGTGTTTTTACAAATCCAATTAATGCTAACTATGTCTACTTCAAGGGATAGCTGTTGATTTACAATTGTTTTGGGTAATAGCCATGGAAAAGCTACAAAGCCAATGTGAATGGCCTAAATGGGATGCTTTTTGACAAACTATAGTGGTAGTAAATAGAAAGGAAATTGCATATGTTTAAATAATGCTTAGTGAAAAAGATAAGATGATCATTTTTACCTCCTCCAGAGACTTGTTTTGAATTGTGTGGTACCACACACAAAAAAACCCCAAAGGTTTCACTTCTGGGAAGACCTTTTGTGTGTTTAATTTCTCTAATTGCTGATCAGTTTGTCTCCTTTGTCAAGGATAAGGCAATGCTGTCACTGCACCAGCGGTCGGGACCCGGGTTCGAGTCCCGCACTGTCTGTAAGGAGTTGGTACATTCTCCCCATGTCTGCGTGGGTTCTCCCCGGGGGCGGGGGGGGGGTGTCCCAGTTTCCTCCCACCGTTCAAAAACGTACCGGGGAGGGGTGTAGGCTAATTGGGTGGCACGGACTTGTGGGCCGAAATGGCCTGCTACCATGTTGTGTGTCAAATTAAAATGTCATTTAAGATTTAAATTTATATTACCAACTACTATTTTTTCTCTCTGCTCTGTCTATGTCCTTTTTAAACTTTCTTTTATCTGTGGGCTTTCACATGGCCCTGCCGGGAATTTTCAGTATTTTGTTTTCATTATCGATCTTCAGCTTTTAGTTATATACGGGTATTTTTCTTATGTCTTGGTCTCTCAGGCTGCCTGAGCCTGTGTGGTAGATGCAAATGCTAGTTGGCAGTATTATTGGGTGACCTTGTAGAGGGGGTGTCAGGTGATGGAAGTGAAGACTGTGTATGAAATGATAAAACCAAGGACATTGACTACTTAATCATTCGTTGGACTCTAAACTATGCCCTCATATTGCTTGTTGCTGGGAATGTCCCTGCTTTGGGATATTGGTGGCTTTTCCAATCAACTTCCCTTTCACCTTTACTAGCCCACACAAGTTTTATGCAAACAAATTACTCTTTAATTGTCACCTGGGCCTACTGGTATATATTTCATTTCCAAAATAGGCTGTATCTTTTCCCCATCAACCTTTTTAGTAGTTTCCAGTTCTTTAATGTTTCTGCTTTGTTGACTTTCCTTCATCAGTTGCTTAGTTTGCTAGATTTTTGCATGTCATTGTTTTATTTGCAGTTTCTGATCTTTGCGAGATTAAAATCTCACAAAGGTGGGTGTTTTCTGCTTGCAGACTGGGCTGATGGTGGCCTGTTATCAAGGGTTCATGGACATTGTTTTCATCTTGGCCCAATGCCCTCACCTTGATGTCAACTGGCAAGACACGGAGGGAAACACAGCTCTGATTACCGCAGCCCAGGCAGGTAAGAACCAACGAGTCCACTGAATTTGTTCGTGGTAGTACACTCTGTTATGTGCCTCTCTCTATTAGGTTAAATTCTATCCTGTTTCGTAGTGCATTTGAGGTCAGAGACAGCCACATAACCTTCCCACTCAAGGCTACATTCTAGTTGGCTGCTTCAGGACACTGAGGGGGAATTTTCACTCCAGTGACACTTTTCACTCCAGTTCAAATTTATTATCACATATACCAAGATGGAGTGATAAAGTTATTTTTGTAGCGAGCAGTCCAGTTAGATATTTCATACATTGTACAGCAATTTATGCACAGTACAAAGTGCAGAGTTTACGGATAGAATTCCGATGGTATATTGGGCAAAATAATATTGCTATTAAATTTTATTTGTTTATTTACAATGCGGAGGGAGCAGACTCTGGTCAGTTAAACTCACGGTGCTCAATTATGCCCTAATAAACCTACAACCCTGTACATTTTGAATGGTGGGATGAGACCGGAGCACCCGGGGAAATCCCAGACAAACAGGGAGAACGTGCCGGATTCCGACCTGGGTTTCTGGTGCTGTAATAATGTCACGCTAACTGCTACAGTAACCAATGCCACCCTTGATTGTGAGGATCATTCGTGAGGCTGACAAGAGTAGGAAAGAATCTGGTAGTGCGTGATCTCACGCTCATGAATTTTCCTCGCGATGGGAAGTGGTCAAGAGAGTGTGGCCAGCATGGGCTGAGCCTCTGAAGATGTTGCCAGTTTTTCCAAGGCTGCGGGGACTGTGGAGGGGAGTGGTTTTTGTGAACGCCCGTGCAGTTCCTTGTGATCTTGGGTGGAGCACCTCATAATTGACGCAGTGATCCCTGAATGGTGCATTTGTGGAGGTTGTTGAGGGACGCAGGTGACTTGCCAAATTTCCTCAAGGCCCTCAGGAAGAGAAGGTGCTGCCACACTTTCTTTGCTGTTGCAGCGACATGGGTGGACCAGGACACATCATGGGAGATGTTTACCCCAAGGAACTTGAAGCCTAAAATCCAGACTACTTAGGGATTGGGTTGGTCCGGATTTTCCGAATGCTAGGGCAGTACTTTTAAAATTCATATTTAAGGAGGAGGTCAGAAGCGATGAACAGGTAAATTTTGATAATGTATTCATTAGAAAATACACCAGCTTCAGCTATCAAAACAAACAGCTTTAAAGAAATATAAAGTCAACACTTGACAAAAATGTAAACATAAATTTTTTCACTACAAAATTATGTTTAAAAATGAACATTGTAAAAGAGAAATGCAGAATGCAAATGAACTTCTTTGTGATAAGATGACGTGGTCGCTTGTTGCACTGGGCATCTGTGGTTCTAACGCATATGCACAAAATCCTGCTAAATTTAAAACGTTTGAGTCTGGATTCTCAGGATTCTGGCATCTGAAATTTTGGACTTTTACGGTTCTGTCTCCATCTCGTCACTGTTGATGTGCGCCCCACCCCTCTTCTGGAAGTCTTTGACGAGCTACTTGGTCTTTGTGACTTTGAAGGAGAGGTGGTGTCTCACCATCAAGCTGTTAATTCTTGTATCTCCCTTCTATGCTTGTCATTGCTAGAAATCCTACCTTTGACTGTGGCATCATCTGTACATTTATAGATGGAGTTGGGGTGGCGTTTGGCCGCACAGTCCTGGATGTACAAGGAATAAAGCAGGGGACTGAATATACAGAGGGCCCGGGTGTTGAGGATGATCATAGAGGAGGTGCAGTCACCAATCCTCATTGGTTGTGGCCCATGGGATAGACAAATGTATCTATTTGCAGAGATGAATGCTGAAGCTAAGGTCATGAAGTCTGGGGATGAGTTTGGTAACGTTGAAGGCCGATTTCTATAGACAAAAATAGTCTCGCCTAGGTGTCATTGTTATCCAAGGGCTAAGTGGAGGGAGAAGGTATCTGCTATGAATCTGTTGCAGTGATAGACAAATTGGAGTGGGTTGAGAATGACCAGTTAAAATGACTTGCACATTATTAACACGATTGCTTCCCTTCCCTTATTTTAAAAACCTATTGGATGATTGCAATTGAAGGAAAAAATCGTCAAGTAACATCTCTTCTGTAAGAGGGCGGCATGGTTGGTGTAGCAGTTAGCGTAATGCCTTTGCAGCGCCAGCGACCGGGACACCAGTGAGGATCACCGTGCAACCTACAGACTCCTGAGGGATTTCCGGAAAAAAGTACGCATTAAGCAAAGTTAAGATTACCAGAACTATTTTAAAGTGCTTATCAGAAGAAAAAAAAAGAATTGAAGGATTTATGGATTATCTTTAGACCCATGTCCTCCTGCAGTTTCATTACCATAGCAGATGAATTTGTAACCAGAGCGCTGAGAATTGGACAACCATCACTGATCACATTGATTTACAGAAAAGGCGAAATGGGGCTTCAGCTTCTACACGTCCTCAAACCTAGGATCAAGCAGTCCTAGTAGTTTGTATTCTTCCAGTTGGTGGTCTTTTCTTTTCAATATCAGGGAATATATTTACTCTCCTTTGGAGTTGGGGAAAGTGACCGATGTCTCCTGACAATTTTGTCTCTCTGAAAAACTTATTCTGAAAACTGAAAGTTTCTGAAGGATCGGAAACAATCCTATCCTTAAGTTGACATAGCCAAGTTAAGCGTTTGCAAATGATTCACTAAATCAGGAAAGAACATTAGCTCTTGCACCTTTTCCAGTTGAGGATAGGACTCTTTCATTTTCTTCAAGAAAAGTAATAACAGGCTGCAACAGATCCACAAACCTACTTGAGGATTTGCTGGTTGACAGCCACCTCACACGGCAGTAGGAGGAGACGTCACTGGGATGAACTTCAAGCTCCAGTTCTTCAATAAACCTTTTGAACTGACGGTGGGCCTTCCCATTTAAGCGTATGAAATTGACAGTTTCAAGGACGGATTTCATAACATCTTCACACTTGAAGTATCCAGCTGCCAGGTGCTCACGATGAATAATGCAATGAACAGGGAGAAACTCTAGAATGCTGGGGTCACTTTTCATTAATCCTGCATTTTTCTCCCCACCATTGCGGGTGCCCCAACTGTTGCAGCACTGAGGAGTTTATCCAGTGGAACATCAGCATTTGTTAAGGCTCTTCCAAGTGCATTTTTAAAGTCAACACTGCGAGTTGTTTCCTTTTAGTGCAACTGAGTCCACATCTCTTCTTTCAAGTTAGATCAGAAGAAACATAACGAACAAATACTGCCAGTTGTGGGCTGCCTTGTATGTCTGTAGATAACATCAGGAGCCAAGCTGAATACAAGTGAATGCTTTAAATCAGTTGGCATTTTGCCTTCAACATCAGCACTGATCTGGGAGATAAACCTCTCTGTAGTGTGGTGTGAAACTGGTGTTTGTGTTATTAGTTGCTGAGGTTTTTGTGTCACTGCAACAACTTCAGCGATATTCTTAACAAATTCGCCATCAGGAATAATATAATGGAGGATAGCAAAAGCTTTTTTAAATATGTGAAGAGGAAGAAATTGGTTCGGTCTAAAATTGGTCCATTAAGAATGGAAAAGGGTGGAATTATTACCGGAAACAAGGAGATGGCTGAGGAATTTAACAAATACTTTGCAACTGTCTTCACCAAGGAGGATATAGGTTATGGTCAGTTAGGGGGTAGTGGTCATGCGGTATCAAGAGACTTGGGGAACTTTCCTGGGGAAGTTGGGGATCTAATGGATATCCGGATCCAGAAGCAGGAGGTTGTGAGTAAATTGTTGGGACTGAGGGCTGATAAATCCCCAGGGCCTGATGGGCTGCATCCTAGGGTGCTTAAAGAAGTTGCTATGGAAATTGTGGAGGCACTGGTCGACATTTTCCAAAGTTCCATAGATTCGGGGGAGGTCCCTGAGGATTGGAGAGTGGCTGATGTGGTGCCGATTTTTAAGAAGGGAGGGAGGGAGAAAACGGGAAATTATAGACCGGTCAGCCTGACGTCAGTGGTGGGGAAGATATTGGAATATATCATAAAAGGAGTAATAGCAGAACACTTAGGCAGAAATAATAGTATAAGGGCTAGTCAGCATGGATTCCTTAAGGGTAAGTCATGCTTGAATAACCTTCTGGAATTTTTCGAGGATGTGACAAAGAGGGTGGACTTGGGAGAGCCAGTGGATGTGGTGTATTTGGACTTCCAGAAGGCCTTTGATAAGGTACCGCACGGGAGACTAGTGGGCAAGATCAGGGAGCATGGTATTGGAGGTAAGGTGCTGACATGGATAGGAAATTGGTTAGGAAATAGGAAACAAAGGGTTGGAGTAAGCGGGTCTTTTTCAGGATGGCAGGATGTTACGAGTGGAGTGCCGCAGGGATCGGTATTGGGTCCTCAGTTGTTTGTAATTTATGTAAATGATTTGGATGAGGGGATTATTAATAACATGAGCAAATTTGCAGATGACACTAAACTGGGTGGCAGTGTGGGGTGTGAGGAGGATGTCAGGAAAATGCAGAGGGACTTGGACAGGTTGAGGGAGTGGGCTGCTGAATGGAAGATGACGTTCAATGTGAGCAAATGTGAGGTTATCCATTTTGGGGGCAATAATAGGAAAGCTGAGTATTATTTAAATGGAGACAAGCTAGGGAGTGGGGAGGAGCAAATGGATCTGGGAGTACTTGTTCACAGGTCACTGAAGGCTAACATGCAGGTTCAGAAAGCTGTGAAGAAGGCAAATGGCATGTTGGCTTTCATAAAGAGGGGATTGGAGTATAGGAACAGAGACGCCCTTCTGCATTTGTACAGGGCCCTGCTGAGACCCCGCCTGGAGTATTGCGTCCAGTTCTGGTCTCCATTTTTGAGGAAGGACATACTAGCTATAGAGGGTGTGCAGCGCAGATTTACAAGGTTAGTTCCAGGGATGGTGGGGTTGACATATGCTGAAAGGCTAGAAAAACTGGACTCCTAACCGATGGAGTTTAGAAGGATGAGGGGGGACATGATTGAGGTATACAAAATTATCAGGGGGATAGACAGGGTGAAGTCGGATTACTTGTTCCCAATGATGGGGGAGACGAGGACTAGAGGGCATAGTTTAAGAATACAGGGTAGGCCCTTTAGGACGGAGATGAAAAAACTTTTTTTTACCCAGAGAAGTGTGAATTTGTGGAATGCTCTGCCACAGAGGGTGGTAGAGGCAGATTCGCTGATTATGTTCAAAAGTGAGTTAGATAAGACTCTAGTGGGCAAAGGAGTTAAGGATTATGGGGATAAGGCTGGAAAGGGGTACTGATAGTAGTGATCAGCCATGATCTGTAAAATGGCAGTGCTGGCTCGACGGGCTGAAGGGCCTACTCCAGCTCCTATTGTCTATAATATAGACATTGTGCACAAGCAATATAACAAAACTAGCTTCAATCGCTGTATCAACTTCCATACTGAACATTGTCAACAGTGTCTGCTGGCTATTTAGTGATGGTTTTCACACAGTTAACTTGTTTTTCCACAATTCTGATTTTCGGTGGATGATCAGCTGAAAGGTTCTCATGGTGTTTCATGTTCCTGGCGTTGTGATGGCTTAGTGACCCACAGGTTTAATGATGAATGGAAAATCTTCCTCCCACTCTGTCTTAACATTTCTGTTATCATTTTTATACTTGGATTTCTTACAATTTGATGACACCAACTTCCTTCACCAAATGTTTAGTCACTTGTCACAAAATTACCATATATACATGTGTAATGGTCAAATTTTGTGGACCACTTTTTTAGGGTAAAGTTTAGGGGGTCGACTATTACAAGCATACTACTTTTGACCACTGTAAACACCTACATCGTTTGGGGTTTTGGGAGCTCGGATGGGAGGGCGGCTGGGGTGTCAGGAGATTAGATGAGCAGGAGATCAGATGAGCAACTGGCTGGCCAGGGCTGAATGGTAGGCCTGCATTCAAGGCATTGGGAGCTCGGATAGGTGGGCAGCCAGGGCCTTGGTGAGAGATGGTAGTTGGGGTATCGAGGACAGATGGGTGGACGGACGGGACACTGAAAGCTTGGATGGGCAGGAAGCCAGGGCCTATGCAAGAGACGGTGGGATGGAAAACAGACAGGATGTTGGGCAATCAGATGGACGGGCGGCCAGGGCCCAGGCGAGAGATGGCAGTTGGGGCATTGGGAGCTCGTACGAATGGCAGATGGGGCATATGGAGCTTGGATGGGCAGGCAGCCGGAGTCTAGGCAAGAGTCTGCGGTTGGAGTGTCAGGAGCTCCGGAGGGCGAACGGCCTGGATCACGCTTACCCTCCACTAATTTTACTGCCAGCAACCTCGCCACACACGCCACAATCACACGATGGCAAGCCACACCCACTAACACTTCCTTTGTGAGCCCCGGCTTGTATGATTCCTGTCTCAGCCAACATATTTCTGCAAGCCACACATTCATGTCAAAGTACCACATGTGGCTCGCGAGCCGCAGTTTGTCCACCCCTGACCTACTGTTCCAACCTTCTAATCGATAGGTGAATGCCAATTCTGTGACAATTTTCTTTCCGTCACTAGCTACCATTGTGAAGTTTCAGAAGTATACATTTTTCATTATTTGGAAACAGTTAAAGATAGTCCGTGCATACTGAAGGAATGTTACCGTGACATTGTAAAACACAGCAATCAGTTAATGGCCAGGCCACAAGCTTCGAAGCAGTAATTCAATCTGGCAGTTGTGCTGAGATTAGAAATTGCAGAAGCAAAACTCAGGAGGTTTATCCTCGTCAGCTGAACCTAAAGATTGATTTCTACACTCGATCTCGCTGTTGGGTATCTGTTGGTGTTTCATAAATACACAATAGGATCACCTGAAGAATGTCAGATTGGTGCATTCTGCTTTTGCTTTGGAAATGGAACATGAGAAGAGGATTTGGCTATTCAACCGGCCTGTCGTTCACTTCAACTGGGGGTGATTCATTTCCCTACCTTTATTCCAAATCCTGTATCGCACTTGTCTTGCAAATATCTATCTGGAGTGGTTTCCAATTTTCTAGTGAAACTCACTGCCAGTCCCAAGGGAAGGCATTACAAATTTCAATTAGCAAAACAGAACTGCTTCCAGAGAATAACATTGTAGTTCTATGCTGTTATGTTTTTTTTTGCTAAAAGTTCAACAACGTTTTAATTTCACTTCATCCCAAATATCCTGGAACTTCCTCAGTTCTGACTGGAATCTCAATCCAGAGAATGTGCTGAACTCTCTGGAAAGACCAGTGGGTCAGACAATCAGTCAGGTCCATTGCAGGCCCGGTTTTCTGAAAATTGCAGGATCTCTGGGATTAAGTGTCTACTGGCCCTAGCCCTTTTGAATCTTTGAAAAAACTTAGATATTCAGCACCGTAACAGGGCTTTTCGACCCATGAATCCATGCTGCCCAATTGACCTACAAGCTCTGGTACATTTTGAACAGTGGGAGGAAACTGGAGCCCCTCCTGGGAAAATAATCATGCAGACACGGGGAGAACATACCTTACAGAAAACGCAGGATTCGAACCCCAGTTGCTGTAACAGCGCTGCACTAACCGCTACACCAACCGTGGTGGAGTCAGTTTCAGGGTGAAGCGAAGAATGTTGTGTTAACACTGAATTCGAGGTAAATCCAGGAGCTTCGATGCCAGGGTGAATGTATCCACTGATTGTGGGACCAGGGCATTGCCCGAAAGTGGTGCACCTCCAAATCGGCAGCAGCTAAATTAAACCAAGCTGCAGCCTTCAATTGGGGAGTTGAGTCTGGGTTTCTGTTCCAGACTCTGTACCCACGGAGAGGGGAGGAGTTACACTGCTGCAACTTCCCCTTTCCTGTCCCCCCCACCCCCCACATTCTCTTATTTTTCTCCCCCACTTTTTCTTTCTGCTTTCCCCACCTCTTGTTCCCCAATTATCGCACTTTCTTTTGTTTGCAGACTTTACTGGTTGGATGGATAAATGCCACCAGAAAGGTTTCTCATCTAGTCTCTTGTGTTGACGTGGTTTTCTCTTCACCCATGAATAATGGAGTTACTGATCTGCTCTGTACAAGGTTCCACGACTCAAGTGCCAGCCACTACCACTTTTGCATGCCAGTGAGGACCCCAGTGATAATAATGAATGTTGATGACATTCATGTTGATTCCAATGACACCACAGTTGTTGGCAGGATCACAAATGACAATGAGGAAGCGTACAGGAGGGAGGTAGATCAGGTTGTTGAATGGTGTAACAACAACAACCTTGCACTCAACGTCAGCAGAACCAAGGAGATTATTGTGGATTTTAGGAGGAAGTCAGGGGGACATGACCCAGTCCTCATTGAGGGCTCGGTAGAGGAGAAGGTCAGGAACTTCAAATTCCTGGGTGTCATCATCACTGAGGATCTGTCCTGGAGCCTCCACATTGATGAAATCACAAAGAAGGCTCACCCGTGGCTATATTTTGTGAGGTGTGTGAGGAGATTTGGTACGTCACCGAAGACTCATGAACTTCTACAGGGATACCGTGGAGAGCATTCTGGCTGGTTGCATCACTGTCTGGTATGGAGGCGCCAACTCTCAGGTCAAAAATAAAACTCCAGAGGATTGTTAACTCGGCCTGTGACATGATAGGCACCAGACTTCACTCCTTCGATGACATCTACATGAGGCGGTGTCATAAAAAAGCAGCTTCTATCCTCAAAGACCCTCCACTACCCAGGCCATGCCCTCTTCACTCTGTTACCATCGGGGGAAAAGGGTACAGGAGCCTAAAGACGAGCACTCAGCGGCACAAGGACAGCTTCTTCCCGCTGCCATCAGATTCCTGAATGATCAATGAACCAATGACACAGCCTGACTTTTCATGCTCTATTATTTTATATAGTAATGTTGTAAGATGGTTATAATATGAAAGTTTGCTCTGTGAAGCTGATGAGAAACACCAAATTTCATGATTTGTTCATGATAATAAATCCGGATTCTGAAAATCAGGATCCGGAAGTGCACATTAAAGCATTGTGAGGAACCAACTTGATTGGACATGTGCCAAGGAAGGCAAAGCTTATCAAAAAGAATATGCAGAAGGAAGATCTGATGCAATCGAATAGACTGGTCCATTTGAGCTGAAAGTAATGCATTCATATTAATTTGTAAAATTGGAGATTAATATAACAGTCATTTTAAAAAGTTAAATCCAGTGGAACAGCATCTTAATTGCAAGGACCAATATTAATAAATTAAACGAATGGATAAAACCGAGGCAAAAGTATTTCAAATTACCATAGGTAAGTGTAAAGCCATCAATATGGGAGCTGATTGGATTAATGTTTTTAATACTACAAAAACTAAAAGCAGCAAATGTTCAAAAAAGCTTGGAAGTAAGTACATGTACATTAGATTGTAAATTATAATTGGAAAAATAATATAACCATATAACCATTTACAGAGCGGAAACAGGCCATGTCAGCCTTTCGAGTCCGCACCAGTTCACTAGAACAACTCCACTAGCTCAAACCTCCTGCTCACTGCCAATAACTCTCCAACCCCCTCACCTCCATGTACACATCCAACCTTCACTTAAATGACAGAAGGGACCCTGCCGCAACTATCTCATTCGGAAGTTCATTCCATTCTGCCACCACTCGCTGAGTGAAAAAGCATCCTCTAATATATCTCCTAAAGTGTTGCCCCCTTACCCTTAACTCATGGCCTCTTGTTCCAACCTCCCCTGCCCTCAGGGGAAAGAGTCTGTTTATGTCCTTTCATAATTTTAAATACCTCTACCAAATCCCCTCTCAGTCATCTATGTTCCAATGAATAAAGTTCCAGTCTCCTTAATCTCTCCCTGTAATCCAGATGCTGTAAGCCAGGCAATATCCTTGTAAACCTTCTCTGCACTCTCTTCACCTTATCTATATCCTTTCTATAATTTGGAGATCAGAACTGAGCACAGTACTCCAAACCTGGCCTCACCAATGCCTTAAACAGCTGCAGCATCACCTTCCAGCTCCTATACTCTTTACTATGATTTATGAAGGCCAGCACAGCATATGCCTTCTTAACCACCCTGTCTACATGGGAATTCACCTTCAGTGAACTCTACCCTAACCCCCAGGTCCCTTTGCTCCTCTGCGTGCCTCAATGCCCTCCCCTTAACTGTATATGTCCTATTCTGGTTATTTTTACCAAAATGCAACACCTCACACTTGTCTACATTGAACTCCATCTGTCATCTTTCAGCCCACTCTTCCAAACAAACTAAATCCTTCTGTAATCCAAGAAAATCTACCTCACTATCCACCACTCCCCCTATTTTTGTATCATCTGCATATTTGCTTACCCAGTTAACCACACCCTCCTCCAAATCATTAATATAAATGATAAACAAAAAGGGACTGATCCCTGAGGCACCCCGCTTGTCACAGGCTTCCAACCTGACATACAGTTGTCCACCATGACTCTCTGCTGTCTATCTCCCAGCCACCTCTGAACCCATGTCACAATCTCTCTACTAATTCCTAGTGACTGAACCTTCCTTATTAATCTTCCATACGGAACCTTATCAAAAGCCTTACTAAAATCCAAATAGTTCACATCTACCGCTCTACCTTCATCCATCTTTTTTGTCACTTCCTCAAAAAACTCAACAAGGTTTGTCAAACATGACTTTCCTTTTACAAACCCATGCTGGGGGGCCCTAATCAATCCCTGCCTATCCAAATATGCGTATATACTATGTCAAGAATACCCTCCATAACCTTCCCCACCACCAAAGTCAAACTTACTGGCCGATAATTACTTGGCCTACACCTACTGCCTTTTTTGAACAATGGAACAACATTTGGAACCCTCCAATCCTGTGGTACCACCCCCTCCTCCAGTGATCTTTGAAAAATCACTGTCATTGCCCCTGCTATTTGTTCCCTGACCTCCCTTAAAGTCCTGGGAAAAATCCCATCAGGACCAGGAGACTTATCCACCTTAATTGACCCTAGAAGCTCCAAAACTGTTGCTTTACTAATCTCTATCCTTTACATAACTAAGCTCTTTACCTCTCTTATCTCGTATAGCCCAATGTACCTTTCCCTCGTGAATAATTGTTCAATATTTCTCCCATCTCATACGGTTCCTGACATAGTTCACCGGTCCCATCATCCAGTGGACCTATTCTATCCTTAACCCTCCTTTTACTGTTCACATATCTGTAAAAACCCTTAGGATTCACCTTCGCCTCATACCTTCTTTTTGCCTAATTTCCCTCTTAAGGGAATGTAATCTTGTAATCTAAGTAATGACCATACATCTCCTCAATCCCTTGTTTTTTATATTTGGTATAGGCCTCCCTCTTGTCCCGAACCAAATTCTTAATTTCACCAGAAAATCACAGCTCCCTCGAACCTTTAGTTTTCCCCTTCGGCCTGACTGGAACATAAAGATCCTGTACTCTCAAAATCTCACCCCTAAATGCCCCCCAAATTTCCTCTACATCCTTTCCGGCAAAAAGATCAGCCCACACAACTCTCTGCAAATCCCTTCTCATTTCTCCAAATCTGGCCTTCCCCCACTCGAAGACCTTCAACCTTGGACCCGACCTATCCCTTTCCATCATTAAGTTAAAGCGAATGGACCCATGATCACTGGATCCAAAGTTCTCTCCAACGCTTACCTCCGTCACCTGCCCCACTGCATTCCCAAACAACAGATCTAACACTGCTCTCCCTCCAGTTGGCGTCTCAACATATTGCTGCAAAAAGCAATCCTGAACACAATGCATAAATACTAATCAATCCTGCCCTTTTACTGACTGCGTTTCCCAATCTATGTTTGGAAAATTGAAATCCCCAATCAACACCACCCTATTTCTCCTGCACATCTCACCTATTTTCTTGCACATTTGCTCTTCTAGTTCCCTTTCCCCATTTGGAGGCCTATAATATACCCCCATAATAGTAACCTCACCCTTCTTATTTTTCAGCTCTACCCACACTGCCTCCCTTGACGAGCCCTCCAGTCTACCTTGCCTCAGCACTGCTCTAATATCCTCTCTGACAAGTAATGCCACACCTCCCCCTTTTAATCCACCAACTCTGTCACATCTAAAGCAGCAAAATCCTGGAACATTCAACTGCCAGTCACAACCTTCCTTCAACCACGTCTTGGTAGGGGCATGGCAAGATGGCGTAGAGGGCAGACGTGCAATCCTACTCCTCAGCCAGTTTTTTAAGCACCCGTCTTAATTTTATCTAAGTGAATAAAAGTTGTGTTTTTATTTTTGGGAACATTACTGGCTCACAAGGGCGAATAATGTTAAAAAAATGAAAGCTCAATTACAGAAGAAACTACCTTTTAAAAGAGCTGAAGAATTAAGCCTACCTGTCCAGTTGAAGCCACAGAATTGTTGTTTGGAACCTCCAAGGCACAGAGAACTCCTGCTAGGCTGAGTATTACACCAGCGCTGACCTTGTCTCCACAAGATGGCACCGGCATGTTGACGAGCTTGGCCGGTGTTGATTAGCACATTTGTGATGTCGGACGTGCGGGCACCCCGGCTGAGAGACCCTTGAGCCCGGGCTGCCGTGGGGTGAACCAGGGACGCGCAGAATGGCGTTGGAAACTGGCTCTGCGCGGTCCCTGGCCTTGCCGGGCATGCGGGGTGACTCCAGGGTCCATGAACTATTGGACTGTGTGTGGGCTGTGGTGGGGACCTGAGCGGCGGCGTCCCGACGTGGTCAGGATGTCGCCATCGGGTGTACAAACCCGCAGCCGCACCAGGAAGGGCCCAACAACGTTGGAAGAAGAAGAGGACTTACCTTTAACGAGCAGTTCACAGGAACAATTGGAGGTAGGCCTCAAGATGTGGAACTGGAATCTGGAATGGAGTCTGTACAGTTTTGGAAGGGATTGGTTATCATATGGATAATATATCTAAACAAATGACTCGAGGGTTTTTGGAAGTGACAACTAAAATATCTAATATGTCTGAAGATATGTCTGCACTTAAGAGGGATGTCAATAAATGTATTAAATCGGTGGATACAGTGCAAGAAATTTTTTTTTAAATTGAAACAGCTTTTTCTGAATGTAAAGTTCAAGTTGTACGTAATAAGGAAAAAATAGAGAAAATGGAAGATTCGTTTGTGGATTGGGGAATCCAGAAGAAAGACTTACTGAAAAAAATTGACTCATTAGAAAATCAAAGTCGGAGAAATAATGTGAAAATTGTGGGTCTTCCAGAAGACATTGAAGGGTCTGATCCAATAAAAATTTTTAAGAGTTGGATTCCCGAGGTGTTGGGTAAAGAGTTTTTCTCGGGAAATCTAGTAATGGAGAGGACACATAGAGCGTTATGAAAGAAACCGTTACTGGGACAACCACCACGAGCGGTCTTAGTTCGGTGCCTGAACTATCAAGACAGAGAAATGATATTACGGTTGGCGGGACAGAAGGCAGGACAAAGTCAATCTCCAATAATGATTCAAAATAACAGAGTATTTTTTTACGCAGATTTGAGTCAAGAAATTATTAGGCGACGACAGGAGTACTATGGCGGAAGGGTTATAAATTTGCTTTTCGATATCCTGCTGTCTTTTATGGTAACTTTCAATCTCAATTTTTTGAGAATGATCATGATGCGTTAGTTTTTGCTAATTCGTTACTGGATTTACGTGGTTATGGAAGAGTTTCGCCATCGTCGCCTAAAAAGAGGGCAAATGGAAATGGGCAGAATGGGAAGAATGGGAAAAATGCAATGAAAGAGGTTTTAACACAAAGTCTTATTGACATTGAAGACCCGGAACAATCATTGGGAATGGAGTCATTGGGTTGAATATATTTACAGTATTGAATTGTATTAATATGAATGATGTATTTCTGGCTGGGGGGGGGGGGTGGATAGCACTGAAATCTTTGATAGTCATCTGCCACTAGTGGGGTTTACCACACCCAGTTTTTTAGGGCGTTACTACCTTTGGATAGTGTTTCTTCTTTGGGGGAGGGAATAATTAAAAATGTTTCTCTATATATTTTCTTTTAAAAAAATATTTACGGGAGATAGAGTAGTTTTCATTTATTAGACAGGGAGCGATATTTTGTAGTAAGTGACTATATTGTTAGTTTATAAGGATGTCTAGTTTGAAATTTGCAACTTTTAATGTTCAGGGGTTGAATAATCCGATTAAGCAAAAGTGAGTTTTGGCTTGTATCAAGAAAATGAAAATTGATATTGCCTTTTTACAAGAAACACATTTGACTGAAAAAGAACATTTGAAATTGAAGAGAGATTGGGTTGGACATGTTTTTTTCCTCATTTAATTCTAAGCCAAGGGGTGTAGTAATTTTAATTTATAAGAATTTGTCTTTTGAGTTGCAAACTATGGAAGGGAATGCTGGAAGGGTTTTAAAGGTGAATTGTAAAATTTTTACTGTATTTTGGAATTTGCTTAATATTTATGCACCTAATGTGGATGATGAGTGTTTTATTTCAGATGCTTTTTTTGTTATTAAATCAAACTAATGAAAATATTTTAGTTGGGGGAGATTTTAATTGTGTCTTCGATCCTTTGTTGGATAGATCCCCAAAAAGTATAAAGAAATCAAAGATGGCGATACAAATTGGAGCCTTGATGAAGGATTTAAATTTAGTGGATATTTGGAGAGGGGTTAATCCTACAGAGAAGGATTTTTCTTTTTATTCGTCTTGACATGATTCATTTTCTAGAATAGATTCCTTTTTAGCATCGGCACATTTACAAGGAAGGGTATTACAGACAGAATATAAAAGGAACATTATATCAGATCATTCTTTATTATTTTTTTCTTATCAAAGTTCAGAAGTGGTACGTTCATCTTATAGATGGAGATTTAATACAATGTTGAAAAAACCAGAGTTTGTGATTTTTGTTAAAGAATAGATTACTTTTTTTCTTATCTGAAAATGCAAATTCAGTAAAAAGTTGTTTTGTGTTATGGGATGCGTTAAAAGCTTATTTAAGAGGACAGATTATTAGTTATACCACTAAAGTTAAGAAACAGTATATGGTTGAAAGCTTTGAATTAGAAAAACAAATTGATGAATTGAAGAAGGAATTTCAGAAGGAAATGACAGAAGATTAAAAAAAAGTGGCTTTGACTAAATTGAAATTGCGTTATAATATGTTGCAGACTTATCAATTTGAATGTTTAATTAATCGATCTAAATAGCGATATTATGAGTTGGGTGAGAGGGCACATAAAGTACTTGCATGACAGTTAAAGAAGGAACAGGTTTCACAGGTTATTAATGCTGTAAAAAAAAATTCAACAGTCACCTATAAACCTCAGGAAATTAATGACCAGCTATTCATTTTATAAAAAATTATATACTTCTGAGGGGAAACAGGATAATGGTTCTATTGATTCTTTTTTATCTAAGTTAACGTTATCAGCAGTAGAAGAGGAGGAAGTTACGGATTTGGAGGCTCCGTTTACAGAATTAGAGAATATGATGGCTATGTTGGAAATGCCCAATGGAAGGTCACCAGGTGATGATGGGTTTCGGTGGAATTTTATAAAACTTTTTATGAAGATTTATCTTCGGTGTTTGGGAAGGTATTACAAGAAATGACTGAACATTATGAGTTACCAGAATCTTGTTCTAATGTTTTAATTACTGTAATCCCGAAAAAGGATAGAGACCCATTGAAAGTGTCTTCGTATAGACCTATTTCTTTATTGAATGTTGATTATAAAATAATAGCAAAAATGCTAGCAAATTGACTTGCTAAGTATTTACCTAAATTAATACATGTTGATCAAACCGGTTTTATTAAAAATAGATATGCTTCAGATAATATTCTTCGATTGATTAGTTTGGTCAATGCATATCGACAGCAGCCCAACCACGGTTGCGCTTGATGCGGAAAAAGCCTTTGATAGGGTCAAATGGGATTTTTTTTAATTTAAATACTAGAGAAGTTTAAATTTGGCTCTTTTTTTTATTGGTTGGGTTAAATCTTTATATACGAACCTGACTGCTAGGGTGGTGACAAATGGTCAAGTTTCATCATCGTTTAAATTGACATGTTCACTCGACAAAGTTGTCCATTGTCGCCAGCCTTGTTTGCATTGGCTATTGAATCGTTAGCTCAATCAATAAGGCAGAATGAACAGATAAGAGGGATGAGAGTTATGGATGAAGAGTATAAGATTAATTTGTTTGCAAATGATGTTTTGATATATTTAACAAACCCAGAATAATCATTGCCACATTTACGGGAATGTTTATTACATTATGGAACATTATCTGGATATAAAGTTAATTGGGATAAAAGTGAAATTTTACCAGTTGGAGAAGGAAATTATTCAGAGTATAAAAATATCATAAAATTGAAATGGTCTGATCAAATTAAATACTGAGTATCAATCTTTACACAAGTTAAATTATGTTCCATTATTAAAAAAGATTAAAGCAGAGCTAATTAAGTGGAAAGATTTTCTGTTAACTTTAATTGGTCAAGTTAATTGTATTAAGATGAATAGTTTTCCATGTATTCAATATTTATTTCAATCAATACCGTGTTCTCTTCCAAAGAGTTTCTTTCAGGATTTAAATAAGGTTATGAGAGAATTTTTATGGAAAGGTAAACTACCACGGGTAGCATTAAATAAATTTACTTTGAAGTATGCGTTAGGTGGGCTTCAATTGCTTCATTTTCAGAATTATTATGAAGCAGCCCAGTTGAAATTTATTAGTAGATTGATGGATATGGACCCTCCAAGTTGGGCTAAAGTTGAGATGGCCTGTATTCCTGAAGTTGAGGTATATCAATTTATATTTCGATGGAATGTAAATTTGTTGAGGGAATATAATATGCCGATATTAAAACATTTATTACAATTATGGAGTTAAAAAATAAGATTTTAGGATCAAAAGGTAAATTGTCAATTTTAACTCCATTATGTAATAATCAGCTTATTTCTTTTTCAATGTTTAATAGTCATTTAAAGAGTTGGGATTTTAAGGGTATAAAAACATTAAAGGATTGTTTTGTAGAAAGTCAATTTCTTTCTTTCAATCAATTGAAAGAGTGTTTTGATATTGCTGAAAATTCATTATTTGTTTATTATCAACTTCGATCTTTGGTGAAAAATATGTATGGTAGAGAGATGATTTTACCTGTATTGATGGAATTCGAGTCTTTGATTTCTTCTATACCAAAAATGGGTTATATTCTGTTATGTATCAAATATTACAAGACAATATGGATGTCGGAATGGGAGAAGTCTAAGTTTAAATGGGAAAATGATTTAGCTTTTGTTTTTCCTGAAGACTATTGGGCAGATATGTGTCATGACAGTGTTACTAAATTGATGATATGGAATAGTTATAATTATTTACATCAATTGTATTTAACACCAGAGAAATTGAAAAAATATGGTTTTAGTAATTCGGATTCTTGTTTTAGATGTGGTGTCTTCTTTGGCTTGGCTTTGCGGACGAAGATTTATGGAGGGGGTAAAAAGTCCACGTCAGCTGCAGGCTCGTTTGTGGCTGACAAGTCCGATGCGGGACAGGCAGACACGATTGCAGCGGTTGCAAGGGAAAATTGGTTGGTTGGGGTTGGGTGTTGGGTTTTTCCTCCTTTGCCTTTTGTCAGTGAGGTGGGCTCTGCGGTCTTCTTCAAAGGAGGTTGCTGCCCGCCAAACTGTGAGGCGCCAAGATGCACGGTTTGAGGCGTTATCAGCCCACTGGCGGTGGTCAATGTGGCAGGCACCAAGAGATTTCTTTAGGCAGTCCTTGTACCTTTTCTTTGGTGCACCTCTGTCACGGTGGCCAGTGGAGAGCTCGCCATATAACACGATCTTGGGAAGGCGATGGTCCTCCATTCTGGAGACGTGACCCATCCAGCGCAGCTGGATCTTCAGCAGCGTGGACTCGATGCTGTCGACCTCTGCCATCTCGAGTACTTCGACGTTAGGGGTGTAAGCGCTCCAATGGATGTTGAGGATGGAGCGGAGACAACGCTGGTGGAAGCGTTCTAGGAGCCGTAGGTGGTGCCGGTAGAGGACCCATGATTCGGAGCCGAACAGGAGTGTGGGTATGACAACGGCTCTGTATACGCTTATCTTTGTGAGGTTTTTCAGTTGGTTGTTTTTCCAGACTCTTTTGTGTAGTCTTCCAAAGGCGCTATTTGCCTTGGCGAGTCTGTTGTCTATCTCATTGTCGATCCTTGCATCTGATGAAATGGTGCAGCCGAGATAGGTAAACTGGTTGACCGTTTTGAGTTTTGTGTGCCCGATGGAGATGTGGGGGGGCTGCTAGTCATGGTGGGGAGCTGGCTGATGGAGGACCTCAGTTTTCTTCAGGCTGACTTCCAGGCCAAACATTTTGGCAGTTTCCGCAAAGCAGGACGTCAAGCGCTGAAGAGCTGGCTCTGAATGGGCAACTAAAGCGGCATCATCTGCAAAGAGTAGTTCACGGACAAGTTTCTCTTGTGTCTTGGTGTGAGCTTGCAGGCGCCTCAGATTGAAGAGACTGCCATCCGTGCGGTACCGGATGTAAACAGTGTCTTCATTATTCTACTAAATAGAATAATACCTAGTGTCGCCGAGAATATTCTCCCAGAATCACAGTGCGGCTTTCGCGCAAACAGAGGAACCACTGACATGGTCTTTGCCCTCAGACAGCTCCAAGAAAAGTGCAGAGAACAAAACAAAGGACTCTACATCACCTTTGTTGACCTCACCAAAGCCTTCGACACCGTGAGCAGGTAAGGGCTTTGGCAAATACTAGAGCGCATCGGATGTCCCCCAAAGTTCCTCAACATGATTATCCAACTGCACGAAAACCAACAAGGTCGGGTCAGATACAGAAATGAGCTCTCTGAACCCTTCTCCATTAACAATGGCGTGAAGCAAGGCTGTGTTCTCGCACCAACCCTCTTTTCAATCTTCTTCAGCATGATGCTGAACCAAGCCATGAGATGTGGTGTATGTACTGGACATTTTTACATGCTGTCTGGTCTTGTATGCATGTACAACCATTCTGGGAAAAATTATATAATTTTGTTACCATTAGATCCATCTATTTTATTAATGGATTATATGATTCCTTTAAGGGGATTAGGGTTGGATAAATTTCAAATTGCATTTATATACTTAGCATTGTCTATGGCTCTAAAATGTGTAGCAAGTACATGGAAAGATAATATAGTGATTAATATGCGATGGCATAATGAATTGAAAGCGTATCGTTATGGAAAAAATTACATATAATTTACATGACAATTACTCTTTTTTTGTTAATAAGTGGTTACCATATTTGGAATATATATATTTTGATTTATTATATACTTTTAATTTTTGTTTATATATTTTTAGCTCTCCTTAAGAGAGTGGGCTGATGGGGTGGGAAAGGGTGGGGATTTAATTTATTTTAGTTGTCTTGTTTTTTTAATTTTATTTTTTTTAATATATACTTATAAAATTTTCTTTATGGAATGTACTTTGTATTACTATTAATAATTCTTCAAATAAATAAAGTTTAAAAAAAACCCACGTCTCGCTAATGGCCACAACATCATAATGCCACGTGTCAAAATTTTTAATGGAAAGTTGGCCTAGATCAGTGGTTTTCAACCTTATTCTTCCCACCCACATTCCACCTTAAGCAATCCCTTATTAATCACAGGGCACTGATGGCATAGGGATTACTTAAAGTGGTGTGTAAACGGGAAAGAAAAGGTGGAGAACCAATGGATAAGCACAGAATGCAAACTAGATTTAGACCAGATCCAATGTACATCTTCAGGAAAGATCTTTAGATTTAATAGAATCAGAGGTGGGCTCTCGCTGTATTTCTTTGTGGTGTTTCCTGGAATTTGGAAAAGTAATGTTTGCTTGTATGCAAGTTTTCACAGTGTTTAACTTTTTTAAGGTTCTGTGGCAAAGGCTGATCTCCACCTCACTGTAAGTACTTTAACCCAGTGCTTAATTGATTTTGAATTCTTCAATTGTTGTAAAGTCTATCAGCAGTTATTCTGCAGTGGTACAGCTCGTAGAGCCACTGCCTTATTGCACCAGTGACCTGGGTTCATTTCTTGACCCAGGGTGCTGCCTGTGTGGAGTTTGCACGTTTTTCCTGTAACCTCATGGGCTTCCTCCCGCACGTCGTGATGGGTAGGTTAAATGACCACTGTTAATCTCCCCCTAGCATGTAGGTAGATGGTGGAATCCGGGGGAGCTGATGATAATTTGTGGAGAATTTTTAAAAATGGATTCAGGTGCAATGAGTGTAACTGGGCCAAAAGATGGAAAATGGCGGCGCTGCCACTGGTTCCGACCCACAAAGAGTGAGGAGCAGAGATACAGTGCTCCCTCTGGGTCCTGCCGCTCGGTCAACTACCATCACAGGCTTTGAAAGGCCCGTTAAAAGGAGCCTACGGCAGTCTTATTTAAAATCTCGTGACCACAGGGCAGCACCTATGACTGGTAGCAGCAACGAAGGGTTGCAGACTCCAGGGGAGTAGAGGACTGGCGCAGGGCACCAGTAAACAGGGAGACCAACCCCACCCCATCTCAGAAGGCGAAGCAGAGTATACGACTCACGGTACGGTGATTATGGCAGCGAACCAGTGAGGGAGGGGTCTGCGGCTGAAAGACCCACACATGTGGCGGGCTGTTGGCGACTCGAGGCTGGGGCTGCTAGCGACTCAAGGCTGTGGGCTTTTGGAGGACTCGCCCCAGGCTGCAGACTCCTGCAGCTGGGATGCGAGGGTGTGCCAAAGTTGAAGGGTTCTGATCGTGTCGGAGGTTCTGATTTTGGACTGGACACTGTGTGGATGTGGAAGGGCTGGAGGTGAATCCACGGACATTCTGTGACTCTGGGGGTGGGGGGGGGGTCTCTCTTTTGCTTCTCTCTCTCTGACTGCAAGAGGCGCTTCAGGCAATTTCTGCCAATGGCAAATCCATCTGCCTTACAGCAGGCCAAAGCAATTCCATGTTATATGACACTGTTTTTATTACAATGAGAATAAATTGAATCTTGAGATGTGTTTCATGGTGTATGTCTCAAATTTCTATGAAAGTTCAGTCATGATCTTATTGAATAAATTTTAAATTTAAATCTACACATACAGCACAGTATCAGGCCATTTTCGGCCCACGAATCTGTGTCGCTCAATTAACCTACACCCTCGGTACATTTCAAACGGTGGGAGGAAACCGGAGACCCCCGGGGAAAACCCACGCAGACACGGGGAGAACGTACAAACCCCTTAAAGACAGCATGGGATTCGAACTCTGGTCTCGATTGTTGGTGCTGCAAAGGCATGGCGCTAACGGCTACAAAAACTATTGTGCCGCCCCTCGGTATCTATAGTAGAATAGATTTTGAGAGACCAAAATTGATCTTTCCCTGTTCTCAAGTTACTGCAATGTTTCCTCCCCCTCCCCCCCCCCCCCCAACCCCGCCTGTGAAAACAGAGAAAAGGACACCTTGTATTAATTCTGTCATCTCCCAGCTGCAAGAACCAGTTGGTAGTGCATTACAAAATGATTGAATGGTGAAATTTTGTATTGGTCAGCAGCTAATCCAGAGATTTTAGGACTTTGCACTGCAGTGCAACATAACTGTTTTATATTTTCTGAAAACCTTTTAATCTCCTTCTTCAAAAGCTACTTATATCTGTCTACCTGAGAGAAAAATGTATGAGGATGCAGAAAATGAATCTTTGGAGCAATGAAAATAGGATTTAAAAACCCTTCTATGTACAGTATCTGTGAAACACTTGACTGGTACAGTAAAATCCCCAGTATTCAGAATTCAAGCAACTGGTAACCAAAGCAACTGGAAAAAAAATTGAGGAAATAAATGAATAAAAAATTAAAATAAATGAAAATTTAAATAAAAATTAAAAGTTGTCGAGGTAAATGTTCTCCGAAGCAGAACTTCTGCTAGGAACGTGATCAGTGAAATGTAGTTAGCGGTGCAGTAACTTTGTCAGGATGAAGTTAGTGCCAGTTTTTCATGCTCACTTCTAAGCATAAGCTCAAATATGATGCTTGTATGAATCAAACCATATTCCTGATTGTAATCAATTTGTGACTAGAACAGGACATTCCCAAGCAATACAATGAGGAATGGGATTGTTAAGTGATTAGCTGTTCCTTGATAGACTGATTATGCTGGACAACATTTTTTTTGCTTCCTGAAAAATAGTTGGGGATTATGATAGACAACTTCAAGCTGAACACAAAGATAATTTCAGATTTGCTGTATCATGTAGGAAGTTGGAGAATTTACCATGTTAAATCGCATAATGATGCTGAAACATCGTGTTAGTTCAACTGACTGATTTTTGTTTGTACTCAGCATCTGATGCCTCTCATGTCAGTGCCCAGCAATAGTCGGCCAGCACTGATGGATTCCATTTGCTCTGATACCGCTTTTCCACTGTCGCAATATCCTGGTAGAACCTTTCACCGTGTCTGTCACTGGCTGCACCAGGATCAGCAGGGAAGGAGTCCGAGTGCAAATGCAGGAAATGAACTTTCCATGACATGTCGCACTTCGTGGTTTTGTCTGCTTGAAGTGGACTTAAAATATGACAGGAAATCACAAAAATAAATTGTATCTAAAAAAAAGGTATGTGATATAAAAGTTTTAAGGTGATTTTTGTGATCAAAGGCACAAAATTCATAAAATACACCCAAAAGTGTTCAGGAAGCAAAATCTTTGTTCTCCAGTGTTATTTATATACATTTGGGCTTGATTTATAAATGAGATTGATTACTCATCACTGATGATTATCAATTGTTGGAGAAGGATAGGCCACACCTCAGCTGATGGCTAATCAGTTCTTTGATATTGCAAAGGCCAATCAATTGACTAAATTTAGATGATTTAAAACAAATTCAAAGTAAATGGAAAAACACACCAGCTGCAGTGGTTGCTCTGCTAGGTGATTAAGTAAATTGCCCCTTGTGTAGCTGATAGATAGAATTTAAGGGGACAGTGGTGGTGGAGTTGATGGGAATAGGGAGTGAATGGCATAACTGTTGTATGACAGATTCAAAGGCACAAGTTGGCCACTGAATATTGTCCCTTGTGAGTGAGTGGTAATCTATTGGGAGAATCATGGAGTTGTACATCATGGAGGTGGGCCTTTTGGTTCATCATGTCTATACTGACAGTTTTGTCCATCTATATATTGCTTTTTTTTTAGGCATACAGCATGGTAACGAGTCATTTCAGCCCACAAGTCTGTGCTGCTTAATTTACACCCAATTAACCTCACCCCTGATATGTTTCGAACAGTAGGAGGAAACCAGAGCCCCCGGAGAAAACCCACGCAGACACTGATTCAAACCCCGGTCTCGATCACCGGCACTGTAAAGGTGTAAATCTAGAGGGCATAGGTATGAGAGTGTGGGCAGATTTGGAGGGGACAAGAGGATGATTCTGGGAATGAAAGGGTTATGAGGAGTGTGTGACAGCTCTTGACCTGTCCTCTGGAATTTAGGAGACTGAGGCGGGGAACCTCACTGAAACATTTTGAATGTTGAAAGGCATGGACAAAGTAGATGTAGAAAGGGTGTTTCACGTGGTGGGAGAGTAGTGGACACAACAGGATTGAAGAGCATCTGCTTAGAACAGAGGTATAAGGAATTTGTTTAGTCAGACAGTGGTAAATGTGTGGAATTTGTTGCCACAGGCAGTTGAGGAAGCAAGCCCATTGGGTGTGTTTAAGTTAAAGATTGATAGGTTCTTGATTAGATATTATGGGGAGAAGTCTAGGCAGTGGGGCTGAATGGGAAAAATGAATCCGCTCATGATCAAATGGTGTGGCAGTCTTGATGGGCTAAATAGCCTATGCTTTATGGTAACTTTTCCTACGCGGGGTGGTGGAATATGGAATGAGCAGCCAGAGGAAGTGGTGAAGGCCAGTCCAATTACAAAATCTAAAAGTTTGGACAGGTCCATAGATAGGAAAGGTTCAGAGAGATATTGGTCAACCATAGGCAAATGTTAATAGCTCAGGTGGATAACTTGGCATTGTCGAAGAGAGCTGTACAGCTCTATGACTCCATGATGAGTTTTGTGCAGAACTAGTGTAAATGGAGGTCAACATAGTCTCAGTAGAGCAAAAGCTCCATTTGCGTTCTGTAAGAATTGACGTCCCACAAATGGTCATGGATGAAATTAATCTCTGCCTAAGGGCAGCAGGGTTGGCGTAGCAGTTGGCGTAACGCGTTTACAGCACCAGCGATCGGGACCGGACTGGGGTTCGAATCACGGTCTGTCTGCAAGGAGTTTGTGTGTCCTCCCCATGTCTGCGTGGGCTTTCTCCGGGGGCTCCAATTTCTCCCCACCATTTGAAGCATTCCGGGGGTACAGGTTAACGGGGTGTAAATTGGATGGCCAAAAAGACCTGTTAATGTGCTGTATGTCTAAATTTAACTATAAATTAAAATCCTACGATCTTTAATGGTGTTTTAGTTAATTTCTCTCAATAGACTGCTGATGCCTGGGGGGACATTGCATGGAAAGTTCAGGTCCCAGAGTTGAGGGAAAACGAATTACACAGACATTCCTTCTTCCATTTTTATACTGAAAAACAAACAACTTGATTTCTGTGGAACTTTGGTGCTGGAGATGATCCCTTGATAATATTTCAAGTGGAAAATTATCAATATTTGAAAATGCTTGGGTTTGGGACTAATGAGGAATACTGTAGTGCATAGCAAGTGCAAGGTACTGGCTTAATGTCTCATTTAATGAGAATAATGCATGGACAAATAGCCTGCCTGACACATGAGGGTGTTATCCTCAAGGCTTTCCTATGCTATTTAAAGCCACTGCCTCTGGTAATCTCCCATCCCCTTAATTCAAGTCCACCTAATTGGGGATGAGCTGCCTTTTTTTTCAGAAAGCTGGAGTTGACTGGCTTCAAGGTAGTGCGTCCCCTTTGCCATCCGAGATGCTATTACAGTCTGCCAACATCAGCAGGTAGCAGTGACAGTAAATGTTGCTTCTTTGAGCTTGAGAAGTTGTACTTCAAATGGATTCCTCTGCCGCAGAACACAACCAGACCACAGTTCTTCGGATGGACCGAACATCCATGGTTGTAGCCCGCACGTTCTCAAATTGTTTCCAGTTAACAAAATTAATACTCACCGTTCTTTTCCTTCCATTGAAGCTGCTCGACCTGAACATTTCCTCCAGCAGATTGCTTTTTTTTGTTCCAAGAAGGAGCTAGCCCATCTGTCTGTCTTGGATCACTGCGGAAATGTCAAATGTTGGAGGGCGTAGGGAGGGGAAAAGTTTGAAGGAGATTTATAATGTATGCTCACTTTTACACAATGAATGGTGGCTGCCTAAAGTGATGGAAGTAGATGCAGTAGCAATGTTTTGGACCAGACACATGGACAGGCAGGTGGGATTGGTTAGATTGGGATCCTGGTCAGCACAGAGATTGTGGGCTGAAGGGCCTGTCCCTGAGCTGCATGGTTCTAATTTGGTACTCTGATCTTACTATTTCAGCAGTGCTGGTAGTGGCCTTTGTTAATACAGTATGAAGCACCTTGAAAAGAACATTCTTGTGGCTTCTGTGTAGTTCACTCAGACGGTACTGCCAACAAGACTCATTGTACAAGGATATTTTGGAGATGGTCTTTTTACCTCTTCTCCTCATGACTCTTAAGGGAAGAGTTGGGACTTAGTCTCTCCTCAATGATGTGTTGCGAGAATAAAGCAGGGATTAGCTACTAACAGAATATATGTACTTTCCAAGGATAGTGAATCTAGAAAATATGGAGGCTGGTTCATTGGGATTATTTATAAAGGAAGTTGATGACCTGGGAATTGAGGGCTGAGAACTGAGAGAGAAGAGGAAAATGAGATGGGGCAGAACAGCTTTGATTATCCTGTATTGTGTGGAGAGGCTTGATGGGCTGAATGGCCTAATCATATTCCTCTTTCTTTCCGATGTATGCTTTACCTCCTGCTGAAGTAGAATGAGCAGCTTTGGCAGAACTTGGTGAAGTGACTGGCAGAAGCAATAATCTAACTCAGTGGTCCTCAACTTTTTCCTTTCCACCCATATCCCACTTTAAGTATTCTCTATGCCATCAGTGCTCTGTGATGAGTAAGGGATTGCTTAAGGTGGGATGTGGGTGGAAAGAAAAGGTTGAAAACCACTGTTTTAATTGTTCCTCATGGACTCATTATGTGCACAGTTTCAGACCTCCAAAGAAAATGGGGCCAATGACAATTTTTCTCAAGCAAGATATTTCAGTCACAGTTGGGTCTAGAGCAGTGGTTCTCAACTTTTTTTTTGGGCAGCAAGGTTAGCGCGCAATGCTTTTATAGTGCCAGTGATCGGAAGCGAGGTTCAAATCACATGCTGTTTGTACGTTCTCCCTTTGTCTGCGTGGGTTTTCCCCGGAGGCTCCAGTTTTCTCTCACCATTCAAAATCCTACCGGGAGTGTAGATTAATGGGGTGCAAATTGAACAGCACAGGCTCGAGGGCTGAAATGGCCTATTATCTGTGCTGTATGTCGACACCTCACTGACAAAAGGCAAAGGAGGAAAAACCCAACACCCAACCCCAACCAACCAATTTTCCCCTGCAACCGCTGCAACCGTGTCTGCCTGTCCCGCATCGGACTTGTCAGCCACAAACGAGCCTGCAGCTGACGTGGACTTTTTACCCCCTCCATAAATCTTCGTCCGCGAAGCCAAGCCAAAGAAAAAATGTCGACATTTTAAAAAATTTAAAGTTTGAAAACCACTGATCTAACTGGGATGCTTTGAGGAGAATTCCCAATGAAAGTTAAAAACTTTAACAATAAGCCTCAACCCCACATTGCTTTAATTCACCATACCACTGTTGCCATGGCTTTGCTGATTGAGACCAGTGATATAATATAAATGTCTCGGATTTGTGTCTTGGGAATGAAAAGTGTATTTTTCTTCATTTGTTTTATTGCTGATGAAAAACTGCTTTACGTCGTTAACATTTTTCGTTTTCTACTTTTGATTGAGCTCATTAAGATGTAATCATCAAAAATCTGGTGGCCATAAAAAAGCACAATTTTGAAGAGGGGTATTTTTCATGGTGAAACGGTCCCACGCGTGGCTGCCATCTGTTTCTGTGCTTTGTGATCTCAAAATACCAATGTTATTTTTCTTGCAGGGCACAGCACGATCACAAATTACTTGCTGAACTATTATCCAGGAATTGACATTGAGAGGAGAAACGTCCATGGGTTCACTGCACTGATGAAAGCAGGAATGCAAGGAAGATCAGATTGTGTGAGAGCCTTGATGCTGGCTGGTAAGTACCTCTAATAACTACTATCATTAATATTATTTCCCCACCCCCAAGGTTATTTTTAAAAAGGCATTCGGAATCCTGGGCTTAATACATTGAGGAATACAGAACAACAATAATGAAGTTAAGTTATTTTACTTTGAACCATAGAAAAGTGCAGCACATAAAACAGGCCATTTGACCCTTCTAGTCTGTGCTGAAACATCACTTCTCTAGTCCCCCTGACCTGCACTCATTCTATAACCCTCCAGATCTCTCCCATCCATGTATCTATCCAATTTATTCTTAAAACAAGAGTGAGCCTGCATTTTCCATGTGACTGATATATTCTTGGCAAGAAAGTTTAAAGGGGTGGCACGGTTAGCACAATGTAAGTGCAATGCTGTTACAGCTCCAGCGATCAGGATCGGGATTCAAATCTCCCCGTGTCCGCATGGGATTTTCCCAGGGGCTCCCACTGTTCAAAATGTACCGGAGGTGTAGGTTAATTGGGTGTAAATTGAGTGGCATGGTCTCCTGGGTCAAAATACTGGATGTCTAAATTAAAATTTAAATTATTTTTTCTTTTTAAAAATGGGTTAGATGTTTCTGCTGGTGGACTGGCAGCCAGAGGTTAAAGATTGGGCAACTGAAGATTAAGTCAGTGGAGACATGCAGAGAATTGGTATGTGAATTTGGTTTGGAATAACTGGCCTGAATAGATTCAATGATTTCAGATGGGAAATGGATAGGTTCTTGAGGGAAGATT
The DNA here is from genome assembly GCF_036971445.1 of Narcine bancroftii. Taxonomy (NCBI): domain Eukaryota; kingdom Metazoa; phylum Chordata; class Chondrichthyes; order Torpediniformes; family Narcinidae; genus Narcine; species Narcine bancroftii. Next base: position 319,948,834 of record NC_091469.1, read on the forward strand.
TGCAGAGCTTTTGGAAGGAGCTGGGGAGAGCTAGTAGAAGTGTGATGACTGGACTTTTACTGCTGATCCTGTGAACGATGGGTGATGCAAGTAAATTGTGAGCGGAAAGTAACTACGTGAAACTCCCAATTGAGTGAACAATTGAATCATCTTGTCAAGGATCCACAGCAGTTGATTTCACATGTAATTAGCATTACTCACTGAGGTAGTTTGTCAAAGCAGATGCCATTATTCTCACTTTCCTTTTTCATTGTAAATTCGCCAATCTCAGATCTGTGCTTCGCCCACTGAAATATACTCATAATCTTTGGAGGGAGATGCATGAGTTGTACTTGAAGGAGACCTGTGGTACTCGCCTTGATGAATTTTTTCAGGACATAAATTTCTAGTGGCTAACTGGGTTCAGAAATTACTTCAGTCCAATGAACAAAAGCATTATCATGTTTTGTGATTGATTTAGAAAAATCCTGAATTGTATACCATCATCAATAGAAGTTAAGTTTAGATAATACATACTGTATTATTGATCAAAAATCAAAATATACATTTTGGCAAAAGTTGGCAAATGATCTGGTCTCTTACCAGAGCAACATATAACTAATTGGCCTGGAGAAGGTAACAATGGCTGGTCTTCGAGAACCAATTGTCAATGTAGTGACTAACCTCCACTAATGATGTGAGGTAAGGAATTCTTTTGCTGTTAGTCTCTGTCTGCAGAGGGTTTCTTTGTTTAGCTGGAGTGAAACAAGATTGTAGGAAATTGCCGGAGGGGCTCAACAGGTCTTTCAGCCTTCCTGGAAGGCAAAGATAACGCAACCAACATTTTGGGGCCTGAGCCCTTCGCCAAGGTCTGAGCAAAAATCAGGCAGGTGCCTGAATGAGATGGTGGGAAGAAGAAGCAGGGGGAGGAGCGCAGGCCAACAGCCAAGAGGACATAGGTCAGGGGAGGCCAAATTTGCTTAACTAAAGACATCAAAAAATATTAAATACACATTTTTTATTCTTATATGCATATTTTATTACAAAAATGTTAAATATTAAGAAATACACATATGTCATAATATTTGTTCATGTATGTAGTTTTTAAACTGCTAATTTGTATTAGTTTCAATAATCAATAAGTATGCAAATACATAACAAATATTTTCAAAATCCTCGCTGATTTTCTGTGAAAATCTCTGTCAGAGGAAGTAGTAGAGGCTGCCTCATTAAATATATTCAAGATTCTGTAGGATAGATTTTTGCATGGTACACCTGTCACATTTAGAGGATATATTGGGATAAAATTTAGCTAATTGAACTTTGGAGCACTTTAAATTGTAATGAAGAATGTTTAGCACAAAGAGAATGCTGTTCTGTTTCATTTCCGTGTTCTATTTTTCAAAATATAATCCCATACATCTTCAATAAACAATTGTTGAAAGTCATGTTCCCAAACTTTCTTAATGTTAGATAAAGAACTATTGCTAGATCTTAAAAAGTAGTTCATAAAGGGCTGAAAGAAGTCCTTTCTGATTGGGTCTAAGATTATAAACTTCCCAGATAAGATTAAAATCTAAGTCTTGGGGAAGCCTCAATATTTAAGAAGCTCCTAATCTGTAAATAGCAAAAAAAAATGTTGATAAGGTCATTTAAATTTGGCAGATAATTGCTCAAAAGAGGCAAAGTTTTGGTCTAGAGACAAGTCCAGAAAGATTGGTTATACTCAGTGGTCCTGGTTGGATATTCAGTGTGTTGATCCAAAGATTTAAAAGAAAGGGATTTATGTGAAATTGAACTAATTAATAAAAATCTATGATAACCAAAGTGCTTTCTAATTTGGAACCAAGTATGCAAAGGATGCTGAACTATCAAATTATCAGTTAGTTTGGAGAGTGAAAAAGGCAAATGTGCTCCAAGTCTTGAGAGAAAGGAATGTCTTTTAATGGGATTTCATCTCCAAGTTAATCCACCTTGAGGTACCTGAATATTCATTAGGATGTATTCAAATAATGATATATCTAATGTTTGCTGCCCAGTAATAAAGCCTCAAATTAGGTAATACCAAGCCCCCACTTCTTTTATATTGTGTGTTCTGGCTATTTTCCTCCCATTGAAACAACTGGAAAGAGGTATTTAGTGCACTATCTTTAATTCTTGATGTAAATCTCTCTCCAAGCCCTTTTATTGCTATTTTTGGAATGAGAGGACCAATGGACTTAATTTTGATTCCATCTCAATCCCATGTAATTGCTTTTGCTTCCCTGATCACAAGAAGGCCCATTCTGCTCTGGTGGAAGGATATGGTCCTTCCCACGCAGACACCACCATTATTGGATTTGATAGCGTCCCTCTCTCTAGAGAAAATCACGTGCTCAACTACTACGAGTAATCATTTTTTTTTCTCTTTGGGGTTTTTTCCAATTATTTTTAGTCTTTATTAATTTTTTTTATTTTCTTTTTTCTGAACTTATTAATATTGAAATTAGTGGTTGACATGACTTTAAATGCAATCGCTCATATTGGAGTTAGAAATTTGATTAGTTATAGACATTTTAAAATTCAATAATATAAATATATATCTTGTTTATCATTGCTTACTATCTGTAATTTTATTTTACTGTTATATCATATGTATCTGATTTTTTTTCAAAAAATTGAAAAAAATTTTTGCATCATAGGGGAATTACAAGTTAGGAGGGAAAGGCAGAGCTGGGCCCAGAGCCAGATCAGCTGTGATCTCAATGAGTGTGGGAACAGGTTCAACAGACAGGATGGACAACTTCTGCTTCTGTTTCTGATGTGTTTTCTTCCGCAACACCGGTGCCATCAGACTCTGCACCATTGCAGAATACACAGGCGAGCACATGATGTGGGAAGCGACCTGATGCAAAGCTGCCTCCTGCGACAGGGCGAGATCAGGGGGTCCTCAGCTCTGCTCCTCCCCATCCCACCCTCCGCTCCCCTTTTCCCAGCCACTGATGGGATGGGGGAGTGGCTGCTGGGTGCGGAGGCTGGGGCATGGATTCTGCACTACCTAGTGCTGACTCTTCATTTGGTGAGGCCAGGGCTTGACCATGATCACTGACAGGACCTTCACTGTTGCCAGCTCCAGCTCTGACTTGACACCTGGATGAGGTGCTCATTGAGGACCCCCTCCAGCCTCTCCTCCCCATCTCTGTCATTTTGCTTTCCCCCTGCAAGAGTGCCTGGACAGACATCCCACCTTTGGAGCAGGTCATGCCTCATCAGGGTTCTCCTGACCCAGCTCCAGTTTCCCAAACTCTGTGACCACTCCCTACAGAGGACCCTCAGCTTTGCCGACTCCTCCAACCGCATTGGTGTGGTCCAGCCTGAGTGAAGAGAACCCAACTCCGGTGTGTGCTGCTTGCAGGGTGGGGAATGAGGGTGTTCCTCCAGTGCCCACTCCCTCTTCCCTCTCCTTGTCACACAGCCCAGGCTGTGGCCACCCTTGGTCTGGCTGCAGGGATTTGGAGTGTCCCAGGGCGGCTTCAGTAGCGTTGGTATCTACTCTGGCCTCTCCGGGATGCTGGATGCGGGCAGGGTCACCCAGCTCCAAAGAGGCTCAGCGCCCTGTGCATGCTAAACTTCTGTTCTGCAGATGCCAACCAGCTGAGAGTTCAAGTCGTTTATTGTCATCTGATTATACTACAACCCGATGAAACAGCATTATCCGGTCCTCAGTGCAAAACATGTAGACACACAATCAGACATAACACACATTCAGATACACAATACATATGCAGGGCAAGTATTTTAGTGACATAAATAAATATTATTTTGTACATATGAGAGTCTTGAAATGGTTAGTGTGAGCAGTTCCTTTGGTGTTCAGAAGTCTCACTGCCCATGGGAAGAAGCTGTTGGTGGTGTTGGCTCTGATACTCTTTCCCAACGGGAGAAGCTGAAAGATGATGGATGTTAAGGGGTCCTCGATGATTTTGCGCGCCCTCTTCAGACAATGATCCGGTAGATTGCATCGATGGGGGGGGGGGGGAGGAACTTGTGTGACTCCTCCCTGGGAAACCCTCTGCACTTGTTCCTGGACACCAGGTGGTACCTGAAGGAGGATCTTTGCAAGCCATGCCCACTAAAACTACCATTGTGAGCACCGGATCGTACAATTCCCATCTCAGCCAACGTATTTCTGCCAGCCACACATTATACGTCAAAGAGCTGCATGTGGCTTGTGAGCCAGGTGGACAATGGATAGGCGGGCAGAGAGAAACGATGAGAATATATTTGTGAATGGAGAGCTGGAAGAAAGGAGAATGAGAAAGACGGGCAGGGTGCATAACAGAAACCAAAGAAGTTGATGTTAATGCCATCCGGTTGGAGGGGGCCCAAACAGAAGATGAGGTGTTGTTCTTCCAATTTGCAGGTGGTTTCAGACTAGCAGTGCATGAGACCATGGACAGACATGTCAGCATGGGAAGGGGAAATGAAATGAGTTAAAGTAAAAACACAATGTTGGAGAAATGCAGCAGGTCAAATAATGTACTATATAGAGCAAAGATAAAAATAGCTAACCAATGTTTTGGGCGTTAGCCCTTCATCAAGGAGATCTACGTTATTACAGCAGCCAAAGAGAAGGTGCTCAGTGAAGCGATCTCCCAGTCTCTCCAATGCAGAGGAGGCCACAGAGGGAGCACTGGACGCAGAAAATGACGCCTGCAGATTCTCCACCTGGAAGGACTGTTTGCGGCCCCAAATGGTGTTGAGAGAGGAGGTGTGGGCTCAAGTGGAGCACCTCCTATGGTCACGGGAGATAGGTGCTGAGGTGGGAAGGGATGAGTGAAAGAGGGAGTCATGAAGAGAGTGATCCCTGCAGAAGGCGAAGAGGGGAAGAAGATGTGCCCTGGTGTTGGGATTGTGTTGTCCGTGGCAGAAATTGCCGTGGGTATGTGGATGCAGTGGCTGGTGGGTAAGGACATAGGAATCTTGCTCTTGTGTCCTGAGGAGAAGGGGGCCAGGGCAGAAGTGCGGAAAATGGAGGATATGTGGGTAAGGACTGAGTTGATGGTAGTGGAGGGGAAGCCATGTTTTTTGAAGGAGGAGGACATCTTGGATGAACATGGAAGACCTCATCGTGGGAGCAAATGCAATGGAGATGGAGGAATTGTGAGAAAGAAATAGAATCCTTACAGGACATGGGGTGTGAAGAGATGTAGTCGAGGTAACTGTGAGAGTCGGTAAGTATGTTGAAAATATTTGTCAATAGTTTGTCTCCCAGTAAAGAGAGATCAGGGGGAGAGTGTAATTAGAGATAGACCAAGTGAATTTGTGGTCAGGATGGAAGTTTTCAGCAAAATGGATAAAGTCCTGTGACAGAGTATTTCGAGGTGGTTTGGGAGGAATTGTTAGAGCAGGTTGCACACAAACACTTTAAAACACAGAATTTTTGCAGGACTTTTGCAGAGTGCTAGTTTGCAAAAGGCAACAAAGTAGCAACATTCAGCAGCGTGCCTGGGAGAGCTTGTGATCTTTGCAGGCAGAGGCAGAACAGGTTGGCTCTCAGAGAGGGAGGGAGCTGAGAGAGAAGGAGAGACAGAGAAATCTGTTCCAGAAGGACAAGCTGGCAAATTTTGGAAGACTGCTTGGTCGAAGGAGAAGAGTAGCTGTCTGAAAGGTGACCTGAAAGAAAGAGGATCATTTGGAGAACTCTGAAGGGGGCAAGTTTCATCAGCAAGACTGATTGGAAAGGAATCAGGTGCGGATGTCCTGGAACAAAAGGAATCTCTCTCAGAAAACCAACCATGAGTGGTAACCATTTGCCTGTTAAGCACCAAAGCCTGGTGAACTTTATTAATGCTAACTTATGTGCACAGTACAAGAACTTTTCTAATCTCAAATACACATTACACACACCTGCGCTTAGTATTAGAGTATTATTATTAGTAATAAGTTAAAGTTTAATTCTGTTTTCTTGTTCAAATATAATTAAAAACTACTTTTGTTTTAAGTAACCCTGTGTTGTGGTGCATGTCTATTGCTGCTGGTTTTGGGGTCCTCTGGACCAGTTGACAAACTCATCATGGGTGCAGGGGGCACCGCAAATATAGTTATCAATGTAGCGGAGGATGGGTTGATTTGAGGAGCCTTGCCTGTGTAGGCTTGTTTTAGCTGATTGCCTAAGGGTTATAAGCTAACTGCAAAGCTTGTCAATGTGAAATGAGATTGCAAAATTCAGTGAAAGGAATGGAGGTTTGGGTGCTCAGGTCGTTCTGGTCAACCACTGACTTGAACTGATGTTTATGCTTATTTTAATGTGGCGTCTTGCTGAAAAGAATGCCAGGAAAGCAAAGCAGCAGGCAGTTGAATCCACAAACCAGAAAAGTGAAACAACATGCAATAGGTTATTTGCAAGGCACTAGTCCACAGAATCCCAAGCATGGCACATATCCCAATGCTTGAGTTACTCATCAAGAAGCTATTTCACTTGCTCCAGTCAAATCAGAGTATTTGTGTAATTTATACTGATTTTGTTCAGGAGCTTAACTCTCTAAAAAGTGGAGTTTCCATTTATCAAGCAAGTGTGATTTTCACCCTGTCCTCATCCCAAACATTTTTTTGTGATCATGATTCAGTGAAACTTTTTGTGAAATGTTATGATTCATAAGGTGCTATTATCACAGCAGGTTGTCATTAATTAGGATCAGATGGCTTCACCTGAACATTCTTGGCAAATGCTTATCTGCAAATGGAGTGAATCAGAGAGAATAAATTTAAATTTTAAGTTTAGACATGCAGCACGGTAACAGGCCACTTTGGCCCATGAGTCCATGCCACCCAATTAACCTACAAACCCCGGTACGTTTTGCATGGTGGGAGGACACCATAGCCCCCTGGGGAAAACCCACATAGACAGGAGAACATAGAAACTCTTATCAGTGCAGGTTTCAAACCCCAGTCCCGATCGCTGGCGCTGAAAAGGCATGGTGCTAACTTCAATGCCAACCGTGCCGCCCCTCTATGTTAACAATGCCACCCATGGAATGGATTAATAGTCTTGACCCTGTATCTGAAAGCACTGCAACATAACTGTTCTGTTCATGGTGTGCATAGAAAAAAAACTAAAGACAAAATGTTTACATTTTTATACAGTAGCCCCTTCAACATTCTCAAATTTTCCCAAATTATTTTAAGGAAAATTAAGGTTTTGTTTGCACAGACTTCAAAGCAGTGCACTTATTTTTTAGTAGTAGGAAGTTGATCAGATACTGTTTAAAATTGGGAAGTAATTATTAACCAAGCTACAAATGCTCCCTCGGTCTACTCTTTTGAAACAGACCCACAGTACTCTCCTCAGATGGGCGATTTATTCACAAGACAGCACCCAACAGTGCAGTGCTCCTTCAGTCTTGCGCAGGAAACGCTAACCCAGTTTCAAACCAGAGGCAAGAGTGTTACCACGAGTTGACCTAATTTCTGCTTAGGATTCATTGGTCAAATTCTATTTAATGACACGAGACTAATGGTGTGTTGCTTTCTCTCTAGGTGCCGATATCAACGCAACAGATCCAGGGAGGGGTTTGACTCCACAACAATGGGCACATTTTACAGGACGATATGAAACCGTCTTCCTCATGCACAAGTTGCTGGCCAAGCCTTGTCCTGTCCAATTCAGTGATAGCTATAAGCCTGAGTGGCCAAAACTGAAAGAACTCGTAGCCAAAGCCAGTGAGCCCAAGAACTGCTTGGAAAAAATCTGCGAGACATTCAGGTCAGCTTTGACCATCAACTTTCCTCGTGATCCAGAAGAAGATGGGCCACTCGACCACATGGTCAGGATGACCACTGCCATCACCAGCCCTTTTGTTGCAACTGGATGCAGAACTGTCTGCCCAAGCAGCCCCCCTTGTGTGGGGAAGAAAAGGTACACCGTTCAGGAGATTATGAAGCTGCAAGAATCTCAGAAGACGAAAACTCCAAAAAAGCATCACGTTAAGTACCAAAAACTATTTCAGAACTCTCAACTTGTCATGGTCCCGAGAAAGAAGGAAAGGAGAGCCAGCCTACAGCCAATGACGTCACCCTCCTCACAGGCGTCAGTTGCTTCCTCAAGGAGGGGTAGTTTAATGCCCTTGAGCATGCTCAGGTGGAGCAGTGTTCAGCCAGGAATTGTGGTGCCAAAGGTACGTGTGGTCAAAGCGCCCACTCCAACTTACAACCCTGAGAAAGTGCGGAGAAAGAGCAACACCAAGGGCAGCAACTTCCTGGAACTACCCCTATGGAGGTATAAGGAACTGAAAGAGGAGAGAAGGAAGGCAGAGGAAGAAGAAAACAGGAAAGCTCAGGAGGCAGAGAAAGAGAGAATGCACAAACTAGCACTAAAAAGGAAGTCATAGGGGATTTTTAAAAAAACGATTAAAGAAGAATGAAAAAGAAACTGCTCTCTCACACATTTGAACAATTCCTCGGCCAAACAGGAAAAATCATCAACCAGGAGAGCCCTCTAAGTCTTGTATGACACAGGTCTATAACTAATGCATACAAAATTCCAGCACAAGCAATTGAATATCACAGGTAGCGCACATTATGGTACAAGGTGCATCACTTAGGGATACAGAATGTGGCTGGGAGTTTGCTGTTCACTTGTCATGTGTCCGAAATGTTCAATTAATGCAAGCCACCCCCCGACCCCCATTTAAAGCCTTCCAGTGGCAAAGTAAGTTGCGTATTTATGAAAATAGTTTTAAAACTGCACTTAGCCTCCAAGTCTGCAAATAGTCTGAAATCATTTGTTTCTTTGTTATGGATGATGAGGACATTGAGCTTCTCGTTAATGAGCTAGGTGCCAACCCATCAGGCCCTTTTCTTCTGCAGGCTCTCCAGCACAGATGGAGAGCAAAGACCACATTTACCTCGCTCCGACCACATTTGATCACCAAGGCTTTAAATAGGACAGGGTTCTGGCCTGGTAACGGAACTTCAGTTCATTAACTTGTGCCAGTCACATTGGAAGGGCCACCAGAGATGTGATCAATGAATGCTCCAAACGATACTGGAATCTGGTGAAATTTACCTGTAGGTATTTCTCTTGAGAGCAGTACTTTATTTTGATGGTGATATTACTGGAGTGAGAAACTATGGTCACAAGATGTTTGGTGGCCATGTTGAGTCAGGCAGCAAACTGGTGAACAACTCTGACAAGTTCTTTGGTTTTAAATCTGGCAGAATATGACTGGGTAGCTGCAAGCAAGAGGATCTAATTAATCTCTGTTTAAAAATAAATGGATAGAGAGAAATCTACCTCTGACTGAATCTGCTGTCCCAGTCACATCCCGCTGCAAGTTGGTGCCGAGGCTGGTATCAATTGCTGCAAACATTGTGCTTGGCTCACAAAACAAAAGAGGCAGTTTAGGAAAAGTTGGAGTTTGTGCTTGACCTTTGCACTTGGCCAGAGGTTAGGCCAACAACAAAGAGATAACCCTACTAAAAAGTAGGAATGTTAGTAAAGTCATAATAAGCATTGAGGATAGTGTACTGACCTTTTGATCTTTTATGAAAAGTGCATTAGTGTTGTGGAGAGCTGCAGCATGGAAATAGGCCATCCTGCTTTCTGAATCCATGCTGACCAGCAGATTCTCCCACTTGCCAATTTGCATTGCCAATTAACCTTCCAACCCACCTGGCTTTGGCATGTGAGAAGAAACCCACCATGACAAGGAGAATGTGCAAACTCTCATAGTCAATACACGAGGTGGTCGGAATTGAACCCAAATCTCTGGCACTGTAAGGCAGCAGCTCTGCCAGGTGCAGCATTGAGCTGTAATTAATTGGAAATAAAAAATTTACTTCCACAGAGCTGGCTGTGAGAGTAGCTGTGCTGGCTCTGAGACTGACCTCGAGGGGCCAGATGTAGCTTATATCCCAGCGGGTGATTGGCACCTGACTGGGTGGGGCTTGGTCCATTCAGGTCGGCTGAATGACAGCAGGCCAGGTGTTGCCTTGTCCTCCAGTGCTCTTCCTGCAGGTACACAGGTTTCCCCCTGCAGGGCAGCATGTTTTGCGTAGTGGTTCACGCATCACTGTTACAGTGCCATTGACCGGAACTAGGGTTCAAATCCCATGCTGTCTGTAAGGAGTTTGTATGTTCTCTCCATGTCTGCATGGGTTTTCCCCGGGGGCTCCGGCTTCCTCCCACTGTTCAAAATGTACCAGGGGTGTAGGTTAATGGGGTGAAATTGGGTGGCATGGACATGAGAGGTCCTCTTACCGTGCTGTCTGTCTAAATTTTTTTTACAATTACATTTGTCCTCCTTTTGATCACATTAAGAAATGCATTGATGGATGAGACAATATTTCACAATCACCAATACTGAGATTGTGTATGGACTTTTCTCCCCTCTCCCCTTAAATTACAGCAGTGTTGAGCTGACCTAATATAAACCTGCTCAACAAACTAAACCTTCCCTATCTCATACCATAGCCCTCTATTTTTCTTGCATTCTTGCCTAAGAGTCTTTTAACCTATTGCGCCAGCCTCCACAACCACTCCTGGATTAGATTCCAGGCATCCACTACTCTTTGTTGGCGGGGGAATTCGCCCCTGACATCTCCTAAACCTTCCTCCCCTCACCTTGTACAGATGTCCTCTGGTGTTTGCTAGTTTCACCTCTGGAAAAAGGTACTGGCTATCCACCCTATCTATGCCTCTCATCTTCTTGTTGATCTCTGAAGTAATTTCTTGTCCTTTTTCGATGCAAAGAGAAAACCCCATGTTCTACGATTGCCCGAGATGGAAGTCGGTCTGTCAGAAGAACTCTGAGCCACTGTTTTATCGCTTCTCAGACATTTGCCGCATGTGCGGAACTTTAAATATTGATCATACAGTTTCAGAATATTTGGCAAGTGTGAAATTTATGTTGAAGGAACCCATTATTACAGTAGTCCTTGATTGAATACTCATAACTGATAGTTTTATATTTAACAAAAACTACTGCTCTTTTGTGCACTAGATTTGAAATTTCAGTTATTCAAAGGGCCTGTTTAACAGATCTGTTAATTTAGGAGACAGAATGAAAGGTTTCGCTTCATCAGATCTATCCAGTTTCTAAAGGTAAATTGTTTAGAAAAGATTAGCCCACTGTGCTTAATGTTTTGGAGTCTATACTATCAGTTCCGTCAAATATCTTACCATTTATTCCATGTACAAGGCATTTCTTGTAAATGAAACCAAAATTGGGTTCAAGGATTGTACAATACCAACAAGTAGATCAGATAATTTGAGACCTTGGTTCTAGAAGGTGCCAGTCTTTAAGCTATAAACCAGGGATCATTTTCTTGTCAGTTCATTCAGACAAGAAATGTTATGCAATAACCATTGTACAGGAATCAAAACTAGAAACTGCTGGAGCCAAGGTGGAAATCATATTATATCTGTAGAGAGAGAAACAGGGTCAAATGTTTCAGTTTTTCTCACTTGCCCAGTTCTGAAGGTTAGTGACCAGAAACATTAACTAGTTTTTCTCGCAGAGATGGTCGATGACCTGCTATGAATCTCCAGCATGTTCTGTTTTTTAATTTAAAATTTTCACCAGCTGCAATCTTTTTCCCACATGTAAAGCATGGAACAGGACTCATAGAACAAAGTACTATCAGTGGGATTACACTCCCTACATTTCACTTGATGCTGTAAGTGTTCTTCCTTCCAGTTAATTTAGACAAGTAAGTTATTTAGGAAAAATAGCCACTCCAAGATCTAAAGAAAACAAATTTGTTAGTAAACTAATAATGTGAACATGTGATGCTTAAATATTGACTACTTCAAACTATGAGTCACCCTTTACCAGTTTTGTGCCGTGAAAAGCTCGCACATACATGTCTGAATTGGGTAGCTGGCTTCCAATCAGAATTGTGATGCAAGTGTAAAAGTTTGAAAAGAAGCAGTCAAAAACTCACAGCCAAGTGCTTAGAAAAGTTTATGGCTGAAATCTGGTAACTTTTTATAAACTTATTATACTCTTGGGCTTAAATCAATAAAACTAAAGAGGGTTTTTAGCTGTATTTACTGATGTGCTCACAGGATGTGGGCATTGTTGGCAATGCCAGCATTTCTTGTTCAAGAACTGAGGAGACAGTCAACTTGCAACAGAGATGAGCTGGGAGTCGAAAGAGCCCAGTCACGTTGAGGATGACACATGTCCTTCCTGAAGGACCTTTGTTGATCCATTGGATTTTTAGTGCAAGCCAGCAGTTTTGTTGTAACCTCTAATGAAGCTAGGTTCAGATATTATTTAAGTTCTTGAATTTAAATTCCTCAAGTTGTCCCTGTGGGACTCACTCATGTCTGGAAAAATGATCCAGAGTTCTGGCTGCTAGTTTAGCAACCTAACCACTACTCTTACAGATTGATCAGCTCGAACTTTATGTATGTATGATATGTACCCTCAGGTCATTTTCATTACAATTACAACCTGATCCCTTTTCCCGTTTAAAGAGTGTGCAATGGGATGATACTGGCAATATGCAACTAACTAAATACATTTTGTGAATCGTTTGCTTTGGGTAGACATTCTCTGCAGAAAAAAATGCTTTGCACACATCTTTTATGACTTTCAATTTGTGATGTAGCACATTTCAACTCTGGGGTGGAATATATTTTACTAAGTCAGGCAGGTCTCTCAGGGTCAAGGCAGTCCACAGCACCTCTGGCATACAGAATGCATTCTGATGTCTTTACTGAGTTCATCAGCTAGCAATAATTTTTTTTAAATGGTAGAACCTTTCCCTACTTATGATGATTTTAATTAAAGGGAAATTAGATGAGACATCATCATTATTTAAAATATAATGGTCCTACACTGTGTTAGAACATGTTTATATGCAATTTTTAAAAAAAACTGGAATACCAAACTATTTTTACAAAACAATTACACGATATTAAAATGTTGTTTGGAAAAACAAACTAGATACTGAATTGATATGGAAACTATCAGTTTAAATGTTATCAAGGATGATTCTTGCTGAACTAAACATAATTATGCATACTTTCAGAATTGCATTGAATGTCAAATGAAAAGTTTAAAATCAACCTGATGATTCTAATAAAATTGTTTTGCACTAAAGAAAACTGGTTGAAAATGCAAACCACTGTTTGTCTTTTTTTCATTTCAACACTTCTTTGGGTCTCAGCAGATTTCCTTCACAACACACCTGGTGCATAGCAGCCTCCAATTAACGTCAGATTGATTCTTGATTTGCTGCCTCAGCCCTGTGCCATGTCTTAACAGTGTACCTTCTTCTCATTTCTGGCTCAATATTGTTTTTTTATTTAAAAGTGGAAGATTCATTTTAGTTTCCTGATGCTTTAACTCTCAAAAAAAAACCTGAAAAATAAATTCTCAGCAAGTCAGGCAGCATCATGGGGGGGGGTCAGGAGCACAGTAATGTTACAGATTAATGAAGACATCAGAACTGGCATGGGTGCCCTTTTTTGTAGGTAAAGCGGGTGCACACTCAAAATAAATTGTGGGAGGAAGAAAGAACTGCAAATGGACAGAGACTGGAATGCAAGAAAATGTACTCAAGTTAGCAACAGTCTGATTTGCAGATATGGTTCACAGTCCATCCTCTATAATTTGTGAGGAGTCTCCTCTGCAGTAAGATGCATGGTTGATTGCCTCAACACACAACCTCTACCACCTAGTTTAACAAAGGCAGTTGGATGGAAATACCAGTACCTCTAAATTCACCTCAACAATCTCACACCACCCAAGAAAAGAATGGACTCAGTAGAATTTCTGGTGTATTTTTGTTGAATGACAACATTGTCTGACTGGCTTAATGCAACCTAGATTGTATACCTAAAATGGATGAGAGGGGGGTGGGGGGGTGGCTTGGGAGGAGGGGGGGGGGGAGAAAAAGTCACTGTATATGTGTGAAAAAGAAATAGTGTATATCATGGCTAATGTGATTTATGGTGTGAAAAATAAAAAATTTTAAAAAAAACAAAAAAAAACAATCTCACACCACCCAAATTTGTGAATTACATTCAGTGATTGGATCAAATGCTGGAACTTCCTTCAAAAATCACTGCATTGCACAAACAGTTCCAGGTGGCAGCGCCTGGGCAAACAGGAACAAGAAATAAATAATGGCAGTTCCTAATGATAGCTACAGCCAATGAACGAACATTTTCCTGCTTGGAACCAGATAGGAAGCAGCCATATATCGAAAGAAAATTGAAAGAGGGACTGAGTAGGATTGAACAAGAATTGTTCCTGGTTTCATGAAAATCCAGACCAATTTTGTCAAGTAATAAACATCAAAGGATACATTTTATAATGCAAGAACAGGTTCAGTTGTACAAGGAAAAGTGTTAGATGTGGGTCTATTTAAGGAAGAAGTGATGATTTTGCAGTTTGGCTAATGGAAAATGAATAATGCAATGTGGCTAGATATAGACCATGATGTTACAGTACAGGCTGTCACACCTATAACCCTCTATTTTTCTTACATTCATGTATCTATCAAAGGGTCTTTTAAATATCCTGACTGAAGGCCACCACATCATAAGGGTCCATAACCACCCTATCAACTTGTCGATATTTTTTTTTGTAATTATTTATCGCACTATGAACCATAACAACCAATATATTTACAGATGCATCTCTTTAAATATTCACAGTGACATTTTCTATTTTTCCCCCATCCCTCCCTCCCCCCCTTCCAATCCCCCTCCAAAAACAGTAAATATTGAACATATAAAAATACAATAAAACAATATGTACAAAAGGAATACAAACAAAAAAGACGAATCATCTACTTATTCACATTAAATCTGATCGTGTTTATCTTCTTAGGTGGTGGTGATCCGAGGCCTGCTCTTTCTGTTATGTTCCATATATGGTTCCCAGGTTTTTTCAAACATTGTAACTTTGTCTTTTAAATTATATGTGATTTTTTTTTCCAATGGGATGCACTTAAATTTGGTTATATATTCCATTAATGTTTATAGTTCAACATGGCCATCTTATATCTTTATTTTCACTTCTTTTCCACCTCTTCACCACCTCCATCCCCTTTTTTTCCATGACTGTTTTTTAAATTTTCCTTTTTAATCTCAGTATATAACAACACACTAAAGACATGAAATACCCCTTGTCCCTTGACGGCAACCACAACTCCCCTTTCCATTTGGTTTGCGAACTTACTCGCAAGCGTCAACCAATTTCACAGTGACCATTCTCCCCTCCCCAGAGAACACTATTTTCCTACACATATAACAAAGCTCTCTCTTTTGTTCCCCCTTCTCTTATCCATCTTTAAATCTTTATATATACATTATCTTTACTTTATATTTTTTTACATATTTTTGTATATTTTCTTGAGGGTCATTCTTCTTGTCACTCCTCCTCCTCCTCTCTTCCCCTGTCCTGCAAATGTTCAGCAAATTCTTGGGCTTTCTTTGGGTCTGAGAACAGTCCATTCCGTTCCCCAGGAATAAATACTTTGAGTACTGCTGGATGTCTTAATATCTTCTCTTTGGCTTGGCTTCGCAGACGAAGATTTATGGAGGGGTAAATGTCCACGTCAACTGCAGGCTCGTTTGTGGCTGACAAGTCCGATGCGGGACAGGCAGACACGGTTGCAGCGGTTGCAGGGAAAAATTGGTTGGTTGGGGTTGGATGTTGGATTTTTCCTCCTTTGTCTTTTGTAAGTGAGGTGGGCTCTGCGGTCTTCTTCAAAGGAGGTTGCTGCCCGCCGAACTGTGAGGCGCCAAGATGCACGGTTGGAGGCGATATCAGCCCACTAGCGGTGGTCAATGTGGCATGCACCAAAAGATTTCTTTAGGCAGTCCTTGTACCTCTTCTTTGGTGCACTTCTGTCACGGTGGCCAGTGGAGAGCTCGCCATATAACACGATCTTGGGAAGGCGATGGTCCTCCATTCTGGAGACGTGACCTACCCAGCGCAGTTGGATCTTCAGCAGCGTGGACTTGATGCTGTCGGCCTCTGCCATCTCGAGTACTTCGATGTTAGGGATGAAGTCGCTCCAATGAATGTTGAGGATGGAGCGGAGACAATGCTGGTGGAAGCGTTCTAGGAGCCGTAGGTGATGCCGGTAGAGGACCCATGTTTCGGAGCCGAACAGGAGTGTGGGTATGACAACGGCTCTGTATACGCTAATCTTTGTGAGGTTTTTCAGTTGGTTGTTTTTCCAGACTTTTTTGTGTAGTCTTCCAAAGGCGCTATTTGCCTTGGCGAGTCTGTTGTCTATCTCGTTGTCGATCCTTGCATCCGATGAAATGGTGCAGCCGAGATAGGTAAACTGGTTGACCATTTTGAGTTTTGTGTGCCCGATGGAGATGTGGGGGGACTGGTAGTCATGGTGGGGAGCTGGCTGATGGAGGACCTCAGTTTTCTTCAGGCTGACGTGACCCACCCAGCGCAGCTGGATCTTCAGCAGCGTGGACTCGATGCTGTCGACCTCTGCCATCTCGAGTACTTCGACGTTAGGGATGAAAGCGCTCCAATGGATGTTGAGGATGGAGCGGAGACAACGCTGGTGGAAGCGTTCTAGGAGCCGTAGGTGATGCCGGTATCACCTACTGTTATTAATTCAGCCACTAACCACATACTCTGGCTTCTAAAGTGCATCACTTCTCACTTATCGAGATTGAACTCCATCTGTCACTTCTCCACCCAAGTCTGTATCCACCCTATATCCTATTGTAATCCACAATTTTCTAAACTGTCCACAAACCTCGTGTCACCTGGAAACATATTGGCCCTTCCCCTCCCCCCCACTATTTCATCCAAGTCATTTATAAAAATCACAGGGGTCCCAAGAAAGATCCGCGAATCTGTTATCTATCCTCTCAGTAGGCCACTCTCCATCATGGCTTAGCTTTGAGAACAAAAATTTTAGGAAGGGGGCTGTCCACGTCCTGGGCTCTCCTGAAGTTGACAACCATCTCTTTTGTTTTAACGTTCAGATATAGGTTGCTGGCCCTGCACCAGTCCATTAGTAACTGCACTTCGTCTCTGTATGGTGACTCTTCATTCTTACTGATCAGGCCCACCACGGTCGTATCGTCAGTGAACTTGATGATGTGGTTCGAGCTATGTTTAGCTGCACAGTCATGGGTCAGCAGAGTGAACAGCAGTGGACGAAGCACCCAGCCTTCGGTGGGGAGGGGGGGGGCCGTGTTCAGTATGATAGTCTTGGAAGTCCAGTCACCAATCCGGATTGCTTGAGATCTCCCCGACAGGAAGTCAAGAATCCAATTGCAGAGGGAGGTGGTTGAGAGTACAGATGGAAAAATATTTTGTATTTGGAAAAATGCCCATCATTGAATGCTAGCCGTAGCTAAATATAGAGAGTACATACGACTGCAAAATGTAAACTGAAAACTAGTAAATATACAGCTGCTTAACTGCTATGACATCCATACATTGGTCCCTGTGGGACCATAAACTGTTGAGTGGATTATGTTCAAAATCCTTTTCATTTTGTTATGTTTCACTGTGATTCTACTGTACTTAGACAAATGACAATTAATTGAGTTCAGTTCTCACCTTCACAGATATAATTCAATTTCTAATCTAATCCTCCTACACTGATACTTAACTTAAGCACAAGATGAACAAACTGCTTCTCCTTCAACAATAGTTCCATTATCTCAAGAAGTTAGTGGATGGTGTTGATTCTACTGTATTTTCTTTTAAACAGGTCTTCGGGAATATTCTTTTGTTTTATACCTCTCTCTTTCCCCTCTCACCACCTTTCTGTCAGGGTTCCCCTTGTCCTCACCAACCACCCCACCAGGCTCCGCATCCAACGTATCCTCCTCCTCCTTTTCCGCCACCTTCTACGTGATCCCACCACGAGACATATTCCCTGCTCCTCCCCTCTCTGCCTTCCAACAGGGACCGCTCCCCCCTGTGACTCCCTTGTCCAATCCTCCCTCCCCATCAATTGTTTCCTTGGCACCTACCCCTGAGACCGAAGGCTCCACGCGCCCACACCTCCTCCCTCACCACCAGTCGGGGCCCCAAACAGTCAGCCCAAGTGAAGCAACACTTGTGAATCTGCAGGGATCAATGACTACATTGGGTGCTCCTATTGTGATCTCCTCTACATTGGAGAGACTGGACACAGACTGGGAGATCATTTCATTGATCAACTCAGTTCTGTCCATTGCAACGTTGTGGATCTCCCAATGGCCACTCATTTCAATTCCACATCCCATTCCCTTGCTAACTTGTCTGTCCGTGGTCTCATGCACTCCCAGACTGAGATCACCCTCAAATTGGAGGACCAATATCATATTTCATTTGGGAACCATCTAACCAGATGGCATTAACATCGACCTCTCCGGTTAAACCCCTCCCCCCCTCTTCTTCATCCATGTCTCCTTTCTTCTGGGTCTTTCTCTTCCCTTTTCCCTCTGTCTCCTTTCACAGAGCCAAAATCAATTTTCACCTTTCCTCTTAACATATCCAATTAACTCCTTTCTTTCTGCTGGTCTGTACTCCATCCCTGCTCATTCTTCCCCTCCTCCATTCTCTCCCAAGCCTTTAATTCAAACACTTGATATTTTTTCACTCTTAGAGGGGACAGGCTCGAAATGTTGGTTCTCTATCTTTACCTCTGTGAGACCGGCTGAGTTCCTCCAGGATTTTTGTGGTTTGACTACAATTACAGCATCTGCAGACTTTTGTGTTTCATGACATTAAACAGAGCATTTATCATTTCAGTGGACATTAAAGATCCACAAGCGTTGTCTCCGCTCCATCCTCAACATCCATTGGAGCGCTTTCATCCCTAACGTCGAAGTACTCGAGATGGCAGAGGTCGACAGCATCGAGTCCACGCTGCTGAAGATCGAGCTGCGCTGGGTGGGTCACGTCTCCAGAATGGAGGACCATCGCCTTCCCAAGATCGTGTTATATGGCGAGCTCTCCACTGGGCACTGAGACAGAGGTGCACCAAAGAAAAGGTACAAGGACTGCCTAAAGAAATCTCTTGGTGCCTGCCACATTGACCACCGCCAGTGGGCTGATAACGCCTCAAACCGTGCATCTTGGCGCCTCACAGTTTGGCGGGCAGCAGCCTCCTTTGAAGAAGACCGCAGAGTCCACCTCACTGACAAAAGGCAAAGGAGGAAAAACCCAATACCCAACCCCAACCAACCAATTTTCCCCTGCAGCCGCTGCAACCGTGTCTGCCTGTCCCGCATCGGACTTGTCAGCCACAAACGAGCCTGCAGCTGACGTGGACTTTTTACCCCCTCCATAAATCTTCGTCCGCGAAGCCAAGCCAAAGAAAGAAAGATTTGGCAAGATACCAAAGAGAAACAGGGATCTTCTCTCTGTGTCTTACACAATAATCATCCCTCAAACAACATCACTGACAAGCAAATCATCAGGGCATTATCTCAATGTGCTTCATGGAAGCTTGGTGTACATGAAAGGGGTACAATACCATTATGTTCACCTTTAATGATCTGGAGATAATCAGGAATACATCTGTTCAGTTTAAAAAAAAACCCGAGAATGAAAAAGCCAGAATTATTGGATCATTATTATAAATTCATCAACTTCACTTGTCCTTTTAGGAAAGAAAATTACCATTTTTTCTGTCTGATCTACATGTGACTTCAGGCCGGCAAAAATGCATTACCATTTTAAAATTTTTTTCTGAAATGGCCCATCAAGGATATCTATAGTTAGGGTTTGAATGTTCACATTTCTCGTACAGAGGACTAAATAATTGCCAAATTTCCTAAATTACAACTGCGACCTCATGTCAAAAAATATATATAGTTGAACATAAAGTGCTTTGCGATATGGAGTTAAACAAGAAAGTCTGCAGATGCTGGGGCCCTGTGCAATGCACAAATCTACTGGAGAAACACAGCAGATGATGCAGCATCTATCGGAAGCAAAGGTAACTAATGTTTTTATGAAAATTTATTTCTAATTTTACACTCGTATTAACAAAGTGGTAAAACAATCTTCCCCTTTTACAGATCATTGTTTACCGAGTCCTTATTTTCTCCCCCTCCCCATCCCGTTTAATATCACTTATTATAAATAATCTTTCTTTTCTTTGGCTTGGCTTCGCGGACGAAGATTTATGGAGGGGGTAAAAAAGTCCACGTCAGCTGCAGGCTCGTTTGTGGCTGACCAGTCCGATGCGGGACAGGCAGACACGATTGCAGCGGTTGCAAGGGAAAATTGGTTGGTTGGGGTTGGGTGTTGGGTTTTTCCTCCTTTGCCTTTTGTCAGTGAGGTGGACTCTGCGGTCTTCTTCAAAGGAGGCTGCTGCCCGCCAAACTGTGAGGCGCCAAGATGCACGGTTTGAGGCGTTATCAGCCCACTGGCGGTGGTCAATGTGGCAGGCACCAAGAGATTTCTTTAGGCAGTCCTTGTACCTTTTCTTTGGTGCACCTCTGTCACGGTGGCCAGTGGAGAGCTCGCCATATAATACGATCTTGGGAAGGCGATGGTCCTCCATTCTGGAGACGTGACCCATCCAGCGCAGCTGGATCTTCAGCAGCGTGGACTCGATGCTGTCGACCTCTGCCATCTCGAGTACCTCGACGTTAGGGGTGTGAGCGCTCCAATGGATGTTGAGGATGGAGCGGAATCATTATAAATAATAATGCAAGTATATAAGGGACGATAGAAATAAAGGAAAGGGAGCCAGTGTGGTGGCGCACATCTCTTGTGGTGAACTGGCCCCTGCTTGTATCGCCGCACCGGCAGGGCAGCCGTGGGAAGATGGCGGTGCTGGGGGTATCTCAGTGCCTCATGGCTTACGCCACAGCGCGTGCCTTAGGCAAATGTGATGACATCACCACCAGCGTGGGACAGAGCTCACATTGCCCTTAAAGGGCGCGGGTGAAGTTTGAATAAATCAGTTCATCTGAAACCCCTCAGCTTCCTGTGGTGTGTTTCAGAGTTAGTAGCTGCCGCTACACCAACAGGATTTCCAAGTTGTCTCCTCATTCTCAGTGTTTCAGGGCTTGTGAAGTCCTGTTATTCCTGTTGATAAACGATCTGGAGATGCCAATCATACCTGTGTTTCAACGTGCTGCAGCTATGGCTGCCATACCTCTACGAATGTTCCATATCTCCCCCTTAAGTTATGTAATTTTCTCCAGGGGAACGCAGTTCTGCTTCTCTATGCTCCATTTTGCTATGCTTAGCTGAGAGTCAGATTTCCAGGTAATCATTATGCACCTCCTGGCCACCGCCAAGGGAACCCTCACAAATTAAATTTGGTGTTTGTACAATTTTAGACATAAGTCCGAAATGTCACCCAGCAGGAACAGGGCCGGGCCCTGCAGATATTCCACCCCTGTGAGTTTTTTTCAAAATGCCCCTTAATTCTACCTAAAAGGGTCTCACCTTGGCGCATAACCACATCAAATGCACAAAAGTTCCTGTCTCAACGCCGCATCTAAAACACAAGTCATGACCCTATGTAATTTTTGCCACGTGAGATATAACTGGTGCAAAAAGCTGTATTACATCAGTCTATATCTGGCGTTAGTAACTGCCTTCATGCTGTCCAGACAGAGGTCAGACCAGCATGTTCAGGAATTGTTCCCAAATCCGACTTCCATCTCTGTCTCGCTTTATGGAGACCCAATTTTGGGCTCTTATTTTAGAACAGGAGATAAGTAAATTTATGTGTGATTCTCCCTTCGAATTAGAGCCTCCACACAGCGACAGGGCCAATTGTCCCTCAAAAATTCTTAATTGCAGATAGCAGAAGATCATGTTTGATAGGTCGAATTTGTTTTTTAATTGCTCAAATGACATGAGCTGCTCCTTCTCATAACAGTCCTCGATACACCTGATCCCCTTCTTACACCAGGTGTCCAGGAACTTGTTATCCAAAGTCATAGGGATTAATTTATTCTGCGTTAGAGGCATTTTAGGGGACAACCCTACTTTTAGGCAGGAACCGGGTACTGACTGATCAGCCATGATCATATTGAATGACGGTGTAGGCATGAAGAGCCAAATGGCCTACTCTTGCACCTATTTTCTATGTTTCTATAATCTGGTTTATTGTATTATTAATTTAATATCCTATTTGTAAATAATGTCTCCTGCTATCTCCTCCCCAACCGTGTGTAGACCAGTTTGTGCCCAGGAGGGTAAACCGTCCCCCTCAAAGAACGAGGTGATAAACCTTGCCTGGGCCACCCAATAATAGTTTTTAAAATCCGAGAGTTTCATTCCGCCCAGTCTATAGTCCCAGATCAATTTGTCCATGGAGACTCGAGCTACTTGGTTCCTCCACAGGAATCGTCTAATACATCCATTAAGTGTTTGAAAAAAACCCTGGGGCAAAGATTGGAAGAGATATTGTAGTCTTGGCATTACATTCATTTTAATGAAGTTGACCCTACCCATCAACGTGCTAGGCAGATGCATCCACCTGCGTAAGTCCTCCTCAATGTTTCCAAGCAGGGGTAGATAGTTCAATTTATATAAATTTTGTAAATTCTTATCCATTCATATTTCTAAATATTTCAACCCCTTTTGTAGCCACTTGATCTCGCGTTGGTATTTCTCGTACTCCCCATTCATTAGTGGCACTATTTCACTCTTATCATAATTAATTTTGTGTCCCGAAATTTTGTATAGTCCGCAACCTGGCCAATGACCCTGCTGGCTCTGTCAAATATATCAAAACTTCATCTGCGAACAAATTAATTTTGTGTTCTTCCTGGCCAACTCTAAACCCTTTAATGCCTGGATCCCGGTGAATGGCTTCTGCCAGGGGTTCAATCGCCAAAGCGATTAGAGCAAGGATAGCGGACAACCCTGTCTACTGGATCTAGTCAGTGGGAAAGCTGAAGATGTCTGCCCATTAGTGATAACTTTGGCCTTGGGTTTGCTACACAATGCTTTTTTTTTTATTTTTTATTTTTCACACCATAAATCACATTAGCCATGATATACACTATTTCTTTTTCACACATATACAGTGACTTTTTCTCCCCCCCCCCCTTTCCTCCCAAACCACCCCCCCACCCCCCCCTCTCATCCATTTTAGGTATACAATCTAGGTTGCATTAAGCCAGTCAGACAATGTTGTCATTCAACAAAATTACACCAGAAATTCTACTGAGTCCATTCTTTTCTTTCCTTCTCCTTCCATCAACTTAGGTAATATTTGTCCCCAGTAGGTTTTCGCTATTGTATTTAATGTAAGGCTCCTATACTTGTTCGAATATTTCAATATTATTTTTTAACCTATATGTTATTTTTTCTAATGGAATACATTTATTCATTTAAATTTAGTAGTTTCTTCCTTTTAATTTGGTTATGTATTCCATTAATATTTAAAGACATATAGTTCAGCGTAGCCCTTTTATATTTTGTTTATCTTCTCTTTCCGTTTTTCCATCATTACCTTTCCTCCTTTTCCATTTCTGTTTTCTTATTTTCAACTCTTTATAAGACAACATTCTTACAACATCCAACATTTTCCTTATTCTCCTATTTCTATCTTATTTATCCCCAATCTCCCCTTCACCTCCTGAGTTGTCCTTTATCCCTTGTCGGACAACCACATCTCCCCTCTCCATTTGGATTTGCGAATCCACTCGCAAGCGTCAACTGATTTTGCAGTGACCACTATTTCCCCCCTCCCCGCCTCCCCCAGAAAAGATTTCACTTTTCATATGTCACAAAGGTCACTCTTTTAATTCCCTCCTTATTCTCTCTATTCCATTACCTTCCCTTATTAATTCTTGTCTATACTATCTATATTTTCCTCTAAGTACAGATACATTCATGTATGCTCATTGTCTCTATTCACTCTTATACCTCTTTACCCGCATACATATCAATCGTGATCATTTTTACTCTCATTACCCGTCTTCACCCCTCAGTCTATTTTTGTCTTTACCCACATACATATCAATCGTGATCATTTTAACTCTCATTACCCGTCTTCCTCCCTCAGTCTATTTTTGTAATTGTTCTGCAAATTTTCGTGCTTCTTCTGGATCCGAGAATAGTCTGTTTTGTTGTCCTGGAATAAATATTTTCAATACCGCTGGATGCTTTAGTATAAATTTATACCCTTTCTTCCATAAAATCGCCTTTGCTGTATTGAACTCTTTTCTCTTCTTTAGGAGTTCAAAACTTATATCTGGATAAATGAAGATTTTTTGCCCTTTATACTCCAGTGGTTTGTTGCCCTCTCTTACTTTTTCCATTGTCTTCTCCAGTACCTTTTTTCTTGTAGTATATCTTAGGAATTTTACTACAATAGATCTTGGTTTTTGTTGTGGTTGTGGTTTAGAGGCCAATACTCTATGTGCCCTTTCTATTTCCATTTCTTGCTGTAGTTCTGGACATCCTAGGGTCTTAGGGATCCACTCTTTTATAAACTCCCTCATATTCTTGCCTTCTTCATCTTCCTTAAGGCCCACTATCTTTATGTTATTTCTTCTGTTATGGTTTTCCATTGTATCTATTTTTTGAGCTAGTAGTTCTTGTGTCTCTTTAGTTTTTTTATTAGATTTCTCCAATTTCTTTTTTAAGTCTTCTACCTCCATTTCTGCTGCTACTGCCCGCTCTTCCATCTTGTCCATTTTCTTTCCCATTTCTGTTAAGGTCATCTCCATTTTATTTATTTTCTCTTCTGTGTTGTTTATTCTTTTTCTTAAATCCTTAAATTCCTGTGTTTGCCATTCTTTAAATGACTCCATGTATCCTTTAATAAGAGCAAGTATATCCTTTACCTTGCCTTTCTTTTCTTCTTCTATTTCCCTGTACTCTTCCTCTGGGTTGACCATCTGTTGTTTCTTTGGTGCCCTTTCCTCCTCTTCTTTCTTGTTTCTATTGTCTTCTGTGGTCTCTTCTTGCTGCAGGTGTTCTGCAGCTGTCGTTGCCGGCTGTGGAGATCGACTCCACAGCTGGTCCCCCCTCCCGTCGGTGTGTTTTTATCGCGCATGCGCGTTTGCGCACTTTTACTCGGCTCTGCGAGCCATTTTTGTAGTCCATTATTTACCGACCTGAGGGAGCGGGTTTCTCTCTCCGCAGCGGGCCTCTTCGGACAGGTAAGGCCTTCACCTTTTTCCTCCTTTGTCTTCTCTTCCTCTCTTCTTACCGTTGCTTTCGATTTTTCTTTTTTTGTCGCCATCTTCTTTCCACCTTTATACTCACTTTTCTGTAACTTTTATTTCTGTGCCTTTGTGTTTTCTTTTGTTTTTCCCGACTTTTCTGGAGAGGGCTGGAGTTCACCGTCCGGCCACTACTCCATCACGTGACTCCTCCCCGGTTTGCTACACAATGCTTTAACCCAATTTATAAATGAATGTCCACATCCAAATTTCTCTAGCACTTTCACCAAAAAAATCCCACTCCAGTCTATCAAAGGCTTTCTCAAAGTCAAGTGACATGGCTATACTTGGATCCACCCTTGACTGTGCCAAGTGTATTAAGTAACCTACCTTTCCTGCACGAACCCCACCTGATCTGGATTTACTAGTTTTGGTAAATACTGAGCCAATCTATTTGCCAAAGCTTTAGCTATTATCTTGTAGTCTGTGTTCAAAAGTGAGATTGGTTTATAGGAGGATGGCTTCAATGGGTCTCTATCCATTTTAGGAATTACCGTAATTATTGCCATCGAAAAGGCTCCAGGAAGAGTACGGGACTCAGCCGCTTGTTCCACAACATCCATAAATAATGGCGTTAACAGGTCCTTAAATTCTAAATAAAACTCAGGAGGGAACCCATCCTCCCATTGGTCTGCAGCGAGCTCAATGCTTTTAGTATTTTTCCCTCCGAGAAGGGATTCAGGACAAA